>NW_018745523.1:2802289-4002289 GCF_001683475.1 Chenopodium quinoa | reverse complement strand
CCGAGGCCCAGACTTCCCAGCCAGGGACGAAAACCACTCCTACCTCTCTAAGAGGGCGGAGCGCGGTCCCTTCGGCTAGGAACAAGGGCAAGGCCGTTATGCTACCCGCTAGTTCACCATTCGAGCAATGGATACTGGAAGAGCGCGTACCCACGGTTAAAATCCCTTCGCACATCACATATGACGGGACCACGGATCCGAAGGACCACGTGGCCTCGTATGAGACTCATATGCATCTTTGCCCCAGATCCGAGGCGACTTGGTGCAAATATTTCCCAACCACTCTCAAGGGGGTCGCGCAAGCGTGGATCTCCAAGGGAGTAAGGCAAGGCTCCATAACAGGGTGGGATGATCTGTCCTCCAAGTTCAGGAGCAAGTTTTCCACGGCAAACCGCCGAGAGAAGACTACCGTAGAGCTCATGAGTCTGCAACAGGGGGAAACCGAAAGCCTCCGAGACTACCTGACCCGTTTCAGTAACGAGTCATCAAGCGTCTCCCAGCTGGACCAGGGGCTAGCCGTTTTCGCAATGCAGAATGGCCTTCAGCCAGGAAAGTTCCTAGACTTCATGGTCATGCATACCCCGCAGACTTTGGAGGAAGCTCTTAGTGCTTCGGATAAGTTCATCCGAGCCGAAGAATGGAACAAAGCGAAAACCCAACCTCAATCCGGGGGAGGGAAACAGAGGCAAATACCCTTGTCTGAAGGCCAAGGCCATAAGGCAAAGGGAAAGTCAAAGGCCCCGGAGCAATCTTTGGCCAACGACCCAAAGAAGGAAAGATTTGCCTCATACACAGGCAGATACGAGTCCTACACTCCGCTCTCTCTTCCACGCGCCAAAATTTACAGTGTGACGAAGGAGAAGCAGAGTTACCGAAAGCCGAGACCACTCCCAGAGTGGTATCAGCGAAAAAATAAAAATCAGTGGTGTGAGTTCCACGAGTCTTCGGGCCACAACACTGAGGAGTGTATCCAGCTGAAGGACCAGATAGAGGACATGGTCCGGAAGGGATACTTGAAAAAATACATCGCGGATCACCGCGAGAAAAAAGAATCCGAGAGGTCAGCAAAGGACCCTCGGCAGGACCTTGATTTCCCCCGGAAAAACAGTAAAAAGCCGGAGGGGAAATTCCCTCCGATCAATGTTATCTAGGGAGGAATATACTCTCGGAGGGAGCACAAGCGCCACCTTAGAGCTTTGACTCACCAGGTGAACAACGCTGACATTCAATCTCCCCAGCCGCCGGTGCCGAACATGACGTTCACAGCCGCCGACTGCCGGGGGATTACGTTCCCTCACGAGGATCCGTTGGTGATCATCGCCACGGTGGCCAACCACGACGTCAGTAAGGTCCTTGTTGACGGTGGCAGTGGAGCAAACATTCTGTTCCGAAAGGCCTACAATCAAATTAAGCTGAAGCCCAAGCACCTTACGCCGGTACCCTACCCGGTATCCGGGTTCAATGGGGCTTCAACTTATCCAGATGGGAAGGTGACACTTCCTGTCACCATCGGTTGCGATGAGGCAGCCCGGAACGTCATGATTGAATTTTTGGTCATCGACGCTCCTTCAGTGTACAACGTGATTTTGGGGAGACCCATAATTCACGAGATCCAAGGGGTCGTCTCAACTTATCATCAGCTGATGATTTACGTCTCAGACGCCGGCTTCCCCGAAAGGATACAGGGCAACCAAAAGGACGCCCGAAGGTGCAATTACCTCAAGCCATCCAGTAGTCGCCCAGATGACGACAGGGATGAGGAGGAGAAAGAAAAAGAAAGAGAGCCAAGCACAAAAAAGCCAAAAGGCCTAAGTGCTTCGGTCCAAGGATCTGTGCCCAGAGAAAAAGGGCCCGAAAGGGAAAAGGCTAGCTCTTCAGCTGAGCCGCAAGACTCAGAGAGCCAGCCGAAGAACAAAAAGACTGGGACACCTGCTGACATTGGCAGCAGGCCAGATTCTGAAGAGTCCAGTCCATCGGCAATGGACATGGACCAACAGACTGAAACAGTTGAGTTGGCCGAAGGAGACGGTGAGAAATGTGTAACAATCGGGATGGACCTTGATCCGAACACCCGTTGTGAACTTATTCAGCTCCTTCGGGACAACAGAGATGTGTTTGCTTTCTCGGCAGCTGATATGCCCGGGATAAGTTCAGACCTCATCTCCCATAAGCTTAATGTTGACTCGACGTGTCGACCAGTTAAGCAAAAGAAGCGGAATTACTCCGCCAATAAGAACCGAGACATCGCAGCCGAGGTCAAAAAATTGTTGGAGGCAGGGTTCATTGAACCTTGCCAATATCCAGAATGGCTGGCAAATGTGGTGATGGTTCAGAAGCCCAATGGTACCTGGAGGATGTGCGTTGACTTCACGGACCTAAATAAGGCTTGTCCAAAGGATTTCTATCCCTTGCCGAGAATCGATCACCTAGTCGATTCGACAAGTGGCCACGCCTTGCTTAGCTTCATGGACGCATTCTCGGGGTATCATCAGATCTTTATGCACCCCGACGATCGAGCCAAGACAGCATTCGTCACGAACGCTGGGGTGTACAATTACAAAATGATGCCCTTCGGATTGAAAAATGCGGGGGAAACTTATCAAAGGCTGGTGGATCAAGTTTTCGCCGATCAAAAGGGCCGAAACATGGAAGTCTATGTTGACGATTCGATCGTCAAAAGCAAAAAACTAGAGGACCATGTAAAGGACCTGGCTGAAACTTTCGCCACCTTGAGAAAGAATCAGATGAAGCTGAATCCGAAGAAGTGTGTCTTCGGCGTGAAGTCAGGGAAATTCCTGGGGTTCATGGTCAGCAAAAGGGGGATTGATGCCAATCCCTCTAAGGTCAAAGCGGCGCTCGACCTTCCTGAGCCGAAAACGAAGCGGGATGTTCAGCGGCTCACCGGAAGAATGGCAGCCCTCTTGAGGTTCATTTCCAGAGCTTCGGATAAGGGGTTACCTTTCTTCAAAGCCCTAAAACTCCCGAAAACAAAAGAGCTCGTTTGGGAGGAAGAGCAAAAAGACGCCTTTAAACAGCTTCGGGAGCATCTGGCTCGACTCCCAACGCTGGCTAGCCCAGCTGAAGGAGAAACTTTATACCTATATGTGGCCGTTAGCCCGGCCACCATCAGCGCAGTATTGCTGAGGGAAGAGAGTAAGAGTCAGCAACCGATCTATTTTGTCAGTCATACACTGACGGATGCCGAGACCCGCTATCCTCTACTCGAGAAAGTCGCTTTCGCGGTAGTAGTAGCTGCTCGGAAGCTGAGGCCCTATTTTGATTGCCATCAGATAGTGGTCTTAACTGATCAGCCGTTGGAAAAAGTTCTCGGCAAGGTTGAAAAATCTGGTAGGCTAGCCAAGTGGGCTTTTGAGCTCACCGAATTCAGCATCAGCTAACGTCCGAGGGCTGCCATTAAGGCTCAGGCTCTAGCGGATTTCTTGGCCGAATGCTCATACCAAGAAGCGCTAGACAGTGAAAAGAAAGTCTGGACCGTGTTTACGGATGGGTCTTCCACCGAAAACGGTTCGGGGGCAGGAGTAGTGATAACTTCTCCCGAAGGCAAATCCTTTGAGTATGCACTAAAGTTTTCTTTTAAGGCCTCGAACAATGAAGCCGAGTATGAGGCAGCAATCGCCGGCCTACAATTGTGCATCTCCTTGGAAGCCGATCATGTCTGCTTAAAAACAGACTCTCAGCTAGTTGCATATCAGATCAGTGGCAGCTACGAGGCCAAAGAGCCCTCCATGATAGCTTATCTTGCCAAGATCAAATCAGTTATTGCAGAGCTGAAAACTTTTGAGGTTCAGCTGATCCCAAGGGGTCAGAATACTCAAGCCGATGCACTCTCCAAACTTGCTAGTTCATCTTTTACCGAGCTGAACAGATCTGTATATGTAGAAGTGCGTCGAGAAAGAAGTGTCGACGAAGCACCTGAAGTGTGCTGCGCTGACTCGGAGCCTAGTTGGATGGACCCCATCCTAGCTTTCAAGCTTCAGGGAGAAACTCCTGAGGATAAAGCTTTGGCCTCCAAGATGAAGAGAACCAGTTCTAGGTTCATTGTCTTCAGGGGGGAACTTCTGAAAAAGTCCTTCTCAGCACCATTGCTGAAATGCGTGGGACCAACAGATGCAGATTATATCCTACGGGAGATTCACCTCGGCATCTGTGGGAACCACATTGGGGGAAGAACCTTAGCCCACAAGGCATTGAGGGCTGGATATTATTGGCCCACCATGATCGCAGATGCTAAGGAGCTGGTTCGGAAATGCGAAAAATGTCAAAAATACGCTCCAGTTATCCATCAGCCAGCAAGGGATCTTCAGCCGATCCTTAATCCACTCCCGTTTTCCCAATAGGGACGGGATATACTGGGACCATTTCCAGAGGCTGTGTACCAGAAAAAATGGCTGATAGTTGGTGTCGACTATTTCAGTAAATGGATCGAGGCCGAAGCAGCCTCGAACATTACAGAGCAAACTGTCAGAAAATTTATCTGGCAGAATATCATCACTCGCTTTGGCATCCCGAGAGTATTTGTCTTCGATCATGGGAGGCAATTTGATAACTTACCGCTGAAGCGGTATACAGATCAGTTCGGCATCAGACTGGCATATTCAGCGGTATGCCACCCGCAAAGTAACGGACAAGCCGAGGCTGCAAATAAATAGATCTTAAATGCCCTCAAGAAGAGGGTGGAAGATCAAAAGTCCAAATGGCTAGAGGAGCTCCCTGGAACCCTTTGGTCCCTTCGGACAACTGAAAAAGAGGCAACGGGCCACTCACCTTTTGAACTGGTGTATGGTGCCGAAGCCGTCCTTCCAGTGGAAATTGGCTCTGAGAGCCTTCGAGTGCACCACTTCTCGGCTGAGAATGAGCGACTGATGAGGGAATCTCTTGATTTCCTCGACGAAGTAAGAGACTCAGCCCGAGATAGAATGGCCGCCTATAAGCAGAGAATCAACAAATTTTATAACCGAAGGGTCCATGCAAGGCCTCTCAAAATTGGAGACCTTGTCCTTCGGAATGCTGCTGCAGTTCAGAAAGGCCGAATCCATGGGAAACTCTCAGCTACATGGGAAGGACCTTATGAATCTTATGATGAGCTTCAGCCAGGGACATACCGACTTCGGCAGTTGGATGTAACTGAGTTGAAAAATCACTGGAACGCTGATGTACTGAAAAAATACCATGTGTAAACCCTTCGGGGCAGAACAATCTTTGTAAGTACATTTTGAACTAATGAAAGGCCTTGGAGCCGCCATTTATATAAATATTTACAACTTTTTATCCTTTCAAAATTTTCTTTGTCATATCTACTCTTTAAGGGTTTTTTATTCAGCCTCGTCTGAAACCTTCGCCTTCGGGTAACTGGGTTTCAGATTGCTGACAAAACTCGTCTTTTTAAAGAACACTGGTCTTTCAGCTGAAGTCAAACTTCAGTAAGACTTGTTCTCCAAAGACATGAGTCCATGGACAATTCTGGGATATTGCCTTAACTGAGCCTTGTATCCCAGAGAGCCATTATCCGAAACATTGCCTTAAGTTGGCCCTGTGTTTCGGGTATCCATTTTTCAAAGATAGACAGAAAATCAAGGATAACTGCAACAGTTGAAAATTTTTAAATCAGCCTCGTCTGAAACCTTCGCCTTCGGGTAACTGGGTTTTTGATTGCTGACAAAACTCGTCTTTTTAAAGAACGCTGGTTCTCCAAAGACATTAGTCCATGGACAATTCTGGGATATTGCCTTAACTGAGCCTTGTATCCCAGAAAGCTAATATCCAAAGCATTGCCTTCAGTTGGCCCTGTGTTTCGGATATCCAACTTTCAGATGAAGTCAATCTTCAGTAAGACTTGTATCCCAGAAGCATTGCCTTCAGTTGGCCCTGTGTTTCGGATACCCATTTTGAAGAAGTGAAGAAATTGCTTATTCAGCTGAAGTCATACTTCAATTTCTGGGGGGGCAAGAAGCACTATCAGTGCAAGTATGTTCGGCAGAATTGAAGAAACAGAAACAGTAAAGCATTCAAAAATAAAACAACTGAAGAAAAGAGCATCAGATTAATATTTCATGCTCAAAAATTGAGCTACAAGTTCAATAATTCAGTATCGGCAGCCGCCCACAAGCGGAAAATAACAGCTGCCGAAATACGTACATAAGCAAAAAAAATAAAACTGCTGTACGACAAGGCAAGCTGAAGCAAAAAACAAGGCAAAAAATTCAGAAAGCGGCAAGTCTAAAGTTAAGCACATGATGAACCGCAAGATTCTGAAGACGACTGCCCGAGTTCCTATGCTTCAGCCTGAGGATCAGACTGATCAGCGTTGAGCCCCATGGTGGCCTCAGCCCCAGCAGCAGAAGAAGCGGGCTTTGCACTCTGCCGAGCCTCCCTTTCCCTCTGTTCAGCTTCCAACTCCATTCTCTCAGCTTCCTCTTCGGCTTCCTCAGCCTTAAGGATTTCAGCTTCAGCTGGAGTTGCATACTTCATATGAGGGTCTTCGGGATTCTGGACCCACTCAGCACATTTAGACCAGTCCAGCTTCGGCTCAGCATGAAGGCAGACTCTTCGGCATACTCGGAACCCGTTTCTGAAACCCATCTCATATTCCTCTTGGGTATAGACACGGACTTTGAGTAAAGCCTCAGCATCAGCCAGCTTCTTCTGGGTCTCCTCCAAGTCTTCCTTGGATTTCTTAAGCTCATCAGCGAGCTTGGAGGAGGAACCTTTCAGCTCATTCAGCTCTTGCTGAATTTGGAAAGCCTTTGTCTGAGCTTGGGTCACCTCAACTTTCTGGATCATCAGTTGATCCTCAGCCTCTTGGAATTTAGCTCTTTGGGCTTCAGCAGCAGCAGCAGCCTCTGAGAGTTGGACATCTTTGGCCAGGAGCAGCTCTTCAGCAGCCATTCGGCTGGCTTCAAGAGCCTCTAGACGTTGCTGCACTTCAGCTTGTGCAGCAGCTCCTTCCTGAATTCGGCTCTCAACAGCAGCCTTGAATTTGGAGACGTCCACTCCCATATGCTCCTGGAGGAATTTTTCCCCTTCCATCAGTGGGGGAAAAAATTCCTTCTCCATAGCGTCGCAGAAGGTTTTGAGGGCTTCAGCAGCTCTTTTCTCATACTCCTCACCCTTCTGCTGCTTCTCTTCAGCTGCTGCTTGCTTCAGCTTAGCAAGCTTTAATTCCTCTTCAGCCACCTTCTTGTCGTGCACAGCAGCGTCTACCCTATCTTGTAGGGTATCTATCAGCTCTACAGTGAGAGTCTGATTGTGCACGAACTGAAAACAGGAAGACAAAAAATAAATAAATAAATAAAAAAAAAATATAAAGAGCTGAATTTCAGAGGAAATGAAGACAAGGAAAATTACCTGCATCATCAGGAGTTGGTTAGACCTGGCTGGGTCAGGAACTGATCTGCTGGATTCGCCCATCCCAGCAGTAGCCTTCAGCGACCAGATCCTTGCTCTGTCTACTTCGGACATGCCAGCAAAATCGCCGAAGTAGGCTGCAGCTCCTTCTCGGTTCTGACCCCATATGAGGTCCCAGATGTGGTCTGGGATTGGAATTCGGGGGGCCGAGAAACCCATTTCTCCAGAATGCAGAGTCTGGAAAGAAGGGAAGGATGACGATGGAGCTTGATTAGCTTTGGTTGTCTCAGCATCATCCTTCTTAGAGGAGTCAATTACTATGACCTCCTCTTCTTCAGGGGTGAGGACGAAAGCCTCAACCTCTCTGGCGATGTCTGCCGTGAAGCCCTCAGCACTGGACATCACGACATCCTTATTTTCGTGCTCAGCAGCACTCTTCTTGATTTCTTCTTGGACCCCTCCCTTAGGTTCGGGAGTTCTCTGATCCACCTCCATCTCAGGAGGTGGCGGAGGGGTCTTTTGAGGTGATTGGGGTGGTGGCTGGGGAACCCTCGGCGATCCGTTGCCTTCCTCGGGTTCCCTTATTGCGACGCCGATGGTCATCGGCCTCCGCTGAAAGTCATGAGGGCCGATGATGGCCATCCTTCGGCGCCTTTTCAGAAGGGGCTGCTCGTCCATATCTGAGTCTGAAGACTCTTGTATTTGGTCTTCGGGACGAACAGGAGCTTTGCCTTCTCTGTGTCTGTTACTCTCTTCAGACTGTAACAGACAGGGGGGAGGAAGAATGTGAGTAAAAAAAAAAAAAGAAGAAAAGAAAAAAAGAAAAAGTTAAGTCTGAAAGCTCACCGAGGTCTTCAGCAAAGCCTCGTCTTCTTCAGCTGCTTTAGCTGCAGCTTCGGCTTCAGCAGCTCTGGAGGACCCTTCTCCTCCTTCGCAAGCTTCGAGTACCCGTGCAACCTCTTCGGCTGTGCGGGCAGCTTCAGCTTCTTCGTCCAGCAGCTGAAACCAAGGGTCTCTCTTCTTCCACCAAGGCTTCTGCCTCTGATACAGAGCGACAACCTCAATTTGGAAGTGGGAAGAGTCTAGATGAACTTCCCTATGCCTCGGCTCAGTGATAGACGGGGCCCGTTCAGTTACAACTCGTTCTCGGTTGACACCAAGACGAGCGTAGTTAATGCCAACGTTGGTCTCGTCCCGCTCTGAAAAAAGGAAAGGGGAAAGGTTAGCTCAGATAGATTGGCACAGCATAAAAAAGCGAAGCGAGAGAAGAAAAAGAGATAATTAAAAAGCCTCGGCCCCAGCCGAAGATGCTTACCATCCTTAAACTTTCGGCTGAGGCCAACAGCTGCTAGCATGTTCTCTTGGAAAACGTAATGCGTATCGGGGAGCCAAGTCTCCGGGATATGCTGCATTCGGCCACTGCCCCCCCGGTTCGGCAGCTTGCCGAAGATATGTTGCTGATCCAGGTTCGGATCCGCCCCGTTATCTACGGGGGGACCTAGACTTCCCATTTCGGGATCAGGCTCAGCAAGGTACCGGGGAGCGCTGAAGACGCAAGGGTGGCCCGGATCTGTGGGTGCCCTAACCCAAATCCATTGACCTCTCCAGTCCTTGTCTGAAGAGTCGTTTGGCCACATGGTTAGGTATTGGGGCCGAGACTCAATCCGGTACCACCCAGAACCATGGCTTCCGTGCCCACTTTGAATATTTGGCACTAGCCGATGGAGCTTTTTGAAGCAGTGCAGGTTCGGCACGTACTTGAAGAACTTGCAGACCCATAAGTATGTCATCACCCTTCGGATGCTGGTGGGGGTTAACTGACATAGAGAGATGTTGTAATGGATCAGCAAGTCTCGGACGAATACGTCCAAGGGGAACCTCAGCCCGTACTGAAGCTGTCTTGTGTACACCCCCACATACCCCGGGGGTGGACGATGGATTCTATCGGATGCCGAGGGCATTCGGCACCAATACCCATCAGCTTCAAAAATGCCGTAATGCAACTCAATTTGCTCGGCAAATCGATATTGATCGGCATTCTCCACCCACCATGAGTAGGGGCGGTTCTTTATCATGGCCGAAGCAACTTCGGCATTCTCCCATTCTGAAAACCCGGGGAGGATATCCCAAAGGACAGCGGGAACTTCATCATCCCGTCCAGAAGCGCTCGGCTCCTCCGTTCTCTGAGGAGGAGCCGAGGAAAGGGGAGTCGCCCTAATCCCTTCAGCAGGGTCAGACTCCGGCCTTTGACCATTCCAGGTTCCAATCCTGTTCCTAGGATCGGGAATCGGCCTTGCTCTTCTTGGAGCACGGGCTCTACCTCTAACTCCTCTTGCCATTGATTATTTCGAAGAGAAAAGTCGAAAGAAAAGGGGAAGGAGTTCGAATTCGAAGAAAAATAAACTGAAATCAGAGGAATTTACCTTAATCTGAAGCGAAAGTTGCCGATTTACGAGTTCGTAGTGGCAAGTCTCAGTTTCTAAGCTTAATGCTCGGGGAATTTGCGAAGTTTTGATGCGGGTTCTTGGTTTCTCTCTCGAGAATTCTGGGTTTGTGTTGATGAATAAGTGAGGAGAAATGACGCGCCTCTGTTTATATCTCCAGGTACGGGATACGAGGAGTTTGCGTTTTAATTTCTCTTAAATACTCCACTAAGTAACCATTAAACACATGATCTTGTGATTAAACTGCCCATTATCCGTCCAACTTCCACAATCATTAACCGTTGTTATCTCATTAATTACGGTTTAAATTCAAATTTTCGGATTAATTAAATCATTTACTTCCCTCCTTTTCTGAATTAAATCAAACCCGACCCGTCATCCTTCCAAATCGGGTCTGGGGGGCAAGTTGTTTGGGTCCAATTTAGTCCAATTGGGCCGAAACAACTAAATGATCCAATTAAAAGCCCAAAGTCAAGGTTCAACTCTCCAAATTGTGCTAAAGTCAAAGGTCAGCCCACAAAGCAAGCCAATTGGGCTAAGGCCCAACCTCTCCATGTAAGATGAGGTATAAAAGCCATCATATTGATACATTCACAGAGGGATTCAGATATTCATATTCTGATTCATTGATAGATTCATACATTCTGAGATATTCCACAAAAGCCTCAAGCTACAAGCTCTCTTGCATAGTATCTTCTTCTTACACATTGTACTGACTTTAGCATCGGAGGGGCCTTCCTCGGCAACACCCCCGAGGCTAGTTTACGTGTGTTTACTGTGCAGGAAACCTTCGGCCCAACATAACTTGGACCGAATCCAGTCTTCTCCATTTCAGCGGACCTTCGGCAAGGTCCCATTGTTTTCACCCGAAACAATATATATATATATATATATATATATATATATATATATATATACACTTCGTATTATTTACTACAATTCCAAATGTGAAATTATGTATAGTTTGCTGTTGTACAAGCAATCCCTGCCACCGGAACACGGTTTTATGGAGGTAGCGCGACAATAAGCGTATGGGATCCTTATGTAGCCAGGCAAACTGATTCAAGTGATTCTAGATTGGTTGTTCTATTGAGTCCAGGAGTTTTCCTACAGGCTGGTTGGACTGTAAGTTGGAGATAGTCCATAATTTTATGATATTGGCAAGCTTGGAAGAGTTGAAACAGTGTTATTCATTTAATTAATTAGCATATGATTTTATGATATCCATTATGAATTCTTTTGCAGGTCTTTCCAAAGCACTATGGTGACCATAGAACAAGGTTTTTCATTTACTTTACGGTACGAAAATTTATTTACCATTATACTTTCTTGTATTAAATATAGTAACAACATTGGTTTTAATAGTCCCAATCAACTTTGATCAATTTAGTTTATATAATCCTAATTTTTTTTATTATTTTGCAATAATATCAACTTAAGGGTGTGTTTTCTAGGTTCTAGAATTCTCTAATCAGTCAATAGAGGTTAACAACCTGTTAAATCAGGTTACATGATACCTGTAAAATCGTTATTAGTCTAAAAAAAAGTAAACAATAATAAATAAAAAAAATACCAGCTTCAACCCTGCTCCCTACCGAATTGTTTTGAAATCAGTCAACGCCAGAATATTAGATCAACAATACAAATCCGGGCAGAAATAGTGTTTTTTCTACATTTACCTGTTATTAATTACTCCCTCCATTTTTAAATATTTACTCCATTTCTCCATGTGCGGAGTTTTAGGAGAAATTAATAAAATATGAAGGTAGTGGGGTAGTTAAGAAAATAAAAAAATTGAAAAAAGCAAAAGTAGTGGAAGAATAGGAGGAGATAGGGTATTATGTTGGATCCACTAAGTGTGAGGAATGAATTAAATATTGTAAAGACTTTTTAAAAAAGGAAATGGAGCAAGTATTTGAAAAAAGCAGGAAAAGGAAAGTGTAGCAATTATATAAAAACGGAGGGAGTATTTTCTTACAATATTTTTTTTTATTAGGTCACTTCTCACAAAATTTGGAGTTTATTAATTAGATAGTTTATTTTTCATTAATAGATACTGGGAAAACTCCTCAAGTTGGAGTGTGTACCATTGATCAGAATATATAGTGTTACAATACTAGACCTAATCACGTTAGGAAACCTAGTATGATAAGGATACAAAATATACATTAAATCTATCATAATCTACGACAAATCTTATCATAAATATGCAAAGCTCTAATACCATGTTAGATATTGGGAAAACTCCTCAATTTAGAGTGTGTACCATTGATCAGAATATAAAGTGTTATAATACTAGACCTAATCCCGTTAGGAAACCTAGTACGATAAGGATAAAAAATATACTCCCTCCGTGTTTTTTTAAGTGTTACACTTTGACCGGCACATAGTTTTAGACAATTTAATATATAATAAGAGGTAAGTGGGTTAGTTGGAGTATTAAAAAATTGTAAAGAAACATAGTGAGGTTAATAGTTTATTGAAAAGTAATGAATGTGAGAGGAAATATATAATAAAAAAGTAGTAGTGGGTTTGGGTGGGGATCATGAGAGGAGAGAGATTTAATATTTTAATGTAGCTTTTTGCCAAAAAAAAGGAAGTGTAACACTTAAAAAAACACGTCCGGAAATAAAAAGTGTAACACTTAAAAACACGGAGAAAGTACATTAACTCTATCATAATCTGCGACAAATATTATCATAAATATAGTATCTATCATTCACTATAATTTTGTTAAGATGAAGTTATTAGCCTATGGTTTTTATTAGTAGCTCTTTTGTACAAGTACGAAACTTCACAATTTTTAAAAATCAAACAGACAGATGATTCCTTGACTACACGTTGCTGGGACTTGGATTGTAACGGATTTGTGCAAGTCAACAACAAATTTTCACTTGGAGCCTACATAACACAAGTTTCGACCATAGGTGGTGACTTGTATGAGTTAAAAATAGCCATTTTTCAGGTATAATAATCATGTTGTTTATTACGTAGTGCATTTTTTTTAATGTACAGTACAGTTAAATTTGGTTTATTTTTAATTTAAAGCTTATTCTTTCTACTTTTAACGTATTTTATGCAGTCTTAGGACTGCTTATAGTTCGCTCATTTTATTTCTTTTTTCACTTTTATGCTAATATGCTTTTAAATCAATTATTACAGGATCGAAAGACGGGAAATTGGTGGCTAAGTGTCATGGACACTTCAATAGGATACTGGCCAGCATCCCTCTTCCCCGGCTTACCAGAAGGCGCTACGAGTTTAGAATGGGGTGGATCTGTCTACGATTCAATCGGAATTGGTCCGCACACTGACACGAATATGGGGAACGGATTATTTCCCGATCTAAGGGTTAACAAAGCGAGCTACGTGTGTTCACTTCAATATGTGGATGAATCATTCACACTTCAAATTCCAGAAAGATCGAATTTATTTGGAGGAGGAACTAACCCTTTTTGTTACAATGCGCAACTTTTACCAGAGTTAGACCCTGACCAAGGATTGTGTTTTCTGTTTGGTGGCCCTGGTAAAAATCCCAAATGTCCTTAAGTTTGAATGTTTGATCTTACCTTCTCTTTTTTTGAAGCTTGATTGTGTAATTTACTCATCATTTATCATGAATTTGGTTAGTTTGTAGTAAAATTTTTGGTTTGTTGAAAAGTGTATACAATCAAAATGTCAGTGAATAAAGAAGCTGTTTAACTTCAATATTGATAGGTTTGGTATTTTGCTAGCTAGGTCCATCAGTATTGTACCTAGTAACTTGTATGTCATGCAAAATAGGCAATTTTGTTTTTTACCACCTCACAAAAACACGAAAATCTCTTTTACCACCTCCCAAAAAAAAAGTATTACTTTACCACCTCATAAAGAACACGAAAATAGGTTTTACCACCACTTAACTAATTCCGTTTAGGAATCCGTTAAATGGGCCCATAAAGCCACATGTCGTGTTATTATTGGCCAAAAAAAGAAAAAAAATAAAAAATAAAAAGAAAAAAGAAAAAAAATTTTAAAAATAAAAAAAAAACCTAAAACTACCCACCACCACCACAGCGCCACCACCCAACCCACGACTACCCCCTCGAACCTACCACCGGCGGCGCGGCTCCACCCCCTCCCTCTCCCAACCCACCTGAACGCCCCCTTCCCTCTCCCGCAACCGAAATCGACCTAAAAACCACCGACCCACAACCTTCAATGACCACGAATCCCCCCAAAACAGCCACCATTCCGGCCACAAATGGCCGAAATCGGCCGGTTAAGGCCACTCAGCCCCAAAACCAGCCGATTTCGGCCATTTGTGGCCGAAATCGTGACCGTATTAGGAAAGCAGGGTTTTGGGTTTGGTGGTTTTTGGGGGTGTTTCGATTGCGAGAAAGGGACGGGGAGGGTTCAGGTGGGTTGGGAATGGTGGTGCGACGCGGGTGGTGATTTCGGGGAGTGATGTGGTGAGTTGGGGGGGAAGGCGGCGGCGGTGGCGCGGGGGTGGCGCTGTGGTGGTGGCTGGAGTAGTTTTAGGTTTTTTTGTTTTTTAATTTCTCTTTTTTTTTAACAAATAAAATGCCGACACGTGTTACTGTGGGCCACACTTAACGAAATTTTTGGATGGAAACCGTTAAGTAGTGGTAAAACCTATATTCGTGTTTTTTATGAGGTGGTAAAGTAATACTTTTTTTTTTGGGAGGTGGTAAAACAGATTTTCGTGTTTTTATGAGGTGGTAAAAAACAAAATTTCCTGCAAAATATTGCATCAGTCCCATAATTCCATCCCATTGAACTTTTGAAGATATAATTTCAGTAAACTTATATATATATACTAGTTTTGTGCCCGTGCGATGCCCGGGTTGTTTATTGAATTTAAACATGAATTTTTAATCTACATGTCAAATTTTAAAATATACCATTGATACAAAATTAGTTTATTAAATTTAAAGATAAATTAGCTTTTGATACAAAATTAGCACTTAACAATTATTCATGTTCTATGTAATGACTAATACTAATATTGGTGGAAATGTTCGATTTAATACATTAAAATAAATAAACAAATAATAAATTAAATAAAATAATTGTTCAAAGCTCGTTGGGTTGACCCGAACCCAAAACTTTGGGCAAGGGTTGAACATTTCTTGACTCGTAACCTAAAGTGATGACCCGATCCGGGATGACTCATGACTCAACCCTAATTGACAAGTCTATGTAGTAATAAAATTCTATTAGTTATGAAGTATATTATTTTAACCGATTAGTATATATTAATAGATGTTTTACACTTTAAACTAATTCCTTCACTCCAAAAAAAAAATATTATGACATAAAAAATTAAATTTATATGATAATTATTTAGAATTATAATCTAATAATATTTTTGAATAAAATTATAATTCAATTTGTATCTCTGAAATATTGGTCTATTATTGAAAATAAAATTCTAAACTTAAAATTTTATCCTAAAATTCTTTTTTTTTTATATATATCTTATGAAGTCTATTTAAATCGCTCCAATGTGGCGCGACAGTTGGCGAAAAGTTGGAACGCCAAGTGTCGCAACGTCGTGACCTGGCTAAAAGTTTAGCTTTATATATATGTATATGTATAGTGTATATATATATATATATATATATATATATATATATATATATATATATATATATATATATATATATATATATATATATATATATATATATATATATATATATATATATATATATATATATATATATTTATATATATATATATATTTTCGAGTTTTTAAAAAGCTACATAAGATTTAATTTTTTCAGCGCGCCGTGTAGGATTATAAATTTTAGTTGTAGCCAATTAAATAATAGATTATTATTTTCTTATAGAATTAATATATAAAGGAGATTTTTTTTCCTGAGCTTTTAGAGAGCCACATAGGATCTAATTTTCTTAATGCGCCATGTAGGATTATAAATTTTAGTAGTAGGCAATTAAATAACAAATTATTAATTTATTTTAGTATTAAATAATTTAAATGACACGTAAGAAATATTGGCGAATGAGATCTCTCGGTTCAAATTAATTAAATATAAAATATTATCTTTTGATATCAGAAATTTCATCTTAATATATAACAAATTTAATATATATATGTATATATATGTGTGTGTGTGTGTGTGTGTGCACATCGCATGGGTTTCATCTAGTAATTACTATAAATATAAGTAATAATACATATAGAGAGTGAGAGATAGATCAAGTTGTTAGAGCTCCTCTCTCGATTCCAAGAGATTTTGGGTTCGATTATCATCACCCACCCTCGTGGCTCTCTGAACACCAAAAAAAAATTAATATATACAGTAATTTACTAATTTAATTTAAACTCAAACTATAACTAGCTACTAAACCATTCACCGCACTTTATTCACCCACCATTCACTGCCCTTCGCCAGCCCTCACCCGCCCCTCATTGTCCAGCGCGGCTCATCCGTCCCCCGAAAAAACCTCTCTTGGCCTGGCCTAGAAAACCCCTAGAATCTAGTCTCAGTCCCTGTAAAATCCGTCGACCCTCCCCCACCTCGATGGTTTCGATTGAGGGGTAGGGCCGATCGACCTTTTTACACTATGGGGAAGGGTTTTTTTTTAGGTTTTCCGATGGTGGGTTTCGAGAGTGAGGATGGCCAACGAGGGGTGGGGGAGAGGCGGTGAGTGGTGACGTGGCTGGGCATGGTGCAGTGGTGCGGCTTTCCGTTGATTTGGGTAGGTAGGAGGGTGGTGATATGGTGGTGTAGTGGTGACTAAGGAATGGGAATGGAAATACCTAGGGGGTGGGGAATCAACTTTGAAGGATTTGGGGGAATGAAGAGGGTAAAGGGAATAGGAAAAAAGGCCCAACAAACAACAACATATTAAAGGGAATCAGGGCAGTTGATTCTCATTTTCTTTGATGAATACCCTCAACCAACGGCCCTTAAGAGAATAGCACATGTAATAATATTTTGTTAGACTTGGTATTCATTTTAACTTATCGGAACGAAAACTTTATTTTAAGAGAATAGCACATCATGCATCCTTACATCCAATCAACCTTATATTGTATGATACGCTAAATGTATAAGTTAATTGTTGCTCGTCACATATATATGATTTGTATATATAACTTGTATTGGATGTTTTTGTTGTGTTAAACAAGGCGAAGATGGGGATGTGGTAGATTGTGTTGATATACGGAAACAGCCAGCTCTTGATCATCCTCTCCTCAAGGATCACAAGATACAGGTAATTAGAGTAGATTTGTACTAATTCAATTTGTTAATTACTCGTATTTTGTGGCAAATAACTTATTAGTGGCGTGGCACAACCAAAGATATCCCTTTATTTATGTTATTATACCTTGTTAGTACATAAGTGGTGGAGATTAAAAAAAAAAAATTCATTTTAAGGTACAACCAGTTATACGGTGAGTTGAATATGGGAAGATACAAGTTAATCTGCCAGATTAACGAATTTTTGTTAATCTGATGGCATTTTTATAAATATATTGAAAACGTAGGGTCATTTATTCAGTACTTTTGGTGAGCTATCCAATTACTATTTGGTAGGAAATATGACTAATAGCAATTAATAATAGATAAAACTTATCTAATTTAATGTCGTGGCGTGACATAGCATCACTGCCCTAAAGTCGAATTTGCCCCATACTCATACACATGGACTCATAGCAATCGACCTCTAGGGTTACACGACTCTAACTCTCCGGTGTACTTCAAAGAGCTAGATTGAGAACACAATGATCAATGCCCAAAACAAGGAATTATTTTGTGTAACATTTTTGGAGTAAAGAAGAGAAGTATATCTTTTTAATTGTGTATATCCCTTGTGAAGTGGAGGATGCTTCAATTTATTGTGGAGTAGTATGTAATCTTTTGTGTCCAAAAAGAAGTGGAGGAGCTTCATTTATATAGAAGTTTCACTAAGCTCAAGTCAAAAGAAGGGAATTAATATTTCACAGCAACCATGCATAAGAAATCAATCAAAAACCTCTAATTATGCATGTATACTAATTAGTCTTCCATCTATGTATTAAACGGCTAGAGAGGAGGAAATATATGACGTTCAAAGTCAACTAATTGCCATAATCATGGTATCAATCAAGCAAATTTGAATTTTGATCTTTTGAAGCAAAATCAATGAACCTAGACTTGGAGTTGTACTATGGGAATAAGTGAATAAATCAAACATTCCCCCCACATGATTCAAAAGAGCAAAGTAAAGAAATTTAGGCAAAGGATACTCGGTTTTGCAAGTATCAATGTCTTGTGGACTTGAATTGATACCCAGTACTTACAATTCTGTTATACAGTCATATAGGGTGGACTTGGCCTTGAACCTTTCATGAGGTTATATAAACACAGTTGCGTACTAAACCTTTCTCAAATCAAAGATGTTATCG
Source organism: Chenopodium quinoa (assembly GCF_001683475.1). Lineage (NCBI taxonomy): Eukaryota > Viridiplantae > Streptophyta > Magnoliopsida > Caryophyllales > Amaranthaceae > Chenopodium > Chenopodium quinoa. The sequence continues at coordinate 3,984,058 of NW_018745523.1, read as the reverse complement.
CGAAATTAAAAAAAAAAATGCCCCACATATGCCTGGATTTTTCATGAATGCTCTACAGGTCCTAGCCTTTGGAACCTCATAAGGGATTGGGCGTAACCCCAATATTCATATAGGTAAGTTCATCAAGTTTGTACTGCCACAAACCACCTTTATATATTAAGGCTACGAACTTATTAAAAGTTCTTTAACTCAACCTCATACACATAGCAGTAAGCACTACTACAAAATAGACAATAAAGAACGCCAAAAATAGGCAATATAGAACGCTTTAGAGGCGTCCTTCAAGTGGGGTGCCTTATAAAGTATACATGACGCCTATTTGAGGCGTTTTATATCTAATACAATACTAAACACCTATCTTGGATAGGCGATTATTATTCTATGTACAAAACATATAAAAATCAAAGAAAAGAGAGCTGTCAACTTTTGAAAGGCGTTCTATATTTGATAAAAAAAAGGAGCGCCTATCTTAGATAGGCGTTCTCTTTTCTAATTTTTTTTATTTTTTTAAAAAAATAAAATAATAATAATAATAATAATAATAATAATAATAATAATAATAATAATAATAATAATAAAAATAATAATAATATCTACATTCTTTAAATAAAAATCCACTATGATATGATACATTAAAATTAAACTGCAAATTACATTATCTTTTTTTTTTTATAAAATTTGACAAAATTAGCTAACTGATACATTTAAGCTACAACACACATAGGATACTGTAGACACCCAAATGTGTCTCCCCAAAATCAAACCCAGTGATGAGTACCTTTAACGTCGAATCATAATCGAATGAAGTGAAAGTGTGGAAAGTCTAGTGTTGCGGAAAGTTTTAATTCTTTTCTCTTCTCTCTATTTTTGAAAACTTATTTTAAGAAAATAGCCAACCCAGTTTGGTTGGTCCATGATATGGGTCCAATAGTAGTGTAGTTGGATGGGGCTTGCAAGGGCCTTTCCAACGATATATTATAAGCTCAATTCCGATGAATATTGAGGAAGTTATGGCCAATTTACTAAACTGGGCCCGGTTTGAGCTTTATATGCGGCCCAATGATCTAAGGGAGGGCCTAATATGATTTATCATTCCTAATGCAATTAGGAATGGTTTTAGTCTTCTAGAATCTTCTAGAAGGTTCTTTTCATTCCTAATTCAATTAGCATTGATAAATTGACTTTTGACTTCTCAGAGTTTTAATTAAAATCAAAAAGCATTTTCGAGGAAATTATATGATTTTATCCTCCAGTACGGTAAATTTATCTGATTTTAGAAAACGCGTTGGAAACAGGCTTGGCGCCTAACCCCAGGCCTTGGCGCCAGCTCTGTTTTCTGTGCGTCAGACTCTGTTTTGTTTAATTTATCTTTTTGGCTGATTTTCTCTATAAATATTGTATTAAAAACTCCGTTTTCATCCATCATCTACATCCATCACCTACAATCATCTACATCCATCATCTACATCCATCACCTACTATCATCTACATCTATCATTCACGAATTCTCACTAAGCATGCATCAATTCTTTCTTTCTTTCTCTAAACTTTGTTTTTAAATACAAAATTCCGCATTCACAAGATCTAGAAACACCTAGCCATATTCGAAGTTGCCTTCGCCCTAGAGGTGAAAGGTTTAATTTCTGAGGGTTTGGTCCCAAATCTCTATTTTAATTATTTAATTTTATTGTTTTGTTTATTATTTTCCTTGAAGTTACTAACGTGTGTATTTTGTTATTAGAAAGAGGTACGAGGCATCAAAGTAAGTACTTTAATTGATTTATTGATGTTATGATGTAGAACTCATATTTATATTGTTATTATGATATTCCTAGTATCATGTCTAGGGTAATTTAAATATTAAATATGATTGTTACGATACTTCCTATGTTCTTCCTAATATTTATGATTGTTAGTATCATGTTAGGGTTAAAGATTTGATTTTTATTGCTTAGTGACATGCTAGGGTTTGTTATTAATCTTGTTAGTATCATGCCTAGGATCTTGCTATCATTATGCTTTAATGTTAACATGAACATAATTATAATTATTGTTACGATTATTTATTATTATGTTGCTTGCTATTTATTTTTATTGCTTGATCACACCTTTTATTGCATGTTTAAAGGGAATTTCTACTTGTAATCACGCTTAATAAGATATTTAATAATCTTGCTTAGGGTTAATGTGATTATAATTCAAGTGATCGCCAATAATAGATTTATTTGTGCATTAAATTCAACCAACATAGATAAACAGGTTTAGGGTTAATCCTAATGATTGCATGTTAATTAAAAAGCGCACATGAATACGATCAGAATAAAGTAGAGGCCTATTATTAGGGCAGATTCAACCTCTTTTAGGTTGGATTTGTACCTTCATCCCCGAACCCTTATTTGGTTCTAGACCTTATGGATTTGACGATCTCTTGGATCATAAAGGGGTGTAACCTTCACCTCGTGAACGGTTTACAAGTTCCTAAAACTTGTTGGCGACTCTTTTGCTCTATCTTCTTCCCTTTTGGACGCCACCGTACTTTAGTGTATGATCACAGTGGGGTTCAAGCTAGTGGGATTAAAGGCTTGAAAATATTCCCTACAGTTTTTGGCGACTCCACTTGGGAGGATTTCTATTTTAATTTCTGAATTTGTTTCGGCAATGATTTAGAATGAGTGGATGAGACTCGAAACGTTCTAAGTATTTCATGTGCGTAATTTTGATTAACATTATTGCCATATGCATAAAAAAAGATCTCATTGGAAAGACCATCCGTAATGAGTTAAAAACATAGGATTTTACACATAGGAAATTTGAGAAATATCTTTCACAACTAGGACTGAAATAACACCGCGCGAAACTGGAAAATTTTATCGAGCACAGAAAGTTGCTGAGGCATGTAGGAAGTAGCGTCAGGGGCCAGAGCTTGGCGCCAGTGTTTTAGTTGTAGCGCCAGACGCCAGTATTGGCGCTAGGCGCTACAGTTAAAATCTGGCACCAGCCTCTGATTGCTGGCGCCAATTTCCCCCAATACCGAGCCAGAAATATGCGTTCTAATTTCGACCGGTTTTTCGTATTGTTTGCTCAATCCTACTTCCTCATTGAATTTTTTTTTTCACTTTTCTGAAACCCATATGTGTTCTACATATAGACATAACCCTCTGGGAATTCATGCTCCATCTACCCGATTGAACGCTCGGTGCAACAAAGGGTACATCCGAGATTGTTGAATTCACCGAACCATGGAAGCGAGTTTTTTCTAAAACTCGCGGTGTCCCATCCACTCGCGCCAACCCTTCACGATTAGGCATCCGCGCGGTGCATCCAGACAATTAACCATGGACCCTCTATTGACTAAACCATATCCCGAACTTTAGAGAACTAGAGCCATGGTTAGGTTGCAAACGCATTGCATCATATTGTGCCTACTTGACTAATTGTGCATTATTTGTTGTGCATGTATATTCTATGTTTCTCTTAACCGTTTGTTGACTTGTGTTGAGACTAAAAAATTAATGACTTAAAGAACTTTGCCTATCTATTTAAATAATTAATTAATTTGAGTCATTAAAGTATAATATTTTAATCGGAATTGACCTAGTACGACTTTAGGCATACCCCGATTGACTAATAATACCGAAAACAGTCCCAGACCGAAGCTCCAATATTGGCGCCAAGGTCTGAGTTGTAGCGCCACACTATGAAGTGTAGCGCTTGACGACAGCTATGTCGTCTGGCGCCAAGCTCCATGGTGTGACGGCAGTCCTGTCGTTTGGCCGACAGTTCGGATTATTGGTCGAGTCATCACCTACTGTCTAATTAACCAGTTTGCTAATTAATTCGGTTAATTTGCGATGTCAATAACACCTTGTCGAGTCATTAATCGAGTCTTAGTCACATAGTCTAGCCACATGGTCATGACACGAGTCTCAACATGTCGCCTACACTCACTAGTCTTAGCACACACTTTGAGTATATGTCACCTTGACCATGTCTTAGGTTCATGCATGAGTCGGTCTTTCCGTCAAATTTGGGTTGGGGGTACATTCTACTCCTAATTCTTCATATCCCTCCATCTAAATCTTCTTCACATTCTATTCCAATTTTTCTTCACTTCCTCCATCCATTGCATGTTGAATAAAGTTTGAGTCAAATAAATAACAATAAGTATCCCCAAATTCCTTTTCCACAGTACTTGGTCAAGGAGAGAAGGGCGATTAATCAAGGACAACTTCTTTATTCAGGTCTCGCTTTTTGATAAACCGATTCGTCAAAAGAGGAAGGCTAAGAAGGTAATGGCAACTCAAGAAGAAGTTAATGATCTTAAGAACCAACTGGCTACTGTGACTGAGACACTGAAGTTCTCGCACTTAAAGATCGATGATCCTATGAAGCAACAACAGATGGACCTCATGCAAGAGAGCCTAAGCAAGTTGTCTAGCGATTACAAGTTTCAAGAGCTTACATCACAAGGGGTCTTAGTGGACAAAGATCTTCTTCCACAGAAGTTCAATGCCAACGACATCCCAAAATTCAAGGCAACGGATAATCCTTACTTTCATCTAAGAGCTTTTGAAACCATAATGAGTATTAAGGGTATCGATAAGAAGGTTTTTCCCTCTCTGTTCTCTCTATCTCTTGAAACTGTTTGCCAACAATGGTACTTCTCCCTTGACAAAGAGAAAACCTCTACCTGGGAATCGATAGTAAACGCTTTCGTTGATAGATACAAGTGCAATATTCAAGTTGAAACCGATCATAGACAACTTGAGATGCTAAGACAAAAAGAGAATGAAGGTTTTACTTCTTTCTTTAATAAATGGAAGGAAACTTCCGCCAAGATGATTGAGGTCCCCACCGAAAAGGAGTCTGTGAGGATGTTTATCAAGAATCTTCAAGAGAAGTATTCGAAGCATTTGAAATATCAACACATTTTGAATACTTTCAAGGCCATTTATGACATCGGAATTGAAATCAAAGACGACCTCGCAAAGCAAAAAGCTACTAACAATAGTAACCACGGTGGCTGGAAAGGAAAGAAGAACGACAATCCTTCTTCTTCCGAAAACGCCCACTCTAGTAATAATGTTAGTACCTTTGACCATAGTGGTGTCTTAGCCGTGGACAATCAAGGATCTAAAAGGAAACCCAGGTGAGAGTTCACATCCATTGGAATGATCTACGATGCTGCTTTCAACCGTCTTTACGATCGAGGATTAATCAAACCTATTGACCCTACCGAGGATCCAACACCAGAAAATCAATCTTCGAGATGGAATCCAAATTCCTATTGCAAGTACCATCGAGGGCGCCGTCGTACTACTGATGAATGCTATAGGTTTCAAAACCTCATTCAAGATCTCATAGAGGTAAATAAGATCCCATTGCCTCTAGCCAGCGAGGAGACTAGATGATGTCGGAGCAAACAACACAAGACAAGAGGCGAGCTTCAACGACAAGATTTCATGACCTCTTTTTCTATTTATTTTTCATTTTTACAATTTCCTCAATAAGTCTAGCATAGGCACCTTTTTAATCTCCTTAGATTTATTTTGTAGGATCATTATTTATTTTCTTTTAATAAAATGAGCATTTATTTCCTTGCATATGATCATTGCATTGCAAAAAAAAAAAAAAAATAAAAAAAAAAAATAATAAAATCCATGTCGAATCAAGCACAAGGTATACCAATGATTTAAGGCACCCCTTGTAGCCACATTCTATTACCTTTCACCCTTCAATTATACAATCCTTTCTTCATAAACCACTTTGAGCCTCGTCTAACGATAGACCTTTCTTTTTTCAACCTACATTTACCTAACCTTGGGATGGGATGGTGTGTAACTTATGCAATTCTAAAAAGCTTGAGTGATTTCAAAAGATCAAAATAAATAACAAAAATAAGCATAAGAAAAAAATAAATAAAAGTGTACAAAAGGGCAAGTGTTCCAATGTCTTTGATATAAAAATATCTTCGATAAGAATACGTCTCAGATTGCGTCTCTTATCGAGTGCTCGGTACCGTGCCTGAGAAACATGAATACCAAGTGAGTGATAGACCGCATAATCGAGATTTCCCACACTTACAAAAATAAAAATAAATGCTAAAGCAAAAAGAGCTAATAAGAGTAGAAACTCAAGCATAAAATTATAAAGATTCAAAAGCAAAGTTTCACACCTTGGGGGTTTATCTAGGGTCTTGAGCCTTTATCCCTTTCTTCTATAAACTTTAGCCTAACCGCGTTACAACCCTTAAAAAGACCTTTTTGAGGTATACACACACTTGTGCGAGGTTCGGCTAGAGCTACGTTCAGCCTGATTCCTAACGGATACGTAGGCAACCTCACATCGAGGTGCGGCCGTAATAAACATGCATTCATATTCACATTCACACACTTACACCATGATCATATCAAGGGATCTCCAATGCTCATCCCTATTCACTTAGACCTGGACTTGAGGGCTTGATCCCTACATCATTAGCTTACCTAGCCTAGGAGTCACCATCATTTGACTCTTCTTGAAATAATATTCTTTCCACACACTTAGCTCTTGCGGCCTAACTTTAGTGTCACTTTCACACACTGCACAAATACATGACCAAATATATTTCTCTTAGGAACCCTTTGTCATGAAATCACAACGTTAAAGCATGCCTTATCATATCAACATCGCTCATCAGTCATAATTTTCATTGCATCACGAAGTATGAAGTGCTTAGCCTCCATGCCTAAGTTACCCAAATACTTTTATCATTGAGTCAACAAGTGAGATAGTCTAGGATGAATTAATCCTTGCACCTTGAGAGACAATATCAAATGACATTTGACTAAGCTCATTCAACATGCATCTTCAAACTTTCGATTCTTTTTTTCGAGTCTTTCTTTTTCGGGAGAAAGTCGGTACCCTCCACAAATTAAAAATGACGGAAAATTTTTGCCTTGAGTTAACCTCGAGTCAATCACAGCGAGTCAAGTTTATGCCTTGAGTCGTGTGAAGTCGATAAGTCAAGCAATGCTAAACCTTAGGTCAACCTTAAGATAATTAAAAAGATTGGCAAAGTTCTACAGTCTAAAATAAATACAAGTGCAGCAGAATAGGGAAGACCCTACTCCAATTCTTGGCTCTAGAGATATCTCAGCAACGACAGAGCTCGAAGCCTCTCAGAAAGGTGATTTCGACCTCATGCACCAATTTCAGGTTCCTTGGTACGCCAGTTAGCCCCTATAAGCAATTTGACATGATTAAGTAGTCAATTTAATTACAATCACAATAAGTGGTCGACCTGATGAAAGATCGTCTCACTTAGCTTAAGCGCCTAAGCACTAGCTCATTACAAGCACCAACGTATCGGTTTAAAAGCAAGCGTTCAGACGACAATATTTCCAAATATGGATTGTCGTGCATCTTCTTCAATGACAATTTTTCCAAGATTGGATTGTCATCTCTGGCAAGGTTTCCAAGCGTGGATTGTCGTGCTCCTTCTTTGTTTGGCAAGTTTTTCCAAGTTCGAATTGTCATACATTCATAGATCTTTGGCAAGTTTTCCGAGATTGGATTGTCATACACCCAGTTCCCTATGGAAAATTTCCCAAATGATTATCATAGGTCTCTACTCATCATAAATTTCAGCAAAGGTTCCTCAACGTGGATTGTCTTCAGCAAGTGGCAAATTTTCCCGAAGTGGATTGTTGGTCGACTCTTTTTTGCAAATGTTCCAAGACGCGGATTGTCAATAGTGGCAATATTTTCCCAAAAGGATTTTTGCATAGCATTGGCAAATTTCCAAGGTGGATTGCTTTCAAGAGTTATATTCCAAGATGTGGATTGTCGATCGTAGCAAAGTTCTTATGAAAGATTGTTACGAAGCATTGGCAACTTTTCCAAAAATTGGATTTTGGCAAAATTTTCCGAGATACGGATTGTCGCTTCATCGTGGCAACATTTCCAAGGACGGATTGTTATGAAGCATTGACAAATTTCCTTAAATCGGATTGTCATACATCATACAAGAGTTGTATTGGCAACTATTCCCAAATAAAAGAGGATTGTCATCACAGCAAAAGCACCGACATACAGGTTCAAAGCAACAGAAGCGCCGACGTACAGGCATAGCGGGAGCAAAGTTCAGGCAAACTTTTAAAGATCGACAGGCGTGGATCTTCGGTAATTTCCTTTGGAAAATTATCGCATCAAATGAGGATGACTTCAATAGAAGATATCTTCGACAGCATTCCCTAGCTTGCGGAGAGTTGTCACAAACAACTGGAGGTAATTTCGGGCGAAGTTGTCTTCGATCATATTCCCTTAGGCATGGAAGATGGTCATAATGCGTATGGGGATTGTTTCAAGAGAAATAATATTCGATAGTATTCTCTTGGATGTGGAATATTATCAATGCGGAGGAGGATCGTTTCAGGTGAAGCAATCTTCTAATTTGGAAGCAGTTACGGGCGTAGCGGTTTTCAAGCGGGATGGCATTCTCTAACTTGGAGGAGGTCATCAAAACAATCGGTTACTTTCAGAGACGTGTGCTCGACGGTGCAAGATACGCGTTTCTTAACTCTTTTGTCTGTTTAACTAACGCTAGTTTTCAGGTATCGGCGTTACAAGAGTGATTATATGATTTTATCCTCCAGTACGGTAAATTTATCTAACGCTAGTTTGCAGGTATCAAAAAGCATTTTCGAGGAAATTATAGGATTTTATCCTCTAGTACGGTAAATTTATCTGATTTTCGAAAACGCGTTGGAAACAGGCTTGGCGCCTAACCCCAGGCCTTGGCCCCTAGAACCAGGCCTGGCGTCTGGCACTAGCAATGGCGCCTGGAGCTAGTCTTGGCGCCTGGAGCTAGCTAGCCAGGGTTGGCGCCAGCTCTGTTTTCTGTGTGTCAGACTCTGTTTTGTTTAATTTATCTTTTTGGCTGATTTTCTCTATAAATATTGTATTAAAAACTCCGTTTTCATCCATCATCTACATCCATCACCTACAATCATCTACATCCATCATCTACATCCATCACCTACTATCATCTACATCTATCATTCACGAATTCTCACTAAGCATTCATCAATTTTTTCTTTCTTTCTCTAAACTTTGTTTTTAAATACAAAATTCTGCATTCACAAGATCTAGAAACACCTAGCCATATTCAAAGTTGCCTTCGCCCTAGAGGTGAAAGGTTTAATATCTGAGGGTTTGGTCCCAAATCTCTATTTTTATTATTTAATTGTTTTGTTTTGTTTATTATTTTCCTTGAAGTTACTAACGTGTGTATTTTGTTATTAGAAAGAGGTACGAGGCATCAAAGTAAGTACTTTAATTGATTTATTGATGTTATGATGTAGAAATCATGTTTATATTGTTATTATGATATTCCTAGTATCATGTCTAGGGTAATTTTAATATTAAATATGATTGTTACGATGCTTCCTATGTTCTTCCTAATATTTATGATTGTTAGTATCATGTTAGGGTTAAAGATTTGATTTTTATTGCTTAGTGACATGCTAGGGTTTGTTATTAATCTTGTTTGTATCATGCCTAGGATCTTGCTATCATTATGCTTTAATGTTAACATGAACATAATTATAATTATTGTTATGATTATTTATTATTATGTTGCTTGCTATTTATTTTTATTGCTTGATCACACCTTTTATTGCATGTTTAAAGGGAATTTCTACTTGTAATCACGCTTAATAAGATATTTAATAATCTTGCTTAGGGTTAATGTGATTATAATTCAAGTGATCGCCAATAATAGATTTATTTGTGCATTAAATTCAACCAACATAGATAAACAGGTTTAGGGTTAATCCTAATGATTGCAGGTTAATTAAAAAGAGCACATGAATACGATCAGAATAAAGTAGAGGCTTATTATTAGGGCAGATTCAACCTCTTTTAGGTTGGATTTGTACCTTCATCCCCGAACCCTTATTTGGTTCTAGACCTTATGGAGTTGACGATCTCTTGGATCGTTAAGGGGTGTAACCTTCACCCTGTGAACGGTTTACAAGTTCCTAAAACTTGTTGGCGACTCTTTTGCTCTATCTTCTTCCCTTTTGGACGCCACCGTACTTTAGTGTATGATCACAGTGGGGTTCAAGCTAGTGGGATTAAAGGCTTGAAAATATTCCCTACAGATACCATCATCGTTTAATCAGAAACTCAATGAGCTACCTTGTGATCATCATCCTCCAATTAACATCCTGAGAAAAAAAATTATTAGCATAAATCAAGCAGCAAACCAAATATTTAAGATTCAATCACGAAGAACTACAAAATAAATGTCACCTAAATCATCAAACATGCTAATTTACAAAACATAAAACATGCTAACTTACAAGAACATAATCAAATTTCAATTTAAAAAACATAGTCGAACTTCTACTAAAATTTTAATTTGCTCATTTACAAGAACAAAATCGAAATTAAAAAAAAATACAGATGCACAAAAATCAGTCAAAATAAACTAATACAGTAAATTCTAGCCAAAAAAATCCGATAGAAATATTACAACCCAGTTATCATAGAAACCCAGGAAAAAAAACCAGTTAAACAAAGAAAACCCAGAAAAATAACTAGCAATCTCATCAATTATAACTGATATGTGATTGTCAACGATGATACGATAAAAATCCATCCTAAATCAAAAAATTCAAATAAAATAAGCAACAATAAATACATCTACAAACTGTAAAAGCCAATTCAACTTTGACAATAATCAATTCCAAATCCAAATTCTGCAATGAAAATCGATGCTCATCATATGGAACCAAATAAAAGAGAAAGAAACTAGCCTATTTTCCGGATCCGACGATTTCAAGGCCAATACCATCGTCAGGGAAGAGTATGGTGGTGATGGGAGTAGCGGCGGAGAGGGGAGGAGGCGGTGTTGCCTCGCCATTGTTAAAGCCCTAAATCTGGGCTTTTTGTGTGGAGGAAGGAGATGGGTTTTTTTTCCATTGAAGGAGGCCGTTAAGGGGAAATAGAGTAAGATCCATGGGAGATTACTAGGTCGAATCGGATGAGAGAGAAAGAGGAATTCTTTAAGGAGATGGAAGAAAAAGGAGAGCAGTGAACGACGGTTAGAGAAACTAGGGTTTTGACAGTTTTTTTTAAATACTCCATACCTTAGAACGGTTAACTAAGAAGAATGTTCTATATTGTAAAGCTATAATTTAATAAAAAAAACTCAAAAAATCAAACATAACAATTAACTTGGTGAGGCGTTCTAATTGATTCAATATACACAACGTTTCTCTACTAAAGGCGTTCTATATAATTTACACTACAAGAAAATAACCTTTTCGTAGCGATTTTTTAACCTTTAGTATCGATTGTAATTGCAACAAAAAGCTTTCCCAACGAATGGTCATTCGATACAATATCCCCCGTTGCCTTAGCCTTTAGTAGTGGTTTTCAATATCGCTGGGGTTGGCCTCAATAATCGATTCAAAAAACTACATCCAATCGTGGTGATTATTGTAGCGATTACAATCGCTATAAATGTTTAACTCATTTTCTTCCAAAAAAAAAAAAACATGCGTATGATCTTTACAAGATTCGAACATGCAACCTCAAAATCTTATATTAAATGTTGCACCAATAAGCTATGACATATTTATGTTCTCTTTGTCAAACAATATTTATATATCTAGTATTGAAAAGGCTTTTCGTATCGATTTTTAGGATTTAGTGGCGATTGTAAATGATACGATTTCTCAAAATTATATAAATGTGTTAAAATAGTGTGGATATGTATTATTATATTTTCCGTATCGGTTTTATATGGGAAAACCATGGCGATTGTAAAAATGATACGACATCCTTAATTATTTCACAAACATACTTGCATATTGTAGCGAATGTACAATCGCTACGAAAAGAGATTTTTCTTGTAGTGTTAGAGAATGCTTTTCCAACTTGACAGTTATATATTGAGTGTTACTTTTTCTCAATTTTGTGGTAGTGAAGAAGAACCACATCTCTTTAATATGGAATGGTTGTGGTACTATACTTGAGCTCTTTTGTGACTTCGTTTGACCCATTGAACTTAGAAATTTCTAAGATGGGTATCAATCACAATTCACTCCTCATAGGCTTAAACCCATTCCTTTGTGCTGACTCCGACACCAATTTTTCTATAAAGGCCTTTATTGAGGGAATCTCTAATATTCCTCTCACATCACGTGATTACACATTTTTATGATTAATATCCATGCTACTAGCATGTATATATTCTTTTTCCATTATAAGCTACCTCAATTGTAACTTATAATTCACAACACATGTATTTAATGGAGTTGGCTCCCCCCACAATTGATATCTACTAAAAGGTTTTGCAATAAGATTGCATAACGTTTTGAGCCAAACCTGCATTAAACTCATCATTGTTGGTTACTTCGTAAGCATCTTAAACCTGCAAATTCAATTCTTATTTCACAGTACCATACAATGATCCTTAGAGAGCACTTTCATAGTCTCCACCTGCACTATGGTTAATATCATGACAATTTTCTCGTCACATAACGACATTATGTTAGAAGCGTATGATTCACAATCATGGCCAAACTAACAGATCACGAAAATAGTAATCATGTGATGACTTCTCACACCATTGCTTTGGTGCCCAAATTAATAAACTTATCTACCTTGTATTATTTCTTACAAGGACACACACATAGGAAAGTTTCTCCACTCTCACTTTTTATAACTAAGTTGTCATATTAATCTGCAATTTAAGCCTTCATTATAACTACTATCAAACCATTAAAGGATAATAGCACAAACAAGACAATATACAAACTTAGCTAATGATGAGAAACAATCAAGATAGTCAATCACCAACCTTCATTGAAGTTATATCAAATTATTTCCTTTCAAATGACTCATGACAGTTACCATTACATCCAATGACTTTATTACGTTGGACAAGACTAACTTTTACAAATATGATAGGTCACAAATAAGGACTTAAATTTAACTCACTTCTCTCGAAAACTAGTACAAACACAATGGCATGGTTTCTCCATATGATTACGGATAATTATCCACTTCTTAAAGACACCCCAAGGCTTCTTCTAATCTTCCAACCTTTCTAATTAAGAAAGACAATTAGACTTAACGGTTTGGATCATGACTCAAATTCTTTCTAGTTGGTCTACTCACCAATTTCATAAAATAAAAGTCAAATAGAAACTGAAGCAAATTTAATTACATGAATCACATTACAAATTATCATACCATTGCAATGATGAGTGACGATCTCATCAATGTGACTAACATGATTCATTAATTCAAAGAATAACACTTCTCAAGTGATTCTCAAACTAATATTATGTCAAACACAACACATTAAATCACCATGACATAATTCTAAAAACAAGTTAGCATACTTAACTTTAATTACATATTATGTCTTTTAAATAGTATATTTAGCATATTCAACAATCACAACATCCCAGTGTCTCAAAAGATAATTGTGAAGTATGCTATGGAACACCTCACCTTAAATAATTCAAGGCTTTTAAGCATCCCCACACAAAAAGCACGGGAGGTTAACAATATGTAAATGTTAATCAAGGGAGATATATAAAGATTCTCGTGAGACAAACCATTAGCCAACATAATGAGCTGAAAAATCAATACCACACATAAGTTACATTAACCAAAGTTAAAACACGGGCTATTTTAAAAACCTTTAAAGTTATTCCCTCTTATTATTCCAATATATGTAAAAATTCTCATAATTCAACATTGTTCTGTGAAACATCACAAATACCTCCCTGGCCAACATGACTCAACAATGGAAATAACCCAAAGTTAAGTAGTGATCAAGCTATTATCTAGTAAGATAAAACATAACTCAATTTCGAAAGATAAATTTCACCTATACACCTTTACCAAAGTTGGTCATGATAATTAACTTATTAGTTAGAATCAAAGTCAAATTCATTGTCCTCGACAATGCACAAGCCATACACCTCACATAGTATTAATCTACGTAAAAGGGCAAATTAGATATGTATGTCCATATGTTAAAATCCAATAATAATAAGCTTGAAAAAGAATAATTTGCCCCCTAGCATTGTGGATGAATTATAGTATGTGATACAACTTATACCCACACCCTTGATCACATAGCTTTGATTAATTCATTTAAGAACTCGTAGTTATGGAATCAACAGTCAATTGGTGTTAGCAAACTTTGTCAAATAAATAGTAACCGAATAAAGCCTTTCACTTAGCAACTACACCGTAGGTATTTGCCAAAACCAAATTATATTATCGTACACCTCAAAAATATACAACAAAAATAGTAGATTGGCTTTCAGGCCTTTCACACGCCTAGAAGGCTCACATAAATTGATTATGTATATAAGCTAGTTCGACAAAGATAATTGAACATACAGAGGGGATTATAGATACTAACAACAATTAATTAAAAGGATGCACACTTGAACTTAATTGCCCAAATAAGAAATATGTAACTTTATTAAGCTAGCAGTCCCAAAATGACATCACATAATTATAACTTTATAAGTGGGTAACTAAGGGCCTGTTCATATTTACTGAACTGAGCTGAACTGAAATGAACTGAACTGAACTGAACTGAAATGAACTGATTGGAGCTGAACTGAACTGAACTAAACTGATTGGAACTGAACTGAACTGAACTAAGCTGAAATGAATATTTTATGAGAGAGGGAAATTAAGAGCTGAACTGAACTGAACTGGTTGGAGCTGAACTGAACTGAACTGAACTTATTGGAATTGAACTGAACTAAACTGAAAATAAGTAAATATGAACAGACCCTAAGATAATATTTCTCTCAATATTTTCACTGTGTCAAGTCATTCACTCATATACATGTGATTTACAAAATACTTTTCTTATATCATTAGGAAATAAATAAAACCAAATCAATCACTTGCTCTCAAGAAGAAATTTACACGCTTGTAAAAGATTCCATTGACTCACCATTTTCCATTACTCAATCATATTATAATATTTTGGTACTTCACAAAATACAACCTCCAAAAATATTGAAATTACAATACACAATATAATATCACATTACCACAATAAAGCACTACTAGAAAAATTATCTACTTAAAAGGAAGTTACGAGTAATTTATTGCAAGTAAAGATCCATAATAAAGATCCATGATATAGAGTCAACTTTAATGTTCAAATCATATATATATATATATATATATATATATATATATATATATATATATATATATATACTAGGCAGCTAAAGCGCGCGTTGCGCAAGGTGGCCAACCCTTATGGCTTAATTTTTCTTGGCTTGTGTTTGCACTTGACAAGGAGTTAATGGGCTTATATAAGAATATCTCTCTATTGCTTAGCCTTAATTTTTCTTGCCTTGTGTTTGCACTTCACATGGAGTTAATCGTCCACTACCGAAGGCTTTTGTCTTTTATGTTGTAGAATATTCTTGGAAAATGTGATACAACATGCTGCACCCTTATTTATTTAAGTAGTGAAAAAACACAACGTGCTAACACTTTATATAGGAATTTATGATTTTAATATATCTTTTGCGCTCATTGACCTATTTGGAAACTAAAAGGTACATCATATAGTAGTACATGATGGAGCGACATTAATACATTATAGTATTCAAATACACATGATTTCACAATACTAAAAAAATTAACAAATATTCAGATTATGAACTCGGACAAAATGCTTCTAACAATTTGGTTTTGCGGTAAATTAACCCTATGCAACCCATAGTTACCTTAATAATTCCCTTGAATCCTTTTTTGCTTTCTTCCCCTTTTCACCGTAGTCAATTTGGTTTTCTTCTTTTTAGTACATCTACTTCGACACAATCATAGATTAATTTCATTAGTTCCAATGTCCTTAAACACAATTATGTGTAAGTCGTTAATTTCGACCTTCACAAAATTTAGAAAAAAAAAAAAAACTCCCACATAAAGCAACAACCTTTCATTGTCTAGTGACTAATGTTGTCATGTAAATATGTAATAAAATCATAACCCCCTTTAAATTATATATAAAAAAATTTAAACTCTATTATTCCATTCTTCATTTAATTTCTAATTAATTGATGGGTCTTAAGAAAAATTACAAAATTACACTTGGGAGTAATTAAGGAGGTAAAAAAAACATTTTGAGGGGTATAATAATCCGTGCACTATTCATAAGAACAATCTCCCACTTTTTATATATATAAAAGTAGGGATATACTCCAAATACATGGGTCACAAAAGGTTAAGAGTACTAAAAGGTATGATACACAAAATGATCATAACAATAATTAATCTAATACATGGATAGTCTGCTCATGTTCTTAATCCGAGACTCTCAATTATTAGTAAGAAATACCCCCATCAATCCATCATGTCAATTATAAACTAGCAGTAAACCTTTTAATTCAATGAAAAACTATATATTACTAAAATAAGCATCAGAAATTCTTAGTTTCCACCAAACAAATAAATTTTCTCAATATGGATGTAGAAGGAACACAACTAGCGATATGGCCTCAAATTAGGAACATAAAAGATTGAGCAAACAATTAAAGATACGAAAACTATATGTTAAATATATATATTTTTTTTAATACTATTAGCCATATTAATGAAATAAATTCGACTTTAGATTGTAGGAAATATGACTAATAGCAATTAATAATAGAACAAACTTATCTAATTTAATGCCGTGGCGTGACATAGCATCACTGCCCTAAAGTCGAATTTGCCCCGTACTCGTACACACAGACTCATAGCAATCGACCTCCAGGGTTACACGACTCTAACTCTCCAGTGTACTTCAAAGAGCTAGATTGAGAACACAATGATCAATGCCCAAAACAAGGAATTATTTTGTGTAATATTTTTGGATTAAAGAAGAGAAGTATATCTTTTTAATTGTGTATATCCCTTGTGAAGTGGAGGATGCTTCAATTTATTGTGGAGTAGTATGTAATCTTTTGTGTCCAAAAAGAAGTGGAGGAGCTTCATTTATATAAAAGTTTCACTAAGCTCAAGCCAAAAGAAGGGAATTAATCTTTCACAGCAACCATGCATAAGAAATCAATCAAAAGCCCTTTAATTATGCATGTATACTAATTAGTCTTCCATCTATGTATTAAATGGCTAGAGAGGAGGAAATATATAATGATCAAAGTCAAATAATTGCCATAATCATGTATCAATCAAACAAATTTGAATTTTGATCTTTTGAAGCAAAATCAATTAACCTAGACTTGGAGTTGTACTATGGGAATAAGTGAATAACTCCAACATTAATTACTCGTATTTTGTGGCAAATAACTTATTAGTGGCGTGGCACAACCAAAGATATCCCTTTATTTATGTTATTATACCTTGTTAGCACATAAGTGGTGGAGATAAAAAAAAAAAAAAAATTCATTTTAAGGTACAACCAGTTATACGGTGAGTTGAATATGGGAAGATACAAGTTAATCTGCCAGATTAACGAATTTTTGTTAATTTGATGGCATTTTTGTAAATATATTGAAAAAGCAGGGTCATTTATTCAGTACTTTTGGTGAGCTATCCAATTACTATTTGCTTTTTGCTTTTATTGTTTGGTGAGGAAATTACACATGTACCCCTCAACTAGTACATGAAAAGACGCATATACCCCTCCACTGGTACTTGAAAAGACAATTATACCCCTATTTGTTTATCTGGGGAATTGACTGGGTATCCCTCGTTGAATATCATTTTATTTTTCTACTTATAGTAACGAAAAATTAGTTTGGAGAATTATTAACAAAGCACATAAAGATGATAGTAGATCATCCCAAATGTACTCAAGTTGAACCTAAGCCTGACCCACGGCCAATTGTTCTGGCTACATGCCAATATGCCATGCATAATTCCCATGAAGTTTAAAAAGAGGCAGCCTAGGCACAAGTCAAGCCCACATGCCACTGTATGTGTTGTGTCGTGCTTGCTTGCATACTAAATTTTAACATGATTTATTGTGTCAAGTCATGTCGTAGCCTTGCCATGCTATTCCAAAATAATTTTAGCTCAAGCCGGCCTAGGTTAGCTCGTAGCACGACTCATTCTGCAACATGTTAGACATGCCGCTTCTTTAGTGCTAAGCTGTCACATGCCGGTTAAATTTTTAATGCATAGAGAATTTGAGATCTTATATGAGTCGATAAGTCAATTGAATTGAGCAATTTGTTAAAGTCATTTGAGCATAAATTAAGTCTTCAAATTTGATTTCGGCTATATATAAACTTATTGAAAATCATATTTGTAAGAATTGTAACTTAATTGTGAAATAATCAAAATGGACCCTAGCTCATCTCTCAAAATGATGAACCAAAGCAACCCTACACCGGCCTTCATCCATCAACCTTGGCACAAGAACAGTTTC
The DNA here is from genome assembly GCF_001683475.1 of Chenopodium quinoa. Classification (NCBI taxonomy): domain Eukaryota; kingdom Viridiplantae; phylum Streptophyta; class Magnoliopsida; order Caryophyllales; family Amaranthaceae; genus Chenopodium; species Chenopodium quinoa. The sequence goes on along the minus strand of NW_018745523.1, from coordinate 3,965,637 downwards.
TGCTCAGAAGACACTGTTCCCATTCGAAGAAGGCAGCTTCAAGACCAGCCTCCTACAACACACTCTAACGGTACAATCAAAGGGCCACACCATGAGGCAAGTTTTCTAGGAAACTAATAGACAATTATTACGTTATATTGTTTAACAACATTATTGCTAAGTATATGTTACTTACTACTTCAACTCCAAATGTGAAATCATGTATAGTTTGCTGTTGTACAAGCAATATTAATCCCTGTCACTGGAACACGATTTTATGGTGGAAGCGCGACAATAAGCATATGGGATCCTTACGTTGCTAGGCAAAATGATTCAAGTGCTTCTACATTGGTTGTGTTATTAGGTTCAGGAGCTTTTCTAGAGGCTGGTTGGATTGTAAGTTAGAGATCTATGGATAGCTAGTCCATATTTTATTTTATGATGTTGGAAAACAAATTGAAAAGTAGGGGACTGCAGTTACAAAATGTAAATGTAGGGGACTGAAACCGGTTGTTGAAGTTATCACCGGTGTTGTTACCTGTTGTAGGGAGTTTGCAGTAGATTAAAAAAAATAAATTGAAAAGCCTCTGTACATTTGCAAACACCTCGAGCTGTGTGATTAATTACAGTCGTAGGAGAAAACGCGGGAAACGAAGGGTATCTTGAAGCTTCTATTGGAAGCTGTCTCCTTTTTCCTATAAAAGTAGTACTTCCATCTTGTTTAATGCCAACACTTCCATTTACAGAAAGCTCCAACAAAAAGAAAAATTCCTTTATTCTCTGTTCTCTGTTCAGCTCATGTATTGGGATTGTGGGACCAGCTTTGAGGATACAGTTGGAAAAAAAGTCGCACGTTTGGTTTCTATTGAAGGTATATTCCCTTCCATTTCAGTTTTGTTGTGATCCTGTACTAATGGCGTTTGTTGGATTTTGTTTATCTTGTTTTTTCTTAATAAAGAAGCTGTTATAAAGTTGTTTTTTGTAGTATTTGGTGTTGTCATATGAATTTGTGTTGTATAAACAAATATTTTTGGCATTCTCTTCAAGTAAAACATGTGTGGATATATTGGTTGATGATGGAAAATTGTTTAAAAATTCAAGTTAATGTTGAATCTAATGTTATGTTAGGATTTGTAGTTGACTTTGTCCATGGAAATGTTTATTTTATTATGTGTGCTAATTATTTTATTTTGTGTGTGTTTAATTATTAAATATGTGGTTAGGTTTTCACAGTTTTGTGTGTGTGTGCTTGAGACCTTAGTTACTAGTGTCTTACACTTCCTGTATGAAATGGCCTAGGTATGGATGCGCTTGCAGATGCCCACCCACTTTTTAGCCAGCAGGACTTGCTGGTGACCCATGTGTTCCCCAAGGTGGACTGGGAAGGGAAGGATGCTGTTGAACAGACCTGCAAGAAATGGAGGATGTGGTGGAGGCTCAGGCACTTGGCTTTCACCTACCTCTTCAACGGACCTAGGGCTGCCATCCAGGAGTGGGTTCTGAAGGATGTCTTGTACAACAATGGGAGGATCTTCAAGCCTGGCTCAACAAAGACATGACCGTGTACTTTAACGGCTTCTCATTGCTGTACAAGGAGGAGGAAGCCTGAGGCTATGGGTCTGTTGGTGCAGCTGTTGGTTTTTGGGTTGGGTAGCTGCTAGGTTTAAGCTTTTTTTAATTAATTTTGTAAAAATTTAAGGGTAGTTCTAATCCTTTCTTTGTCATGGCAACTAGTAAAGTCTTGTGACAAGCAATGGTATTTCTTTTTGTGCTTGTCACTGCCATGACAAAGTTTAAGTTGTTTTAGTTGTTGTCTTTGAATCTGTTGAACTAATGATGATGATGATGTAATTATTAAATATTTTGGATGTAATGAATGGTTTAATGGACGAAGGTCCATGTTATTATGAAATGAAGTTAGTTAGTTGAAGTACACACTGCTGTTTGATATGCACATATGCCTGTTTAACAGAATTTTCATACTTTTGATTGTTTCACATTGATATTACTACCATCATTAGTAGTGTATGAAATGATAAATTAGAGTAATTGCTATTACTACTATCATTAGTAGACTATGAAATGATAAATTAGATTAATTGCTTTGAATACTATCATTAGTAGACTATGAAATGATAAAAAAAGATTAATTGTTATTCCTCTATGACACACAAATAACATGAATCTAAAACCATGTATGATTGTTCATCATGGTGGGGAATGGGTAAAAACCACAGGACACCTAATCTACAATGGTGGTAGAGTTAACCTCTATGATGACATTCTTGATAATGTTGATGCAAAGTACTTGAAAGAAGTTGTTGATTCTTTGGGGTACACTGATATTGTGAAATTTCACTTCTTGGACCCTAGGAAGGATATGCATACTGGTATTAGGTACTTGGGGTTTGATAGCAGTAGTTGTGATCCTTTCCTGTCACTTTTGCTTGAGTTCAGACTTATTCATGTATATACAGAGCATGAGTTAGGTAATATTAGTACTGGTCAGAACAATGAGTTAGGAAGAGGTTCTTTAGTTCAGTTATTAACTACAATGGAGGGCCTAGGTAGCTTCTCATCCATACCTAGAGATATGGATCCTGAAATTGATTATGATACAGAAGGATCAGATGAGGATGATATTGAGTTAGTTAATGCAAGGAATAGAGTAAATGAGGAAAAAGTGAAACAAAAATCATATGAGGATGAGGTAGAGATGCTGAAGAGAGTAGATGAGTCTAAAGACCAGAATAAGAGGAGATATATCAGTGACTCAGAAGAAGGGAGTGACAATGAAAAGCATACTGATTATTCAGCAGATGAAGAATCAGATGAAGATGATTTTGGATATCTTTTGCAACCTGAATCAAGTCATAAAAAGACACAAACAAGGAAAGAGTTTGAGAAAAGTTCTCCCTTTTATGTTGGTAAAAGATTTGAAAGTGTTGTTGCCTTTATAGAAGCTATCACCTCTCACTCAATTGAATCTGGCAGAGAAATTAAGTACTCAAAGAATGTGACTCAAAGGATTGGTTGTCACTGTGCAAATAAGGATAAAGGCTGCCCTTGGAAGATTTGGGGGTCATGGGATCAAAGCAGCAAATCATTCATGGTCAAAACTCATATCAGTGACCATACATGTGGTAGAACCTCAAAAAATAAAAGAGTGACAACATAATGGATTGCAAAAACCTTCCAGGACAAATTTAAGGTCAATCCATATATGAAAATTCATGACATTATGGAGACCATTTGGTTGGAGAAAGGTCTAAAAGTGAGCAGGTATAAGGCTTTCAAGGCTAGGCAGATTGGTTAGAGCTTGATAGTTGGAGAGTATGAAGAACAGTATGCTTTACTTTATAGGTATGTTGCTGAGATCAAGAGAAGTAACAGAGAAAATACCATCAAATTGAAGTTGAATGGTTGTGTTTTTGAGAGAATTTACATATGTTTTGACTCCTTGAAAAAGGGTTTCCTGGCTGGGTACAGACCCTTTATATCCTTAGATTGTTGTTTCTTAAAAGGACCATTTGGAGGGCAACTTTTAGTTGCTGTGGCAGAGATGGGAACAATCAAATGTTCCCAGTAGCTTGGTCAGTGGTTGAAGTTGAGAGTAATGAGACATGGACTTGATTTCTGGAACTTCTTGCTGATGACCTTGGGACTACTGAGGGTGCTGGGTATACAGTGATGTCAGATTAACAAAAGGGCCTTCTTGCAGCAGTAGCAAATGTGTTGCCTTCAGCAGAGACAAGGGTCTGTGCTAGGCATGTTTATTGCAATTTTAGAGGGGTGATGGGGGGTGGGTTAGAACTCAGAAAACAATTTTGGAAAAAAGCCAAAAGTAGTACTGAAAATGAGTTTTTTTCAAACATTGAAAATCTTAGGGCAATCTCAAATGATGCAGCTGATGATTTGATGGCTAGAAATTACAAGAAATGGTGCAGGGCTTTTTATAGTTCAAGTTCATGTTGTGACAGTGTGGATAATAACATGAGTGAGGTGTTCAATGCATATATCCTCAACTCTAGACACAAACCATTAATTACAATGTTAGAAGACATTAGAGAAGGTTTGATGGAAAGACTTCACAAGAAAAGGGATCAAATTCAGAAAAAGCAGCTCCATTTATGCCCTAGAATTCAGCAAAAATTGGAATGGAATAAGGTTTGGGCTAGGGGATGGAATGGTTACTGGGATGGAGGGTGTTGTTATGGAGTTAGACAAGGAGCAACTCAGGAGAGGTTTTTGGTGAACTTAGACAACAAAACATACAGTTGTAAGGCTTGGGAACTTAGTGGAATTCCCTGTAAGCATGTCATTGTAGCAATGTGGAACAAAGGGGATAATCCCGAGGCATATGTAAATCAATATTTCACCAAGACAACATATTTAAAGGCTTATCAGTACTTGTTAGAGCCTTTGAATGGGCCTCAGCAGTGGCCAACTTCTGATGGTGTTGTGCTTCCCCCTAAATTGAACAAAGTGCAACACAGGCTAAAGAAGAAAAGAAGGCTGCAAGTAGGAGAGGTTGTTACATCTGGGAAGCTAAGAAAGACAGGTGTAAGGATGACTTGAAGTTTTTGTGGTGTACAAGGTAACAACAAAAAAGGATGCAAGATAAACAAGTCAAGAAACCAACAAGTGAACTAGAAACAGCAACAACAGGACACCATAACCAGTCACATACCAATGCACATGAGGGGAGTAGGAATTTACACCTACCCAAATGGCTTTCAAAGAGTTGCAACTGTAAATTTAAAACTCTTTTCTTGCATATTACAATCTTGCAGTAAATAAATAGTGTAACTAATATTTTGCTCTTTATCACTTGCACATGGTGGAGTACATACTTCTGGTCCAACAACTGAGTCAGACCTGTGCATAATGTGCAACAAAGGGTGCAAGGGGCTTATTACTCAGATTTTGATGGTGAGCAAACTGTGTACTCATTTCAGGGTGATGATTAGCCTCAATCAAGCCAACAAAACCAACAAAAAACAACAATTACAACACAGCAACTGCAAGTACTTCATTATTGCAAAATAATTTAGTACAATCAGTTCAGATTCTATATTCTGATATCTTCTACTACATATTTCAGAAGCAAGCAAGGGCAAAACAAACACTGCAAAAGTATTAAGGTAACCTACACCTATTCTTTTTTTAGTTCATTCATTGCCTAACATATAGCCATAGGCAAATTACAACAATTACAATAACATTGAAACAAACTTGAATTTTAGTCCCAAACTTAGCAGCCCTTTTTAACCTGAGTAGAGTGTAGTCAGCATTAACCTTCCCGGAGTACTTGTTTGCTTCATACAAATCCTTCCTCACTGAAATCAACTCTTGTTTCAAATGCTGCTTCTCCTCCATTAACCCTAAAATAACATCAGTCTGCCAATATGTGGGAGGTTCTGTGTCAACCCACTTAAAAAATTTGCATCCCCTTCGATCAGTGTCTGCATCATAGTCTGGACAGGCAAGAAACCTTCTTCCAGGGTTGTCTTTTGTCCATGCCCTGGTGCGTGACACTAGTAGCCCACACTTACACCTCCTTGGATTTGCACTACTACTTGACATTATTCTGGCATCAATTAGGAAAAAGAAATCACATAATTAATCATCTCATTCATCAGTACATTTATGGAAAAAAAATTTACTTACTGCAACTAAACCTTTTTTGTAGGATCAAAATCAAAGGCACACAAAGGCTCCTTTAACAAACCTAGTTTGAAGAAATTGTAAAAAAAAAAAATACATAAATTTTTGGAAAACTCAGTGCTTATTGTTCTTCAAATTAATTTTCTCCTACAAAAGCCTCTGTGTTAAATACTTGTATAACGGCGAGTTTTGTTTGCAAAACTTTTTCTGTTTCCAAAGCTTGTCAGTGATTGAAAATTAAAAATGTAATCTAAAAGTACATGGAAACCGGTTGTATAAGGTTGCCTTGGCCGGAGTTGTAGGCATAGTCCCCTGCTTTTAACTTCCAAAACTGCAGTCCCCTACTTTTACATTTGCTGAAAGATCAGTCCCCTGTAAGATGCTTAACTCATGTTGGAAAGATAGTCCATAATTAGTATATGCTTATAAATGTACATCAATTCTTTTGACAGGTCTATCCAAAGCAATATGGTGACCATAGAACAAGGTTTTTCATTTACTCTACCGTATGAAAACTCATTCTCCATTATACTTCACTAGACTAAGCCCGTGCAAATAATGCACGGTTTGTATGCATTTTTTAAATCTCAATATATTTTAGATATTCATCTTATTAAATTTGTGATTATATTCCTTTGATTATTAATTGAACTTTTTAGTGTAAAATATATTAATTTCTTTCTCATATTTAAATAACATCCCTAATATTAAAAAAATACTTTTTTTATATAATTAAATTAAACTAAGAAGGTTTTTTTATACATAGGTGACACTTGAATTTAAAACCTTCAATTTGATTCGTTTACTTTTCTAATGTGGTAATCGATTTTTGTAATATAAAAGAAGGGTAATGTTATATGCAGCCCTAAGGGCTGTATATAGAATTTAATTCCTTTTTTTAGTATTAAGTTGAGAATTTATTGACAATTTACGAGTAAATCGGTATAATAAATGCTTACTTATTATTAATTCTTTCTACTTTTAGCTTCTTAATTATAAGGGTTGCATATCTCTTTTTCCATTATTGATTAAATCATACTTCTACCGTAGTCCTACATACTATATTTCTATGTGGCTCTTTAATATCTCTTGAAAAACTCCCTTAAAATTAAAACGTGGGTAAAATAAAGGAGGAACCACATAAATATGTAAATTATCTACAAACGTCAATAAATCATTATTAAATGACCATCTTAACAAAAAGCTTAAACTGATGGCCAAAGCTCACCATTGGTTTATATACTCTATCACGCCCCCTCAATGAAATCCTTTGGAATTAAAATGTGGATGCGTCATCATCGACCCCTCATACCCAATGTGAAAGTTGGGGGTGGATGAGAATTGAGCTTGTGACATTTGTGTCACGCTGGTTCTGATACTATATTAAAGAATCGTCTAAACCAAAAGTTTAAGCCGATAATTAAAGTCCATAATTGATTTTTATACTCTATTAGCATATAAACAAACAACTTAGCTTGGAATGTTAATAAAGGTATCCTGGATATTTAAAGTGTAAATTAAAGAAGATTTTTTTTTTCCATCTGAATAAGAGGAGATGGACTTTCTAATAATAGAAGTAATATTATATTTGTGAAATTTTCTTAAAAACAACTGTATGTGCTATTAAAAAAAAAAAAAAAAAAATTATGTTGAATTTTTTTGAAGAAGGTGTGAGCCCGAGGTCATTATTAGTATTTAGTAGCTGTTTTTTTTGGATTTTTTTTTTTTTTTTGAGAAAAGTATTTAGTAGCTGTTTTGTACAAGTATTATTAATGTTTACAGTTTTTACATATTTTAACAGACAGATAATTCCTTGACTACTCGTTGCTGGGACTTGGATTGTAACGGATTTGTGCAAGTCAACAACAAATTTACCCTTGGAGGCTATATAACACGAGTTTCAACCATAGGTGGTGACTCGTATGTGTACAAAATAACCATTTTTCAGGTATAAAAAAACATGCTGTTTATTACTTCACTTTTGTTATAATTTTTTTTATTCGAAATGGGCATTTAAATTAAAGTACTACTGTAATGTTTCGTCAAAAAAATAAAAATAAATTACTACCTCTGCTTCGCATTACTCGCAATAAAGGGGTATTATTTGTGAGATATAAAATATTCGTTTGTTGCGAGTAATATGAAGCAGAGGTAGTATTAAAGTACTAATGTACAACTAAATCTTGTATAGATGAGTTTAACTATGTATCTTTAGAGTTTAAAGTATTTAAATTAAAGACAATTATAAATTAGCTCTTACTTCTTCCGTTTCATTTTTAGTTGAAAGTGAATTGACACAATTTTTTTACCGAACACTTTTATACAATTATAACAAGATCGAAAGACAGGAAATTGGTGGCTAAGTATTATGGACACTTCAATAGGATACTGGCCTGCAGTCCTCTTCCCGGGCTTACCAGAAGGCGCTACACGATTAGAATGGGGCGGATCAGTCTACGATTCAGTAGGAATTGGTCCGCACACAGAGACAAATATGGGCAACGGATTATTTCCTGATGTAGGGACGACTAACAAAGCGAGTTACGTGTGCTCGCTTCAATATGTGGATGAATCATTCAAACTTCGAATTCCAGAAAGATCAAACATAGTTGGAAGAGGAACTAATCCATCGTGTTACAATTTGCAAGTTTTACCAGCGTCAGATCCTGACCAAGGATTGTGTTTTCGGTTTGGTGGCCCTGGTAAAAATCCCAAATGTCCTTAGGTTTCAATGTTTGATCTTAGCGCTTCTCTTTTGAAGATTTATTGTGTAATTTACTCATAATTTATCATGAATTTGGTTACTTTGTAGTATAGTTTTTGGTTTGTTGAAAAGTGTATACAATCAAATCGTGAGTGAATAAAGAAGCTGGTTAAATATTATATTGATTGGTTTGGTATTTTGCTAGCTCCCTAAATATTGTAGGTAGTTGCTTGTATGCCACGCAAAATGTTGCATCATTCCCATAATTCCATCCGATAGAAGCTTTTGAAGATATTATTTACTAATTTACTTAAAACAAAAACTAGCTAGCTAGCTACTTGTGGTAACGCAATAGCAATAACTAATATGGCTACTCCGTATAATGCATGACATGGTTTGTTTAATCATAACACTTCAAATTTAATATAACTAATAATAATTTATTAGACCTGATTGAAAATAATTGAAACTGGTGCCCTGTTTATTTTGCCTTATATTTGCTTATGTGAACTTATTAAACCTGGTCTGATCTATTCTGATCTGAATGTCAGATTTGACCAAACTTTGACCTTAAATATACAATAATCTATACAGAAAAAATATATCAAGTGGGGTCTTGTTAGATTCGAAATAATGTGTATTTTATTAATATGTGATTTCCAAAAAATTACATAACAAAATTAAAGATATTTTGCGATAAAAAAGTGCACATAAAACGATGATTTGATCTGAATTTTTTTTTACATGCATGATTAAAACTTTATTAAAACAAATTAAGAGAATAGCACAGGCAACAAAATTTTGTTAGACTTAATTGGTATTCATTTGAACTTATCGGAGCCGAAACTTTATTTTAAGAGAATAGCATAGGCACCTTAAATCCAATAAACTTTTAAACAAACTAGTCGTTGGAGCACGTGCGATGCGCGTGCTCCCCCAACGGTAAGATAAGTGAAATTTGTGGTTGTGTTCGATTATTGTGATATTCGTGATTGTGTTCGGCTATTATGATATTCGTGGTTGTGTTCGAGTTTTATAATTGCAATGATACACATGAATTTGTAGTATTAATAGGCTAGGATTAGTGATAAAGTTTTTATGGGGAAATATATATGCAAAAACAATTGTTATAAGTGAAGTTATCAAATTTGTTATAGTTTAAAGATTTTTTTAAAAAAAATTATACATTGTTTTATATATTATTTTAGAATGCAATATGATTTCTTATTGAGTACCTAAATAAGTTTCGAATAGCTTTGTGTTAAAATAATTGTGATAATAAGGAGTGGTAATAAGGAAATGTAATACTTAAAAATATGTAAAATGAATTAAATGTAAAATAATGAAAAAATCGTATATTTGTTTGTTAAACTTTTTAAAGTAGAAAAATTTCGAGTGGCTCTTCTATTGAAAATTATAGTAGTTAGAGTTTGTAATCGATACGGAATGTATAAAATAAATAAGAAATTTCATATGTGTACGTATTAAAGTTTATTTATTGACTTTTTATCTATAAATTATTTTATGTATGATTTTATAAGATACTCCGTAATACGGTTGGAGGGAATAGCTTTACACACTTTATATTTATAATTGTTGGAGCCACGACGCGTGCCCCCTCCCCCTCTAATGGAAAGATATGTAAGATTCGTGGTTCAGATTGTGTTTCATGGTTTGGGGTGTTATTAACAAGATGATTAGGGGATCGGATCTTATTTGTGTGGTAGTCACTGACTTGTTTCTAATTTCTTTATCTCTCTTCTTCCTTCATAATATACCCTCTCTCTTATATTTCTCCTCGTCTTATCTCATTCCCCTTTGCTATTCATCCTTACTTTCTTTCACCTTCTTGTTCCTTTTTCTCCTTTCTAGCCACTCTTCTTATATAGTTTGAGCGGTTTAGTACCCTCCCTCTCTCTTTCTCTCCAGACTTCTCTCTTTCTTGACTCATCTCTCTCTTTATCACTCTATCTCACTCTCCTTGCCCCTCTTCCTCATAATTGCTCTGATTCTTTTTCTTCCGACCCTTATCTTTCTCTTTTTCTCCTAGCCTCTCTCCCTCTCCTGCTGGCTCGTCTCTCTCTCTCTCTCTCTCTTACCCCCTCTCTAGATATATCTTTCTCTCTCTCTCTCTCTCTCTCTCTCTTGTCCCACTTCCTCCCTCTTTACCCTCTATCTCATACCGGGGGAAAAAATGTAATTTTGTATGTTACTTATCATGTTGTAAAAAAAGTAGTCTCTCTCCTCTTAATAACTATATATTCAACACTATAACAGTATACAAATTAATAATAATAACAGTATACAAATTAATAATAACTAAGCACCGAGAAACAATTAACGTCGTCAATTGTGACCGAACTCAGGCAATTTCCAGCATAGAACTCATCATTTTTAATGGCTAGAGCCATAAGTTTGTGTCTCCGACAAGGAACTTGTCTATATTTGAAGACCATGAAAATCAGGCGGAAGTACTCCATAGCATTGCTCACTTTTCTGTTTTTGGGTTATGTTTTTTAGGTGGGTTTTGGTGATTTCTAACAGAGGTGGTTAAGTGCTTCTGGGTTTCAACCGAGGTGGTGGCTGGTGGGGTGGATTTTTGCTGTCGGAAGTGGAGGTGTGGTGGGCGAAGGTTTGGCCGGCAATGGGAGCTATCCATGGAGGTAGGGAAAGGGTTTAAAGGAGGAAGAAGATGAAGAGGAAAGGAAAAATAGGGAAAAATACTATGGTATGGACAACTATGAGCTCATACCTGGTAGTGGGCTATAGTTACTCTTCCTCTATCACTCTATCCTCCTCCCACTCCTTCCCTCCCCCCCCCCTCTCTCTCTCTCCCTCTCCTTGTCCTACTCCCTTCTTCTCTTTCTTTCTTCTCCCTCCATCCTCATTCGATTCTTTCTCTTACAAGCTATCTATTAATATGGTTGTATAAACATTTAAAAAAAACATTTACTTGGGAATCTAGCACGATTCTACTATAAGGTTGAACATTTTATTCTAAAAGTCCTACAAATTAGTTAACATTTTCATAAATGCCTTTCAATATACATTTTATTATGAAAGTGCTACAAATTAGCTAAGACATTGCCCTCTCTCTCTCTCTCTCTCTCTACATATATATATATATATATATATATATATATATATATATATATATATATATATATATATATATATATATATATATATATATATATATATTATTGCACTACTTGTCTTTTTAGGAATTTTCACAAATATTGCACCATTTTCTATTTAGGAAAAAAATTATTTGTGTTCACACTACAAATACCCAACATACCCTTGCTTTTTCACACTTACTTTTTAGTTTATTAATATGTCACATGGGCAGTTTTGTATTTTTACCTCTCTCTCTTACTTTTTTCCACTACCAAAATATTTGCACCCAACCCTTATGGTGCAATAATAAACAGAGGAAGTATATGACTTCACAAATTTTAGTCAACACCTGTTTTTTAATGTCAAATTATATATATATATATATTTATGACTTTTCAAATTTTAGAAAGTTCTATTTATATATTCCACAATTACATTAAAGATGATTTCTTGTATAATCTTCCTTCTATAAGGATGGTTTCCTCCGTCTTTGTCTAGAATCTCCCCTTTTAATATTCCTCTAACCTCTGTATGTAAATATTGTTGATCTTACAGCAACCACAATTTAATTAACAATAGAAATTGTAATAACACTAATTCATTTAATAATATGAAAAACAATAATTATTGAAATGTTGGGCATGTATTCTAATAATGCAGAGTACATATATGCGCCAAGTATAGATGAAATGTTGGAAACTAAGAATCTCATGATATATTGATATCTGTACATACAAATTATACAATGATACAAAACTAATCTAATGATCAAAATTGAGTGAAAAAACAAATGAAGAGTACCTAGGAGAAGAAAACCCAAAGAAATCAAAAGAACAAAAAAAGTACCAGTAAACCAATGAAACAAAGAGTTCCAAGTTTGTGAGCAGAAAGTGATGAAAACTTGAGCTTTTACATGTAATCCAAAGCTGAGGAGTGTGGTTGTGACCTTTCAATGGGGCTTATCTTTGGCTCTTTGCTGACTGTTGCCTCTCAACTCCAATTGTGTTCAATTAAATCGTTGATGTACCTTTGTCATCCTCTCTTTGATTATAAATGCCGGCCACATCAAAGCAATCTAGAGGAGTCAATCCTAAACCCAAACTTTCATATAAAAGGTTAAATCTAGTAGAAGAGATGAAAATTGAACCAATTAGAACAAGAAAGAGAAAGGAGACGGATATCGTATCCACATCACATCAATAATTCTATTCAACTGCAGGAATGTTCTCAAATATCCAAAATAAATCCAAATAATCCTATTAAAACTGCAGACATATACTATTTTCTCTTTAAACTTACCCTTTGGTCTTCTTCTTCTTCCCCTCGATTTGATTCTTCGTCATCAGTTCTCTTCGTGTTATTTTGGCGTACCATCTCCTCGATGGAAGTTAATTGATGGTTTTTCAGGCTTGAATTTTCCTAAGGTTGATAATGGGATATCATCAACCATGTGAACAATAATTTTGAGCAGCGACATTGATTAAAATAGGAAAAATTGAAGGAAATCAAAAATAATTCTGAACAGAAAATTGCATAAATATGGGAAATTAGGGTTTGAGAAATTCTTGGGAAAAGGGAACATTTAAAGAAGAAGAAAAGCCATCCTTTCTCTCTCTATGTTTCTTAGCTTTTTTCTGAGTTCAGAAAAGAGAGCGTGAAGGAAGTAGATAAGAAAGTCGGTGAGAAATAAAGGGCATAATTGGCAAACAACTGTCAAACATAATGCAATTGGCAAAGAAAGGGCAATTTCGGAAATCCATTAAAAGTAAGGGTGTCTATGTAATAGCACCAACAGTTACTACTCACAAGCTATAGTAGCTACTTTTGTATTTTTATAAGGTTTAAAGATTAATACCAAATCTAGGATCGTACCAAACATTATTTAGCCCCATAATAGTCCCATACGGCCATATACATTGATGGTGCATAAGGCCCTGTTCTTTAGAGCTGCTCTGCTCTGCTCTATTTTGCTATGCTCTACTTTGCTGAGATCAAATCTGTTCTGCTTTGCTTTATTTTCAAATAATAATTAATAATAATTAATAATAACAATAATAATTAATAATGTACTGATGATAATAATTTATTATTTTTTAAATAATTATAATAAGTATAATATAATAATAATTAATATTTATTAATCATAATAATAATTAATAATAATAATCATCAATAATAATCTAATGTATATATATATATAATTTTCTTAACGCGCCAAGTAGTATTATAAATTTTAATTGTAGCCAATTAAATAAGAGATTATTAATTTGTTTTAAAATTAAATAACTCAAATTCCATGTAAGAAAAATTTTATCATCTTTAACGCGCCAAGTAGTATTATAAATTTTTAAGTTTAAATTAATTAAATATAAAATATCATCTTTTGATATTATGAATTTTATCTAAATATATAACAAATTTTAGCACATACAATAAAAAAAAAATTTTAAAAATTCAAACAAACCGTGCATCGCAAAGGCTTCATCTAGTATTTAATTATTTAAAAAAGCTTTTGATGAGTTTCAAACACTAGACCTCAAGGAAACAAGATCTACATCCTTACCATCTTAACCAATAACAATTGATGTAATCTATACATATAAATATAAATATAAATGATATGCATCAATTAAAAAGGAAATACGAGATAAGCAGTTTGAAAAAAAAAATAAGAGGAATAAAATCAACATTTCACAAACAATAGAGTGTTAAAAATTGTCTTTCTATACTCTTTATCAATTAGTAACATTATTTTTAGTATTTACGCATACCATACATAATCGATGATAATATATTTCATTTTGTCAAAAAAGATGACAATATATATTTCACAAATAAACAATTTAATCAAAGTGGTAACCCGGTGCAAAGCCCGGGCCGCACACTAGTTATTTTTCAAATATTTCCATACAATTTAAGAATTAAAAATAAAAAAAGAGAGGTTGTTTTCGATTAATACTTTGTATACTATTATTATGAGGGTTAAATATATATATGATTAAGACATATTTATAAGTAAAATCATTATTACTCATTAAATCATTTCATTTTAAAATTTTTGTGAAATGAAAATAAGTAAATTGTTATCTTATATCTTTCTATTATTAACATATGTTAAATATGGTAAACATTTATTTATGTTTTCACTCACCTAAATCAATGGTATATGCACTTAACAACAACGACGACGACGACAACAACAGCAACATTAATAATAGTATTAATAATAATGTTGAAATTTACTCTGCTGTGCTCGGCTCTACTCTGCTATCCTGAAATCTTCTCTGCTCTACTGAAATTTAATATGCTCTGACCCTCGCTTTACTCTGCTCTACCTAGAAGCTCAAAAGAACACAGCATAAGTCCGTCAAGGCATATATGCCCGGGACCAAAAGAGGTTAGTCCAACAAGCCACAACATCAATTGGTTGTGTGTGTGTGTTATAAATCACGAAACATATTTGTGGTATATAAAATTCATGCATTATACTCGTATCAATCTATCATAATAACATGCTTGTTCTCCATAATAGTAGGTTGTTGAAGAATAAACCTCTCAAGTGTCACCATATGTAAGTGTCTCACATTGGTTTTTTTTTTTTTTTTTTTTTTTTTTTTTTGACAAGCAACCAAGCAGAGAGCATTTTATTAACTACTCCAAAGGCTTAAATCAGCCAAAACAAAGTTCACAATACTAGGAGGAACTTCCTCCATCCAAACTCTAATACAATCAAACGAAGAGCAAAGTTTTGCTAATTCGTGAGCTACCCGATTACCACTCCTTTTAACAAAGGAAAAGGAACAAACCTGACAGCCCCTAGCTAGCTGTAGGATATCATAAACAATCATGCCAAATTCAGTATAGGAGACAGTCTTTTTCGAAATATGGCTGAACAATTTGAGGCAATCAGTTTCAACACAAAGCTTTGTGAAACCCGATTCAATAGCAATGAGCAAGCAGTGTCTCATGGCTAGTGCTTCAGCAATGTCAGGCTCGAACTTCCCTCCCATTTGAAGACAAGTAGAGGCAACTACATCCCCAACTTCGTCTTGCATAACTCCACCAAGCCCCACGCAATCTGATCTGAAGATGGCTGCGTCAGAATTAATTTTTATCATCCCTGATGCAGGAGCAGACCATATGGTTTTGTGATGGAACCTCCTTTGGACTTATGAAGTGGACTCTCTCTCTTAGTTTGCGGGTGCGGCCCAGACCCGCGTTTAACATAGGATGCATTACATAAGCGTCATAAATATAGAGAGATTGAAGTATTGGCATGGACGACGATGTATGCTGCTATGCCCCATGTCATTGCATGTAAAATACGATTATTATTTTTGTTTAATGCATCTTTTGAGTAAATAGGTGAGGCTAAAAAATTTAGAGTGCATGTATCTATATATGATATGTCGTATATATAATGGAAACTTGGAAAGTTATTATGAATTTGTATGTATTCTTTCTAAATTCATTTAGCTACTTAACTTTTACCAGAAAAAAAAAACATTTATCTTATAAATATATATATGATATTCTAGTAATATTTGGACCAGTATATAATAATCTGTCAGCATTCATTATCTTATCACTACGTGAAAAAACGAAATTGGCACCGCTTCAAAACCCCTCAATGCCACCGGTTTTGAACCGGTGCCAATGTCGGGGGGGGGGGGGGGGGTTTGTCAATTACTAGCATGAAAAGCCACCGGTTCAAACCGGTGGCAAAAGTGGTTATTACCGGTGCCAAAAATGGCCCAAATTTCTTTTTTCATTGTTTTTGGCACCAGTTAACTGGTGCCAAAAATATTAATTTTATTTTTTTTTGTCTTTTTTCACTACTAGAAATAGGCTAAATACCGACGGATAGGTTCCGACGGACCTATTTTTCCGGCGCAAATTTCAAAAATTCCGACGGAATATATTTCGTCACAATTTATCGCCGGATTTCTAATGTTTCGACGAATTTTCCGTCGTAATATTTCCTACGGAAATATTTTCCGTCGTGATTTCCTTTTTCCGACTGAATTTTTCGTCGAAAATAGTTTTGCGACGGAAAATTCCGTCAGAAGATGGAATTACGACGGAAATTAGTTCCGTCGGAAAATAATAGGATTTTTTTTAAAATTACCCAATTTCATTTTTAACCTAAAAACAAAAGGGGGGGGGGGTTGTCGTTGCACAGAAGAAAGAGAAGGAGAGAGAAAGAGAGAGGGAAAGAGAAAAAGGGGACCACACCGCCGCTGGCCGTCACGCAACCTTCGCCCTCCGTCGCCGTCGATGACCCAAACGGAACCGACATTGTAAGAGAGAAAGAGGACGAGTAGGAGAAAGAAAAAGAGGACGAGAAGGAGAAAGAAAAAGAGGACGAGAAGGAGAAGGAGAAAGAGGGCGGTTGAAGGGGCGGCTTGTTTTCCGTCCCTCCGGCGCCGCGTCTAGGTCTGTTTACACTTTTTTTTTTGTTTTTTTTTAATTACATTCAAATCTGACTTTTTTTTGCCGTGACCACCACAACCGCAGCCTCCGGCCTCTTCCCTTCCCTCGCCATGGCTGGTTGTTGTCGCCGGCGCCACGCCAAGATCAGTTTCCCCCATGTTTTTTTAATTTTTTTTGTTTAATAATAAACCCTTATTTGTTTAATTTATTTTTAAAAATATTTTCTAGGATTTGTACAATTAGATGGTTTAATTGTAAAAAAGAAGTGCAGATCTAGAGGTTAGTCACATTATAAACCCTAATATTTTGTATGTATGTTAGTTTGGTTTGGTTTTGTTTAACATAACTTAGTTTAGTTAAGTTTTTTCTAATATAATGTGTTTTAGTTTAGTTTAGTTTAATTTTTTTTTTGTAACTATGTTAGTTTAGTTTAGTTTACTTTTTTGTAAGTACGTTAGTTTAGTTAATTTTTTTTATTAATATAATGTGGTTTAATTTAGTTTAGTTTTACTAAAGTATATTAGATTAGTTTAATATTATGAAACTTTAGTTATATTTTGTTCGTTTTGTTTAATATGATATATGTTAGATTACTTTAGTTCATTATAATCTAATTTAGTTTTGTTTAGTTTAATATAATGTTTCTTACTTATGTTTAATTTTATATAATGCATGTTACTAGATTTAATATAATGATATGTTAGTTTTGTTTGGTTTTGTTTGGTTTGATTTGTTTATATTAATGTTATGGTTTTATGATTTGTTTGTATATGTTAAGTTTGATTATGATATATTTGTATAATATTTTGTATGTTAATTTAGTTTTAATATTTTTAAATAAATCATTTGCATAATCATATGCCTAGATACCCGTTCAAGGCATATACATTAGGGGTATGTCTTGAATAGTCCCTGGTTGGGACTGTCCTTGTACGTTTATTCTCACTTAGGTGGTGAATGTATTCCTTTTTTTTTTAATTCTAAGGAAGATCCTTGCTTGTCATTTCTCTACAATGTTCTCTAGGTACATATATAGGTGTTTCTAATTGCCTATATCGTGTACTTGGAGAACTGTAGGGAAATGCTGCCGGATTTTCCATAGAATTGAAATCCTAGCATACATTCACTAGTGAGATTAAACGTCCAAGGATGGGTTAGGTTGGAGTGATAAGGACCCTTGAAAATCATTTATCTTCTCATTTGCATTTCCATAACACTTTGATCTATAATGAATATATATTGTGCTTTGTGACTAATGTGATTAATGGCATATGTGTTAGTTGTGTAGAACTTGTAATCAAGAAACGAAAAGAATGTAGCTAGATGTACGAAAGGAAGGTTGGGAATTCTATTAATCCTAATTTCTTGAAAGGGGTAGATGAATTCCTTAAATATGTGGAAGATCATCCCGAGAGTAGCAACCCGAATGAAGTTAGGTGTCCATGTTTTAAATGCAAAAACAAACGTCTTTGGGATGCGGATACGGTTAAACTTCATTTGTATCGCAGTGGTTTTTTACCTAACTACTATGAGTGGATGTGTGACGGGGAAGGGTTTCCAGGAACTCGTGGAAGGAAGTCAAATGAATATCGTGAAATGGTTTTGGATGCATTTGGTCAGTCTCAAGATGAAGGGCATTCTGGAGAGGCGGTTCTTTCATTAGAGGAGGAGCCTAATGCATAAGCTAAGCCATTTTTGATTTGTTAAGGGCTTCTGAACAACCGTTATACGAAGGGAGTTCATTGTCTGTGTTAGAGATGGCTTCTAAAATCACTAGCCTAAAGTGCGAGTATAATTTGTCGCACAGATGTGTTGATGGATTTGCTTCTTTGGTTAATGAAGCGATTCCTAACAACAACCACATGGCCGAGACATTCTATGAGGTCAAGAAAATTGTTAAGGGGTTAGAGCTGCCCCATGAAAAGATTCATGCATGCCCGAAAGGATGTATGTTGTTTTGGAAAGATGATGCTCAATTATCTACATGTAGGGTGTGTGGCAGCGATCGATACAAGAAGACTTCTAAAGGTAGCTTAGTGCCCTTGAATAATCTATTTTATTTCCCTATCACACCTAGGTTGCAAAGGCTTTTTGCAACTAAAAACGTTTTCGAGGAAATGACATGGCATGCTAAAAATCCTCGAGTTCAAGGCACAATGGCACACCCTAGCGACAGTGAAGCGTGGAAACACCTTGATAGTTGCTTTCCTGAGTTTGCCTCTGAACTCGTAATGTTCGACTTGGCCTATGTAAGGATGGATTTGCTCCACATGGTCAGTTTGGGGACAATATTCTTGTTGGCCTGTCATTTTGACCCATTATAACTTGCTTCCGTCAATGTGTATGAAAAGACAGTTCATGTTTCTTTCGTTACTCGTTCCTGGTCCTAAAAACCCTAAGGGAAACTTGGATTTTTACATGCAACTGCTCATACACGAGTTGAAACAGTTGTGGGAAGTTGGGGCAAATACTTACGATATTTCAAGAAAACAAAATTTCAATCTTCGAGCAGCCATCCTATGGACCGTTAGTGACTTCCCGGCTTATGGTATGTTATCTGGTTGGACCACAGCCGGTAAGAAGGCTTGTCCATATTGCATGGAGAAAAGCAAAGCATTTTGGCTCGAACATGGTGGTAAGGTTTCTTGGTTTGATTGCCATCGTCAATTCCTTCCGACAAATCATCCTTTTCAAAATAGTAAAAATGCATTTTGTAAAAACAAAGTCGAAGAAGGTTCACCACCTCACATCATGTCAGGAGAGGAACTCTGGGAATGTGCGAAAAACCTCCCGAAAGCAATAGATGGCCCCGAGGCACTGAAACGTCTCAAGAATGCAAAAAAAGGGTGGTTCAAGCAAAGCACTCTATGGGACCTTCCATATTGGAAATATCTGCATGTTTGTCACAACTTAGATGTCATGCACGTTGAAAAGAAATTTTTTGATTAGTTGATTTACACTATAATGGACGTGAAAAAGCTATCTTGTGACATGCCATCAGCTCGGAATGACATTGCCAAATACTGTAAACGGCCCCAGCTACATCTTCAAGAGGATGATAGAGGAAAAGAATTCATGCCAAAGGCTCCATTTGCTCTTGACAAGGCTCAGAGAAAGGTTTTGTGTGAGTGGGACAAACAGCTGCAGTTTCCTGATGGTTACGCTTCCAATTTGAGCAGATGCGTTGATTTGCAATCAGGTAAGTTACATGGAATGAAAAGCCATGATTGTCACGTGTTCATGGAGAGGTTGTTGCCCACTGCTTTGAGATAATTGCTCCCTAACCATATATGGAATGCAATTACAAAGATAAGCCAATTCTTTCGCGATTTATGTTGCTACACAATTACAGTTAGCGACATGGAGCGATTGGAAAAAAAACATAGCTGAGATCCTGTGCAAGCTTGAGAAGGTTTTCCCTCCATCTTTCTTCAACTCCATGGAGCATTTACCAATTCGTTTTCCATATGAAGGAAAATTATGTGGACCTGTTCAATATCGGTGGATGTATCCTTTTGAAAGGTAAATCAAAGGCCCTTTCTCAACTCTTACTTTCATCTCTTTCATTGCTTAGGGTTACTTATACTTCTACGGTTATAAAAATATTTACAGGTTCCTCAATCACCTGAAACGAAAAATTGGTAATAAGGCTCGTGTTGAAGGTTCCATATGCAACGCTTATCTCACTGAAGAGATATCAAACTTCTGCTCCAATTACTTTCAGCCCTCAGTTGACACAAAAACACGAGATCTAGGTCGAAATGTGAATGCTGATGTGGAATCCACGGCTGACAACGATGAAATCCCATAGCTTTTCACGGTGGATAAGGGTCGTGTGTCAAATGTGGGTAAAACTCGGTATTTAGATGACAAGGAACTCGAACGTGCTCATTTGTTCGTTTTAAGAAATAACGGCATTCTTGGTGAATACGAAAGGTATATATGTTTTGGATAAACTTTTGAAAAACCCTTAAATTTAATATAATTGCTGCAATGATTAACCATGTGTCATTAATCTATTAGGCAGTTTGAGGACTACATTCTTAGTACTCGAACATATTTGCAGCGAGAAGATGTCATGGAGAAATGCGAAAGTGATTTCCCTGATTGGTTTCATCACAAGGTGATAATACTTTTCGAACATTGCATATCGATTAACTTCTGATAATACAATATATTTCATTTCAATTAGTGTGACATTTGTATTCGTAACGGTTAAAGGTGAGGGAACAGAAACCAAGTTCCGATATGTTTCGAGCATTGTCTATGAGGCCTTTCAAGCGTGTTCGAACTTGGAACCAGATATTTGTCAGTGGCTTTAATTTCCACACACAGTCCTGTGGCAAACACAAATCTACGATGAATTATGGGGTATGTGTCTCAAGTGAGGACGGTGGAGAGTACTTTGGCATTTTAAACGACATAATTGAACTTGTCTACACCGATCCCGAAAAAGAGTACAAGACTATTTTGTTTAGTTGCAATTGGATGGATTGTGGTAAAGGAATGAACATTCATGAACAATACAAGCTTGTCGAAGTAAATCATACTAAGAAATATCTCAATTATGATCCATTTGTCTTATCTTACCAAGTGTCTCAAGTGTCTTATGCATCTTACCCTAACGTGATCGGGTTCAATGGTGGGTTGTATTTAGAACTCAAGCAAGGTCGATGATTGATGCTCCGGTGGATTTAGAGTTTTTGCAAGCTCCTTCACCACAAGTACATGCAACGCTTTGTCCACCAACTAACATTCCAGACTATGAACTTGATAGTGATGATGATGATGACGATGGCTTTGTTATCTCAAGCGATGAAGAAGAAGAAGAAGAAGAAGAAGAAGAAGAAGAAGAAGAAGAAGAAGAAGAAGAAGAATAAGAAGAAGAAGAAGAAGAAGAAGAAGAAAGCATTGACTCCAGTGATAGTGACGAAGAAGAGGACATCGATGTATTTTTAGATGACACTAGTGATAGTAATAATGATAGTGATAATGATAGTGGTAGTAGTGATAAGAGTAATGAAGAGGAGAACATGTAGTTACTCCTTTAACTATTGTCTTCGAATGTTTAGTTTTTAATGACTACTCGGACTTGTAATATTGCATAACATATTTTGTCTCAAGTAGAGGTCCTTATAGGTTGTAATAGAGTCGTTGCCCTATAGTGAAAGAGTTTAGTAAAATCCGTAGTGGTCGTGGTTTTTCTTCTTAATTGGGCCCAAGAAGTTTCCACGTAAAAATCCTCTCTTGCATTTTCGTGTTCCTTATAGCTTTCATTTAAAATTCTGCTTTAATTTTGCTATAAGTTCTTGTCTACAATTCACCCCCCCTCTTAGAGAAGTTCATCTGGTTAACAAGTGGTATCAGAGCAGGTTACTCAGATTATACAGGCTACCCTGTAGAGTTAAGTCTCTGAGAAAGATGAATTCGCACGAGAAACTCGAAGAAGGTTACTCTACGCAAAGACCTCCCATGTTCAGCGGGAAATTCTATTCCTATTGGAAGAACAGAATGGAGGTCTTTATTATGGCGGAGAATTACCAGGTATGGTGTGTAATTGAAGTTGGAGACTTTAATGTTACTTCAACCAACGAACAAAACGAGGTAGTTCCTAAACCTATCTCTGAATTTGATAAAGATGATTTTGAAAAGATGGAAATTAATGCTTTGGCTGTGAAACTACTTCATTGTGGTCTTGGACCTCATGAACACAATCGTTTCATGGGATGTAAAAATGCTAAACAGATATGGGACCTCGGTACCTAGTGTTCCTCCTATTGTCGGTCACTCAACTGGTGTTCCCTCTTCGTTTTCTCAAGGTTTTTGTTTTGCTGCATTTGGATCGTCTAGTCCCTCTAAAACAGAGAAGGAGAAATTATTAGAGGAACTTAAGACTTCTTTTGTCAATGTGATTAAATCTAATGAGCAGCTTGTTGGCAAAGTACAGGAGCTTGAGAAGACCGTGGCTTCTTTACAACAGGAACTACAAAACCTTAAAGATCAAATGTCTCAAAATCATCAAGCAATCATGTCAACTATCACCAAACCGTGACTTTTGAATAGCCTACTTGTTCCACCCATTTTTTTCCAAACTATGGTGTTTATTATTATTTTAAAACTTAGGTAAATTTTTTTTTTTATTTTTCTTATGTTTACGTAGTTGTTGGGTGAAGGCCTTTTTTTAATGCTTGCTATTAATGGAACACATGGCTTTTGATTTCCTATTGTGCAATTACCTGATCTTGCAAAGTTTGATTGCCTAATCCTATAAATATGTGGAGATACTTTGCTTTGTTTCTAAGGGGCTATTTCTATGGAAGTAGTGGTGTGTGTGGCTATTTTGTTCAATATTTTTCTTTTGATGAAGCCCAAAGGGGGAAGACAAAGCAAACTTGTACGCTAAAGTTCCGAGTTCTCAGGTAGTATAGTATGTATAGTTTTTTTTTTGTATTGTTATGAGTGCTTGATTTGTGCTTGATTTTTATTTCTCTCTCAAGTTTGATTTGGTTTGTCATCATCAAAAAGGGGGAATATTGTTGTACTCTATGTTTTGATGATGACCCAAACAAACTTAACTAATGTTTTTATTAAGTTCCTGTGCGTAGATGAATAAAGTTCCCGAGAAGGAACATAAAAGAATTTGTGTTACAGACTTGGCAAAAACAAGCGAAAGAAAATCAAGTAAATATTTATCATGTTCCTTTTGGGAACAAAGGTTTATCTAGTTCCCTTTGGGAACAAGTGTGTGTCATGTTCCTTAAGGGAACAACCTTTGTTCATTATTCATGATCCTGAGTGGGAACTTGGAACGAAGCAAATTGAAGCTACAGAGTTGGAGCTTCAAACAAGATAAGACATGAAGACTAAATTTATTTTAGGATTTATGTAAGTGTTGGGAACTTATAGTGATTTGGAACTCAGAAGGAACATACTTGTTTTTTAAGAAAAAAATATGAACGTATATTTTAAACTCTTTGAAAATATATTAAAATTATTTTTTCTTGAAAAGCTAAAGATTTTGATGTGATAAAATCTATTTTGGTAAAAAGATTATTTATTTTTGTAAAATAAATTTTAGATATTATCTTTATTAAAATTTCTTTTTCTCCAAGTTAGTTTTACACGTTTTAATCTTTTGTGACTTAGTCTTAGGAATACCATTAAAAGATATTTCTATCACTTGGTCATCACGTTCCCATGTTTTCCTCAACAATCAGTTATGGATTCATGTCCTATGATCATGGGAATATGACTGTTGTGGGGAGAGTGGGAAGTCGTTTAGAGTTTATGAGTACTCTATAAATAGAGAGTTGTAAACTTTGAACGACTCACCAGACTTAACTTGAAAAACATTCTTGAAATATCTTTGAACTTTCTTTTAGAGTCTGAGTTCCTATTGCATAAGTTTTTCCAACACACTAGATTACAGAGTTGTATTTTGGGTTTTTGGGAAAAGGGTTGAGTGAACTCTTGTTGTAGTTAGGCTTTGAGTTGAGCCTAAGAGTGTAAGAGAGAGCTTCAGAGTCGAAGCTTGTGAGTACAGTTGTTTGAGGGAACAACTGTGGGAACTTGAGTTTATTGAGAAACTCAAGTAGAGGTCCTTATAGGTTGTAACAGAGTCGTTGCCCTATAGTGAAAGAGTTTAGTAAAATCCGTAGTGGTCGTGGTTTTTCTTCTTGATTGGGCCCAAGAAGTTTCCACGTAAAAATCCTCTCTTGCATTTTCGTGTTCCTTATAGCTTTCATTTAAAATTCCGCTTTAATTTTGCTATAAGTTCTTGTTTACCATTCACCCCCCCCCCCCTCTTATAGAAGTTCATCTGGTTAACAAAGATGTCCACGAACGCATGATGCGAATTGTTGTCACTGATCTAGATTATAAGAAGCGAACGGAACAAAACAAGAAGAACAGAAGAGGCGGATCCATGGAAAATGTCGTTGAACCGACCTACTTTCAAGGTTCAATGTCAGCTGTACAGCATGCTAAAAGGATGGTAAGGTTCCTAAAATCTGTCCAGTAACAATTAAGTCATTTGTGTATTAATGAATTTTTTTGGGCTAACATGTTCTCATTGATTTTCTGCATGTATATATAAAGGCAGCACAAAACCAAGGCCAATTACCAAATGCCCATGATCTTTTCTTGAAGACACACTTCAAGAAAGTGCCTGGAAAAGGCCAAGTGGCTGCCAACACTAAAGCAAAATGGATTGCGGTAAAAACTTATTATATGACTTGATATATGACAAATTAGCAAAGTAGAACTCATTATATGCTTATTTGCTTGAGTTTAGATGAATAAGGGTCGTAAAGTGACTTTTGTGCTTATTTTTCTTAATTTCTACCCATAGAAACCTAAAAGTAATTGATATTGGAATGCTAGAAGAAAGAACGAGTTCATTTGATTGAAAACATAAAAAATAGGCATGGTTTTAGCCATATAGGCCAAATTTGGATGAATTTGGATGAGTAAGGGTCGACAATTGACATATGTGATTATTTTTCTTAATTTCTATCCATAGGCACCTAAAAGTATTTGATATTGGAATGCTAGAAGAAAGAACGAGTCCATTTGATTGAAAACATAGAAAATAGGCATGGTTTTAGCCATATAGGCCAATTTTGGATGAGTTTGGATGAGTAAGGGTCGATAATTGAAATATGTGATTATTTTTCTTAATTTCTATCCATAGGCACCTAAAAGTAATTGATATTGGAATGTTAGAAGAAACAATGAGTTCGTTTGATTGAAAAATAGAAAATAGGCATGGTTTTAGCCATATAGGCCAAATTTGGATGATTTTGGATGAGTAAGGGTCGATAATTGACATATGTGCTTATTTTTCTTAATTTCTATCCATAGGATCCTAAAAGTATTTGATATTGGAATGTTAGAAGAAAGAACAAGTCCATTTGATTGAAAACATAGAAAATAGGCATGGTTTTAGCCATATAGGCCAAATTTGGATGATTTTGGATGAGTAAGGGTCGATAATTGACATATGTGCTTATTTCTCTTAATTTCTATCCATAGGCACCTAAAAGTAATTGATATTGGAATGTTATAAGAAAGAACGAGTCCATTTGATTGAAAACATAGAAAATAGGCATGGTTTTAGTCATATAGGCCAAATTTGGATGATTTTGGATGAGTAAGGGTCGACAATTGACATATGTGCTTATTTTTCTTAATTACTATCCATAGGAACCTAAAAGTATTTGATATTGGAATTTTAGAAAAAAGAACGAGTCCATTTGATTGAAAACATAGAAAATAGGCATGGTTTCAGCCATATAGGCCAAATTTGGATGATTTTGGATGAGTAAAGGTCGTAAATTGACATATGTGCTTATTTTTCTTAATTTCTATCCATAGGCACCTAGAAGTAATTGATATTGGAATTCTAGAAGAAAGAACGAGTTCATTTGATTGAAAACATAGAAAATAGGCATGGTTTTAGCCATATAGGCCAAATTTGGATGTATTATGATGAGTAACGGTCGTAAATTGACATATGTGCTTATTTTTCTTAATTTCTATCCATAGGCACCTAAAAGTAATTGATATTGGAATGTTAGAAGAAAGAATGAGTCCATTTGATTGAAAACATAGAAAATAGGCATGGTTTAAGCCATATAGGCCAAATTTGCTTGCGTTTGGATGAATAAGGGTCGTAAAGTGACTTTTGTGCTTATTTTTCTTAATTTCTATCCATAGGCACCTAAAATTTAAGCCATATAGGCCAAATATGCAACTGAATAATCAAGAATAAGAAACCTTACCTTATATTGTTGGTTGTTTTTTTATTACAATTTTTTTTATTATCTTCAATATTTTGTAGGAAACCTACCAGAAGAAGCTCGAAGAAACAAGGAGTCAGGGGATTCAGAAGAGTCCCAATGAGTTGTACTGGGAGACGGTGGGTGAACGCAATAAGAAGGGTCGTGTGAAAGGACTTGGCCAAAGTGCAGAGCTCTACTATGGCAACCGGATGGGTCGAGCTTCCCGTTCTTCACAGCAATACACGCTGTCTGTCATTCCTCAGATGCAAGACCAGATGGAACACAGGGTGCAAGCTCTCCAAAATCAAATGGAAGCCGAGATGCAAAGGTGAATTGACTCCCGAATGGCTAAAATAGAGAGGAGATACAAGGAGAGTATGGATGAGATGAAGAGTCGTTTCACCAACAACGACTCACGTTCCACCATTCATCCTCAGCATCGAGACCCAAGGGACGACCCGGGTAGTGGTAGAGCAGGCCAGGGTACCCAGGCAATTGCGTAGCTTAGCTTTAGTCTAGCAAATCAAGATTCACTCTAACATAGCTTTTGTTTGGTATAGATACCAAAATATGGACTATCTTTTGTACTAGGACATAATTATTATATATATTTGTAAATAAATATAATTTCGTAGGTCGGTAATTAATTTATTTTAAAACAACAATTTCAGGTTTTGAAATGCATTTTTTTGTCGATTTATTATAAACAAAATTTAGGTTTGGAAATGCCTTTTTTTACAGAAATTTCTGGCGGGCTGGAAGGTCTTTCCGACGGAATTATTCCTCGCAAACAAAGAATTCCGACGGAATATTTCCTCACAAACTAAAACTTATGACGGAATAGTTCTTCGCAACAGAATTTTTTGTCGGAAAATATAATTTCCGACGGAAAATTTCCTCACAAACAAAAAATTCCGACGGAATTTTCCATCGGAAATTACATTTTCCGACATTAAATTCCATCGGAAATTATATTTTCCGACAGAAAATTCCGTCGGAATTGTTAGTTTGCGACGGATGTTTTTCCGTCGGAATATTGCGAAGGACCATCAGTTAGGGTCAATTTCAAGTCCGACGAAGTTATTTCCGTCGTAAATTCCGTCGGAAAGAAGGTTTACGACGGAAATTCCGTTAGAATATGACCTATTTCCTACAAAGTGTTTTTCGACGAACGGTTCTGACGGAATTCCGTCGGAAACCTTCTTTCCGACGGATATTGCATAAGTTCCGACGAATTTTTTCTTGTAGTGTTTCACTTAACAATTGAATCAACTAAAATAAATAAGAACATCACAGTATAAATCGAATTTCAATCAATATAATCCAAAAATTACAATATATAATAAAAAAAATACAATCAATTACAACATATAAATAAATAAAAAAAATTACAATATACTCGTAAATAAAAAAAATTACAATATAAATAAAATTAAAAAAAACCCATACACATCTAAATCAATATTCTTGCATCTTGACTCTTCAATTTAAGATCTAAATCAATGTACCTGCACGAATTAAAAAAAAAAATCGATTAATATAAATAAGTTTCGAAAAAAAAAAACAGAAATTCAAACCCAGAAAATGAAAGCACGAATTCAAACCTAGAAAAAAAAAAGAAAAAACTAGAAATTCAAATCTATTAAAATCGAATTGAAATCGAGAAAAAAAAACCAGAAATCGAAAAAAAAAATCAAAATTGAAATAAAAAAAAAACTAGAAATAAAAAAACCCAAAAATTAAAATCGAAAAAAAAAATCAAAATCGAAAAAAAATAAACCCAGAAATCGAAAAAATGAAAATCGAAATAAAATCCAATTAAAATCGAATTGAAATGGAAAAAAAAAACCTAGAAAAAAACCTAGAAATAACGAAAATAATACTAAAAACCCCAAAAACGCATGCATTAACCCAAAATAAATGATTATTTTAACCGAAAGTTAATCCAGAAAAATCAAATTGAAATCCGAAAATCGATTTAAATCGATTAATGAAACCCAGAAAAATCAAATTAAAATCCAAAATCAAACCCAAAAAAACACCCAAAAAATACATGCAAGAACCCAGAAAAATCCATTAATTAAACCCAAAATCAAACCCAAAAAATCCAACCCATAAATCGAAAAAAACAATCAAAATCAAAATAAATTGAAAATGGAAAAAACCCACAAATCAAAAACGCCCATAAATCGAAATAATTGAAATAAAAAAAACCCACAAAAAAAATTTAAATCGTAAAAAAAAAAACCCCAGAAATCGAAAATAAAAATCAAAATCGATTAAAAAAAACCCAGATTTGTGTTGCATGTTGGTGGTCTTCGAATTGTTGGTGGTCTTCGAATGAAAGAAAGGAGGAGGAGATCTAGAAAGAGAAAAAGGAGATGGAGATCGGGGAGCAGGAAGGAAAGAGGAGGAGAGGAGAGGGAGAGCTGAGAAGAAATTAGGGTTGGGGGATATTTTAAAGGGCCGCGATTTTTTTTTAATAATTAAAGGACCGGTTCACAAAGGCACCGGTTCAACCGGTGGCCTTTATGCTTTTGCCACCGAAAGGCCACCGGTTTGAAGTGAACCGGTGCCTTATATCCTAGTTCAGCTTCCCACCAATTTTTAAAGCCATTTTTGCCATCGGTTTGGACTGAACCGGTGGCAATTAGGGGGTACCTTTTTGATATTTTCTACTAGTATATCCTATTCATTTGTATATAAAACTCTAAACACCAAACAAAATACACCAAAAAAATAATCATTTCTATATAAAACTAGTTATTGTTTTTCTTGTGATAGAAAAAAGTTATTTGCAATATTATGACTTCGAATCAACTCAAAAAAGAAATAGTATTTCCTTAATTATTTCTTGGATCGGATAAAGATCCTTATTTATTTGTATAGTATTCCAGTGCATTTCTGGTGCGGCTGGCCGCACAGTGCGGCAGGGTGCCCAGCTAAAGTAACCCCCTAAGTAACCTCACTAAAGTAACCCCTTTAGTAACCCCCAAAGTAACCCTTCAAGTAACCCCCAAAGTAACCCCACTTAAGTAACCCCTACTAATTCCCCAAGTAACCCCCAAAGTAACCCCTTAAGTAACCTCTAACCGGACCAAGTAACCCCTGATCGTACCAAGTAACCCCTAACCAGACCTAGTAACCCCCTTAGTAACCTCTGACCGGACCTAGTAACCCCCTTAGTAACTCCTAACCAAATAAGTAACCCCTAATCCTACACCACCTCAAAGCCTTAAATTTCACCACACCACCACCACCACTCGTACTCACTAACCCACGCCACCAGCAACCACGAGCAGCAACCATGTTGCCACCAATTCTGATCCCCAAAACTACCCTAACCATCGGCAACCACCAACCTCGCCCACCAACCACCAGCAACCCACATTAACCACGCCCACCAATTGTGCCTACCAACCCACACAATGAACCACCAGCAACACACAACAACCCATACCCACTCCGATCCTAAAACCCACCCTAACCACCAGCAACTCCGATCCCAAAACCACCCACACCAACCACGCCCAGCAACCCACACCTGACCACTGCACCTAACCACCGCACCAGATCGACCCACCTCACCCTCCTCACAAGCCGCGCATCTAGATCGACCACCTCACTAGATCGAAAAATGGAGCTTCGAAATTTGGGGGAAATTTTAGGGTTTGGAGCTTCAAGCAATTCCTCATAATCTCACTTGAAATCTGCAATTCACCACAAACATGAAGACGACGGCGGAGATGAAGGTCGATTTGGTTGATTTCGCTGGCAAAGATGAAGCGAAGACGACGGCGATGGAGGTCAGGTTCGTTTGAAGCTTTCGCCGGCAAAGGTGAAGACGAAGACGACGACGACGGAGGTCTGGTTGGTTTGGAGCTTTGATGACAGCGAAGATGGTGACAGCAACGACGTTTTGAAGCTTGGAGGAGAGGATAGGAAAGAGAGAGGAGAAAGAAAATGAAAAAAAAAAAAGAAAAATAATATATATATATATATATATATATATATATATATATATATATATATATATGGCTTGTCGTGTGATAGTATTCCTATCCCCTATGATATTTTATTTATCTTTCAAAATATTAGTGATTTATTTCAGTATAAATGTATAATTAAAGCCTTACCATATATAAGTGTACAATTTCCTCTATAAATATTGGTGCTTCAATCTTACTTGTCACACCAAAACATTTTAAAACCTCAATTCTTTATTTACTCTATCAAATCCATCTTAAAGTTTATAAATATATTTTTGATTTGTTTGGAATGGCTCACAGAAGTGGTAGTGCAAAGCTAGGTTTGTTGCTTGGAGTTGGCATATTGTGCCTCCTTGCTATTACCAAGCCAATCCTTGCCACCGAGTACACGGTAGGTGATGCTGCTGGGTGGTCTTTTAATGTGGAAAATTGGCCTAATGGCAAGTCTTTCAAAGCTGGTGATGTCTTAGGTCAGTTTTCCCCCTCTTTCAAAGCTAGCTATTTTATCTTATTTTATTAAAAATATAATATATTATTAATCATATTCTGTGTTATCATCCTATTTATCATTAATCAAATTTTTTTAAAAAAGTAATGATGGTTTTAATGTATCTACTATTATTCTCATTTTGATAAATAACTAGTGTGTAGCCCGAGCGTTGCATCAGATTGCTTTTTTAATATTCCGTGTGATTATATGTATTTGATATTTATATTGTCTTTTTCTTTTTTAATAATTAGACCTTATGATTATCAATTATATAGTTTTTTTTTTCATGTTTATAAATTATAATATACTCCATAGTTGATAGTTGGTTTAAATGTTTAAATAATTATCTTTCTTATAAGAGGTTGAGTGTTCGATTCCCCTGATGGTGTAGATGACGTAGCATGGTCTACGTGACACAGAAACATTATTAGTAACGCCTTTTAATAAACTAGTAAGATACCCGGGTATATCGTAAATATTTGTTCTCATTTTGACGATTGTTTTTCATTTTACTGAGTTCTAATTCCTTGTTATCAAATAAACTCACTGAATAACATTATAACAGTACTCCGTATACATATACAGTCAGCACTATTTTTTAATTCAAACAAATTATTTTCAATAACTAATTACCATTCCTATGAGGTAAATCATGTGAATCAAACCTTTCAGTTCATGGCTACTCTACCTTCGAACAGAACAAGTGTTGCCAAAATCATCCGACTTTATCTTAATAAGAAAATCAGATGAAAAAAAATTACCCCGAATATAAGTCAACAACGTGAATATTAAGAGAAAGTAATTGATGAGATGTGCTTGAATTAGGATAATTTATGTAGAAAATAAATTTTGCGATTTGATATTGATTATCAAATCTTCAAGATAATCAAATCTCTGGCAGTTTTAACTTGGGGAGGAGTTAAGAGGATCAAATGAAGATTCAAATTGAATATATTGAAGATTATGAATATACGTTATTCAAGGAAATTGCAATATTTGAGTAGAATATGAAATTAATGTTGACCAAGATTTGAGTGGAACATGGAATTAATGCTGAGAATTTCGGAAGCAAATATGCTGCTTTCCCAAAGTAATAAAGATCTTGACAACTTTACAAAACTACAATTATACGCTCAAAGGGAAAATGAATTAAAAATGGGCCTTCCAACATTTGGGCCCTGTGCAGCCGCCCAAGCTGCACATGGTAAAGGGCAGGCTTGGGTACACTCTGAGGTATATAACAAATTTTAAGTTAGTATGTAAGAAAAACTTATTTACAATTGAGTTTTTATTATTATATGGAGTAATATTTATATATACCGTATAAACAAATTAAGAATTAAATTAATTTAGTTTATTTAAGTTAATTATTTGTTTACTTCTCAAAAAATATTAATGACTTATTTTTAACAAAATCAATGTTGTTTTGTAGCATTTAATTATGACAAAGCACAACACAATGTGGCAGTCGTAAGCAAAGAAGGATACCATAGTTGCAAAGCATCAAGTGGATCAAAAGTTTACAAAAGTGGACATGACCAAATCACATTGGTCAAAGGTCAAAGCTACTACATTTGTACTTTCCCTGGCCATTGTGATAGAGGCATGAAGATTGCGATTAATGCAACATAAACAATAATTGTATCATATGTTACATGATAATAATAATGGTTGTAATTACAGTATTCAATAATCGTAATAAAAAGGTGGTTGTCTTTTCTAATTAAATCAATATAATTGCCTGCGACCAGGACATATATACAGATTTTATGCAGCTTATTCTTCATATAACCAAGGCACAATTCATTCATTGTTCTTGAAAATTTGAAGATAAAACCTTATTTATCGAAAATTGAAATGAAACAAACGTATGAACGAATTGGATCAAGCGAAATAAAATTAATTGATGAACGAAACGGACAAAATTTTGACAATGGTTGTGAATTCTATTGATGAATAAAAAAACAAAGAACAATTTTAATTTTCCGATTTTAATTTTTAATTTCGATGATATTAAAAAAATAATTTTGAGTAATTGATATAGAAAATTATAAATGAATTTAGAAAATAAGAAGAAAAAAACTAAGTTATTTTTGTCATTGAATTTAATCAATAAGAAATGTTACATGGATAATTTGAGTCAATCACAATGCGCCACTTAGTTCAACGTATGGTAGTTATATTTAAAATGACAACCGTAAAATCATCCAACTTTTTAAAATAAAATTTTCCCTTAATTTGTTGACATATAACTAGAATGAAAGAAAGTATGTGGTAGATTATGATAGAGTATAAAACATATTCCTTCGCCTCAACCGTCAGCTTAAGCTTTTGGTTGAGTTGGTCTTTCAACATGGTATCGGAGCTAGCGTGACACGAAGGTCACGGGTTCGAATCTCATCCACCCCTCCTTCAAAGTGGAATTAATTCGCGCCTTAGTTTATTCAATATCGCTCATGAAAGTTAGTAGTAAAAGCTGCAAAATTATTCTTTATGTGGTTGGTTATAGCTACGACTAGGGCTGTGCACCGGACTGAAACCCGGAATCGAGTTTTTTTGGGGACCGTATGGACCGGTTACATTATTGTTTATTTTTCTTTTTCATTTTCGTATGTTAATATATACATATATTTTTAACGTCTTGTTTTTGTTTGCGTGTTTTCCTATTTTACACCTAGAATTTATAAATTACAAGTTTTGTACCTAAATTTTTTAGAAATTTAAACATAAAATTTAAAATTTTCACCCAAAAAATTACAAAAATACACATTCCGGTCCAAATCTAAAATATTCTGGTTTTTACCCGGACCGGACCGGAAACCCGGAATCCCTAATTTGTGAGGACCGAAGACCGGACCAGAATCAACCGGTTTGGTCCGATCCGGTCCAATTCCGGTCCGGTCCCGGTTGGTTTTTCGGTCCAGGTCCATTTCTGCACACCCCTAACTACGACTATTTCATGTACACAAATCACGTCAAACAATTTTTTGACGATAATCAAGTTCCGGAAATTTAGGGGAGGTACGGATGAATAATTTAATCATTTGACGATGCACTAGGATGAAATTGTTACCATGTAATAAGAGGTAGTGTAGTAAGATGACTTTCTCAATTGACTAGTAGGAAGTATGATCTTTATTTCTTCTAAATAGTACAGTATTAGAACAAGTAATTAAAGACAAAGTATCCTCTCAAAAAATAAAAAATAAAAAAGAAGTATCCTCTCATACCAAAAAAAATAAAATAAAATAAATAAACAAATAAAATAAAAATAAATTAAGACAAAGTATAAGCCTAGCCTGCAACGTTGAATAATACTTCGTTTGCCTTTGCCATGCTCATCAATTTGATTAATTATATGAGTAAAGCATGTATAAATACAACATTTGAGCTTTTTAATTAATTAGGAAGCTACTCAATTAGCCACCTCCAAGTTGAGATTATAAAAATATCTTTTCAACTAAAAAAAATTCGATCTTCTACCCTATTAATTTACACATTATTTCCCTATATGGCATACCATAATTTCTATGCTCACACACTACTTGTCCTAGTGAGTTTATTAGTGCTAAATTCACCTTATGTAAGAGGAAGAAACCTTAAAGATGTCAAGAGAAAAGATTCATCTCCTACCGAGGAAACTGTCAGAACCATCAAGGTAATGTCTCATTTCGCGTCCTTGATACTAAATTTTTTGTACTTATATGACACGGTACATCTAATCAGATAAAATCTGATACCTGATCGATCATTTAGTAAACTCGCCTACTGTTAGTTTTTGGTGCACAACATACCTAGTATTACTGATACCTATAGGTATAAGCCTATATATTAGGTTGAACTTTCATCAAATGTATCAATTTTTATGTTATTGTGTATCATATACATTCATACCCGATCCGTTGTTCACAATGTCATTTTGAGTACCAAATCCATGCATGTACAACCCTAAGACGTGATATTAATTATTTTCCCGTATTGTCCATTCTTATATTATATTTTTGCTTTATAGGATAACAATGGAGATGTTGTGGATTGTGTTGATATATACAAACAACCAACTTTGAATCATCCCCTCTTAAAGGATCACAAAATACAGGTTCTTTCCTTTCTTATATATTTCGTTCACCATTTTAAATTTCGATCTCTACATTGATAATCGCGTAATCTTAATCATCTTCTCTCTTGTTTTACAATGTTCAAGATGGATCCAAGTTCATCACCACGAAGTAAAACGAATGGAAGAAACTCCCACAAGACTTCTTACAGCCTTGGCATAAGAATGGTAAATGCTCTGAAGGAACTGTTCCAATACAAAGAAGGCAGCTACAACACACACGGTCTAATATGTCAATCACGGGTCCCCACTATGAGGCAAGTCTTCATTCCATCGTTAGACAATTCTTAAATAGACTCATTCTCTTACTAACTCTTTAATAACTCCCTCAGTGGCGGAGCCATAAATTATTAATTGAGGGGGCCAAACTTAATATACTACATAAGTCTTGCAAAAAAAAAAAATTAAAAAATAAAAGTGCAAAGTAAAATAAAAAATTAAAGTGTTGGGGCCAAACTTAATATACTACATAAGTCTTGCAAAAAAAAATTAAAAATAAAAGTGCAAAGTAAAATAAAAAATTAAAGTGTTGGGACTAGATTTTGAACCTGAGGTGAAAATATATTTCATTTCCAACTAAAATCAGCTGAGGTAATAATGACTACCATAATACTTTGCAACCTTTTATACTTCGTATATAATCTATACCAAAGGGGAGGTCATGGCCCACCCCAGCCCTCCTTGGTTCCGTCACTGAGCTCCCTCTGTTCCTTCACAACTTTTCTCTCACAACCGTTATGTTAGCTTCCATTAATTTTTCTTTCTCATCCACTCCCCTCAACAAAAAATTAAATAAGTAATGACTTTATATCAGTACATGATACTATGATAGTGCAAATATATTAAAACAAAATTTTAAAAAGGAGAGAAAGGTACTTGTTTATGCTAATATAGTAAGAAAAAAATGACTGCATTATTGTATATGGATTAATATTTCCAAACAAGATACCTTGCAATTTTGTGCCATTAAGTGTATTGTTTAAGGATATTAAAGCTATATATAAGTATTAAATAAACTTCTGAATTTAGTATAAAGTTAGAAATTCATGACAAAAACACTTAGCTTAATTAAATCGGTGTTATTTATAACAATCTTATTTGTATGAATCTAGTATGCCAATGTGGTAGCATTCCCGTCAACAGAGACAAGGTTTTATGGAGGAGGCGGCCAGCTTAGCGTCTGGAATCCCGCTGTATTAAGAGCAAAGGATTACAGTGCTTCTTCATTGATCGTGGTTCTAAGTGAAACCGCTATGTTATCAGCTGGATGGATTGTAAGTAGATCGCTCGTCTCAAAATATAAGTTTTTTTTTTATCTCTTACACACGTGTTTATGATGAAAAACTATATAGTAGTAGAAAAATAAAATTTTGGGTATTTAGAGAGCTACAATGGCAGAGATGAGAATCGATCACAGGATCTCCTAGAATCGTCGAATCGAGAGTGAAGCTCTAACCACTTGAGCTGTCTCACACTCTCAGAAAACTAAAATTGTTAGTATTGTTAAATTGAAAATTTCATCATACATTAGGGTGTACCATGCTATATGTTACGGAGTATTTATATTTCATCAAATATATTTTGGAGTCTAATCAATATGTTTTTTGTGTCCTAACTATATTTTACGGAGTATTTATATTACAAACAATGTTCTTCAAGATATATAAATTAAGTATGTTCTTTACACTTGAATAATATGTTCTTAAATTTTGAATTTTGAAATTTTAAAATTTAAAAATGAAATTTTGAATTATATTTTGGTGAAAATAATTTTATAAAGAGAAATTCTTGACACATATCTAAATAATTTTAAATTATTTGACTTTAAATTTCTGGTAAAACTCAATTAGTAATTATCTTTTACCTTTTTTGAATATCATTTATTAGAAATTATTTTGTTCTTTATATTTCAGTGATATGTTCTTTTATAAATTCATGATGTTCTTTATAACTATATACGATGTTCATTCTGCTTTAATTCAGGTGTACCATGCGCATGGTATAGCTGGGTGTACGAACCACTAATCTAATATATATAAATAAACTAGGCATTTTTGGAGAGCATTGAGAGCGCCACATAAGAAAAGGTATATTTTCGACCAATCAAAAATTAGATTTTTATTTTATTTTAGAATTAAAAAAATCACTTGCCACCTAAAAAAAAGTGGCGAATGAAATTTTAATCTTTTGCCACGTAGGTAAAAATGACGAATAGTAATTTATTAGGATTTTAATTATTTAAGAACACTAAATTTTATCATTTTTATTTGTTACAAAACTAAAAATTATCATTAGATATTAGGATTTATATTATTTAATAAACTAAAAATTATATTTTGATATTTAAAAAATATAAACTATCATTTGATTTGATGTTAATGGTTTTATGTAAATATATGATGATATGATACTTTCGTACAAAATTTTAAAACTTATAATGCAAGAAAAAAAATTAAAAGATCTCCAAAAAAATATTTATATACAAAATGTATATTAAAGTTTGTGCATCACACGCCACATAAGCAAAAGTAATATTTCGACCAATGAAAAATTAGATTTATAATTAATTTAGAATTTTAATTTTCAGTCGCCATTTAAGAAAAAATTAACAAATGAAATTTGAGAATT
Organism: Chenopodium quinoa; assembly: GCF_001683475.1. Lineage (NCBI taxonomy): Eukaryota > Viridiplantae > Streptophyta > Magnoliopsida > Caryophyllales > Amaranthaceae > Chenopodium > Chenopodium quinoa. The sequence continues at coordinate 3,927,728 of NW_018745523.1, read as the reverse complement.
GAAAACAAAAAATAGTAATTTAATATTTAAATTATGAAAAAAAACAAAAATTATCTTTTATATTATTTTTACATTAGGATTTATATTATTTTAACAAATAATTAGAAATTAAAAAATATATTTTGATTTAATGATTTTATCTAACTATCCGATGAATGAGATAATATTTATTTCAATTTATATATTCAAATTCTATATACGTAAAATTTGAATAAGAATAATTTACGTTAAATTAATGTTAAAATAATAGAATAGAAAATAAAAACAAAAAATATTAAGAAATTAAAAAAAATATATACAAAATGAAATATTTAAAACCGTGCATCGCACGAGCTTACATCTAGTTGCTTAATTAAATTAAGAAAGATAGTGAAATTTGTTTTACTAAGATTGTATTAAAAAAAAAATAGTGAACTTCGGTAAATTAAGGTGAATACAAGAATTAGCGAAATGTGAGACTTTCTTTAAGAATAAGATATTTGTATCAAGTGAAACTCTCATTTGGAGATGAAGGGAGAAGAAAAGATTGCTGTATGCCTTAACGTTTTACAGGTACCAAATCTTCCCAAGCATCATGTTAATGTCTCTTACTAATAAAAGATGAGCTAAACATTTTATACGGTTAAGGGCCTACTCCTCCATCATACATTGTATATTATTTACTACTTGTACACAGTTTTGGAATTGAAACTCTTTTGATCTTGTGAATTGGAGTCTATCAATCTATCGTAATGATGGGTGTGACATATACCCGTATTTAGCATGGAGTAGTATCTATCAAAGTTATCACTCATGCGATACAGGCATATGTTGTTACTCGTTAAATTTACTAACATCTAATATCTAATTTCTCTTGCAGGTAAATCCAGGACTATATGGTGACTTCCAAACAAGATTTTTCATTTATTGGACAGTAAGTATGCATGATCAATATCAACATTTGTTAGTTACATCAGTCTCCTTCATTCTTCAGAGTTTAGAGATTATTCAATTCATCTTCTTACTTTAACTTATGCATTAGTCTTGCCAATTTCTTCTCATTGAATCAATATTTTTCTATGAATTGAAACAGACAGATGATTCCATAAACACTGGTTGCTATGATCTTCATTGTGAAGGCTTTGTGCAAGTCAACAAAAGAGTTGATCTTGGTGCCGCCATGGAATCAATTTCTACAATTGGCGCGAAAAGCCACCTTTCTCTCCGAATACTTATTTTCTTGGTATAGTTCTATACAACTTCCTAGAGTCAGACAAGTACTTATTACCAATGGTTTCAGAGAAATATATCACACAACTGTACTATTCATTTTCAATCCAATTCCGATCTTTTTAAATCGAAATAGGAAAAATAGTGACTATAATTCTAATCACCAATTTTCGTCTATAATCTTACTATCTTTGAATAATTTATGGTTAAATATGATTCTAGGAATTGTTACGAAATCATAACACACACCGACTATCCATATACTATCTCAGTTTTTAATACTTGCAACACACCTTTTTTGACACATTATTTGAGAAACTAATTAGAAAAAGTAACAGACGAATTAGGTAATGAAGCTGTAAAACTTAAATTGTAACTACTCAACACTTTCTTTTACTTGATATTCCAATTACATTGTCAGTTTTCGTAGTCTAATATCTTCTATAAGTACATACCAAGTTATTTGTTGCAAGTAAATAAAAACAGAGATTATCGAGCTAGGGTACAATTACGTTTTTCAACTTTGATTTATTGGTTGGTTATAACATAACATTTACAGGATCGAACGACTGGAAATTGGTGGCTTAGAGTAGGTGGAGAAGCTATAGAATTTGGCCTGCAGCCCTCTTTACCAACATACCAGAAGGAGCAGAGAGATTAACGTGGGGAGGCCAAATCTTTGACTCTCTAGGCAATGGGCAACACACGAGTACAGACATGGGTAACGGATTATTTCCTGATGTAGGGACTAACGAAGCTAGCCTCGTTTGTTTCCTAGAATACGTCGATAGTTCATTCACACGTCGCTCACCATTCCGATCAACACTAAGGCTACATGTGACGAATCCCTTGTGTTATGATGCGCAGCTCCTCCCTAGTTTAGACACGAAAAGTGGTCTTTGTTTCTTATTTGGTGGCTCCGGCCTTAATCCAAATTATCCATAGTGTGGTTTTATACACAAAGTACATACATAGTCAGGGCCGTAGCAATGATTTTGGGGGCCCTGTTCCAAATTGAAAAAGAGACCCTTAATAATGTGAAATTTATACAAATTTGTTACCTATAATTTAGGCAATGCACAATTTTCCAATATATACATTACGAAATAAAAAATGCTTTCGTATAACAATGAAATCGAACCATATAAGTATAATAATAACATTATATTTATAATAATAGTGTCACATACGCTGATTACAATTATACTAGGCCCGTAAAAACCATCAAGATTATAACAAATAGCCAATCTAACATTCTAACCCAAACCAAAGCAAAAAAAAAACAACAAATTAAAATTCTAACTACATGTTGCAAAATAAAAAAAATAAAAAAAATCAACTACTCCGTAGCTGTGAAATAATACTCAGTAGGAATGATGAACATATTTCGTAAAATACAATAAATAACCCATAGAAGAATTATAAACTATAATTATTCTTCTCAAACGGTGGGTTATCTTCCCCCATTGTTCAATCATCTATTCATCTATATTATAATTATAGAAAATGAAAATTAATTGATCACCATTATTATGGAAGAAAAACCATTTGAATTTGACTGAGTATATATATTTTTTTTCCGTTAAAAATCCTTGAATGGAGAAATAGGAAATACAAGTTTACATGAAATTCATTGATGTAATTATGATAGTATTAATTTGTATTGATGGAGGAATTTGGAAAATTATAGAATTTAATATGGAAGTTAGAATAAAGAGAGGAAAATATGAGCGTGATACAAGAAGACTATAAGTTTACAGTTTTTTTTTGTTTTCTTTACAAAAATAAGAATATTAAAAAAAAAAATTGGGCCCCTTTAAAATTGGGGCCCTGTGCAAGGGGGCACCTTGCACTTGCTCTTCTACGGGCCTGTACATAGTTTTTGCCACTTAATGAATGTGGTTTTGTACATGGACGAGTGTGATTGTACTGAATTTGTAATGTGTATTGACATGTTTGTTAATTTGACTGTGTCCGATCCATTATTCAGAAACGGAGAAAGTATTTCAAACTTTTTATAGATAGTAAAGAAAAATAAAAATAGTGAATGTTTGACATTTTCAAAGGACTTCAATCAATTCCTTGCTGCCTTGAGCAATTGAATATAACGCATCAATTAACAAAAGATTATTCATATATGAAGTGAGTTTAGAAATATAGTTAACAAATGCTCCGTAAACAAAGTAAAAAAATCAGTAAAACTTACCCTTGATATCAGGATAAAGCAGCATGAAATGAGTTGATGATGAAGAAAGAGCATTTTCATTTGTTTGACTTATGATCATATCCGTGCAACAATTTATTATTATTTATTAGAATATGATAAATATTCTAGTTATTATTCTGTATAGAAGGATATAGTTTGTGAATATTTTGTAAATATCTTTTGAGATTTCCTAAGGTGATTAGGTCTCAACATTGTAACCCTATATATATGAATCAATGGAATACACTCCAATCTAAGGAGTTTGATAAAATTTGACATGGTATCACAGCCAAGGTTACGATCCAATCTTCGCTTCCGCATCTTTTACTAATTTTTTTTTATTATTTCTGTTATTTTATTCCAAGCCCTAGCCGCCACACCTCCTCTTCCCTTAGACACCAAACAGTCCGGCCACCATGACCAAAGACGCTGAAAACTCGAACAACAACAAATCATCTTCTTCCTCTGAATTTCATCCTGCTTTCGGGGTGAATAACATCAAAAACGTCTTCCCTCTTCTCCTTGAACGTGGAAAGGTTCACTATTCGAATTGGGTTGAGTTATTTGAGTGTCATTGTCATGCTTACAATGTTCTTGATCATATTGATCCAAAAACATCGAAACCTACGGATTTGTCCGATGATATGTGGAAAAGACTCGATTCTATTGTCAAGAATTGGATTTATGGCACTATTTCCAGTGATTTGCTAGAAAGTGTCTTAAGTAGAGGAGATACGGCACAACAAATATGGGATAAATTAAAGGATATTTTTCAAGATAACAAAACAACTAGGGCAGTGTATCTTGAAACTCAGTTTAATAGCTTGCATCTCTCCAATTTTTTGGATATTTCTTCTTATTGTCGTGAATTGAAGAGTATCAAAGATCAACTTGCTAATGTTGATCAACCCGTGTCGGAGCAAAAATTGGTAATTCGGTTAGTGTCAGGGCTCGTGGGCACTGATTTTGATACGATGGCTGCAATGATTCAACAAAAGGATCCTCTGCCTTCCTTTGAAACAGCAAGATCACGTCTCATGCTTGAAGAATCACGCCGTGCTAATGATTCTATTGCATCTGCATCCTTGTTTGTGGCGCAATCCGACAACTCGGCCTCCTCACACACCACCACACCGCAACAACACTAGCCTCAAGCCACTGGTCGTGGGGGTGGCACTGGGGGCCGTGTCAAAGGTCGGGGCAGGGGCAAGGGTCGTGGTCGAGCCACTGGCCAGCATCAGCAAGTCCTGCAACAGCAGGGAGCCCCGCAATGGGGGCAGCAGCAGCAAGGCCCCCCGCAATGGGCACCAGCAGCACCTGAATGGGGCCAGCCCCCCTATCCATACCCGCAACATCAAGCACCAAGGCCTGGCTATGCTGCCCCGCCTCAAGCACGTGCACCAACAGCCTACTATGCTGCGCCTACCCCTCCCATGGCGCCATACTAGCAGCCTCAGCAGCCATCATATGGGTCTCAAGGGTCGGAGTATGCTGCAGGGATGACTCCAACCGAGCTCGGGTACGCTTTTGCAACAATGGGCTTCCAGAATTATGACCCATCTTGGTACATGGATTCCAGTGCAACATCACATATGACCAACAACGCCGGTAATCCCTTACCCCTTTTGAATTTAAGCACTAATAATTATATTCAAGTCGAAAACGGTCAACGCATTCCAATTACGGGTTATGGTCATTCTAGTATAGCTAATAAATCCCTTGCTTTGCGTGATGTTTATTTAGCTCCACAGATCATCAAAAATTTAATCTCTGTTCGTAAATTTACTTCTGACAATTCTGTGTCCATAGAATTTGATCCTAGTAGTTTTTCTGTGAAGGATCTACGAACGGGGAAAATTCTAACCAGATGTAATAGTGTGGGGGATCTTTATCCAGTGACCACATCTCCGTCAACTTGTCTAGCCACATCTCTCACGGCCTTATCTCCTTCCATATGGCACAACCGTCTAGGACACCCCGGAGCTCCCACTTTAAGCTTTCTTAGGAAAAATAAATTTATTGATTGTAATAAAGAGCAAGACTCTACTGTTTGCGTAGGTTGTCAATTAGGGAAGCATGTTCGTTTGCCTTTTCATAACTCAAATAGTACTACTGTTTCAGCTTTTGATATAATTCATGCAGATTTGTGGACCTCACCTATTCGTAGTGACAAAGGGAACAAATATTATTTAGTACTTTTGGATGATTTTACTCAGTATGTGTGGACTATTCCTCTTTCGTTCAAATCTCAAGCTTTTCAAACATTTCTCAATTTTCGACAATATATTCTCACACAATTTGGAAGACCCATCAAGTCTTTTCAGAGTGATCATGGTCGTGAGTTTGATAATGACCCCCTTAAATTGTTTTGTGTCAAAAATGGGTTGGTTTTTCGCTTCTCTTGTCCTCACACATCATCTCAAAATGGCAAAGTCGAAGGCATGATTCGTACCATTAATAATGTCAAACGAACTCTCTTGTTTCATGCTCCTTCCGCCGTCCTTTTGGCACTATACCCTTGAAACGGCTACTTATATGGTCAACATTTTACCAACCAAAACTCTCAATAAAATAACTCCGGCTCAAGCTCTTTTTGGGGTAGTACCTTCCTATAGTCATCTTCGGGTTTTTGGGTGCCTTAATTTATCCGCCCCTGCTCCCCATAAATTAGCACCTCGCTCCACTCCTTGTGTGTTCTAGCTTAGGATACCTGGCCGATCATAGAGGTTATCGTTGTCTAGATCTTGCAACTCAAAAAATCATTATCTCGAGACATGTCACTTTTGACGAAAATACTCTTCCCTTTAGTAATCTAGGGAATTTTTCTTCTTCCAATTATGATTTTTTACCTCTAATCATCCCTCTCCATACTTCTAACACCATTTTATGCCTCGTGGCTCGGCCCAAAATCCCGAAGCTCATGCTCCAACACCCACACAACCTATTCCGCAGCCAGGGCGCGGCACACAGCTGCATACCGCAGCCCAGCTGCGGAGTACATTGCCTGGCCAAGCAGCGCAGCACAACACCCCGCAGGCAGGCCGCGACACACAACTGCAAACCGCAGCCAGCCTGTGGAGTACCCTGCCAGGCCACGCTGCCCAGCAGCAGCTCACCCACAGCCCCCTGCACTCCCCTGCTGCTGGCACGACAACCCACCTGCCACCCTCACCTGGTGTCCCTTCGCCTCCAAACATCCCAAACACTTACACACCACCTCCACTCCGTGTCTATACACCAATTACACCTACTCGACCACTGCCAACCTCTCCACAAATGCAAACCCGCTCCAAGCATGGAATCTTTAAACCAAATCCTAATTTTGGTTTAACTGTCACCACTCCCACTTCCAAAAAATCACAGACAAGCCCTTTTCGACCCAAATTGGAATGCTGCGATGCGTGATGAATATAGTGCTTTAATTGATACGGGGACTTGGGAATTGGTTCCTAGACCTACGGGGGTGAACATTGTCAATTGCATGTGGTTGTTTCGACATAAATTGAATGCTAACGGTGATCTTGAACGACACAAAGCGCGTTTAGTTTGTGATGGCAGGTCTCAGGTGGAAGGTATTGATTGTGATGAAACCTTCAGTCCGGTTGTTAAACCGGCCACTATTCGCACTGTTTTGAGTTTGGCTATGGCTCGCAGGTGGTCAATTCACCAACTTGATGTCAAAAATGCCTTTTTGCATGGTGATTTGAATGAGTGTGTGTACATGCATCAACCCCCCGGGTTTGTTGACAAGGAGTTCCCAGGCTATGTTTGCAGACTCCGCAAGGCATTGTATGGTCTTAAACAAGCTCTGCGAGCTTGGTATCAGCGGTTTTCTAACTATCTTTTGCAGATGGGATTTGTCATTTCAAAAATGGACAATTCATTGTTCATTTTTCGACATGGGAATGATATGGCATACTTGTTATTATATGTTGATGATATTGTGTTGGTTACTTCTTCAAATTTATTACGTGATCGCATCATCTCTCACTTACGCACCGGGTTTCCTATGACTGATCTTGGTCCGTTGAATTTTTTTCTGGGTATTTCTGTCACTCGTACTCCTTCATATATGATTTTATCTCAACAAAAGTATGCTCAGGAGATTTTAGAGCGCGCAGGCATGAGCAGTTGCAAGCCTGCGGCAACCCCAGTGGACACTCAGTCCAAACTCAGTGCAGAGTGCGGTCCTAAATTTTAATGATCCAACACTTTATCGCAGTCTTGCAGGTGCATTACAGTACCTCACCTTCACTCGCCCTGATATAGCCTATGTCGTACAGCAGGTTTGTTTATTCATGCACGATCCCAGGGAGGCACATTACAATGCATTGAAACGCATCCTGCGATACATTCAGGGTACCATTGATCACGGGTTACATTTATATCCTTCATCTCCTACACACTTGATTACTTATACAGATGCAGACTGGGGCGGATGCCCGGACACACGTCGGTCTACTTTGGGTTATTGTTGCTTTCTAGGGGACAATCTGGTTTCCTGGTCTTCTAAGCGTCAACCTACTCTCTCAAAATCAAGTGCAGAAGCAGAATACAGGGGCGTCGCAAATGTTGTTGCCGAGGCATGTTGGCTACGTAATCTTCTTTTGGAGTTACACTGTCCTCTTCGTAAGGCCATTGTTGTTTATTGTGATAATGTTAGTGCAATTTATTTATCTCATAACCCCGTACAACACCAACGCACCAAGCACATCGAAATGGATATTCATTTCGTTCGAGAAAAGGTGGCGTTGGGGCATGTACGGGTCTTGCACATTCCGTCACGTTATCAGTTTGCAGACATTTTCACGAAGGGCCTACCTCGACAACTGTTTTTGGAATTCAGATCCAGTCTTAGCGTCCGTCCTCCTCCCGCTATGACTGCGGGGGTGTGTTAGAACATGATAAATATTCTAGTTATTATTCTGTATAGAAAGATATAGTTTGTGAATATTTTGTAAATATCTTTTGAGATTTCCTAAGGTGATTAGGTCTCAACATTGTAACCCTATATATATGAATCAATGGAATACACTCCAATCTAAGGAGTTTGATAAAATCTGACATTATTATTATTATTATTATTATTATTATTATTAGGAAAAATTGATAAGAATAATCCCAACTTTGGATTATTATTTAATAATCCGAACTTTAGTGTGAATTTTTTATTAATGGTCCCAACCGGTTTTTTAACTTGTAATAATAAGTTAAATGACACGTGTTAGAGTGTAATTGGCCAAAAAGATAAATAAATTAAATTACAAAAAAATTAAAAAATAATTAACTAAAAAACCCACTACCGTCACCAGCCCAAACACCGTCCCTGCCCCCACTCATGGTCCCTCGCCCAACTCTCTTGCTCCGGTACCTACTTCCTCGTTGCTTCCAGACCCACGATTCTCCTCGCCGGCTCTTCCCCTACTGTTATCCCTAAACCACCATAGCAAAACCCCCCGCTAAAACTCAAATAGCCATTGATTTTGGTGAAAGTCTAGAAGATACTTTTCAAGGGTTTGGTTCTGATTTAGAGGAGGAAGATTGTTAATGGTTAATGGGCTTCTTAATGTTGATGGTTATGGTGATGATTTTGAGTATAATTTCGAGTTCGTTGATGATGATTTCGTGGGAGGAAAAGGGGATTTCGTGGTGGGGTTGCGGTGGTTTAGTGGCGAAGCAGGCGGTAGGGGAGGGGAAGCTCCGGCGAGGGTAATCGGTGGGTATGGGCTCGACGGGGGTGGGGGTAGGGGCGGAGGGTTGGGCGGAGTGTAGGGGCAGGGAGGTTTGCTGGTGGTGGTGGTTTTTTTTCATTATTTTTAAATAATTTGTTATATTTACTTAATTAAGTGTTGTTTAGTAACTAATAATAGTTAATTAGTATAATTGACCAATCACGTGGTGACATGTGTAAGTTAATTTTTTGTTAAAAAAAATTTACCCATTCAACCGGTTTTAGGTCACCTGGGATCATTAGAAGAAAATTCACATTAAAGTTCGGATTATTTAAAAATAATCTAAAGTTGGGATTATTTTGGACAAATCGAGCAAAGTTGAGATTATTTTTGTCAATTTTTCCTTATTATTATTATTATTATTATTTTTATTATTATTTATTTTATTATTATTATTATTATTATTATTATTATTATTATCAAAAAAACAAAACCTACAGAGTCAATCAATTTACAAGAAATTGGTAGGGAGCCGAGATACAATCTGGGCCCCCACCCCTCTAGCTATAGCGAACCCGATCCTTCTGAAGATGTGAGCAGCTGCACGAGCACCAATATCCTGAGTCTTAGCGAACGCCTGAACCCGCTTCAGCAATGCAATAGCATCCTTCTCTAATTCCCCCAACGAAGAAAAGGAGAAAGGAAGAAAACCATAGCCAATAGTCCTGCAACGCGCCCCATACTTGTCCCGCTTCCGATGAGCCGCCGCCGACACAACACGACCAGGAACGAAGTCAGACAACCCCGATTGTGTCAAAGGTGAAGACCCCGTAAAATCAACACATACATCAAGGCCTCTATCCCAGGAATAAAGCAGCACATCTGCAGGTCGTAGAGCCCCGTCGTTTCCTCCAATCAACCCAATGTTAACCTCCTTTCGAGCAGAGATTCCAGACCCAAAACAAATATCAACAAGGGTGTCACGAACAACATTGTGCCGATGTTTTTTACCCACCATCCCAGCACAAGACACTGCATGATCCCCATAAATATCCCCGTCAAAAACCCTAGAGCAAGCAGAACACGGTGTTGAAACGGAGAACAAAGGAACACCTAACTGGTAGCAAAGAACACTACGGTAAGCCTTACCATTCATAGTCTGACCCAAACCCGATATCGGGACCGTCCGCAACCAGGCCAAAGAGTGATCCCCTGCTAGGACTTCCATAAGGCTACCTGACGCGGAGTTAAGGAGAAAGTGGAATCCGCAAATGCAGTGACCTTCGAGAAATATATATCTGCCAACTTTATTATTATTATTATTATTATTATTATTATTATTATTTTATTTATTTATTTATTTTTTGTTAAGAGAGTTACAAGGACGAGTGATAAGAATCGGTTTCAGGATCATCTGAAAATCTGAAAATCGAGAGGAAAACTTTAACCACTTGAGCTATTCCTCACTCTCTGCAACAAATTGTTGTTAAATGAGTATCTCAACCAAAAACTTAAACTGGTAATTAAAGCAAATGAATAAATTTTTATACTCTATCAATTTGTGATTGGATAAGCTAATAGCAATGTCCATGACGATGTACGTACTTTCTTTAGCATTATCGGTCTGCTTGACCAGTAAATCATCTATAGATGTTCTCATTATGCTTAGAGATAAATGCATAATAGATTTGGTTGTCTTCCTCATCATCATCGTTTTTAGGGGTGGAACAAAATTAAATTAAAAGGTGTGGCGGAGTTACTTGTACTTACTTATATGTGTTACTTGTATTCTGAGATCATTAGTTTGACTTCATGGGGATCATTAATTTTCCTTTAATTTGACTTTAAGAGGGACCAAGTCAAAAGTACAATGCTATTAATGAGAATAGCTTAAAATTAACATATTTCCATAGACTCAAGTGATTAAATTTTAATTTCCCTCCCAATTTCAGGTGATATTATGGTCGATTCTCATTACTCATCCTTGTTCATTATTTAATAGCGACCATGTCAATATCTCGCTAAGACCTTATTCAACAAGCAAGAAAGCCTACTCTATTAATGAATGATCCATGCCATTTTGTTCAACTTAATGTGGAAAAGCAGCAACTCCCTACTATAAAAGTATAAAGCACCATATTTTGAGCTAATGGACTTAATAATTTAATATCCAGGTTCAGTAAACCAAATAGTTTTCACTTATGGCTTTCGAGTATCTTCGTTTTCTTGGACTATGCCACTTGATGCTACTTCTCTTATTGGGTGTGTTAGTGTTAGATTTATCTCATGTCGTCGTTAAAGGTAAACGTCTCGAACCTAAGGAGAGTAACTACAATTTAGCTCATCCCAAGGGAATTGTCAAAACCATTAAGGTATTGAGATGATATGCTAATTAAGCTGATTACTATTTCTCACCTATCTTGTGTTTGAGTTGCAATTTTTTTTTATTAATTTTTTTTTTGGTTCTATAAATCAGGACGAAGATGGGGATGTGCTGGATTGCGTTCATATACACAAACAACCAGCTTTTGATCATCCTATCCTCAAGGATCACAAGATACAGGTATTATGGAAGCTTCTTATTAATTTGTTACAAATTGTAAGAAGATCAAAGATTTTAAACTGTTCGTAGATAACTTCCTCCTTGAATTACTTTTCTTTTTAGATGATAATATTTTTCTATCTCGGGAGATTTTTCTGTGTGACCGGTGTTACTTGGTTAGGGGTTATAGAGTCTCAATCTAATTCATATTAAATTTGTTAAAAAGGAGGGGTAGATGAAATTTGAACCCATAACATTTGTGTGACAATGACATACCATATTAAATGGCCAACTCAATAAAAAAAATATAACCTTACAGTTTACTGAGTTTAGGCCCATGAATGTTTAATATTCTATCAAAAATAAATCCAATAGGTTTCCTTTTAAGTATACCTTTTTGTGACAAAGACCCTTTTATAAAAAAAGATGGCACAAAAGGTCCTTATATCATGTTTGGGTTGTGAGGAGGGTCCTTTGATTATTTTCCGGCGTTGACTTTTTTATTTTCCTGTCAAAAAAAGTCACATGTAAAGCACGTGACTTATTAAGTTCCCTTTATTCCCTATTTTCTCATTGTGGAGGGGATTAGCCTTGGATTACTTTGAATACCCTTCAAATTTTTTTATTTTATGGGATTACAATTGAAGTTTTGGTGCTAATTGTTTTCAGAAATTAGGGTTTAAGAGGGGGAAAAAAGGGGAAAACGAGGGAAAAGAGGAGGGAGATAAAAGCGAACTTAGATGTGACTTTTTTAGCCGGGAAATAGAAAAGTCAATGCCGGAAATGGTCAAAGGACCCTCCTTACAACCTAAACATGATATAAGGACCTTTTGTGCCACATTTTTTATAAAAGGGCTTTTGTCACAAAAAAATATTTACTTAAAATGACCTTCTTCACAAATTTTCCTTGTGTATATGTAACAATGAAAATTGATATTTACGGACCTACCTTTCGAGAAATCTTACATGAATGAATCAATAAAGTCGGTTTTTTTTGTAAGGAAAAATGAATCAAAGTCGGATGTTATTATATCATATGTACCATACCTAAGTTAGTATTTTTTTTTTTTCTTTTTTTTACGAGATGTGGAGTACAAAATTTTATTTTGATAGCTTTCAATTAGCTAAAAACCTTAATTATTTTTTTCTTGTAACATGTGACCTAACTCTTAAGATGGATCCAAGTTCATCACTTAGAAAGATCAACCAAGGCAACTCGGCCCCGCAATTCATACAGCCATGGTACCAGAAGAACACATGCGCCGAAGGAACTATCCCAATCCGAAGAAGGCGACTTCAACACCAGCATCCTAATAATAGAAAACAGTCTAATAACACCATCAAAGGTCCACACTTTGAGGCAAGTTTACGACACACAAAATCTAAGCCAATGAAGCCACCATATTTTGAGTTTGTAATTGCATGTTAAGCTATATTGTTTTATGTAGTATGCGATGTTACAAGCACAACCTTCACCCGGGACGCGGTTTTATGGAGGAAGTGCAAAAATAAGCGTATGGGATCCTTTCGTATATAGGCAAGATGATTTTAGTGACTCTACATTGGTTGTCCAGCTTAATCCACTAGGTTTTTTGAAGGCTGGTTGGATTGTAAGTACAAAGTAGATCAAATACTTGAAAATTCTTATAATTAGTTTCATAATTATATACTTAAATAGTTATTTATTTATGTCCTTTATATGTGCCTATAATATTCCCAGTTAATCTCTAGGATAAATAAAATTTGTTTCTCACATGACATTTTGGTAAATAAATCAACAACTTTATCTAGTCATCATTACTATGAGACCTACTTTTATTGAAAAAGTTGCTGATTTATTTACAAAATTTTGTGTATCTCGGAGATTAACTTGTATTTACCGCTATAAATATATATTCAATTTGCAGGTTTACCCTGAGCGATATCTTGACTTCAGACCAAGACTTTACTCATACTTTACGGTAATAAATTCTCTTTTCAGTAATCTAAAAGGTTTCACTCGATCTTGAAGATGTCCATCCTACATCCCGCGTGTAAGATTACATTATCATGGTTCATTGGGAATTCAGTAACAACTAACAAGTATTAGGAAAGTGAATATTCATGCTCATACTTCATTACAAATTAAATGCTATGATTGCTACCATATAAATTAGAAAGCCCTATTACTAGTACTATGAATGCACAATAATATAGATGGACTAATGTGAGCTAATAAAACTTAGAAACACAACTAAGAATTGAATTTCAACATAACATGCTATCTATACATTGGATATTCGTTCTTTAAGGGATACAAGCTAAGTCCGACATTATGGTCATCCTAATATCAATTAGTGATATTTGTCAGAAAAATAAAATAAAATAAATTAGTGATAGGTTGTGTACGTGGAGTAACCCACAAGAATTTTAAGTTAGTTGGTCAAACTTCCTCTTGTTCTTCAATGTAACACGACTTGTCTCAACTCACATATATATCGGTTAATTAATATATTAGTGGGTGTAAAATTGTAATATATGCCTTGCTAGAAAGGAACTAATTAGGTAGGGAAGATACATTAATTGTTTTTGTAATTTTGGGATCGTTAAACTTTATGTCTCTCACACTCTTCTCTCCATATGCCAAGGCACAAAATTACACCCGAGTATAGAGAAAATTTATATGTTTACATTTTGACTCATGTACATGCACAAATTTTCTTAAATTATTGTACTAAAACATCATTATTGTGTTAATTTTAACAGATAGATAATTCCACAACTTCTCGCTGCTGGGATTTGGATTGTGATAATGGGTTTGTGCAAGTCAATAATACTTACGCCCTGGGTAGCTTCATATTACCAGTTTCAACCATAGGTGATGAGAGTTATTATTGGATTGATGTATCTATATTTCAGGTACGATATAAATATTTAATTTGATTGTTTTATTTTTCATGCTTTAGAAAAAGGTCATGTGACCTGCACATGAGGTCAACGACGGAAATGACCAAGTCAATGCCAAAGTATGAGTCTTGGTTGTCTTGAAAAAAAAATTTACAATCTGGTTTCTGGTTGTCAAAAAAAGTTTAAAAGGTTTTTGTCATATGTTTCTACCGTGTTATTCTTCAAAAAATGATACCATAACATGATGATGTGTCATGTTATGATTGCTCTATTTTTGATTTATTTTTAAAAGCCTAAATATACTGAGTAAAGCACAAATATGGTCCCTGAGCTTTCGTATTTGTGCACTTTTAGTCCCTCAACTTTCATTTGTGCACTCTTGGTCCCTCAACCACCACTCTTGGTGTTTCTGACCAAAAAGTTGAGGGACTTATCCTAATCAGCAAAAGTTTAGGGATCATGAGTTATTATTTATTTATTTTTCTTTTTTTTAGCTATTGATATTAATATTTATTACTTACTTTGACTAAAATAAGAAAGAAAACTTTAATTAGTAACCTTTTAAACACCACCAGCACCCTCCTTGTACCACCACTCTCTCACCACCATTTAGATATGAAACTCCACCACAACCACCAAAAATCCACCCGATCAACTCGCACCACCAGCAACACCCCACCTAGTAACCACCCTCTCACAGTCTAACCACCACCGAGATCTGAAACCCCACATCACTACCCTTAAGATTGAAACCCCACCAAATCACCACCACTTGAAACCCCACGTCACCACCCACCAGGCCACCAACGAACCGAAACCCCCATATCACTAACCACCATTAACAACCCAAAACTCCACATCACCAGTCACCATCACCACTAGCGAAGAAAATCCCAAACTCATCACCACCAATGAATCGAAACCCCACCTTACCATCACATAGATCTGAAGCACACCTTACCATCGCAAAGATCATAAACGCACAACCACCAATACCTACCTCACCCATATTGTTAAAAAAAATCATCAAACCCTACCCAAATTACGAATCGAAAACCTTGAAAAGGGAATGAAGCAACAACTTTAAAAGGGGGAAAAGGAGGCGACGAACTGACAAGGTGGAAGGCGGCGGATATGAAGAGAACGGATGCGAATCGATTAAGTAGTGGTGGTGGTGTGGTGATTGTGAGAGAAGAGGGAGCCATTGTCGGAGCTTGGCTAATTTTTTTTATGGGTGGGAGCCATTGTTGAAGGAGATGAGGGAGTTGTAAGCCATGGAATAATTATTTAAATCTGACAAAAAAAAAAATATTATCACATTAAGGTTAATTATGAAAGTAGGATTAAGTTTTGGTTATACTGATTCAACTGGGCCACGTGGCTAATTTCAGTCCTAAACTTTTTTTCATCATCACATTAGCCACCTCACTTATAAAGATTCTTATTAAATAAATAAATCTGAAAAAAAAAATAATATTATTGTTGACTCAAGGTCCCTAAACTTTCGCTGACTAGGCAAGGTCCCTCAACTTTTATGTTAGAAACACCAAATATGGTGGTTGAGGGACCAAAAATGCACAATTGAAAGATGAGGGACTAAAAGTGCACAAATACGAAAGTTTAGGGACCGTATTTGTGCTTTACTCTAAATATACTATACATGTATGTATAATTGTAAATACATGTATTTTTTAAAGAATACATAATTATAGCTTTTTGAAATTTATTTTTTTCTTATTAAAATCATTTTCGAAAATTAAATTATAAATAAAATTTAGAAATTAAAAAATTCATCATTGTTTTTCATTCACGATAGTAACTAACCACTCTTGTAATCTTGTATAATCTATTCGTAACGCTGACAAAAATTCCGTCAAAAATTCCGTTCAAAATTCGAATATAAATTTTGTTTTATGGTTCGATTGATGATTTTGATTAATGTAAAAATCACATTATTTATTAGTTTTGAGAATGAAAAAAGCATTAGGAACGTGTATTATGATAATATAAATGCAGATCTTTCATTTTTTGTTAAACGATGAATGGATAATCAGGGTTTGCTCTTTGATCCGAAATCTTGTTTTGCAATTTTTGTAATCTGTTTGTGGTTAGCTAATCACCTGTATTTAGTTAGGTCATTACCTTAAAAATTAGTTTAAATTTTGTAGTTGGAATCTACTTGTACACTAATCGTATAACAATACAAATGATTTATGGAATTTATATCATATAATTTTAGCAAAAAATGTTTTTGGGATCACTATCTTATTATATTTTGGAAAAAATATTTTTGAAATTTTTATCATATCATTTTAGCAAAAAATATTTATGGGATAATTATCTTATTATATTTTGGAAAAAATATTTTTATTAGTGGCAATAATGTTGGGATATTCCTAATTAGCTTTTTATTCACCTTTTTTTGTGTATTATCAGGCAAAGATTGTTTAAGTCATTACCTAACTCTGAAACAACTTCGAGAAAACTTAATTACATTTATAAGATTAAACAGAGGTTGCGGTAGGTAAAAAATTTCGACCCACTTCATCTTCTACAAACTTGATACTCTTTGTTCTTTGACAAAATTGCACAATTTGAGTCCACATAAATCATAGTTTCGAACCATTTAAAGTGGATTTTGTCCTTTGCAAATACTTATAAATGAGATTGTTATTGAGATTTTTTTACGAACGAAAACCTAAAATCAAAAATTGCAAAAATACAAATTAAATGCAAACACACAATTTATTTTCAAATTTTTATCACGATTTTAGTTGGGATTTGCGAATTTATCAACAACTAACATTGAATTTGGGATTAGGGGGCTAATCTATGATATGATTGATGAACAATGACGATCTAACTATGATGAACCATGATGATGAATGCAGACTAACAAAGATCGAACAATGATGAACTATATGATCGAACAATGATGATGATGGACAATTTTTATCACGATGATTTCTAATTATAATTATAAATTTGAAAATTAATTTATATTATAAAAATACATTTTCATGATTTATAATTATGCATTTCTAAAAAAATACATGTATTAAAAATAATTCAAAAAAAACACAATTTTATTACATTGTTGACATTTAAAATAATTCAAAATAAAATAAAAATACAAAATATAGGCCATTTATATTTTTCCACATCTGCAAATTGTGGTGTCATTTTTAAAGAATGACATTGTAGAATTTTTAGGTTTTTGTCACAACAAAAAAGTTGGTTTAAAAAGTTTTTCTGACAAAATTTCCCAAAAAGAATGAAATTTATATGATTCATCTCTGGACTAAATACCATGTAGTTTGCTAATTTTGTAGCTCCACTTCCATTCTTTCACAATAATGCTTTGATTTTCTACTAATAACCATTAAATTTCAGGATCGAAAGACAGGAAACTGGTGGCTAAGTTTTCAGAACATTCCGATAGGATACTGGCCTGCCTCCCTGTTTGCAGCCTTACCAGAAGGAGCTGAAATGTTAAATTGGGGTGGAACAATCTACGATTCACTAGGAAAGGGTTCGCACACAGAAACAGACATGGGCTACGGATTATTTCCTGATGTAGGGACTACTGATAAAGCCAGCCTAGTATGTTCACTGTATTATGCGGATGACTCAAACACACTCCAGATTCCGGACCGATCAAATCTGCTTATGGCGGTATCTAATCCTTTGTGCTACAATGCACAAATCATACCTGTGTTAGACCCTAAATTAGGACAGTGTTTTTCGTTTGGTGGTCCTGGTCGAAACCCAAACTGTCCTTAAGATGTTGAGAGTACTCTCATTATATATATGCTTGAATGTGTGTGTTTGTGTGTGCGCGCTCGCATGTGTGTGATTTGCCCATTGTGATTGAGATCTGTCGATCACTTTACTATTTCATCTGGTTTGTACAAAGGTGTGTTTGCACCTGATTTTGTGAATGAACAAATGAGTTAATAAACCCTAGATCTATGGGTGTAATACTTTGCAAGTTAAGCTTTTGTAGGTTACTATGAATAATTGAACATGTTCTTTATAGTTAATATTGAATTTGATGTAGGAAGTATGGAGTCATAATACATCGTGGTACTACTTGGTTCATTAATTTTTTTGTAAAGCACAAAAGGTGTTAAATAAGCCGGAGACAAGAATAAAAGCTCCACTCAATTCACTTTTTTTTTATGAACTGATATTAATTTTACTAAATTGAAATTATTTTTATTGATCTTAAATTATTTTTACTGAACTTAAGGTAATTTTACTTAATGTTTTTTTTAAGGTGAAGTGAACAAAATTTAACATGAATACATGATCAAGTCACATGCATAATTGTGCGGGTGAGGTAGTGGCCTTTGATTGCTCCAGAATTGTACACCTATCCAGAGCCAAACCATGAAACCAACAAACCATAAACACATCTTGGGCAAAACATGTAATTTTTTTTTTTTAAAAAAAAAAAACATGCATAAATTGCGCATATAATGATATAATAGCAAAGTCCAACTTCTTAATTACAAAGATAAAAGATAATCAATAATCAACTTTGAGAAAAAGTAGTACCACAATAGTTTCACAAAATAAATGCGTCTCTAATTTTCTTATTTGTATGCTCAAAACCTTTGTATCAAGCTCACCCATAATGACTAGGTACAAATGTACAATTATCCAGATACATTAGCTAAGAGTTCGTTACAAATATCTTTGATCAAATCAAGGGATAACAATAATTACTCCCTTCGTGTTTTAATAATTGATCAGTGTCGCACCATGCGACGAAGTGCCAAATCAGCAAATGACAAAGTAACCCCACCAACCTAGTAACCCTTCCAACCACGTAACCCCTCCAACCAAGTAACTTCTGACCGGACCAAGTAACCCCTGACCGGACCAAATAACCCCGGACCTAGTAACCCCTCAAGTAACCCATTTAGTAACTCCTCCGACTTATTAGTAACCCATGACCGGACCAAGTAATTTAATCCCTCAAGTAACCCCTCCGACTTATTAACCCCTTAAGAGTAACCACACTTAAGTAACCCCTCCAGTAACCCTTCAAGTAACCTCACTTAATTAACCTCCTAAGTAATCCGTTCACTTAAATAACCTTTATCCCAAGTTACCCCTGGTAACCCTTTCAAGTAACCCCACTTAAATAACCTATCTAGTAACCCCTAACCTACCCATCTATTAAGCCCTTAAGTAATTACCCCGGCCCCGACCTAGTAATGAACCCTTGACCCACCACCACCCCAAAACGTCACTAGCCCTACCCCGAATACGCCATGCCACCGCCGCCGTACACCAAAGCCACAAACAAACATAGGTCCAACCGAACCCACAACCAAATCGTTAAAAAAAAAAATCAAATCGAACAACCTTTAAATTAACAATGGCTTTGAATTTCACTTCAAATATGGCTAAAAAGGCCAAATTCGACCATGAAACCTCTAGATCAAGAGTTTTTAGGGTCGAATTTGGCCTTAAAAACCTATACGTTGTTTTCCGGCGACGGAGTGTGAGGAGCTCACAGAGTACGACGACGGGTTGGTGGAGGACATGCGTATTTCCTTTGTAATTGCAGGTGGTTTGTTTTGCAAGTATGTTGTCCTTTTTTGGAGAAAGGAGGAGAGAGAAAGAAGAGATAGCTTGATGAAGGGGTGATATGGGTGGCTAATCGGAGAAGAATAAATTAAAAGGGGAGATAGAGAAGAGAGAGAAGAAGAATTAAAAATAAAAATAAATAAATTATATTGTGGCTATGAAACTTTGTGATAATTGATTCATTAGCTAAGAATTGATTTGATTATCCTTTACATGCTTTACTAGCAAAAATCTTGATCTCAATATTTTTTTTTTTTAATTTTCTTTCCGTACTCTTTTTTTTTTTTTTTTTTTTTTTTTGGGGAGGCACCGTATCTTTTATTCAAATTTTTAGAAATCTTCTAAAATACCATTTTTTTTAAAAAAAAATTCTAAAATATCAATTTTAATTAGATTATTTTTATTTAAATCACATTCTGTATTTATTTAAAAAAAAAAAAAAATCATATTCCGTATATTTCCCTAAAAAAAAAGTCATAGTATTCCGTATTTAGTTCCTGCAACATCCTTCGTTCTCCTTCACCTTTGCAGTTTTTTTTCCCGAATAATTTTTTTGTCTTCAGTTTTCACTATTGCTACTCTTGAACTCCAAAGTCCAAACCATGGTTAATAGTGCAGATGTAAGTAAACATTGCTTACTTTCTTTTACCAAATTCATATATATTATATTAATTCGAATTCTTTATTGTATTTTTTAATTGTTTTATGATGATTAATTGCATCCATTTTCGGTTTATGTTCTATACGAATTTGAGATACCCCAATTTCTCTGTTTGTTTCTCACATGATATTTTCGTAAATAAACCAACATTTTATTCAATTATGGAGCCAATAATAATGAAAAATTGTTGATTTATTCACGAAAATGATAAACAGAAAATTTCCCCCTAGAATTTGTTAGTATGTATCCCTCTAATCATTTAATTGTATTTTTAAATTATACATGATCGAAAAACTAAAACGGATGATGTCCTTGCCCTTTTGTGTAGGAAAGTAGGGAAATTGAGAAAGATCTAAAAGACAACGAAGAAGGCAAGTAACTTTTGGAAAATTCTAGAAGTTCAGTCATTCATTAAAAGTATTCGTTTCAATGAGCCTTTATTTCCCCCGGGTCACGGTTTGGAAACACTTAAGGATGTCGAGGAGGAAAGACTAAAGTACACGAAAGCAAAGGACAAAGCGAAACCTCTAAAAAATGGTCAAGGAAGCCGTGACCCGTCATCTTTAGAAGCTGTCATGCTGGAGAGCTTGGTTGTGCAAGAAATGCTTAATACTTTGTTTGGATAGGAAGAAATGGAAGGAAAAGAAGAGAAGAGAAATGGAGGGGACAAAATCTCTTATTTGGGTAAAAGATTGGGGGAAGGAGAGGGAGGGATCCATTTTCCCTTTCTCTATAATAACCATAATCTCTCCAAAATTGGAGAGATTTGGAGGGAAAATGGAGCTCACCTCCCCCTCCCTTTCTTTTCCCTTCCCTTCCTCCATTTTCCCTCCCCTTCTTTTCCTTCCTTCTTTGCTATCCAAACAAAGCGTAAGCGCTTGCATCCTACGTTCTTCACTGATGATGTTGTGAGGGAGGTCCGAGGGATAGCAAAGTCTCGAATAGACTCTCTTCATCGTGTTTCAGGTATTTCTTGAATTTAAATTATTTTTACTATCTCCGTTAAGGTTATGTGCAACGATTAGACATTTTTTTTCTCTGTTTTATGTCAAATCGTTACACATAACCTGTAACAGAGGCAATTTCACACATATCAATTGTATTGTTGCAGTGAAGAACTGCATCACTATTTTCGGTAGGTAATGACCCTATATGCTGTTGTAATTTTGTATATTGCCAATTTTGTGTTGTCATGATAATTTTATTAGGTTTGGTAATTAAGGTATTAACTATATTCAATTATTATATTATCAAGATGTAAACTACTCTATTTTGTACAGCACTATAGGTAATGATCATGTGTTATGTGGGATAATATCTATTATTTCAGGAAAATTTGTTAGGAAGATCCTTTTAAGAGGTTGACTTTGTAAATAAGGACCTTTTGTAAGGCAAAATTTATGAGCAATGACCTTATAAGTTGTATGAGGTTGTGAATAAGAATTGTGGTTGTTTTTCCGGCTAGTCAACATGTGACTCCAAACATTGACTATCTTGTTCCTAGCACATGACACTTACAAAAGAGACCCTTTCGTACTTTTTTCCCCATATTTTCCTCAATTTCAAACAATCTCATGCTAGGCATATGAGGGGAAACATTGGAAAAATAGTGATTGGAGGTCTTTTTTCAATATCATATGCTAGGCGCGTGAAAGTCAATGCTAGAATTAGGCGTTGATTATTCGGAAAACCAACTAATGTCCCTCTTCACGATTTCACACAACTTATAATGTCCTTTCTCACAACTTTTGTCTTTAAAGGTCATTTTTCACAAAGTCCTCTCTAAAAAGGTCCTTTTTTCACAAATTTCTCTTTCTTAAATGTTGTTTCAATTTTTTTTTTTTCACATACCATACAAATAATACTATCTCCTTTTAGTTGCAACAAAAGAATTTTTAAAGTTTCATAAAAAATACCTCTTTGTTGCATCTAAAAAGTAATGGTAGTAATATTAAAAAACTAATTGTCCTCAATTTGTTGATTATCGTAATTAGATGAAGATGCGGACACCAACTCTAGACCAATAAAAAGGGGCCGCTGGTGAAGATGATGATATGTGCATGGGAAATTATGATTCTGGTCATAACTTCTGAAAAAGATGATAATTAGGTATTCTGCTTTTGTGTTTTAATTTATGTAAGGTAGACATTATGACTTACAATCGTAGTGTTATGACTTTATTAGTATGATCACTGTGAAATTGCTCTTAATTTTTAAATGTCATGTACTTTATGTGTCTACATGGTTTTGTCAAAAAATATATGAATGATAATAATTGTTGCTTAATTTTTTTAAATTACTCTATGGTTTATCTTGTAAATACCTTAATACTTGTCATTAGGAAAATTTCACATTTATTACCGGCGAAACCACCTAGCTTTACATTTACTACCGGTTTAATTTTTTATTTTATATTTACTACCACACAAAATCACATAAGTTTAATTTTGCTACCACTTAACACTTTCCGTTACCATTTCCGTTAGTGAGATCAACCACCCTCAATGTCACCCCTCCCTCCTCGGACACCCTCACTGCCACCCCTCCCTCCTCGGACACCCTCACTGCCACCCCTCCCACCTCACTCCTCCCCGTTTGCCACCTTTGACCACCATGATTTTTTTTAAAACCCAGCCACCTCCCTACCCCCTGTTGGCGCCGGTGACAGCCCCACCACCTTCCCTTATCCCCTCCTCGCTGCCCCCACCCTTAAACACCTGCCCCGATACCACCCTTCCCCCACCCAAAATAGCCACCCCCAACCCTTAAACACCAGCCCTGACATCACCCCAATCGGAATCGAGTCGGAAACGGCTGATTTCCCCTTTCCCCAACTTGAATCGAGCCGAAAACGACCGATTTCCCCCACCCCAACCTGAATCGAGCTGGAAACGAAACCCTAAATTCGTTTTGGGGTGGTAGACGGGTGGTTTAGGGTTAGGGAAGGCTGAAAACGATAGGGGAAGGGGAGGGGGTCAATTTCGGTGGGGGGAACGGGGGCTAGGGGGTGGATTCCGGTGGGAGGAAGGGGAAAGGGGTGGTTTAGGTTCGGGTGGGGGTCGGGGCAGCAAGTACGGGTAAGGTTCGCGTTGGCTGCGTAGGGGTGGGGGAAAAGGAGGAGGGTGGGTCGCCGGTTCGTGTTGGCTTCTTAGGGGTGGGGAAAAAGGAGGAGGGTGGGTTCGCCGGTCACTGGCAAGGGGGAGAGGAAAGGGGTGGCAGTTGAGGGGGAAGGTGGTTTTTATTTTTTTTTTTAATAAACTTAACGGAAATCCTAACGGATTACGTTAAGTGGTAGTGATTTTTAAAATACTCTGATTTAGGTGGTAGCAATATAAAATAAACAATTAAAGGGATAGCAAATGTGAATTAAGTCCTTTCCCTGGTAGCAATGTGAAATTTTCCTTATCATTATTATATTCATAAAAAATAAAAGGGTTATGACATATTATCTCTAGTATATAAAATAGTCTTGTGCAATCTTGTTAATTGGTTGCATCAAATAATACTTTAATTATATTCAACCATTATCATTTTTTACAAGTACATATGCATTGAAAGGCAGCAATGGTCAAACAAGTGTAAGTGACAAACGTGTAAAGTAATTTTTTTTTTTTTTTTTGAGGGGGGAGATTAAAATTTATAATAATAAGCCATACGGCACTTACATAAGAAATCGTAATCGAACAATACAAAGACAATTAAACCAATTACAAGTTCGAAATAAAATAAACTACAATTGCACGCGCAAATTGACTTCCTGAAATACCCTTGTCTCATATAACGATGTCCTATGCAGCCTCTTGTAAGGGGGTCTGACAATAAGTTGTAGTTTCTGACGTGAACCTTCATTGACTCAGAATCCTGTACTCCTCGACCTGAATTCAAAATTGGTGTCGTACACTTTACCATTGACAAGACAATCTCCGATTCAAACACGGATTTCAGCTTGGAAGCATAACCCTTCAGCCCAAACCAAAAGAAGATCAAACCAAAGCCCCATAGCCTAAAAACCCGGTTCAAATCCTGCACCAGAAGATCGGCACACCGATCTGCACTCCCCATAACACACAAACACACCACCCAAAAAGAAAAAATAACAAACCCGAATAAACCACACACACAAAGACAGAAAAAAGAGACCCAAACACCGCACAAACCACTAATAGAAAAAACAGAAGGAAACTTAAAACTGAGAACTACGAACGTGACCATAACAACCGACCCCGCAGCCCATCCGAGCACCACCACCAATACTCCGAGATTCACCAACCCAAACCACACACCGCCGGACAGTAAAGCTCGAACCGCAGAGACTCGCCCGAGAAGCCCAAACCCCTGAACCGCGGCAACGACGGCTGGAAACACCAAACTGAGAACGGCCCTACGCGAGGGACTCAGAGGGAGATAACTCTCCCTCCCCATTCTCCTACAAAACGTCGCGACGACGGGCAAGGCGGTGGAGCAGAGACACGACGGGGAAGCGGAAAAGAAGAACGGCGGCAGGCCGGCTACAAGGCTGGTGAGGAAAAGAGGCAGCCAAAAAGGGTTAGCAGCGCAAGTTGCTAGGTCGACCGGACAAAAAACCAAAACGAAAAAAGAAAAAAAAAACACCCTAAGGAAGTAGATCGGAGGCTCGCCGACGTTGTGGCATGGGCGGTGAGCCGCACGCCCGCCGGCGAGCCTCATGGCCGGAGAAATTTTTTTGAGAAAGGTAAGGTTTTGGGAAAGAGAGAGCTAGAGAGAGAAATAGTCTTAATCTCTCTTTTCCTATTCCTAATCAACGTGAATGGCAACGTGTAAAGTAACTTAATTAAACTTATACCGTTAATTTCTTTTGTTTTTATGTAAATAATATTGGTAATGTAAAATTTTAAAAAATGAATTATTATCATGTTTTATTTATGGTAAAATATCAGTTCACATCCCTTTTATATGATGGTAAAATATTTTATTTATGGTAAAATATCAGTTTACATCCCTTTTATATGACGGTAAAATATTTTTAACTTTTTCGATTTGGCTTTTACCATCATCTTCCTTTCGTTTAAAAATAAGGATTTTTTTTTTTTTTTTAACAATTACCACCTACAATTGTTGTTGTTTTAGCAATTACCACTTACAATTTTTTGTTTTGTTTTTTTTTTTTTTTTTTTTTTTTTTTTTTTTGAATTTTACCACCTACTCCTACGATTTCTTAAAACATCAAACCTTCCTAGTGAATTGAAGTGTGATGTTATTTGGGGTCCACTAAATATAACCTTCTTACTCTATTAGATTAGATCGAGTTGACTAAAAGTCAATGTTGGTTGTGTTGTCCAAAGCTAGCTGATGATACATTAAAGACAAATTTATCACAAGAATATCGAATAATAACTATTATGATCCTTGAATTAATTACAAGCTAATTAAAATAGTTGAATTATGTAATAACAACCATTCTATTATTAAATTCAAACATAAGAAGTAATTATAATTAACTAGAATCAGATACATTAATAGCAATCTTCATGCCTTTCTCACAATGACCAGGAGAAGTACAGATGAAGTAACTTTGTCCAAAGTCCAATCGGATTTCGTCATGCCCACTTTGGTACACTTTTGATCCGCTTGGTGCTTTGCAACTATCGTATCCTTCCTTAGTTACGTTTGCCACATTGTGACGTCCATTGAAGTAATTTTCTTTTTTTTTTTTTTTAGGCAAGGTTAGTAGGCTATTTATTAAAGATTATTTTCCGCCAAAGTAATTAAGCTTTGGGGGAAGGAGTTCATACAAACTATTTCCGAACTATTGCGTGTATCCCATCTCGCAACGAGATGAGCCACCACATTGCCTACTCTCTTGACATGTGAGAAATAACAGAAAGTAAAACACTTAGACATTGCTCTAATATCATCATAAATAAGCCATAAAGGAGAGAAACCCGAATTGTTGTTGTTTATCTGCCGAATCACATTGATTGCATCCCCTTTAATCCATATGTTTGTATAACCCCATCTGTGAGCTTGTTGGAGTCCAAAACTGACAGCAGCAACCTCAGCGCATTCCACATCCCATTCCCCTTCCATCCTTTTAACAGCAGCCCATACTAAGCCACCATTTTCATCACGAGCCACAGCTCCAACCCCTGCATATGCACCAGAAATGTGTGCATCGACATTAATCTTTGTAACTCCAGCAGGAGGTTTCGTCCATGAGCAAATCAAGGGAGCATCAGGAGTTTTATGCATCACGAAGACACGCCTAGCATAAGAACAATAATCTGTCACAAGCTTAGCGAAGCTTGCTGCTGTAAAGACAGCATTCAAAGACTTTTGCTCATGGATAAACTTGTTCCTGCAATACCAGTTAGACCAGGCCAAAGCAAGTAGCATACGCAACTCCTGCTTTTCTAACTTGCTGTTAAACCACAACAATTTCTCCATGAAAGGACCTGCAGGAGCTTCATCAATCAAGGCTCGAAAATTGCTGCTCGTCCACACTTCCTTAGCCTTTGTGCAATCAAACAAGACATGATTCACAGTCTCACCTTCCAAACTGCAGCAAGGACATAACCGGTCAGTAGCAATGTGACGCCTGAACAACTCTTCTCTAACTGCCATGTTCCCCTTACATGCTTGCCACGCAAAATGGCTAAGCTTCGCAGGACCATCAAGATGCCACACCACCTGCCAAGCTTCATGCTCTTTGTCATTAGCATCTGCAATCATCTGGTTTAAATGCCCAAGCATACCCAGCCAGTAGCCAGATTTCACCTTGTAGTCTCCATCTTTAGTGTGCCACCAGAACATAGAGTCACTAGGGGGGAAATTGAGAGAGGGATTTTCAGAATTAATTTACCTTCGTCAGGAGAAAATAAATTATTAATCATATCAACATTCCACTCCCCATTTTCAGCATTCATCAGATCAACCACTCGCAAATTAGGGTCGAAATTAGGCCCATGAGAAGGAGCTGCACTATTGGCAGCCCCCTGAAGCCACGGGTCCAGCCAGACTCTAATTGTATTACCATTCCCGACCCTCCACCGTAGACCCTCCAGCAGTAATGACTTTGCTCCCCATAGCTCCTCCAAGAATAACTTGGGTTGTAACCCAGATATGCATCCAAGACTGTGCTATTCTTAAAATACCAAGCCTTGAGAATAGAGTGTAGAAATGATTTTTGGTTGCTATGGAGTCGCCACATCTGTTTTGCAAGTAGAGCTTGATTGAACACTTTGAGATCACGGAAACCAAGCCCACCCCTTGACTTTGGCACACATAAGGTCTCTCATTTTTGCCAATGCATCTTTCTAGCCGTACCCTTCGAGCCCTACCAAAATCTTGCAAAGAGGGAATGAATTTCGTCCATAAGACCACCTGGAATTTTGAAAATACTCATCATGTATGTCGGGATGGCTTGAGCAACGACTTTAATCAATACTTCCTTCCCCAGTCTCGATAATAGTTTCTCTTCCCATCGTTGAATACGCATCCAAATTCTCTCCTTAATACTAGAAAAAATGGCTTTTTTCGATTTCCCAATAATTGTCGGCAGACCTAAGTATTTCTCATGCTTTTCCACCTCTCTCACACCCAATACATTCACAATTTCATGTCTACGATCTTGTTCCACACCTTTGCTAAACACAACATCTGTTTTATTAAGATTGACACTTTTCCCAGATGCTCTCTCATATTTGCTAATAATATTAGCTATCACAGAGCATTCTCTAACAGTGAATTTAGCAAAGAGTATGCTATCATCGGCAAAAAACAAATGGGACACCCTTGGAGCCCCATTACAAATTTTAACACCATGAATCAAATTATCTCTAGCAGCTTTAGACAACAAAGTAGAAAAAGCATCCGCCACAATGAGAAATAAATAGGGGGAAATAGGGTGACCTTGTCTAAGGCCCCTAGACGGGGAGATCGAACCCGAAATTTCACCATTTATCTTGAAAGCAAAAGAGACACTCGACAAGAAATCCATTATTCGACGAACCCAATTATCACAAAAACCGAGCTTGTACATCATCCTTTCCAAAAACACCCACTCGACACTATCATAGGCTTTGCTCATGTCCAATTTCAACGCAATCGAACCATCTTTACCACCACTCTTGTTCTTCATCGCATGAAAAATCTCAAAAGCAACTAAGGCATTATCTGTTATTAATCTCTTTGGAATAAAAGCACTCTGGTTAACAGATATAATTTCACCCAAGAAAGGTTTCAATTTATTAGCCATAGTCTTCGAGATAATTTTGTACAACACATTGCAACAACTAATTGGTCTAAATTCCGTCAAGCGTTTTGGATTATCGCATTTCGGAATTAAAACCACACATGTTTTATTAATCTCAGAGAGAGTAGCAGTACCATTCCACCAACTATGGACAAAAGCAACAATATCTTTCCCAACAATATGCCAAAATTTTTGAAAAAACAAAGCATGCATACCATCAGGGCCCGGAGCCTTATTCGGGTGCATTTGAAACAAAGCCTCTTTAATTTCTTCCTTTGTCGGAGTTGCATTCAGAGCAATATTCATATCATCAGAGACCATTCTCTCTACACCCTCCATTGCATCTTCGAAACCACCCGGAGCCTCAGACGAAAAGAGCTTGCTAAAATAGTTTGACACGACCCCCTCTATCTCCTCCTTTTGCTCACGCCAAACATCATCATCATCAAACAGCCCCTTGATCCTATTAATGCATCTCCTAGAGCTAGCTCTTTGATGGAAGTATGTCGTATTTTTGTCACCATCCTTCAATTCGTTTTCCCTTGCTCGAGTATGCCAATACGACTCTTCTAGTCTATGAAGATCATCCAATTCTGACGACAGAGAAGCACACTCACTCAACATACTTGCATCAGGTACACGGTTTTGGGCGTGCTTTAATTTTTCTTCTGTTTTTTTAATTCTTTTTTTCACATCCCCAAAACACTTTGCTGCCCACTTGGTAAGTTTTCCAGCACAACCAGTAAGTTTAGCAGCCACATTATTACTCGGCATCTCCACCCAAGCCTCTTTCACAACCTTTTCACACTCCTCGTTTGATAGCCAAAGAGCTTCAAATTTAAACAACTTTGAGCTCCTCCCACGCTCATAATAGTTGCTGGCAGAAAGCATAATTGGAGCATGGTCGGAGCGGTAAATAGGAAAATGCCGAACTTCAGAATACCGGAAGCAAGAGTGCCATTGAACATCACCAAGGAACCTATCCAAGCGTTCACGGATAAAAGTTGCAGGGTTATTGCCTTTCTTCCAAGTAAATATACTCCCTTTGTATCCTAAATCCCTTAAGCCACAGTCATCAATTGCACATCGAAATGCATCCATGTCACTTTCACTTCGTGTAGCACCACCTTCCTTTTCCCCCGCACAAGTGATCTCATTGAAGTCGCCAAACATAAGACATGGCAAAGAACTACCCCCTTTGAAACGTGACATTAGAGACCAAGTGAGGTGTTTATTTTCATGTTCCGGCCATCCATAAACCCCAGTAGCTCTCCACACCGGCTCATTATTATGATCACAAACGTGCGCTTCTATATGATGAACCGAGTACGATTGAACCGTCACATTAATATCCTTCCACCATAGCCCCATTCCACCCGAGTTCCCATTACTGCTAAGACATATGCCATTCACAAAACCGCAAATATTACAAACTCTCTCCAAACTAGCCGCATCAATCATCGTCTCCATTAAAAAGACGATATTTGGCCTTTCTCTCTAGCACCAATCCCGGAGAGCCTTGACTGTCAAGGGGTTGCCAATCCCATGACAGTTCCAGCTTATGATTTTCATTGCTTTTCGAGGGCTTGGGCATCCCCAAGACCCTCTACTTGATATAACCCGTCTCCGGAAAGAATACTATCACTGAGCTTCACTCTTTTCCCCGAATTTTCCTCACCTTCCATCTTCTCATCACTGCTCCTTTCCATCACTGATCTTTTTGATGTCTCCCTCCCCTCTCTACTCATTGAGCCATCCCCATAAGGAAAGATTGATCACCCTCATCCATCCTCGTCACCCTTTTCCATTTCTTCCCATTTTCAATTACAGTCTTCACACCCACCTCACTATTGCGCATCCCTTTCGACCCCCCTGCCACACTCATTTTTTTTATTTTTTGAAAAGTCCACCCCCTCCCCACTCCTTTCACTACTAATTGTTTCATTCGTCCCCACTGACTTCCCTACATTTATATTTTTTGGTAAGCTCACATTCTCTCCCTCCATCAATTTAGAAGCCTGGTCATCCCCCACCTTCCCAGATTCTCCACTCCTTACACCCTCCTCTACCCTTCTTGGTCTGAGAACCAGTTTGTTAGTTTGATCATCAGCAACTAGAGCAAGCCGAATCTCCCTAGGCTTCGGTGACACGTCTCTTTCACTCAAGGGTGAAGATAGAAAATTAAGTTTACGTGCAGCACTCACCGGTCCGAGTTTAATAGTGCTTGGGTTATTATACGAGATAGAACCCCCACCTTTCTTAGAGCCAAGTTTCTCAACCAACCTCCTTTCCTTCTCTCTATCAGATTGCATAGACCGTGAGATTTTTAACGGAGATGCTCTAAGCCATGGCCCATATTGGTACACCACTTCTGTACTACTATCATCCTCCTCCTCCTTCTTAGTGCACTCCTTGTCAGTATGGTCAAGAATACCACAATAAAAGCAAAAATCCGATAATCTCTCGTATTTGATATCCACCCACTTGGCCTTTCCATTCCCACCAGCGAGAAATACACCTCTGCGTAGGGGTTTATGCACCTCAACCAACACCTTAATTCTTATGAACTCCCCCCACCCAAGCGGATCAGCATCATCGATCTTCACAAAACCTCCCAGAGAGTCACCCACCTCCCGCATAACAGATAAATTTCTTTTGTTGAATGGAACATCCATAATTCGAACCCACATTGGAGCGCGATCGAATACTATCTCAGAAGGCTGTTCATCTCCGATTATCTCTTTAAGAAGCAGCAACTTCCCATCAAAAAACCAAGGCATACCCCCAAGTATCCTATTTTTATCTTCCTCGTTGACGAATTGGAACACAAATAAATTTGTTTCGATCATTTTTATTGCAACATTGTCATCCAATCCCCATACATTCGATAAGGTTCGCTTCATAGCTGCAATGTTAAACGGTTTTACTGTGCATAGTCTTCCTACCAGAGCCAATTCAATTCGATTATTTGAGGCCCCCACCTCCTCATCATGCGAAGGTTCCCCAATAATTGAACTTTCTTCTTCCGTGAGCCGAAATCTCTCCCAATCTTGAACAAGTTCATCAGCCATTGTAATTGAATCAAAACAAGGAGTGAAAAATTAATGAAAAAACTGAAATTTTTACTACCAAAACAATCAAAAACCATAGAACGCTAAACCCTAGACCAGAGACGAAAACCCTAGACCAGGGACTTTTTTTACTAAAACCATTCCTAGTTTTGTCCATTGAAGTAATTAAATACTCAGAATAACATTAGCTTTGTCAAAAAAAAATGATAAATTTATATTCTATATTAGCGATTTTTGTTTTTACACTTCTAAACTGAAAATTAGATAATATTATCATGTCATATTTAAATTACTTTTATTATCGCACATTCTTTGAGTTTGATTAGTGTGTTATTTAGGTATTAACTATATGTACTTTACAATATAAATTATGTTCTTTTTAACATTAGGTATTTTGAAATTTGATATTGAAATCTTAAATTATTTTTAATTGAAAATAATGTTAGAGTAAAAAAAATTAAATTATTATGGGAAGTTGAATTTTTTTTTGGAGAGATAGAAAACTATTTTTTAGGGAAATGATATCTTTGGTAAGGATTTTTTAAGAGGTGATCAACATTGGCATGACTCACATCCCGACCCGATCCGGCCCGAAATAGAGTGGGTTTGGGCAAACCTAAAAATGCATTTT
Organism: Chenopodium quinoa; assembly: GCF_001683475.1. Lineage (NCBI taxonomy): Eukaryota > Viridiplantae > Streptophyta > Magnoliopsida > Caryophyllales > Amaranthaceae > Chenopodium > Chenopodium quinoa. The sequence continues at coordinate 3,895,019 of NW_018745523.1, read as the reverse complement.
TAGTTAAAACTCGATCCGGGTTCGAAAAAAGCCCGAAAACCCGCTACTTTTCTACGGGTTTGAGCACGAGAAATTATGATATGGCCCGGCCCTACTCGATTATTTATCACTTCTAAATTTTTCACGTTAATAATGTGTAATTTTTCAGAAAATTTTATCAAGCTTTTATCTCGTTCTTTTTATTATATCTTTATGTTCTTTGGTAATGCATGTTTTTGTCAAATACAACCATGTTCTTTGTCAAATACATGTATGTTCTTTATGAAATACAGGATGTTCTTTCCGCCTTTTTTTTATTTATCCGGGTGTATGATGAGCACTATACACCCGTGTGTATAAACCACAAGACATATAATTTGAGAGAAAAATATATTACTTGTAGAAAAAAATTATTAGAACTTTAAACAGGCACGAGAAAATCATCAATAATTTATTTATATAATTTGATGAATAATAAGTTGCGGATTCAGATATTAATTGGATTCAAATCAATTTTATGGATCTATATGGGCTAACCGGCTAAGGTGTCACGTTTAATTAAAATGTTACAAAACAAAGAAATTAAGAGTATGTTGTAAATAAAATAAAATAAAAATTAAGAGTAAATATATTGTAAAAGTCTTTTCACCAAAACAAAAAAAGAAATTGTAAAAATATCATATTGTTACAGTATGAGATTTTTACAATATATAATTTGATTAAAATTTGTGATTTAATTTTCAAATCGCAGATTTGACTATCAAATCACAATTAAAAGAAACTCATAGTAAATAGAATAACTTGAAGAGAGAAGGAAATTAAATTAACTTAGGAGATCATTTTCTTTGAAAGTTTTTCCATTAGGCCAATTCTGGACATTAAAAGTCCATCCAGCTGCGTCACCTACTTTGTATTCAGCGGCAAGGATAGGCTTGGCAGCAAGAAGGTACAATAATATGCCAACTGACAAGCCTAGTCTTGCACTACCGCTTCCCTGAGCCATTTCAAACAAAGCAAAAAAAACAAAAAAATATAAGCCTTGATAGAGATAAGATAGAGGAAAAATGGTTTTGAGTAATAGGTTAGAAAGGAATGAAGAATTAGTTTTTATAGAGGAAATATGCTCTTTATTAATTATGTTGTAGGAATTTATAAAGATGTAAATCGTGGATTTTATACTAGGTGGACAAATTGGTCATTTGCATGTAGTGGTTAAGTTAGGCTCAATTCAATTTTAATAAAAAATCATATCACAAAGGATATTTCCTCCAAAAATAAATAAATAAATAAAAATAAAAAATCAAAGATGATACTATACAATTTCTTTTAAATATGAAGAACAAAAAAAAAAAAAGATCTATATCCAAATAAAGAACTTATATTGTTTGCTTTTATTTTCTTGAAGAAAAGATTTGATAGATACCTTATAACATGGATACAAATCGGTAAAAAATATAGTGTGGCCAAAAAGATAATTTTGAAAAAAAAAAATGAAGACATTGCATTCACAAATTCTTATATGTGGCTAGTCACATGTGTGTCCACTTCACATTAATCCGTGGTATATATACACGGGTGTACAGTGCTCATCGTACACCCGGATAAATAAACCTTTGTTTCATAAAGAACATACATGTATTTGACAAAGAACATGTTTGTATTTGACAAAAACATGCATTACCAAAGAACATAAAGATATAATAAAAAGAACGAGAAAAACACTTAATAAAATTTTCTGAAAAATTACACATTATTAAGAGAAAAAATTTAGAGGTGATAAAAATCGAGTAGGGCCGGGCCATATCATAATTTCTCGTGCCCAAACCCATAGAAAAGTAGCGGGTTTTCGGGCTTTTTTCGAACCTGGTTCGAGTTTTAACTAAAAATGCATTTTTAGGTTTGCCCAAACACACCCTATTTCGGGCCGAATTGGGTCGGGATGTGAGTCATGCCAATGTTGATGACCTCATAAATAATCCTTATCAAATATATAATTTCCCCAAAAAATAGTTCATCAACATATGTTTATCAACATATGTTAAATAACATAAGTTATAATGTAATGAACATATAATTTTACTCAAAGAACACACTGATCACACTTAAAGAACATACTAAAGGTATGTTCTTTGTCAAAGATAGGTATGTTCTTTGTCAAACATAGGTATGTTCTTTATCAAATACTATATGTCTTTCCGCCTTTTTTGTTTACCCGGGTGCACCATGAGCATGGTGCACCCGGGTGTATTATCTAATTTTCACACTTCACATATTCACATATAAGGAAATTAATTGAGTAATAGAGGTCTGGTGATGAGTAAATGCGGTTACCTTAACGTATATGTTGGTTACTTAGATGAGGAAAAAGGATTACTCTCTTAAATAAGTGAATTATTTTTTAAAACAAAATAATAGGGGTTACTCGAATGAAAAATGGGGTTACGTATTTCTAAACTACTTGATTTTACTTGTATAATGAATTAGGGTTACTTTTATGAACAAAATTGAGTTACTCGTATGAAAAAATAAGGTTACTCATACATATAAATGAAAATTACTCTTATAACTAATGAGGTCACACTATGTGGCTAGCCACATACACTACTAATATATATATAAGAAATTGGATTTTACCACCACTGAACCGATTCCGTCAGAATCCGTTAAGTGCGATCCATGTTGTCACGTGTCGACATGTTATTAGCTTAACAAAAAAAAACCTAAAACTAATCCAGCCACCCCACCACCACCATCACCGACACCCCTTCCCCATCCAAAACGCGCAGCCACCGCTCTCACCCCCAACGGCGCACTCCCTCCCCAACTCCAACCACCGGACGCATCCTTTCCCGAGGGTCGACAAACTGCTCACCAATTAATTCCCCCACCCAAAACGACTCCCATGTCCCAAAAACAGCGACGAAATCAGCCATTAATGACCGAAATCGACTAGTTAAGGGTCGAAATCGACCACTCAGCCCCTAAATCGGTCGATAGCAATCGTTAGTGTCCAATTTCGTCGGTGATTATTTTTTGGAGAAGGGCGGCTATTTTCGATGGGAAAACAGGTTGTGGATGGCTTATGGTTGAGGAAAAGGAAGAGGTTGGGGTGGGTTCCAACAGTCACGGGATGGGGAAAGCGTGCGCTGGTGATGGAACAATGTTGCGGTTGTGCGGGTAGGGTGGGAAAAGGGTGTCGATGATGGTGGAGGGACGTGGCTGAGTTAGTTTTAGGGTTTTTATTTTTTTTGTTTTTTAACCAATAGCATGACCACACGTGGCACTCTGAACCCACCTAACGGCTTCCATCCGTGAATCAATTAAGTGGTGATAAAAGCCAATTTTAAACTTTGTGGTGTTAAAATAAAAGTTTTTTTTTTTGGCAGTGTTAAAATTCATTTCCTGGCCTTTTGTGGTGTTAAAATTCAATATTTTCCGGCCTATATTTTTGTGTCGTTCTAGGGCTAGAGATAACACCAACCTTTTGGTTGATGGTAAGCTCGTAGATCTCTTGTTTTCCTTCTAGTTTTATTTTATGCTCATAATATATATCCTTTCTCTCTCTATATTAGAGAATTTTTCTACCAATTTTTTGGTTAGTTATATCTACTCGTATATCAAGATTAATTTCTCTCTTTATTTCAAAAAAAAAGATTAATTTCTCTCTTTGTGAGAGTTATTTTAGGCTATGTATGTATTATAATAACTAGATGAAACCCGTGCGATGCACGGTTTGTTTGATTTTTTTTTTAAATAATGTTTTTTTTGTATTTATGAGCCTAAAATTTGTTATATATTTAGATAAAATTCCTAATATTAAAAGATAATATATAATATTTAATTAATTTAAACTTAAAAATCTCATTCACCAATTTTTCTTACATGACATTTGAATTATATAATTCTAAAAAGAAATTAATAATCTCTTATTTAATTGGCTACTATTAAGATTTATAATCCTACATGGCGCGCTGAGAAAATTAGATCCTATGTGGCTCTCTAAAAACTCGGGAAAAAACTCCCCTTTATATATATATATATATATATATATATATATATATATATATATATTAGATTTTGCAGGAAAAATTGTTTTTTAATGAGGATTGTGCAATGTCATGAATGAAGAAAGTTAATTTTACAATCTATTGCATGAAATATTGTTATTTGATTTAAAAAAACAAATAAAACAATAGTGGAAAAAATACCACCCTCATGGAAAGTTGTATAAAACAGTGATGTATGTGGAAGAAGGTATATATTCGTCAATATGAGATCTAATATAATGATCATGCCGTTTTGCCACCTAATTAGATGCTTATTTGATCCAATTTCTATTTTATTTGCTAGTCTTGATTTATATTGTAGAGATTGATGACTCTAAGGGGCCGTTTGGTTCGCCCAAGGAAATCGGAATGGAATGAAGAAAGGTAATCAAAGAGAATAGAATGAAACCCATTATTTTTAGCATGTTGTTTGTTATCAAAAAATCACCCAAGAATCACACCACCACAGCACCACCACAACACAACCGCAACACCTCCAAAATTTGAAATTTAGCAGTCAAATTAATCAGTCATTCGATAAAATCAACAAGAATTGATGCAAGAGATAAGGATTACCGTTGTGGGGTGTGGCGCTTATCGGGAGCCAATTTTTCAGCCATGATTTTTTCGGAAATTAGGGTGCCGACGAAGAGGTGAAGTGGATTTGGGCGTTGAAGGGAGATTGGGAGGGGGTGGTTTTCGAGAACGGAGAGACGGCGAGGGTCAAGGCAAGGGAGGGGTGGAGAAGGTCGGACCGATGATCTCCGGCGACAATGGAGGGAGGAGCGACAATCCACGTGCGACCAAAGGCAACGACTGATGAGGAGGGAGCAAGGTGGTCAAGGGTGATCGGTGGGGAATGAGTGGGGAGCAAGGTGGTCGACTGACTACGGCGACGGCGACGGTGATGGCGGAGCAGCGATGACTGGGGAGAGGCAGCAAGGTGGCTGGACGGTGGGGTAGGGCAGCAAGGAGGTGGTTGGTGGTGTAGTGGTGATGAGGGAAAATGGGTGAACCCAAAAATAAAAAGGGGTAAAGGGAATGGGAAAATGTGTCAAACAAACAATAACAAAGGAAATGGAACCTTCTCATTCCCATTCCGTTTGTTTATTACCCCCAATCAAACGCCCCCTAATAGTCTAATCAATGAATTAATTTGACTTTTCAAAAAAAAAATGACATAAGGTATGTTTTCTATCAAAAATTAAATAAATAAACCGCACATAATATAGTCCAACTACAATTCTTTCAAATAATTAAAAACCAAAAATCCAACAACTTATTACAATGATATTAAAGATAATCAATAATCAAATTTTGAGAAATAGTACATCAATAAATTCACAAATAAAATCTTGAACTCTAATTTTCTTATTCGTGAGCTCAAAACCTTTGTATCAAGCTCACCTTTCATCTTAAAAAAATCAATTGTATTTTTTTACACTTGCCAAAGAATGAATAATTTTTGCTGTAACTAACTAACAAAAATCTCTCAATATTTTTCAGTATATTTTCCTCAGTATAATTAAGTTTTTTTCTTTCTTTCTTTCGTGTCTCCTCAGTATAATTAGCTAATCACACCATTGCTTTACGTTCTTCTTGTATTAATTTGATTATATTAGCAACTGATTCACTTGCTAATTTAGGATTATTACGCGGTATAACCTTAATCACCTTGGTCTTGTGCTCATTAATACAATTCTTTATAGGCTGTCCAATATCTACTGTTGAAGGTGTAGTTGGAAATAAAGGAAGTGCACCATTAGAAGTTTTAATCTTCTTATAAGGACAAATTTCTATATTTTCGAGCTTTTCATTCTCATTCGTGTCACCCACATTTCTAGTACCATTACTTGTACATGTGCTCGAGTGTACATCGTAGAAGCTCATTTGCTTAAATGTTGGTGTGGACACGAATGGGCTAATAATAGACATACCATATGGTGCAAAGTATGAGGGATCCATAGGACTAGGAGTAACACCGTGAACTCCAATTTGCGAGTTCATAAATTCCTCGTTCCCTAAGGTGGTAGTAGGGTTTGTAGGCCTAAAACCGCTGGAAAGAGTTGGAAAGAAACCTCCGGGAGGAGGAGGAGGATTCAGGTAGGGTTTGTACGCGAGTCCTTCTGAAGGAGATATCATTGGAAGTAACCATTGGTTTCCTGGCGGTGGAAGACACCACATTGACAAATTAGTATTTGCGTGTTTACCAAAATTTGTAGCCAAGCTTGTTATATCGGAGCTTAGGGGAGGAAGGGGTAGATCTCCGATTGCATTGTCAACAACATCTTTAATCTTCGATGCTTCATATCTCAATTTTTCGTGCCATGATGGTGCCTCTTGAATGGATTTGGGTAACAATTTCTTCAAAGTAGGTTCAACAAGTGAATTACCCAATGATAAGGGCTCTTTCTTTTGCAAATTTATGCAATTAGCCAACATCTTTTGCACCTATTGAATTATAAGATGGATTATATATGACATAATAATCTTCTTCATGAAATAACATAAGAATTGAATATAAAATATACAATCACTATGAGCTAGGTTACCTTTACAATCCTATGCAATTCGAACAATTGCTCGGAAAAAACTCTTTGTTGACTACAAAACAAAACAAAAAACAATTAACATTATATCAGCGCCATTTTAAACAAATTGTACAAATACCTCCCTTCAATATATACCATATTTTAGAATTACTTCATCTTAATAAATTCCTTAATATTTTGCTAGACGTATTTTATTTCTCCAATCCACACAAATTCTGATTGATCTAAGATCAACTATTTATTTCAAGATATTTTTGAGAAGTTTGTCTTATTGGCATATTGTACTATCTAATTTCTAGTTTATTATTACAAGACTTGTAGTAATTTGATTTATAAGTGCTTGATATTCAACATGCCACCTTTAAACCCTATATTGCATCCTTAAGTCCAATACTCATGGTGATAGAATTGTTGAAATATGATAATCTAGATTATTCATAATAAAATAGAACAATCGAGTATTAATAGTGTATGGAAAGATTGTTTATAAAAAAATCTAGAATAGAGAAAAATCTTGAACAAGCTACATACCAGTATGATTTGCTAGAGCAAAAAATCGACATATTCCACTATAAATACATGCATTGTGTTAGTATGAAGCGAAAAACAATATTTAATAATACAGGTCAATTTTCTATTTGGATTAGAAAGCTCTCTTGTTCTTTTAAATTATAACCATTATCCAACAAATTATTTTGATCACAAATACTTCTAAAAGCCCACCAAATTTATCAAAAAGAAAATTCAAAATATGCGATATTTATTAAAATGAAAGGAATGTAAACTTACTCAATAATCTCTTTCCTTGCTTTCCAAAAATGAGTTTGACCTATCATCTGTACAACAAGATCTGGGGATATGACTCCACGCGATGTACATTCCTTTACTGAAGTTTGTGAATCATCTCCACGTTCAAAATCGACCATACCATTCTTGTTTTGCTTTTCTTCGCTTTGATTACCTTCTCTAACACTAAGAGTTTGACGATGAACATCTGTAATGTGAGATTCATTACATGATTCACTTCTTAATATTGAAGTATTGTTAGCTATTGTGATTCTTGGCTCTTTAATAGTTACACCCATACATACTTTATCTACTTCATTGGATATCATACCCACATTATCTCGATCTCCGTTGATCTCAATTTGATCTAACACACTTGTAGATTTATGATCCGATGACTCATTTTTTTCTTCTTTGATCAAGGGCGTTAGAGAAATTTTTGTTAATGTATTATCACTGATTTGTAAAATTTGATTACCTAATTTTCCATCATGCTCATCATTACCTTGAGGGAAACTAAGTAGTGTCTTATTGTTTTTGTGTCTTTCCTCAACCACCTTTGAATTGTGTTCAATTGAATACATATTTACCTTCTTTGCACTAGTCGCTTGTAGCTCCAAGGAACAACTTGAATTGACTAAATATTTGCCTTTTGAACCAGATTGATTTTTATTAGAGTTCAAACTCAATCGTGGATGGGCAATGGAAGGTAATCTACAATCGGACTCAACAGTATGTACATAAGGATATTTAGATTTTAAAGGGTTCTTTGGCTCAATAAAGCTAATTGGTACTTTCAACAATTGACATTCTTCATTTATTGATCTCTTACGGGGATTTCCATTTCTATTACCTGAAATTTCTTCATAAGAACGTGAATTGTGCTTTCCATTTGAATGATTTGGGGCATGAGATTTTTTGCCAACAAAAAACAATTCTCTTTTGCCACCAACCTGTAATCCATCATATAAAAATGATGTGTTATATCATTATATTAGATAGACAGCTTAGATCGATGAAATTTCATAATAATATAATACATACAGTCTTACAACTAGAAATCATATATTTTTACTTACATACATCCATATCACTGATACATACAAATTGTTCTAGGTTTATACATGCTTAATGACACATAAACATACCATTCATGCAAAATTAAATATAATGTATAACTATGTAAATTATTTGACATGCAAAATTAACTATGTACAACTAGAACATGATATAATATTATAAAAAGCCAAGACACATAAATGTTAAATTTAAATGAACAAATGAACTCACTTGGCTTGACAACATATTCGTTAGCATCCGACTATGAACAGGCGGAGGAGGTAATGTCAATGCTGGTGTATTGTTAAACCTTTGAGAAGGAATCGATAGTTGTTCGTAAAGAGCCATTTTGTTTCTAGGAGGTGCCCTCGGCCCTATTCTTTTGATATCATCTATATGAATTCTTGGAAACAGAGGTCCTGTGATCTTACCCTCGGGTTTTGCTCTTATTAGCCTCTCCGTTTCCATTGTAACTTGTTATTGAACAACTTACTTTCAGTACTCCCTCCTTGAATAGACGAATTCAAACAATCACCTCACTCGAAGTAGAGTGATGAAAAATAAAAGACAAATCTTTAGCTTTGTATAGCAACTTTTCTCAATGTTAACCTCGATCTCAACTTAATTATTAGACACGATGTTATGGAAGAATTCCCAAACGACGATCACAAAAATGGCACCTTTCAACCCTAAAATAAGAGTCTTCTGTACAAAAACGAAAGACAAATAAATGTCTAACAAACCCAAAAGCTAGCCAAATTCAATCAATATCCCAGAAATCTTGTGTATTTCAAAATGTAAATGTAGATTGAAAAAAAAAAATGAGATCGAGATAAAAAAAAAATTAAAAAAAAATTTAACTAGGGAAAATTTAGTTTGAGATAATAACAATAATAATAAAAAGAAACAACTTATATATTTTTATTGTAAAAGGATAGTGAAAGTATACGGATTGTAAGACCCAAGTGGAGAAACTAGTACAGTTTTCTCACTATAGTTTAGGCTTAAAATTAGTTTAGGGAAGAAAATTTCTATTTGAGAAAATGTGTGGTGAAATATGTATTAGTTAGTTGTAATATTTACCTATTTTAATAACAGAAAATCATGTAAGTTTAAAATCGCGCTTATTGTGTGGCTTTACTAATTTACTTCATTCTCAAGTGTTCTAATGATACGTACAACGGTTGTACCACTTGCATTAACAAAATATTATTTTTCGCAATTTGTTTTTCCTTGAAATTATTTGAGATTTATTTTGTTGCCAATCCTTCTTTACAGGGACCAAGATTTAGGCCTATGTTATTGTCAAATAAGGGTTTTAATTAATTTTTATGTGAGTATTATTTGATTCACAAGTTAGGAGTATCAGAAATAAACCACTAAGATTTAGGAGTTATTATTGTTCATGTTTGTTAAAAGTACCCTGGCCTTATAAAAAAGGTTTGACTCCGAAGAAAATGGTTCTTAGTTTTTTTTGTTCTTCTGTACCATCAAGTACTTAAAATAAACTATATTTTTGTTTTATATTTTTTAAGTGATGCATTAAATGGAGAATTATTTTTTTATAAGAAAGATTTTTATTTCTTAATTATAAAGCATGTGTAACAACTAACAAGGGAGATTAAATTACTTGCTGCCATACATTTTAAGGGTCCATTACAATTTGACAAACTATTAAAAATATGAAGTACTATATACTAGTTTTGATTTTTTTAAGCCAAATGAGATCAAAAGGTTTCAATGTGTAAGATGTCTCATTTTTTGTACTCGTACAGAAAATATTTAGTTTGGGAAGAAAAAAAAAACATAATTAACTAGTTTAAAAGATATGAACATCCATATTAAAGACTTTGGGAGAATGAGGGATAGTTCATTGCTTCATGCGATAAGAGCTCTCCTCCTGCTGCCAAGAGATCTTGAGATCGATTTACATCATTTGTCCTTGCTTCTAAACACCAATAAAAAATATATATATATATCAAAAACTTTTCTTACCCTTCTCACAATAATGTCATCTTTATCGATAGTATTTGTCTTGACCATTCTGATAGGTGATTTACTTTTAATAATTCCAAGTAAGGCTTATTATCTAATAATCCCAACTATGGGGTCTCTTTACCTCCAATAGTCCCAATGACCGGTGAGCTGCTGATAGGGTAACTTTTTTTTAAAGCCACATGTCAGCACGTGATTGGTTTAATATTATAAAATTTTAAAAATTATTAGGAAAAAAAACCATTGTCAGCCACCCCCTCCCCCACCGTGAAACCTTAAGCCAACCCCTAACCCACCGAAAACAGGCAGCCGGCGACCTCCCACCTCCCTAATCCCCCACCCCCCAAAACAGCCGAGCATCCCTTCCCACACCTGAAACTTGCCGTTTGACATTCTCAATCCCCAAAACTCACGTCGCACGTCAAACCCTGTCAAGGGTTTCTTAGTCCTCGAAACTCCAGTCGCTCGTCAAATGGGGGTGTTTGGGAGACGGAGGAGGCAAAAGGAAGAAAGGTCGAGAAAGGGGCGTCTCGTTGATCTTTGCTATTGATAAGATGTTTTCGTCGAATTCTACTGGTGAAGATGGTGGCTGGAATTGCGGCAGCTGCTTCACAGTTGTTGTTATGATGATGCGCCGCTTCATAGTTGTTGTTGTGATGATGCGGTGGAATTTGAAGTGGCCCAACCGACTAATTTCGGTGGTAGGGTTGAGACGATGCTGTTGTTGGTGGTGGTGGTGGTGGTTTGGTGTGTAGCGGCAGTTGTTGTAGGTGATGGTGGTTGTGAGTGCGGTGTATGTTAGGAGTTGGAGTGGTGGAGGTTAAGGTGGGAAACAATACATCAAGGGTATTTTTTTTAATTTTTTAAAAATTTTGGATCATTCACGTGTTGACACGTGTCATGGTAACCGGTTATAACATGTCGTTGACTTGGTGTTGACCGGTTGGAACTATTGAAAGCAAACACTTAGTATAGTTGAGACTATTAGATAATAAACCTTAGTTGGGATTATTAAAAGTAAATCGTCCATAATTGGTATTCTTAAAGTATATTTTTCCAAAAAAATATCAAAATTCTTGTATATGCATCTTTCTTATCCTTCTCACAATAATGTCATCTTTATCGATAGTATTTGTCTTGACCATTTTGATTTTCACCCACTTTTCATATTCATTATTTCAGAGTTATACTTTTATTTGAAATTTTACTAGTTAGTAGCCCGGGCGTTTGATAACTTGTTATTTTGTATGATTTTGAAGTGATTTTGAGCCTTAGAATTGTGGGAAATCAATGCTTAGTTCACTAATGCATTTTTTGTGTATCATATGCTTCACGGGTTTGCTAGTGTTTTGGTGCATATTTAGGTATAAATATGGCACTTTGAATCTTTTGGACAAAGAAGAAAAGAAGTTGGAGACAAGAAGAGGAAATAAGGGAGCTATGAAAGAATGAAAGAAGCAAGGAAAAGTGTACAAGAGTGAAATAAGAGCATTTGGAAGGGTTTTGGAAGGATTTTTTCACTAAGGTCAACTTCAAATGACTATAAAGTTTTTTCTACTCAAGTTTTTGAAGTGATTCAAATTGGAGATTAAAGTTCATCTCAAGAGCTATCCAACGACTGCTTACATGCCTTATTCCAATGAGTAATGAAGAAGTTATGACCTTCCGAAATGAAGTTGTTTCATGCACGTCCGTGCCAATTCATGCACGTCCGTGCCAATTCATGCACGTCCGTGCAAGGTCAGGCAGTAGCTATTGTTCTCATTTTAACAGGTCTGCACGTCCGTGCAACCTTTGGCACGTCCGTGCCGACCTGTAGACGGGCCGATTCTTGGTTTCTCCGTCCTTTTACTTGGGGGTTATATAATATCCCTTTAGCTTCATTTGTAAGGGAGGGGATCTTCTTAGTTTATTTTTAGCTTAGGTTAGGGTTTTTAGAGAGAGAAACTCTCATTTTCTAGAGAGAGAAAGTGAGAAAATCTTGTTGAAAGCTTGGAATATGAAGAATTGAAGGAAGGAGACTTGAAGATTTGGATACTCCTTGCAATATCAATGAGAATTTCTTACTCTCTCTCCTATTTTGTTATTCTATTTACTTATTTTTGTATCTTTTCATCCTTAATTACTTGTTTATGTTAGATTAGTGTTTGTTTCATGTTCTTAGTTGTTAATTCCTTTAGTTTTGCAATTTATTATGATTTGTGAGTAGTTCTTTTACTTGGGATTGTTGAAATCATTGATGAATTCACAAATACTTGTTTGTATGTGTTGATTTAGCTAATGTGGGATGTTAATTAGTTGAGCTTAAGTGGTTTCATTGTTAGTTCTTGTAAGTGGCCATTGCTAGAACTATTTATCTAAGCTTTCTCAACGAAGGATCGAGAGATGAACTTGAGTTAGCTCCCTTATGCTTGATTGACCCGAAATGCCATGAGAATAGGAATTTTCGATCAAGGGAATGTTTATGTCATCGTGATTATGCTTTAACACTTGTTTTATGCTTTGTAACCACGAGAGTAGGTTGTATTCATGATTCAAGTAATCCCTCTAGCTTGAGAGAGTAGTTGGGTGCCTTAGATGACTTCCCCTAATTTATCCCCAAATTGCCATGTCTTGTATGTTAAATTGTAGTTTGTGAACGACTTAATTGGTGGATACCTTTCCGAGATCCTCTTTATTATTGTTTGTAGTTTTTCTTCATAACTCATAACCCAAAAAGACTTGACTTAGCTTATCACAAATCGATATTTGTTAGTGCTCCCCTTAGTCCTTGTGGGATCGACCCTTACTTACCCTTTCTACCCATTAGACAGACCAAGTTAGGTTTTTATCTTTGGTAGGCTCGACGACAGCTTATCAAATTTTGGCGCCGTTGCCGGGGACTTCGGTTGACATTGTCTAATTATTGATTTGATGAGTCTAAGTCTTTGTACATATATTTTTTTCCCTTTTCTTTTTCTTTTTTATATTTTATTTTGGGGTTTCTTCCATTGAAATAAATGGCAATTTTTTCCCTTTCCCAATACGAGAATGAAACATTTTGGAGATATTACCATAGGGTTAATGATTATGTTGGTTATAATTATGGTCATAGACTTTTAAAGGTGGATATTTGTGAAGTAATTTTTGAAGGTTTAAATGATGAAATGCGAGTTGTTGTTGAATCTATGTCCGAAGGTCAATTTATGTCTAAAACCATTAATGAGAATTGGAGTATGTTTGAATGGCTAGCTAAAGATACTTATGATTGGGAGATGGCTAATCATGAGATGTATGACCATTTTAATGGTGCGAACTCATTTTGAAGAATGTGATGATAATGTTTTGGATTCTAATGTTTCGAGTTTTGGTGATGCAAATTGTCAAAATTCCCCAACTTTTTTCTTGGATTCCAATTTTATGTCATGTACTCCTTATGATGTGGCTAATGTGCATAATGTTGACACCTCTTCTCATTGTGATTTTCGAAATTTCTCCCATCCTCAAGAACCCAAGTCTTCTTTAGAGATCGCTCTAGAATGTTTTTTGGAGGGTTGTGAAGAGATTTCTAAGAATCTAATGGACATAAAGAGCAATTGTACATCCATGAATCATCTTAGTGAAGCTTCTAGGGTTCAAATGAATGAAAATGAAAATTTTGAGAAACCTCTTCTTGAAAAACCTTTGGTTGATGACCCTATTTTTCCAAATATCATCAATTTGTATAATGAGCCTAATGTACCTTTAATTATGAATAATGACAAAGTTGATGATTGTTTGTTGAATTCCACTAATGATATAAGTCTACTAAAGTCCAAATATAATGTTGATGGTATTCTTCAATTTGATTATATTGATGATTATTCAAGAGGTGTTGAGGATAATTATCAATTTGGAAATAGTAGCCTAGATATTCATGATAAATTTTGGGAAAGTAAGGATAAAAGTTATGAAGTGGAGGAAAGTCCCTCTTTTGAGGACCACAGAGTTGAGAGTGAGGTGATTGTTGAGTCTTTACCAATTGACCATTCTTTTTTTGAGCCTCATGTCCCTTTCTCAAAAACTCTTGATATTATTGTCTCATTTCCAAGCCTTTTCCCCACTTCTCATCCCAAGTTCACTTCACATGGGCCTCTTTGTACTTCATTCTATGATTTACATGATCAATTTCTAACCAACGATACTCAATTGGGTGAATTTGATGTAAATATGGTTTTTGATTTACCAAATGAATCTCCAATAAAGTGTTTTGTTGATAGTTATACTTTTATTTTTCCTTCTTCTTTTCAATCTAGGACCTTTTTTAGATCTTCTCATTTTTATTTTAGGAAACTTTGTAGATTAATGTATATCCTTTTCTTCTTCTCTTTAAATTTTCTTCTTATTTTTATGGTTGCAATTTGTGAAATGTGCTCAAGTGCATATGATAAGCTCCTTAGGAGTTTGTCAAATTACTTACTAGCTAAGGTCTAGCCAAAGACCGAAAAGAAAGGCAATTTTTTTATTTTTTATTTATTTATTTTTGAATAACGATGTGCATGGATTTTAATTGTTTGATGATTTGAACTAACGAGCTTTATGAAATGATTCTCAATTAGGTACTCTTTATCACTCCATTCCAAATTACATCATATAGTCTCAAATTCACAAGAATTTTGGAGTTTTTGCTACATTGGAAAGACGCAACATACTCTACAAAGTTTTGAAGAATTTATGAAGAATTTTGCATCAAATTGAGTAATATCTCTTCCTCTCTTCATCCCTTCTCAAGCTATTGATTTTATAATAATTTTTTCCATTCATTGGTTGCTTGTTAAAGAGTTTGGTTTGGGGCTAGATTTTATTGTTGTGGTTTTTTGTTATAGTTATGGATGTTGGATTAGAGGTACTTGTTGAGATTGATTGTGTTCCCTTCCCTCCCTCCCTCCCCCTTGATTATCTCTTCAAAGCATTGAGGACAACGCTTCGTCTAAGCTTGGGGGGGGGGGGGTAGCTTCACACTTTCATGAAGGGGGGTTGATTGTTAGTTTGATGCTTGAATTCGTTCATAGTTGTACATTTGGATATTCATGGTCTTCTTTATTTTTCTTTAATATAACTTTAAAAAAATTAAAAAATAAAAAAAATTGCCAAGGGTGAGACTCAAATGACGATTATATGTAATGCTTGCTTGACTCTTGAGTGATGAGTAAAAGTTTTTTTAGAAGAGTGTGTGCACGAGTTGGGGTCATTTAGAGGTCTATTAATCTTGATTGCATTGGAGTATATGAAATGAAAGCCAATGAATGCTCAATTGCACGCCTAGTATAAGATATTGTCTAATTTGCTCAAGTAGGATATGTTTGAATAAATTTGTGGTCCCTTGTGCCCTTGATGTGTCCCCTTTCCTCCCCGAAATGAAACTCTATTAGGGAATTGGTTCTACTTGTATCATGTGTAATAAGTGGCGTAATAAGCCACACGTTCTCAATAAAGAAAGAGCCGCTCACAGTTAAAAGAGGCGAGGGCATTGAAAATTGAAAAAAAAAAAGAAGAGCATAAAAAAAGGGGAGAACAAAAACTACCCCAAAACTTCTAAAAAAAAAAATTTCTCTTCTTTAGAGGTCAACTCGTGGATGCCTCCCACACCTTGTTTGCATTGTTGTTTCTTATGAAATTCCCGAGTTAGAGTGTAGTTAAGGGGCCTTGGGTGTGCATTTTGGGAGGTGGACTAGCATTTTGAGATTTTATAACCGAAAGAGGGCTTGTTACAACTTTGGAATATCTAGGTGTGTTCTAATGAACTAGTAAAAGGCCAAAGGAAGTATCCTAGTGCAACCTTGTTTAGTTCTCCTCTCTACCCCCAACTCATGTGTACATTTGTATGATTGGTAATTCTTGAAAGTTGTTCACTTGTCTTGCTTGTGTCTCATATCCCGATGAGTTGACTTGGGCGAAAAATTGAAATTGTGTGATTTTTGACGATGTGTTGTGGATTACGTGAGTTGTGGGGCAAGCTCATTGGAAACCCTCACGAGATAAAAACTCGTCCTCTAGGGCGACTTAGAGGTTTAAATTGCTTCTCACTTGCGCTTAAAGTGATAGTGGTGGCTACCATACGGATTAGTGTGTATATGCATTCTCCTTGTTGCCCCTCCTTGTTTAGATTCTAGCACGTTACTTCCCTTCTTTGGTTTGACATTATTGTTTTTCTCGAGGACGAGCAAAAGCTTAGCTTGGGGGGATGTGATAACTTGTTATTCTGTATGATTTTAAAGTGATTTTGAGCCTTAGAATTGTGGGAAATCAATGCTTAGTTCACTAATTACTCTATTTTTATGCATTTTTTTGTGTATCATATGCTTCACGGGTTTGCTAGTGTTTTGGTGCATATTTAGGTATAAATATGGCACTTTGAAGCTTTTGGACAAAGAAGAAAAGAAGTTGGAGACAAGAAGAGGAAATAAGGGAGCTATGGAAGAATGAAAGAAGCAAGGAAAAGTGTACAAGAGTGAAATAATAAACATTTAATAATATAATAATAACTAATAATTTATAATTACAATAAATAATTAATAAATAATATTAAAAATTAATATTTAATAATAATAATAAATATTTAATATTTTATAATATTATTAAAAAATTAATATTTTATAGTAATAATAATAAATAATTAGTATTTAATAATAATAATATTATTATTAAAAATTAATATTTAATAATTATAATAATAATCAATATTGACGACCGCACTCCATCTTTCTTCCCAACGAGTCCGAGGAGCCGTATGAGGCGGAAGCTCCACGTACGGGACCAATTTTCTATCACCCTTCAATTCGAATTAGCCGCGGAGGGTTCGAGAATAGGGTAAGGTCCTGTCTACCTGCGATAGCCATGTTGTCTACGATACTCAATTCTTTTCCACCTGCCAGGATTTTTTGGTTAAGGATTCCCATATCATTTGGGTCCCCGTGTCCACTAGCGCTCTTGTCCAGAGCAAAGAGAAGGCGAACAATAATAATAATAATAAATATTTAATAATAATATAATAATAGTAATAATAATAATAATACTTATTATTAATAATATTAATTATTGATTAATAATTTATTTTTCATGATAAAAATTAATATTTAAAGATAATAACTAATATTTATAGATATTACTAAATTATTAATAATAAAAATAATTATTAATATTTTTTTATAATAATTATAAAAATGATAATTAATATTTAATAATAATTATTATAATTATAATTATTATAATAATAATTAATATTTAATAATAGTATTTAACAGTTATAATAATAATGAGATAGTCGTAGTAGTAGTAGCGGTGGTGGTGGTGGTGGTGGTGGCGGTAGTGGTGGTGGTAGTAGTAGTAGTGGTGGTAGTAGTGGTAGTAGTAGTAGTGGTAGTGGTAGTGGTAGTAGTGGTAGTAGTAGTGGTGGTAATAGTAGTAGTAGTAGTAGTAGTAGTAATAATCTGCTCTGCTCTGCTGAAATCTACTCTGCTCTGCTGAAATCTACTCTTCTCTTCTCTGCTTTGCCCAAAAGCTAAAAAGTACCGGGCCAAAGGGTCTGATCCTCCCTATTCTTACGTTTTTATATGGAGTAATGTTGGTGCATCATGAGATGTTGGGAAGATGACGTGGCGCAACCAAAAAAAGGAATGACGTGGCACATCGACGTTTTAAGGAACGCCTTTTAATATATAGTATAGATAGATTACTACTCAATGGAAATCTTTTACTAGTATTTACGGAGTAGTTAACAATTACTTCCTTCGTTCTATTCATCACACTATTCATCACTCTTGTTTGACCATATAAAATGAATTATATGTTAAGTAAAATATAGTCATGTGAGATCTTGTTGGATTTGTTTCATAAAATACTTTCACAATATCAACTTTTTATAATTTTTATTCTTTTGCAATGATAGATATTTAGCATATAAAACATGCTTAGGGATGTGTAATTTCATCCTTCTTGCAATATTAATAGAATGGAGAAAGTATCACGTATAATCTCTTATCCAAGGGCAGATCCAGAATTTATTTATAGACTGAGCCGAAGTTATAAAGTATTTCAATTAATAAAGCCATAAAGAAATATGAGTACAAGAAATCTACACGAAAAAAAAATGTACAAACAAGGGGAATTGAACCCTTGACCTTCCCACATCTTTACATCAAGTAACTAACCAACTAAACCAACTACAAAATTTATATATTGTACACAAGATTTTTTATTTATATAAATCAAAATCTGGGCATAGGGGGGCAAGCCCCGGGTAGGCCACCCCCCTAGATCCGCCTATGCTCTTATCTCACCTTGTGGTCTTGGACCCTATTATTTTAACAATTCTCGTACTCTATTTTTCTCTCCCTATATGAATATACTCACATGGATAATGTCGCTCTTAAATTTTCCTTTGAATTTGGTTAGTGGCGTAACCAGAAAAATTTCAAAGGGGTGGCCTAACTAATAAAGTAAAAATAATACCCGATAAATCATATTATCATAATATATGCATATATGATTTCATTATAAAAAAAAAAAAAGGTTGATTGTTTTCCTCTTCATATTTCAGCCTAGAAAAAATAATATTAATTTAATCAATTACATAATAAAATTATATCATTGAGTTATACTTTCTCAATATCTTTTTAGTTGACACGCTTCTTTAGTCACGTTAGCCAATTCACATATTAAACCATTAATATTTTTAATTACTGATAATCAAAAATTATAAAAGGATGATATTTTGAAAACACACATCGTGACAAATCTAACAAGATCCAACATGATCATATTTTTCATTATGTATAAAGCACACAATATTTTCTAAAGGTTAATACATGATAGTAGTTCAATTCATAATCTAAATTGAATTACTTAATTTTAATTAGGTAACCTTGATACATGTATTTAAAAATATTGTAAATGAAACTTCAACAAACTACGTATTAGATTTGTAAAGTAAAACAAAAAAAAAGGTACTGGAATAGGCCTGGAGTAGTAGTTACTAGTTAACCTAAGTGCTTAACCTAAGATTGGAATAGAACGTGAAGAATATTTAGATGTAGATGGAGGGATATGGAGAATTAGAAATAGAGTGTACCCCCAACTCAAATGACGGAAAAGACCAACTCATGCATGGACCTAAGATATGGTCATGGTGATGTGTACTCAAAGTGTGTGCTAAGACTAGTGAGTGTAGGTGACATGTTAAGACTCGTGTCATGACCATGTGGCTAGACTATGTGACTAGACTCAAGCAAAGACTAAGTTAAGACTTCACGTATATGCATTAAACTGGACCGACTGTGGTATTTTAGTCATAACTTTTTATCTGTGACTCTGATTTGGATGAAACAAACTCCAAATTAAAGATAAAATACGGGGCTACAGATCCATAGGCTGGAAAACTCGTAGTTCTTCCTAGAACTCCGTCTATGACCAAAACACGTTGACGCTTGTGCAGTATACGGGAATAAAAATCCGAGTTGACTTAAAGGAACTATGACTCGATTTTATGTTTATTTATTAGCTCAAATTAATTAATTAATTAAACAAATTTCTTTAGTCAATAATCAGTTTATTTAGTCTTAACACAAGTCAAACAAACGATTAGGAAAAATCACATAGAGTATGCACAACAAATAATGCACAATTAGTCAAGTAGGCACAATATGATGCAATGAGTTTGCAACCTAACCATGGCTCTAGTTCTCTAAAGTTCGGGATATGGTTTAGTCAATAGAGGGTCCATGGTTAATTGTCCGGATGCACCGCGCGGAAGCCTAACCGTGAAGGGTTGGCGCGAGTGGATGGGACACCGCGAGTTTTAGAAAAAACTCGCTTCCATGGTTTGGTGAATTCAACAATCTCGGATGTATCCTTTGTTGCACGGAGCGTTCAATCAGGTAGATGGAGCATGAATTCCCAGAGGGTTATGTCCATATGTAGAACACATATGGGTTTCGGAAAGGTGAGAAAAAATTCAATCAGGAAGTAGGATCGAGCAAACAATACGAAAAACCGGTCGAAATTAGAACGCATATTTCTGGCTCGGTATTGGGGGAAATTGGCGCCAGCAATCAGAGACTGGCGCCAGCTTTTAACTGTAGCGCCTGGCGCCAATACTGGCGTCTGGCGCTACGGTTAAAATGCTTGTGCCAATGCTCTGGTCATTGGCGCTACTTCCCACATGCCTCAGCAGCTTTCTGTGCTCGATAAAATTTTCCAGTTTCGCGCGGTGTTATTTCGGTCCCAGTTGTGAAAGATATTTCTCAAATTTCCTACGCGTAAAATCCTATGTTTTTAACTCATTACGGATGGTCTTTCCAATGAGATCTTTTTTATGCATATGACAATAATGTTAATCAAAATTACGCACATGAAATACTTAGAACGTTTCGAGTCTCATCCACTCATTCTAAATCATTGCCGAAACAAATTCAGGAATTAAAATAGAAATCCTCCCCAGTGGAGTCACCAAAAACTGTAGGGAATAAATTTCAAGCGCTAACACCTATCTTGAACCCCACTGTGATCATACACTAAAGTACATTGGCGTCCAAAAGGGAAGAAGATAGAGCAAAAGAGTCGCCAACAAGTTTTAGGAACTTGTAAACCGTTCACAGGGTGAAGGTTACACCCCTTAACGATCCAAGAGATCGTCAACTCCATAAGGTCTAGAACCAAATAAGGGTTCGGGGATGAAGGTACAAATCCAACCTAAAAGAGATTGAACCTGCCCTAATAATAGACCTCTACTTTATTCTGATCATATTCATGTGCGCTTTCTGACTAACATGCAATCATTAGGATTAACCCTAAACCTGTTTATCTATGTTGTTTGAATATTAATGCACAAATAAACCTATTATTGGCGATCACTTGAATTATAACAAATTAACCCTAACAAGATTATTAATTATCTTATTAAGCGTGATTACAAGTACAAATTCCCCTTAAACATGCATAAAAGGTGTGATCAAGCAATAAAAAATAAATAAGCATCAAGCAACATAATAATAATCAATCATTATAATAATCATAATAATAATAATAAAATCATGACAATAAAATTATAATCATAATAAAGATAATAATAATCATAATAATAATAGTCATAAATAAAATAATCATCATCAAAATAATAATAATAATAATAATATTCATAATCATCATGAATTATAACAATTATGATCATAATCATGTTCATGTTAATATTAAAGCATAATAATAGCAAGATCCTAGGCATGATACTAACAAGATTAATGACAGGGTAAAGTCGTATCCCCTAATCAAAAATAATTCCTAAGTCCTCTAACTAAAGCAGATAAGGAAGTAGGGTCGATCTCCACAGGGAAACAAGTCTTTCTATTCCTAATTAACTAAACTAATCTAGATTATGAAGTAACCAATATTTATATTTGAATAAGAAACTAAACTACTATGATTGAGAATAGGGAGAAAACAATATATAAAAGGATCTAGGGCATAGGTTCACCAATAAATAATACTCCAGGGTAAAACATAGTAATCGATTATTGATATTGCATAAATAACATGATTAACAGGCTCTCGCAATTTATTAATCAACATAGATCTAACAGGCTCTCGCAATTTACTAGATCTAAGTTCTTATTGAAAATAGCCTTTAATATCAAATTAACATCTGCTCGATTCATCAATTCAATATTGCTATACTTTTACAAGCCGTAATTGTAAAGCGTTAAAACAATTCAATAAGAAATTATCATGCAATACCAAAAATCAATAATAGTCAATCATCAATGCATCAATTAACTAGATTGTAAAGGGCTTTCGCTACGTATTACAATCACAGAATTAATCTACCGGTATTAAATCTCATCTCTCGAATCTCGACTTAACCATTTATAAATTAACTTGCCTATTGAAACTAGACCTAAACATCAATTCTCATCTCTCGAATCTCGAATCAATATTATCAAACTCATGCATAAAAGATAGGCCTAGTCTAGTCACAGAGCATTAAATCAATCAATAGGAAATTAATCTAGCATTGATAATTAACAACAATAAATTACCCCTTCATATTATTCATGGATCCCCTTAAACCCTAGAAATAAAACTACTCACACATAATTAAAACTTAACTAATCAAGACAATTAGAGGAGACATGATCAAAGAAAGAGAATAAATTACTGGAATTAAACCAAGAGTTATATAGAGAGAAAACAATATTAAGAGTTTAAGAGGAGAGAGAAAGTATCAGAAAAATTAATAAAGAGTAAAAAGAAGGTAAAGAAAGTACTAAATTCGTTTTACGGAGAAGTATTTATACTCCGTAAGAATCCTAAACTAAAACAAACTTAAACGACGCTAATCGTCCCTTAATGAATACACGCGCCCGATCGGGCGCGCCTTTTTGCTCCCTAGTACTAATCTCCCGCCCGGCCGGGCGCGTCACCGGGCGCCAACCTTAGCTTCTCCCGCCCGGCCGGGCGCGCCTTCGGGCGCCAGCCTCTTTGGCCAGGCGGCTCACTTGGGCCACTATTTGGACTACGATTGGGCTCCAATTCTTCGGGCCAATCTGGGTTTCCTCTTCCGGTCTTGAATACTCGGTCCAAATGCCCCGGTATCACCTATACCGAGCCCTTAATCACCGGTTCGATGGCTCTAACCGGCCCTGGGCTATAAAATATGGTCGTGCTTCTCCAATGTTCGTGATTGCTCCAAAATATCTCGGGAAAATACTCCAAAAGTATAAATCCCTGCAAAAGTCAACCAAATCTACGAAAACACTAGAAAACACCAATTAGTAATAAAAGTGGCTCTAAAGAGCCAAAAACACTACTAATTATGACCAAAATAGACACATCAAACTCCCCCAAGCCAAACCTTTGCTTGTCCCTAAGCAAAGATCTCATCAATGAAAAATAAATATGCTTCACCCCAAAAGTAAAAATCAAGCACAAACGATCCAGGGTAAATCAAATAAACATGTTTCAAAATCAACCAATCAAATCCATCTAATTACCAATCTTCCCTAACAATTGTCACACAGAGCAAACCACAAGAGCATATAGAATTCAAGACTAGTGCTCACGCACTCAACTCTCATTTTTGTGGCGAGTAAAAGATGTACTCGATCGCTCTCCATCCAACCCCTTTATGTGAACAATGCCCTCCCAACTCACACTCTCGTGTGTATAAAACAATAAACGCTCAATCCTACTAGTCGACTCGAAATATGCAAACTCATAACTTGCATTGATAAACAACACTTTCACATTCATACAATTCTACGCACAAAGGTCGGAAGGTCTTTAAAGCTTGTAATGTAAGGTTAGGGTAAAGGGTAGGATAAATTTGGGAATAAGTGAGAGAAAAGCTATGCTTAAAGGAGCCATATCCTAATAAAACCCATGATCAAAATAAATAATGATCATAAATCTCCTACATAACCAACTCTAACATCAACCAAATATACTCCAATCATAATAAATAATCTCAACTCTTACAATTTCACTCATAAGATATAATAATGAAGAAGTAGAGTGAATAAACAAACTTTATTTTCAAACTTGAATATTTTTTCATTGAAGCTCTATTATTTTTCTTTTAATCAACCTCCAACTAGAACATTTGAACATTTTTTTTTCTTTCGAAGTTCACTTATTTTTTTCACATTTTTTTTCTTTGAACTTCTCTTTTTTTTTCATAATATCATGCTTTATTTTTTTCAAGAAATTTAACTCTAAAACTCATCAAAAATAAACATGATCAACAACAAAACAACTTCTCAAAACCCACCCAAATTGTGCAAATAATAAGCACTCTACAAACTCCCTCACCTCACTCACTAATAGCTCCCCCAAGCCAAGCTTGGGACTAGTAACCAATGGGGCAAAATAGGCTTGTAATGCGGCTGATAAACAACAAAAATTCAAGCAACAACATGGGTAGCAAGAAGGGAACAAATGTATCTACAATATCTGGAGGCTACCTAAAAGAACAAATGTCTTCGTCCTCCTCAATGTGCATAATAATGAGTCATATAAATATTACTAATAGTTGCAAACCAATACTCAAATTCATTGACATACCAGGAACTATGGAACTATCACACATTCCTTACCAAATCAACTAGTCAAGCACTATATTCACAAGTAGTTGGACAACATTGACGCATGTCAAGGATTCAAGGCAATCAAACATCAAATCATGATCAACTAATCCACAATGCTTATCATCAAATACCAGGAATCAAAACAATTTTTCTCAAGTAAGGGGCACAGGGAAGCATAATTTACAATTCATTGGAACAAAATTAACCTAAGAAAGTAATAAAATCTATACTAAGAAAAATAAAAATAAAAAGAGAAGAGAGAGAGAGAGAGTGAAAGATATACCAAGCGCACACGAGAACCTCCCCCCAAGCTAAATTAGACAATGTCCTCATTGTCTTAAAGGGAAGCTAGTAGTCAAGGTGACTACTCTTCATCATCACCACATCAATGTCACCAAATCCTCGAGGATTGAAATGCATCTCTTTGGAACAAAATTGGGCAAGAAAGAAACAAAGTGTTAGTGGGAAAAATTTCAAATTTGAGTCAGGTGCACTATTCTGATCATAACTTTTTATATATAAATGAAAATACAGTGATTCTAATTGAATTGGAAACTAGACTTGAAGATCTTTCCAACGACAGGTCACACGCAAAAATCGGATAAGAAACGCAAAAGTTATGGCATGTCGAAGTTGACAAAGTTTGCTGACGCGTACGCGCGCCCGATCAGGCGAGCTCTGCCCGATCGGGCCCGTGCTACTGATTTGACGGGGCAGCTTGCTTCTGCTAATTGCCCCGGGATTCCTTTAGCCCTTCGGTATTTTCTCGACTTTTCTAGTATCTCTGCACAAAATCACACTCCCACAAATATAAGATATACTCTCCTCTACCTCTCTAAAACAAAACAAAAAGAAAACACACAAACAAATAAAAAAAACTAAATAAAATCAACAAAATACGGGTTGCCTTCCGCAAAGCGCTAGTTTATCAAGGTCCCGCTCGACCATACTCCTTCTCTCAATCGGAAGAATTCAATGCCTTGAGTAACTTATCAACGCTCCTGCAAACATTTCATTAAGCACTATAGAGGGCTTAATAGCAAGCACATTTATCCCTACAAAGAAAAAGTTAGGAGCACATAAAGAGAACTCAAGGTAGAAGTAAAAATAAAAAGAGGGGGATGAAAATACACCACAACCTTCTACTTCCTCCGTTAAAAATTTAGATTTAATAGAACGTACATGGAGGTAGTCATTGTCCTTATCATCCAATAATGACTTGAAAATTCCACCCTTACGAATAACCTCATCATCAACAAAGGAGTTTTCAACCACCGTTTCTACAACTAATGATTTTTCAATCACCGGTTCGTCAACCAATGATGTTTCAACCACAAATTCTGCAAGCGATGGTTCTTCATCCTCAATAACATTCACATTATTATAGTGTCCATATACTTTTTCATCAAGAGCCTTCCAATAACTTTCATTAGCAACTAATCATTTCCGAATATGATCATATGTATATGGAAAGACTCTAAAATCATTAGGAGCACGCACAAAAAACTCACTATAAGGGCATTCAGGATTTTCATGACAAAGACGTTGACAACTACAGTAGTTAGGTGCTGCATAAAAATTATATAATTCTTGTAGTGACATAAGCATGGATATTTTCAACTCATAAAAAAAATTTAAAATTTAAAATTTTAAAAATAATAATAAAAAAATTAAATTACAAATAATCTAGACTCTAATAATAATAAGAAATAAAAATAAAACCGTTTCCCCGGCAACGACGCCAAATTTTGACAGTTAAAGTCGTATCCCCTAATCAAAAATAATTCCTAAGTCCTCTAACTAAGGCAGATAGGGAAGTAGGGTCGATCTCCACAGGGAAACAAGTCTTTCTATTCCTAATTAACTAAAGTAATCTAGATTATGAAGTAACCAATATTTACATTTAAATAAGAAACTAAACTACCAAGATTGAGAATAGGGAGAAAACAATATATAAAAGGATCTAGGGCATAGGTTCACCAATAAATAATACTCCAGGGTAAAACATAGTAATCAATTATTGACATTGCATAAAAACATGATTAACAGGCTCTCGCAATTTATTAATCAACATAGATCTAACAGGCTCTTGCAATTTACTAGATCTGAGTTCTTATTGCAAATATCCTTTAATATCAAATTAACATCTGCTCGATTCATCAATTCAATATTGCTATACTTTTACAAGCCGTAATTGTAAAGCATTAAAACAATTCAATAATAAATTATCATGCAATACCAAAAATCAATAATAGTCAATCATCAATGCATCAATTAACCAGATTGTAAAAGGGATTTCGCTATGTATTACAATCATAGAATTAATCTACCGGTATTAAATCTCATCTCTCGAATCTCGACTTAACTATTTATAAATTAACTTGCCTAATGAAACTAGACCTAAAAATCAATTCTCATCTCTCGAATCTCGAATCAATATTGTCAAACTCATGCAAAAAATATAGGCCTAGTCTAGTCACAGAGCATTAAATCAATCAACAGGAAATTAATCTAGCATAGATAATTAACAACAATAAATTACCCCTTCATAATATTCATGGATCCCCTTAAACCCTAGAAATAAAACTACTCACACATAATTAAAACTAAACTAATCAGGACAATTAGAGGAGACATGATCAAAGAAAGAGAATAAATTACTGGAATTAAACCAAGAGTTATATAGAGAGAAAATAATACTAAAAGTTTAAGAGGAGAGAGAAAAGAGTTAGAGAGATAAAGTCTCAGAAAAATTAATAAAAGTAATAAAAATCCAATTAGTAAAACTAAACACTAGAAAACACCAATTAGTAATAAAAGTGGCTCTAAAGAGCCAAAAACACTACTAATTATGACCAAGGGACGGGGTAAAATACTATATAAAATAGACACATCAATTAATAACCAACTCTAGCATGTCACTAAGCAATAAAAATCAAATCTCTAACCCTAACATGATACTAACAATCATAAATATTAGGAAGAACATATGAAGCGTCGCAGGAATCATAATAAGCATATTTGATATTATAACTTTTCCCTAAACATGATACTAGGAATATCATAATAACAATTTAAACATGATTTCTACATCATAATATCAATTAAAACCATTAAAGCACTAACTTTGATGCCTCGTATCTCTTTCTAATAACAAAATACACACGTTAGTAACTTCAAGGAAAATAATAAACAAACAATTAAATTAAATAATTGAAATAGAGATTTGGGACAAACCCTCAGGAATTAAACCTTTCACGTCTAGGGCGAAGGCAACTTCAAATATGGCTAGGTGTTTCTAAGATTTGCGAATGCGAAATTTTGTTTGCAAAAGCTAGTTTAGAAAAGAGAAAGAGAAAGAATGAATGATGAATGATTAAGAGAGAATGAGAGAATTAATGATTGCGAATGAAAACTGGTTGTAGGTGAATGAAAACGGAGTTTTTACGTCGTTATTTATAGTGAAAATCAGCCAAAAAGATAAAATTAACGAAGCAGAGTATTGGCGCACGAAAAACAGAGCTGGCGCCAGCACCAGCTAATTGGCGCCAGGCGCCAGCCTTAGCGCCAGGCTTGGTTCCAGGCGCCAATGGCTGGCGTTGGACGCCAAACCTGTTTTTGACGCGTTTTTCTAAAATCAGATATATTTTGCCGTACAGGAGGATAAAATCGTATATTTTCCTCAAAAATGCTCTTTGATTTTAATTAAAACTCTGAAAACTCAACGAAAGTCAATTTATCAATGCTAATTGAATTAGGAATGAAAAGAACCTTCTAGAAGAATCTAGAAGACTAAAACCATTCCTAATTGCATTAGGAATGATAAATCATATTAGGCCCTCCTCTAGATCATTGGGCCGCATATAAGGTTCAAACCGGGACCAGTTTAGTAAATTGGCCATAACTTCCTCAATATTCATCGGAATTGGGCTTATAATATATCGTTGGAAAGCTCTTGTCAATCCCCATCCAACTACACTACTATTGGACCCATATCATGGCCCAACCAAACTGGATTGTCTGTTTTCTTAAAATAAGTTTTTAAAAACAGGGAGAAGAGAAAAGAAATTAAAATTATCCGCAACGCTAGACTTTTCACACTTTCACCTCATTCGATTATGATTCGACGTGAAAGGTACTCATCACTGGGTTTGGTTTTGGGGAGACACAAATGGGTGTCTACAGAAGCCCCCATTTTGACTGAGTTTGGAGAAACGCAAGTTTTGAAAACGAAATTCAAAGTAGCGATAGGGACGGAGAATGATTCAAAACGTTCTGCGATCCTAAATCATTCTTGTAACGCCGATACCTGCAAACTAGCGTTAGTTAAACAGATAAAAGAGTTAAGAAACACGTATATTTCACCGTCGAGCACACGTCTCTGAAAGTAACCGATTTGCTGTCGCTTTACTGTTGTTTTGATGACCTCCTGCAAGCTAGAGAATTCCATCCCGATTGAAAACCGCTACGCCTGTAACTGCTTCCAATATAGAAGATTGCTTTGCCTGAAACGATCCTCCTCCGCTTTGATAATATTCCACGTCCATGGGAATACTATCGAAGATTGCTTCTCTTGAAGCAATCCTTAGTTGTTTGTGACAACTCTCCACAAGCTAGGGAACGCCACCTTGCTGCTTGTTTTGACAATCTTCCGCAATCTAGGGAACGCCGTCGATCAATGTTGCTATATCTCGAGCCTTTTCTTGAATCATAGGGACAATTTTTCCAATCATAGCAAAAGTCGTCGAAGACCGCCTCATCATGAACCGCTCTTCTCATATCTTGGTGACAACCTCCACAATTTTAGCAAACGCCGTCGAAGACCGCCCATCTCGTGCTATCTTCTCAAATCTTGGGTGACAACCTCCACAATCTTAGCGAATGCCGTCGAAGACCGCCCATCTCGTGCTATCTTCTCAAATCTTAGTGACAACCTCCACAATCTTAGCGAATGTCGTCGAAGACCGCCCATCTCGTGCTATCTTCTCAAATCTTTGGTGACAACTTCCACAATCTTAGCGAATGTCGTCGAAAATAACTTTACTTGAAGTCATCCTCCGTTGTTGCGATAATATTCCGAAGAAAATTACCGAAGACTAACACTTGTCGATCTTTAAAGATCGCTTGAACTTTGCTTCCGCTAAAACCAGTATGTCGGTGTTTCCGTGATGAGCCAATTCTTAGGCGCTTTAAGCTAAGTGAGACGATCTTTCATCAGGTCGATCACTTATTTGCGTTTGTAATCAAATCGACTACTCAATCATGTCAAATTGCTTATAGGGGCTAAGTGGCATACCAAGGAACCCGAAATTGTTGTTCTGAGGTCGAAATCACCTTTCTGAGAAGCTTCGATCTCTGTCGCTGCTGAAAAGATCTAGCGCTTAGAATTGATTCTGTCGTCAGACGCTGTGATAGGGTCTTCCCTATTCTGCTGCACCTGTATTTATTTTTTACTATAGAACTTTGCCAATTTCTTTAATCATCATAGGGTTGACCTAAGGTTTAGCATTGCTTGATTCATCGACTTGACACGACTCAAGGTATAAACTTGACTCGATATGATTGACTGAATCGAGGTTGACTTGACTCAAAGTGAAATGACACGTGTGACTCATGACCCGTGTGTGCATTGTAATGTGATCGTGTGACTCGAAAATGCAAAAAAGCAAAAAAATTTCGTCATTTTTGTGGAGGGTACCGACTTTCTCCCGAAAAAGAAAGACGCGAAAAAAGAATCGAAGTTTGAAGATGCATGTTGAATGAGCTTAGTCAAATGTCATTTGATACTATTTCTCAAGGTGCAAGGATTAATCCATCGTAGGCTATCTCAACTGTTGACTCCATGATGAAAGTATTTGGGTAACTTAGGCACGGAGGCTAAGAATTTCATACTTCGTGATGCACTGAGTAATTTCGACGAAGCATGCTTCAGCGTTAAGATTTCATGACAAAGGGTTCCTAAGGGAAGTATATTTGGTCATGTGTGTGTGCAATGTGTGATAGTGACACTAAAGTTAGGCCGCAAGGGCTAAGTGTGTGAAAAGATATGTTAAAAGAGTCAAATGGTGGTGACTCTTAGGCTAGGTAAGCTAACAATGTAGGGATCAAGCCCCCAAGTCTAGCTCTACGTGAAAAGGGATGAGCATTGGAGATCCCTTGATATGATCATGGTGTAAGTGTGTGAATGTGAATGCATTTTTATTGCGGCCGCACCTCGATGTGAGGTTGCCTATGTATCCGTTAGGAATCAGGTCGAACGTAGCTCTAGCCGAACCTCGCACAAGTGTGTATACCTCAAAAAGGTCTTTTAAGGGTTGTAACGTGGTTAGGCTAAAGGTTATAGAAGAAGATAAAGGCTCAAGACCCTAGATAAGCCCCCAAGGTGTGCAACCTTGCTTTTGAATCTTTGTATTTATGCTTGAGTTTCTACTCTTTTTTAGCTCTTTTTTTTGTTTTAGCATCTATTTTATTTTTATAAGTGTGGGCAATCCCGATCATGCGGTCTATCACTCACTTGGCATTCATGTTTCTCAGGCACGGTACCGAGCACTCGATAAGAGACGCAATCTGAGACATGTTCATATCGAAGACATTGGAACACTTGCCCTTTTGTACACTTTTATTTATTTTTTTCTATTTTTGCTATTTTAATCTTTTGAATTACTCAACTTTTTTTTTTTTTAGAATTGCATAAGTTACACACCATCCCATCCCAAGGTTAGGTAAATGTAGGTTGAAAAAAGAAGGGTCTATCGTTACACGAGGCTCAAAGTGGTTTACCAAAAAAGGATGTATAATTGAAGGGTGAAAGGTAATATAATGCGGCTACAAGGGGTGCCTTAAATCATTGGTATACCTTGTGCTTAATTCGACATGGATTTTTTTTTAATGCAATATAATGAAATGATCATATATAAGGAAATAAATGCTCATTTTATCAAAAAAAGAAAATATATAATGATCCTACAAAATAAATCTAAGGAGAATAAAAAGGTGCCTATGCTAGAATTATTAGGGAAAAGGGTAAACAAAAAAGAAATAGAAAAAAGAGGTTGCGAAATCTTGTCGTTGAAGCTCTCCTCTTGTCTTGTGTTGTTTCCTTTATCATCACTCGCTCTTCTTGTTAACTGGAGGCATGGGAAGCTTGTTATTATCAATCAAATGTTGGATAGCCTCCTTTAGCTTCCAACAGCTCTCAGTAGTATGACCCCTACCTTGATGGTACTTGCAGTGTTCGTCTGGATTCCAACTAGGCAATCTCTTTTCAGGTGCGGGATCTTGAATAGGTCCAATGGGAGTAATGAGTCCCTTGGCATGGAGTCAATCGAAGGCAGTATCGTAGCTCATCCCAATGGGGGTGAAGTCAGTCCTTAGTTGCTTCTTAGATCCTTGGTTATCCATGGCTAAAAATTCACTGAGATCAAAGGTACTAACATTGTTACTAGAGTGGGCGTTTTCGGAAGAAGAAGGATTGTCGTTCTTCTTTCCTTTCCAGCCACCGTGGTTACTATTGTTAGTAGCTTTTTGCTTTGCGAGGTCGTCTTCGATCTCGATACCTATTTCATAGACGGCTCTGAAAGTATTCAAGTTGTGCTGATATTTTAAGTGCTTTGAATACTTTTCTTGGAGATTCTTGATAAACATCCTCACAGACTCTTTTTCGGTGGGGACCTCAATCATCTTAGCGGAAGTTTCCCTCCACTTATTGAAGAAAAAAGTAAAGCCTTCATTCTCTTTTTGTCTTAGCATTTCAAGTTGTCTATAATCAGTTTCGATTTGGATATTGCATTTATACCTATCAATGAAAGCGTTTACCATCGATTCCCAGGTAAAGGTTTTCTCTTTGTCTAGAGAGAAGAACCATTGTTGACAAACGGTTTCAAGAGATAAGGAAAACAAGGAATGAAAGACTTTCTTATCAATCCCCTTAATGTTCATCATAGTTTCAAAGGCTCTTAAGTGAAGATAAGGATTATATGTTGCCTTGAATTTTAGGATGTCGTTGGCATTGAACTTATGCGGAAGAAGTTATTTTTCCACCAAGACCCCTGGTGAACTAATACCTTGAAACTTGTAATCACTAGATAGCTTGCTCAAGCTCTCTTGCATGAGCTCCATTTGTTGTTGCTTCATAGGGTCATTGATTTTGAGGGTTAAAGCCTTCAATGCCTTAGTCACGGTAACCAATTGGTTCATAATCTCATTGACTTCCTCTTGAGTTGCCATTATCTTCTTAGCCTTCCTCTTTTGACGAATCGGTTTATCAAAAAGTGAGACTTGAATAAAGAGGTTGTCCTTGATTAATCGCCCTTCTCTCCTCGACCAAGTACTGTGGAAAAGGAATTTGGGGATATTCATTGTTAATTATTTGACTCAAACTTTATTCAACATGCAATGGATGGAGGAAATGAAGAAAGATTAGAATAGAACGTGAAGAATATTTAGATGTAGATGGAGGGATATGGAGAATTAGGAATAGAGTGTACCCCCAACTCAAATGACGAAAAAGACCGACTCATGCATGGACCTAAGATATGGTCATGGTGATGTGTACTCAAAGTGTGTACTAAGACTAGTGAGTGTAGGTGACATGTTAAGACTCGTGTCATGACCATGTGGCTAGACTATGTGACTAGACTCACACAAAGACTAAGTTAAGACTTCACGTATATGCATTAAACTGGACCGACTGTGGTATTTTAGTCATAACTTTTTATCTGTGACTCTGATTTGGATGAAACAAACTCCAAATTAAAGATAAAACACGGGGCTTCAGATCCATAGGCTGGACGACTCGTAGTACTTCCTAGAACTCCGGCTATGACAAAAACAAGTTGACGCTTGTGCAGTATACGGGAATAAAAATCCGAGTTGACTTAAAGGAACTATGACTCGATTTTATGTTTATTTATTAGCTCAAATTAATTAATTAATTAATTAATTAAACAAATTCCTTTAGTCATTAATCAGTTTATTTAGTCTTAACACAAGTCAAACAAACGATTAGGAAAAATCACATAGAGTATGCACAACAAATAATGCACAATTAGTCAAGTAGGCACAATATGATGCAATGAGTTTGCAACCTAACCATGGCTCTAGTTCTCTAAAGTTCGGGATATGGTTTAGTCAATAGAGGGTCCATGGTTAATTGTCCGGATGCACCGCGCGGAAGCCTTACCGTGAAGGGTTGGCGCGAGTGGATGGGACACCGCGAGTTTTAGAAAAAACTCGCTTCCATGGTTTGGTGAATTCAACAATCTCAGATGTATCCTTTGTTGCATGGAGCGTTCAATCAGGTAGATGGAGCATGAATTCCCAGAGGGTTATGTCCATATGTAGAACACATATGGGTTTCGGAAAGGTGAGAAAAAATTCAATCAGGAAGTAGGATCGAGCAAACAATACGAAAGACCGGTCGAAATTAGAACGCATATTTCTGGCTCGGTATTGGGGGAAATTGGCGCCAGCAATCAGAGACTGGCGCCAGCTTTTAACTGTAGCGCCTGGCGCCAATACTGGCGTCTGGCGCTACGGTTAAAATGCTTGTGCCAATGCTCTGGTCATTGGCGCTACTTCCCACATGCCTCAGCAGCTTTCTGTGCTCGATAAAATTTTCCAGTTTCGCGCGGTGTTATTTCGGTCCCAGTTGTGAAAGATATTTCTCAAATTTCCTACGTGTAAAATCCTATGTTTTTAACTCATTACGGATGGTCTTTCCAATGAGATCTTTTTTATGCATATGACAATAATGTTAATCAAAATTACGCACATGAAATACTTAGAACGTTTCGAGTCTCGTCAACTCATTCTAAATCATTGCCGAAACAAATTCAAGAATTAAAAAAGAAATCCTCCCCAGTGGAGTCGCCAAAAACTATAGGGAATAAATTTCAAGCGTTAACCCCTAGCTTGAACCCCACTGTGATCATACACTAAAGTACGGTGGCGTCCAAAAGGGAAGAAGATAGAGCAAAAGAGTCGCCAACAAGTTTTAGGAACTTGTAAATCGTTCACAGGGTGAAGGTTACACCCCTTAACGATCCAAGAGATCGTCAACTCCATAAGGTCTAGAACCAAATAAGGGTTTGGGGATGAAGTTACAAATCCAACCTAAAAGAGATTGAACTTGCCCTAATAATAGGCCTCTACTTTATTCTGATCGTATTCATGTGCGCTTTCTGACTAACATGCAATCATTAGGATTAACCCTAAACCTGTTTATCTATGTTGGTTGAATATTAATGCACAAATAAACCTATTATTGGCGATCACTTGAATTATAATCAAATTAACCCTAACAAGATTATTAATTATCTTATTAAGCGTGATTACAAGTATAAATTCCCTTTAAACATGCATAAAAGGTGTGATCAAGCAATAAAAAAAAATAAGCATCAAGAAACATAATAATAATCGATCATTATAATAATCATAATAATAATAATAAAATCATGACAATAAAATTATAATCATAATAAAGATAATAATAATCATAATAATAATCGTCATAAATAAAATAATCATCATCAAAATAATAATAATAATAATAATATTCATAATCATCATGAATTATAACAATTATGATGATAATCATGTTCATGTTAATATTAAAGCATAATAATAGCAAGATCCTAGGCATGATACTAACAAGATTAATAACCAACCCTAGCAGGTTACTAAGCAATAAAAATCAAATCTCTAACCCTAACATGATACTAACAATCATAAATATTAGGAAGAACATATGAAGCGTCGCAGGAATCATAATAAGCATATTTGATATTATAACTTTTCCCTAAACATGATACTAGGAATATCATAATAACAATTTAAACATGATTTCTACATCATAATATCAATTAAAACCATTAAAGCACTTACTTTGATGCCTCGTATCTCTTTCTAATAACAAAATACACACGTTAGTAACTTCAAGGAAAATAATAAACAAATAATTAAATTAAATAATTGAAATAGAGATTTGGGACCAAACCCTCAGAAATTAAACCTTTCACGTCTAGGGCGAAGGCAACTTCGAATATGGATAGGTGTTTCTAATCTTGTGAATGAGGAATTTTGTTTGCAAAAGCTAGTTTAGAAAAGAGAAAGACAAAGAATGAATGATGAATGATTAAGAGAGAATGAGAGAATTAATGTCTGCGAATGAAAACTGGTTGTAGGTGAATGAAAACGGAGTTTTTACGTCGTTATTTATAGAGAAAATCAGCCAAAAAGATAAAATTAACGAAGCAGAGTATTGGCGCACGAAAAACAGAGCTGGCGCCAGCACCAGCTAATTGGCGCCAGGCGCCAGCCTTAGCGCCAGGCTTGGTTCCAGGCGCCAATGGCTGGCGTTGGGCGCCAAACCTGTTTTTGATGCGTTTTTCTAAAATCATATATATTTTGCCGTACAGGAGGATAAAATCGTATATTTTCCTCAAAAATGCTCTTTGATTTTAATTAAAACTCTGAAAACTCAACGAAAGTCAATTTATCAATGCTAATTGAATTAGGAATGAAAAGAACCTTCTAGAAGAATCTAGAAGACTAAAACCATTTCTAATTTCATTAGGAATGATAAATCATATTAGGTCCTCCTTTAGATCATTGGGCCGCATATAAGGTTCAAACCAGGCCCAGTTTAGTAAATTGGTCATAACTTTCTCAATATTCATCGGAATTGGGCTTATAATATATCGTTGGAAAGCTCTTGTCAAGCCCCATCCAACTACACTACAATTGGACCCATATCATGGACCAACCAAACTGGATTGGCTGTTTTCTTAAAATAAGTTTTCAAAAACAGGGAGAAGAGAAAAGAAATTAAAACTATCCGCAACGCTAGACTTTTCACACTTTCACCTCATTCGATTATGATTCAACGTGAAAGGTACTCATCACTGGTTTTGGTTTTGGGGAGACACAAATGGGTTGATTTCATCATCAAGCTTTAAGTCTCGTTAACAAGATCAACAGTAGTGTGAAGAAGTGAGCAGGAAGTGGAGACCACAAGCTTGTCTACAAGCAAAGAACAACTAAGTTAGTCAAACGTCTTTATTAGGCAACATAAATTTATATGTTTGAGATACAAGTTAAGTCACCCTTAGCAGGCTTGGACAACAACAAGTAGGAGACTGGTCCAACAAGAATTGGGACAGTGTCTACTCCAAGCTGTAGGCCAAACGATAAGATAAGTTACTTCGATAATCATGAAATATTTATAAAAAAATAAAAATGGATTGTATTGGACTTATAAAGACTACTTAAGAAGAGAAGTAGCTCATATCCAATACATATCCCCTGACACCCCCTAAATAAAAATTAAGAGCATGACAATCAAGAACCCCCTGGGGACAAGGGTTAGTTATTGATGGACCAGAAAATAACAATAATCTAAGGTAAACAGGTGACAAGAAATCCTCAAGGGAAACCTCAAACCTATTTGTGAAATTATTGTTCTAGGCACATTCAGTAATTTCTCCAAGTTAAATTCGAAAAGATCGAGAAATTATTGTTATGGGATCCTATGCTTTCAACAATTATGTCAAAGTTTAAATAGAAGCTTATCAACTAGATACTCTGCATATCTTTTCACTCATTATAGCTGGAAAGTAAGTGAACTTGACTTGAGATTTAAATGAGCTAGGCTAATCACTGTATAGCTTGGCTCAAATAAGATCATGAAAAAACTTGCATTTGTAGATTAAGGAGTTCTAGTTATAAACCACAGTTAATATCACGAAACAGCAAAAATATATGAGTTGGTAAACCAAGATAGGATATCATTAGCTCTAGCTCTGCTTTTATCAACTCTAGTTGAGAATATATGCACATACCCAGCTGTTTTATGGCCAAAAATGCGAGGAAACAATTGTGTAGCAGTACTGCCCAGCAGAATATAGAGAATATTTGGAGTTTTCAGCTCTTTAAAAACATAGTTCAGAAACCTCAAGGGATACAAACTAGTATGGAATGAAAATAGAATGGTAGGCGAATAAGATATACCTTAGCTTCCCAAAAGTAAAAGTCAGTACGGCAATGTGTAGTGTACTTGATCTTAACTCTGACTTCCAAGGTCTGTGGTGGAGCAACCTCTACTTGCTCTATCACCAACGGCTTTTCCCGGCCTCCCATGCTACAGCAGCTATACAACAAACCAATAATAAATCAACAAAGTGGAGATGAAATTTTGTAGTTAACACGACGAGGCTGAGATTCATACCTTTGCAGGGTATCACAAGGCCAACAGTACTAGACATTGGCAATGTTAAGATCAATCAGATGAGATCTCACTTCGAAATTACTTTCTAGGCACATTCAGTATCATCCTTGAATTCAGACGATTTTAACAAGCCCATGGCCCGGGTAGGATCCTTGGCAGCCCCTCTCGTATGTAATAAATCGAGTACTTCGAAATTAGTAATAAGCCGGCATTGTAGAGGTTGCGTAAAACAAAACCTAACATGAAGAGGCCATTGCAGTATACAAAAATTTCTGAGTGCATGTAACCTTATCAGGTAGAAAACATCAACTAAAAATCACCAACATTCACCAATTGCAGATTAAAACACCAAATAATGAAGAAATGAAAGAACCTTGCATACAGAATCAATAACCAAAACCTAAATTCTCACTTCAACAACAGATTAACAGAGATTATACCAACAACCCATAAGTTACCAATAAAAATGAACGAATTGGGGATAAATTGATCGATTTCGGTAAAAAGAGCTGAAGAATCCTAGAATTAATCAATATGCCATATCAGGTTTCTTAATTCTCTCTATAAACAAAAATAATTACAAAAAAATTCAGCAATCAGGTATTAATAGACAAAGATAAACTAAATACATTACTGATTGCATGTATTACTAGTTCAATTGAAGAACATTTTTTTTTAGATTTATTATTCGTTTAGACATATATACAAAGGATAATCGAACCATATAAATGTCAAAAATGAATCAAATAAAAATTGCGTGTAGAAAAAAATAAAGCAAATTAGAATTCACAAGAACAAATTCAATAACTTAAACAATTAGATGCCCAGAAATCAATTCAAGAAGAGGAAAAAACAATTGAAGGACTTCTTACCTCACTATCTAAAATGCCCAGAAATCAATTCAAGAAGAGGAGAAAGGGCTTGAGTTTGAAATGAGAGAAAGAGGTGAATGACGAGGAGGAGAACGAGGAGAGGAGAGAGAGAGGGATTAAGGGACTGATGAGAGAGAAAGAGGTGAATGATGGCTTTAGGTGAAACCCTAAAAAGCTCTCATCAGTTGGCCAAGTTTGGGCATTTGTATCGGTCACAATACGCCTGTTACGTGTAATATAGTATTCGTAATGGGCAAAATAGTGTCCGTTACGAATACTTATTTATTCGTAACAGACACTAATTTATCCGTTACAAATACATACGTATTCGTAACGGACACTATTTTGCCTGTTACGAATAAATAAGTATTCATAACGGAACTATTTTGCCTGTTACGAATATCTTAATTGTAACGGGCAAAGCTTTGCCTGTTACAAATAGCCTGTTACGAATAAGATTTTTTCCACTAGTGATTATTACAAATTTTTATATGTTGCTGGTCACCCTGTGTAGACGGAGTTACCGAGTTATTCAGTTAGGAATTACTCAAGTTACTTAGTCAGGGGTTATTTGAGGGGTTCGGTCAGGGGTTACTCAGTCAGGCGTTACTTAAGGGGTTTGGTATGGGGTTATTTAGCCAAGGGTAACTTAAGGGGTTCGATCAAGGGTTACTTGAGTTAATCGGTCAGGGTTTACTCGAGTTCCTCAGCCAAGGGTTATTCGAGAGGTTATTCAAGTGTTAGCTAGGTGGCCACATAGTATGGCCAGTCGAACGCAAATTAAAAGTTGTTGTATAATTATATTTTATTTTGCAATGAAAGTAAGGAGAAATCATGAACTACCAGTTCAAGATTTGAACAATTCATACTATACCATTAGGGGGGTTCGGAATTTGAACAATTCATATTATACCGTTATAATAAATAATTAAAAGGTGGAATTATTTTGGGTCAATGAGGCAAAGGTCGATTTAGTAAGAGTTTGTATTGGGAAGTGTATTCCACATTGAAGAAATAAGAAAGACGCGTCCACTTTATAAGGTGTTACTTTAGAAGAATATTACAAGAGGGGGGGTGAATTGTAGATGGTGAGAATTGAGCTAACTTTTTGTGGAATTGAAATAACTAAGCTACAGGAACTCAAAGTAAACACAGAGAGATTTTACGTGGAAAGCCTCTTAGCCCTAACAAGAGGAAAAACCACGACCACTTGGGATTTTAGGAAAGATTCTTCACTATAACAGGGCAAACAACCTATTACTAACTACAGAATCAATCTTCAAGTTCCTCTATGAACTTGAAGTTCCCAGCAACAAGTCCCACTACTTGCCACTCTTCTCTTCTCTATTCTCTTCTCTCTCTTTCTTTACTGAATTCTCTTAGATTTCACTCAAACTCCCAATTCCCAAAATACAACTCAAATATAAAACTCTAGTGAAAGTAATTAAGAAAAACACTTAAGTGGAATGCGACTCTTGAATCTTTTGAAAACAAGAAAGAAAGATAAAAGTATTTGAGCAAGGTGAAGTTATCCAGAAAATAACTTCGATATTTATAAGAAAACATTGCTTGGTGAAAACTCCACACCTCCCACTACTTACGCCACCACTGCTGCATATCAACGCCACTACTCTCTACCACTTCCAAATATTTCAATCATGTCCTAAAAACCAGGGCACGTTGAGCCTCAAGGAAGCAGTGTATTCGTAAGTGGTGAAGATTGAATCAACAATCAGTTGCGCAAGTTTAGGGAGTTAGCTTTTCAAAGATATTTTTCTGAAAATAAAAATATCAACTTTAAAAGATAAAATCAGAAAAGATATTTTTCCAAACAAACTATCCTATTTTTTAGCAAGCCAATAATACTTATCTTTTTAAACGCATTCCACTAAGCATTAATCCCTAATTAATTTTCACTTACATAAAACCTAAAATAGAAAATATTTCAGACTTTATTTTCTCTAAGAAGTCTCTGCTCCGAGTCTTCTTTCCTTAGCTTCTGCTCCGAAGCTTTAGTTCCTTCATAGGAACTCTGCAACTGATCTCTTTTATTTTTAGCTCCTCGTGTTCCTTTGCCTTGAGTGTTTCCTGCAACTTATAAATAAACCACAAGAATCACAGAAATCATTAGCCCACTTATTTGACTTGTGTTATCATCAAAACATCAAGGGCAACATAAGGCTAAGGGGCCACTCCCCTCATTGCCATATGGTTTTGAGGTGGAACCTCCTTGGTCGTATAAAGTGGACAGTTGTATCGGGTGTGGCCTAGACCCGTTTATCATGGTTTTAGAGCCAGGTGAAGTTGTGTTGTGATCTAGGCCAATATTATGGACAACTCACATGTGAGGGGGAGTGTTAAGCCCATGAGAAAACCCGCATGTGAGTGATGTATTATCCCACATTGGTTTAGTTTATAAGTAAGAGTTTGTATTGGGAAGTGTATCCCACATTGAAGAAATAAGAAAGATGTGTCCACTTTATAAGGCTAAAGGGTCACTCCCCTAATTGTCATATGGTTTTGAGGTGGAACCTTCTTGGTCGTATAAAGTGGACAGTTGTATCGGGTGTGGCCCATACCCGTTTATCAAAGAATATTATAAATTGATATCACATAATTTCAAATTGTGGTTGAGAAATTTTATGCATCATGATAAATTGCTATAGCATACCAATTGGTTATTGGTGTAGTGGTGATTGAGATTGCACTTGGGAGCATTGCGTGTTCGATCTCCTGAAACAACAATTGAGAGGGGAATAGAGCCTAACCATTCAAAAATGAGCCCTGACTTTGAATTAGCCCAAAGGGTGGAACACCCAAAAAAATTTGCTATCATATAATTTCAAACTCTTGATCACATGTAAAAAAAAGGGATGGAAATGCAATATCTAAGTATTTTGTTAAACTTTTCAATTATTTCTTTTTTTTTTTGGAAAATTTGCAAATTGCAGCCATTTAAAGATCATATTTTGCAAATTGCAGCCATTTAATTTTTTTTTTTTTTGCAAATTGCAGCCCAAAAGTTCGTATAAATTGTAAATTGCAGCCCAATTCAACTTTTACATCGATTTACATGTCAAAAAATCTTCGGTTACGGTTTTAGGGGCCATTTTAGACCTTAAGAGTCCAAATTGAGCTCAAAATTAGCAAAAAAAATAACATA
Organism: Chenopodium quinoa; assembly: GCF_001683475.1. Classification (NCBI taxonomy): domain Eukaryota; kingdom Viridiplantae; phylum Streptophyta; class Magnoliopsida; order Caryophyllales; family Amaranthaceae; genus Chenopodium; species Chenopodium quinoa. The sequence goes on along the minus strand of NW_018745523.1, from coordinate 3,853,249 downwards.
AGTGCCTCGTTTTGCGTAAAAAATATATCGATTTGTGGGAAACTGTAAAAATGAGACACTTACATTATTTTTTTGCTAATTCCGAGCTCAATTCGGATCCTTAAGATATAAAATGACCCCTAAAACCATAAACGAAGATTTTTTGACATGTTAACCGATGAAAAAGTTGAATTGGGCTGCAATTTACAATTTATACGAACTTTTGGGCTGCAATTTGCAAAAAAAAAAAAAAAAATTTAAATGGCCGCAATTTGCAAATTTTTTATTTAAAAAAAACATTTCTCTTATATATACTACATCCGTTACATATTATTTGCAACGATTTGATATAAAGTAGAGAGGGAAAATGTCTAACCGTTGCAAATAAAATGTAACGGAGGTAGTATATACTTTTCATCCAATTATCCCGACTTATTAATATATTTGCATATTATCGATGCAACTAATCATATTTACAATAAAAATATTTACCCAATTCCAATACAAATTTTTCAATTTTCAAATTTAATTTAATGCTAATACTTTATACATTAGACATTTAATTATTATTATTATTATTATTATTATTATTATTTTTTCTTTTGTATTTTTTTCTTTTTTATAATTTAAAATTTTCTACCCATTACAAACTACAAAGTGGCACGTAGCATATTCACTTATCAAAATCGGATATCAATAATTTAGGGACCAATAGAAGAAAATCACCTATAGAAATGGGATTATTAAATAATAATCAAAAGACGGAATTATTAATAGCGAATGAGATTCTTAGAATCAATTTTTCCAAAAAAAAAAATATTTGTGTTTCAAATTTATAAGTTGTCCTAACTGTTGGGCACTTGCACTGGTAGCTTGCTATGCTTCACTGTCGCAAATTTACTCTGTAATGGCGCCCCTTCCTTCCCCACACACTACTGGCCTTCCTCTACCAGCATATTCAGGTTATTTCAACCAATTTTTTTTTCATTTCTTCCCTTTATTTTTATTGTTTTTTAGTCTGAATTTTGCTATTTCTCTGTTTTTAGCTTATTTTGTAATTGTAAATTATTTCTGGGTTTATGCTTCTTTATATAATTTTTCTAGGTTTTTGCATTTTTTTTTCTGGTAATTGATGAATTATCTGCTTTGATTATGCTATGTTTGTCAATTATCTGCATTTTTATGTGTTCTTAAGCACGGATTTTCGGCTAATTTTTCGTTGATTTTGGGATTTTGTGGGGTTTGAGATACTATCTGCTTTGGTCTAGAAGTTTCTCACCTAAATTTAGGATATGATCTGTGAACAACAATGGAATTTCGAATGATTGAATGAATAGCTTGGTAAAAGTTGCTGCAATGATGCATCTACATGCCCTTGGATCTACTTGATTATTAATTGATGGTGTATCATTTTATTATTTAACTAAAGTAGATGTTATAAAAATCATAGCAATGATCTTTGATTTGGGGTTTGATGAGAAATTAATTAGATGCATGCAAATCTTTACACCTAATATATATATTCAATGATTACTAGTACTTTAACTAGGATGGTAGTATCTAATTTCTTGAACGAATTAATTTCGGGAATTTTTTTTTTTTTTTTTTGAATCCTCAAGAACTCTAATGAATGATTGGAAATAGAGGGAATTAAAAGTGAGTTATTTATTTTCATTAGTAACTCAACTTTTTTTTTTTTTTTTTTTTTACTTCCAGCAATATTCACACTCTCCTTAAACCATCTTTTGTGATTTACGCGTTAGAAAAAACATAATCATGTGGATTCCACTTAGAATTGTCTCAATTAATAATATCTTGATAAAAGTTGCTGCATCTCATGCCCTTCCCCTTATATCTACTTGATTATTAGTTGTTGGTGTATAATTTTATTATGACTAGACTAAATGTTATAAAAACCATAACAATGATCATCAATTGGAGGTTTGATGAGAAATTATTTAGATGTATGCAAGCGTTACACCTTAAATATATTTTCAATGACTACTGAGTAGTCCTTTACTAAGATGGAAGTATTCTTGAACGAACTCATTTCGGGATTTTTTTTTTTTTTTTTTTTGGAAATGGAATCCTCAAGAACTCTAATGAAGGATTGGAAATGTAGGGAAGTGAAAGTGAGTTATATTTTCATTAGTAATTCAACCTTTAATACTTATATCTTTTATATATCGAGCTTGCACATGTATTAACCGACTTAGTTTGACTTTGCAATGTTCACACACCCTCCTTCAACCATCTTTCGTGATTTTACGTGTTAGGGAAGACATAATCATGTGTGAATTCCAGTTAGAATCGACTAAATTAATATAATCATTAACATATATTACCTGCTTTTTCCAGACTATTCATAATGTCAAATTTTTAAAATTTTGACCCTGCCTAATTGTGTGTATATAAGAAAAAGCATTATCAAGTTGGATCTTATTAGATTTGTATTGTTATGAATTTTCAATATATTAATTTTATATACTCGTAATTTTTACTAATGTACAACTAAAGTTATTAATGGTCACAGTAGTACATTGGAGACCGCATAAAATCCAAGTGCGTATAACTTAGAAAAACGGAGGATTACTACCTCTGTTTCATATTATGTAAAACAAATGAGCTTGCAGAAACTCTTAGGCAAAATTTGTTTGTGAGTGTTGAATGGAGAGAGAAAGATAAAGATGTATGTGATGAGAAGAGAGATAGAGACAAATGACAATTTAAAAAATGATAGAAAATAGTTGTTGTACATATTGTGTAGCAACCATATTTGATGAATGTTGCACATAATACGAAACAAAGGTAGTAATCATTTTTGTTTATTGAGAATTACCAATATTGATGGTTAAAGTTATGCGTTGACAATCGTGCTAAATGAAATAGGTAAAAATAAAAGGACAAAATATTTGTTTTAGAATGGATTTGGAAATTAGAGAGAAATGCCGAAATGGAGGGAGTTGAAGGTAAATAATATATTTTTCTTTGTGCGAATATGAAATTTTTGAAGGGAAATGAAAGGATTTCTTTTCTTTACCCCTCTTAGTGAATTATATATTTCCAATGTTGGAAAATACTATAATCTTAAGGGAGCGATAGTTTTTTTTTTTTTTTTTTTTTTTTTTTTTTTCAATACAATAATTACTATTTAATAAAGTACAGGAAGTTGAACAATTTTGCTCTTTCTGTGCCTCCCAAATTTTGATCTATCTTATGTTGTTTCAGAAGTCACCGTATCATGTATGCATAATTGGTACTTTGCCTTTCAGATTTGCACCCCCCCCCCCCCTTTCCATGCTGATAGATATTTTCACTGAGGCCATATTTTATGTTAACTCTGGGAACTTGAACTTTTCACCTCCCTTTCTTGTTTGGGTAAAGTCACCCTATAAAGAACTTCACAAACCTTCTAAATTTGCTATTCTTAAGCTGCCCCCTCTGATCCCCTTCTAATTCACGATGGAACCACCAAATATATAACAAAATATCCCTGCTGCTTCGACTAGTGCTCTCATGTTTGACATGAGTACGTGTCCAAGTGTCCAACTCAACTATGGTGTGATTAATTTTCTTGATTTTGGCCCAGAATTAAGGGTTGGAATGTCCTACTCATGTTTGAGTCAAGTACTAAGGTAATATGTAGAGTCCTAACCTAGGAAAAAATTATTATTATATTGTGATCATGAGTGTGTTCATAAAGATTTTGATTCCAAAATCTCAAATATGTTGCAACACACTTCTATCCAAGGTCTTTATGCCACCTTATTTCATTTTGTCTCTTTTTCTGCTGATAAACCATTCTATATCGATTAAGCACTGCGCATGACATAACATTTGCTAAAACTTGCCAGCTTATTCTCTTCTACTTGTAGGGAATGGTAAAATTCATGACACCTTCACATTACCAGTTCCGATTTATATTGTCACCCATGCATCTCAACTTCCCAAGGAGCTTTTGCATCCGTCTCCTGATAGGCAGTTGGTTATTGGATTCGATTGTGAAGGTGTAAATCTCTCGCATCATGGAGCTCTTTGCATTATACAGGTTCTCTTTGTCATTCATTTTTCAAAATTTAAAGTATAAGCTTTATCAAGTTCCTTGAAAAACTTTTTTTGTGATATAGAATTTGTATCTGTTTTATGCAGAGCTAATCTTTAAGTACTGTACATGATTCTAGAAACATTCTATTCCAATACGATTTAGGCTTGCCATTCTTGCTAATCGCATTAAATTATTAAGGGAGTAATCACTGGATAAATCTTGCAGTGATTGAATCATACTGCATGATTCAACCAAATTGGAGTTCCTTTTTTTTTTTTTTTTTTTTTTTTTATACAGTGATTGGATAGCTTTATTTGGTAAATATGATTACAAAACTAATGGTTCCATGGTATTTAGCTTCCTGTGCCAGCTGATGTTCAGGTAAAATTAACTAAATACTATCAATTTTTACCTTCCAGATTGCCACATCAAACGCCATATATATTGTGGATGTTACCGTAGGAGGCAAGGAGCTAATAAATGCTTGTAAACCAGCTATTGAGTCTGCCTATGTCACCAAAGTTATTCATGATTGCAAACGAGACAGTGAGGTCCCAAAACTTGATTTACAGATTAGATGTCTCGTTACTGCTAGTCATTATGTCTCTCAGCTGACTAACTTTTATCCTTGCCTTGCAGGCATTATATCATCAGTTTGGCATCAAGCTATATAATGTAGTGGATACACAGGTCAGTGTCAAGTAATTCTATCTTCAACATAATGTATTACAGACAAATCTTATTAAGGTTATTATACTTATCACTAACCCTTTTGAGGCCTTTTCTTTTCTTAATTACGGATATAAGTTCCTTGGATATCTAAGTCTATAGTTGGTTAGTCCACAGCCTTACACTGCATGCATGGTTATAATTATCGTTGTTAGTTTTGATTTTAAGATATTTGATATAGCTTGATCAGATCCAAGTTTAGGTACTTTGTTGTTCGACATTTAAATTTTTTTAAAAAAAATCTTGTTTCATAGCACACAACTAGAAATTAAATGCCTGTCTCTGTCGTTGATTTCTACTTTTTTAGAGTACCTGTCAAAAAGGATTTATAGAAGAGTAGAGGGTTGGAGGGTCAACTATCTTCTAATTATTTTTAAATTTCTTTGTGTTTATCATCTGTCTATCTACCTACATTAGCATACTCATATTTATCTTTTAGTTAAACAATGCATGTTGGATTCTGTCGTCAATGAAGATCTTGTTGCTTTGAGCTGATCAACTTGTAATCTGAGGTGTTTATGGTGTTTTGATTAGTAGACTATTGTTCTTTAATACATCTGATTCTGCTCCGCACAGATTGCATATGCCCTTGTTCAAGAACAAGAAGGTTTGGCACAACCGTTAGATGATTGCATTTCCTTCATTGGCCTGCTTGCTGATCATCGCTTTTGTGGTAAGGCTAAGAAATGTAATTTGATCATTGCTTTAAATTATATCAAATGCCTTTCTTCTTTAATATTAAGGCCCTGTTCTTTTGGACTAATTTTTCTAAATTTTAGCTCCATTCTGCTCTTTTAAGTTCATTTTAGTTCATCTCTATTAAGCTCAGTTCATTTTACTATTTTAGTTCAGCTCCGCTCAGCTCCATTCAGTTTCTGTAATATAGTGATTGAGGGGTTAATACCTCACGTGCTAGAGTGGCACCATTCTCTTATCTTTATGTTTAATTTACATGAAAAAAAGAACTTTTAGGAGTAACAATGAGAGGAATTAGGAATATATTTTAAGGACCACCTAAGGAACTGACCTCCAAAGTTTAAGATGTGGATAAGGTTGCATGTATACTGCTTGGCATTTGGAATTAATGCAATTAGAAATTTTTAAGCCTGAATAATACTCAAAGCCTAGAAATAAAGCATGTCAAAGGGATTTAAAAATGATGAGGTTGCATATATGGTGCTTGGCATTTGTAATTAATGCAATTAGAAAATTTTAAGCCTGGAATAAAGTATGCCAAACAACAACAACAACCATAATAATTTGAGGTCGGCTAACATGAATCGTTATAAGGAACCAACCTTGTATAGAACAGGAATGTCATCTTATAAAAAATATTAATGAAGGCACCTTGCAGGCTTGCAATGAGAAGGTATTAATGTATCTAATTTCTATGCTTATTGCTTCAAATAGAACAAAATTTCTGCTACTTGAATAAAAATATAGAATTTTTTGTGTGAGGTGTAAATTGTCCTAGGTTATGAGGTCTTTTGATATGTGGGATCTACTATCCAAAAGGATACAGAAGTGGATGGAGATGTAGCTCATCGGATCAAACCGCGTTAGTTAAAGTGGAAGAGGCTTGTTATATGGTACAAAATGTAAGGCCGTAAAGCATCGCCATGTGCATAAGATGAATGTAGCGGAGAGGCGTATGTTGCAATGGATGTCAGGCCATTCAAGAAAGGATCAGTTGAAAAATAAGATAATTATGAAGAAAGTATGGGTTATGTCGATCGAGTACAAGATGAGGGAGAATTGCTTAAGATGGTTTGGCCATGTAAGAAGGAGACAAAGTGACTCTCTGGTAAGGTGGCTTGGAGAATTGCAAGTGTTGGGATTGTAACAGGTAGGGGAGGACCTAAGAAAACTTGGAAGAGGGTGATTGAGAGTGAAATGAGTACATTGGGGGGATTGAGGAAAATATGGCGTTGGATAGGGCGGTGTGGAGTTAGAAAATTCACGTCAACGAAGTGTCATGATTATATATATACCTTTTAAATTTATCTTAGTACTTACTTTTATAATTTTACCCCATTAGTGTTCTATGAACTATATTGATTTCCTTTGCTAAAGTTTACTCAATCCTTTATATTATTTATATTAAACGTTTTAACTACCCTTTAAAACTTTCTTGAATTTTATTTTTTTGTTCTCTTTTAAACTCTCTTTATTTTTCTTAGATGCTCTTTCTGTTTCTCACTTTACTCACCTTTTTTCAAAGTCTTTCAACTGCTTAACTTGCTATGTCCCTTTTTTATATTGGAAGGTTCCTTAGGACAATTCATGTTAGCCGACCCCAAATCATTTTGGGACTAAGGCTTTGTTGTTGTTGTTGTATAGTGAGGTGTTTGGATTAAATTGCTATCTAATGCGGTCAAAGCTTTCAACTCAAATTTAGTTTATTTGGCATATCTAAGTAGAAAAGTATACCATTTTAAAACTTTGACTTCCAATATGCTGCAAGTAAACATTTAGTCACACTAGTTGCTTCACTTCTGGATTTAGTCATTTTTGCTCCTTTTCCTTTTAACTTGTTCTTGTAAATTTATATTATATCTCTGCAGAATATAATGGTGAACATGTTTTTGTGCTTGGCAAGACAATGTTATGAAAGGTTGGTCTCATAATGTGTCAGTTTTGTTTATTTGTGCTTGATCTTTGTACTTAATCGCAGGGATATCTTATCTGGAAAAGAAAGAAATACGCACCCTCCTAATACAGGTCAGTATTAGGTAGGAGTTGGTTTTATACTGCTGTTGTTCATGTGGAAGGATTATCATTACTCTATGTTTTGATAATTAGGGGAAAAAGAGAGGTGAAGAATAAAGAGGTAAGAAAATTGGAGGTTAGGGAATGGAAGGGAAAGAGTGAGCTTCCATTTTCCTTCCAAATCTCTCCAACAATGGAGGGATTTAGTTTATTAAAATGGGAACTAAAATGGATCCCTGCATTTCCTTTCATTCCCTTCCCTTGCTTAAAATAAGGTAAAATGTATCCCTCACTTTTCTTTCTTCTCTTTCCCTTGTATCTTCCTTTCAAACATGGTGTTAATGTTCTTAGAACTCATGAAGTCATGAGCTCATGGCAAGAAGATTTTTGCTTGCTTGAACTTTCTGGTGTCTAGAGTGGGGGTTAATTATTAAAATCATAGTAAGAGTGATATTTGACAATGGAATCTCTAATTATGTCATGAACAATTGACTAAAAGTTGAACATGAACTGAAATAACTAAATGCCTGTCAGTGTCCATTGTGAAGTTCTTGTGACGTATTGGAAACTATAGCAGCTATGAAGCTCATTTTTTGTACGTTATAGCTTGCCAGCTTCTTAGTTGTAATTCTTCTGAATCGCCTTGTTTTACATTATAGCTGTTTATGTGAATGAGCTTCATAGAAAATTGAGATGTTCTGGACTGGCTTGTGCAGGATCCCATGTACTGGACGTACAGGCCCTTTACAGAACAGATGATTAATTCTGCTGTAGATGATGTTCGCTTCCTTCTCTATGTATACCATATGATAATGGAGCAACTGAATGAACAATCCCTGTGGAAACTTGCAGTTCGAGGTGTATTACACTGTCGCTGTTTCTGCATTGTCAACAATAGATATGCAGATTGGCCATCTATCCCTTCTGTTGCAGGTTTGCTCTAGACTCGTACTATTGACATACTTAGTGATCTATAAACTGTTTGAATATCAAATTCATAATTTGTACAAATTTTCAAAAACTTGATTTGTGTATCTGTCCATGATTTTTGGGCATCAAGACATATGCTACTAGTAAACCATAATTGTGGCTTTTAACTTATTGAAGTATCTGATTACAAGCTCCTATATCCACCATAATATCCTACTGCCAGCTCACCAAAGTTAGATATAACTAACTTTTCTTCTGGATTCTTCTCTGTAACAAACTCCTGAGTTTGTTATATTCTCTCAGCATGCTTTTGTCATGTAATATACTATATAAATTGTAATAGTTTCTTTTTTTCCAGCTTGTAATTCATTTTCTAACTTTTCACACAAGAAATCAAAACAAGCTCTCTCTTCTTCTCTCTATTCTCTGTAATTTTCTGAGTTTTCTGAAGGAATTTAACATGGTATCAGAGCAATCGATCGATTGATGATTCGCTGCAAATCTGGTTTGATTTCTCTTCTTTCAGATTTTGTTTCTCATCTTCCTTATTTAGGTTTTCAATTTTTCTGGTGATTGATTTTTCAATTTGATTACTAGTTCTGGATTTCAATTTTTCTGGCGATGTTTTTCAATTATGGCTGCAAATTCTGGAAATGTTCATTCTCTGAATTCAAATCCTGCTAGTGTATATTTCTTACATCCTTCTGAAAATCCTTCGAATCCTCTTGTTTCTATTAAATTCAATGGTGATAGCTATAATGAATGGCAGAGAGGCATGATAATTGCTTTTGCTGCTAAGAATAAACTCGGTTTCATTGATGGAACCTTACCTAGACCTTCTGATTTGCTTGAATCTCAAGCTTGGGATAGATGTAATGCAATGATTATTGCTTACATTCTGAATTCTCTTGATTCTGGTATTGCTAGAAGTGTTCTTTATTTTAGTACTGCTAGAGAAATCTGGAAAGATCTTGAGGATCGTTATTCACAGAGTTAGGTGCTCAATTATATTCACTACAACAGACCTTGAGTGATTTGTCACAAGGTTCAAGTAGTGTAGCTGAATTTTTCACTGAAATTAAAGCTGTTTGGGATCAGATTTCTGGTATCAATCCTGTTCCTGTATGTTCATGCAACAATTGTACTTGCAATTTAACTCAAAAGTTTCTGAAACAACAGCAAGAGGAGAGGTTAATTCAGCTATTGATGAAGTTGGATGGTAAATATACTAATGTCAGGACAAATATCTTAATGATGCAGCCATTACCGAAGCAAAGGCAAGTAAGTTTGTTATCAGACACTCAGAATTTTGCAAACAACATGGCTTTTGCAGTGGATAATAGAAGACCTAATTCTTATCAGAATAATAGTTCAGCTTCTTTTAGACCACAGAATTTTAACACATGGAATCGGTTTTCTCAATCTTCTCAGACTGGTTCTAATAATTCTGGTTTTGGTAGAGGTGCACCTGTCAGAAAATTCTCTACATTATTCTGTGAATATTGCAAAATGTCTGGTCATACGGTTGAAATATGCTACAAAGTTCATGGTTATCCACCTAATAATGCTGCTTATAAAGGCAAAGGAAGAAGGATAGCTGCTATTGTGTATAGTGATGAAGCTGATGATGGTTCTGAGAAGCCTATTGAAACAGCTCATATCTCTTCTAAGGATTACAGCAGAATGATGCAAGTGATGCATACTCAAGGAGATTTTCAGAATACTGCTCCTGCTGAATCTGTGAATGCACAGAATCTTGTGCATTCAACATACAGTTCAGCTCACATGGCAGGTACATGTCTGCTTTCTTGCTCTAATTCTAAGTGGATTATTGATTCAGGGGCTATGGATCATATTTGCTGCAATATTGATTTGTTTACTTCTTATGATAAATTCACTAAAATGCCAAACACTATCACAGTTGCTAATGGTAAACAAGTGAATATTTAACATGTTGGTACTGTCAGATTTCATAATGGCATAGAGCTGCAAAATGTATTACATGTTCCAGACTTTACTTTTAATCTGATTAGTACACACAAGTTGTGTAAAGATCTGAATTGTGAGATAAAATTTACTCATGATACTTGCTTGGTTCAGGATCTTTCTCAGAACAGTATTCTGGTTCTTGGTAAACTGTTGGAAATGAGCATAAGAGTTTGCAGATTGCTCAAGGTTCTGTAGCTGACACTGTTCAGTCTGATAATAAATCTGAAGAAGCAAAACTGTGGCATCTCAGATTAGGTCATCTACCCTTCAATAAAATCCATCATGTACTTAGCAATGTGTCTAGTTGTTCTGGTCATGACACAATTTGTCAGATTTGTCCTAAGGCAAAGCAAACTAGGATTCCTTTCCCCATCAGTCATTCTAAGTCTTTGCACTGCTTTGATTTGTTGCATATAGATACTTGGGGTCCTTATAAGGCTTATACACATGATGGTTGTAATCTATTTCTCACAATAGTTGATGACTTTTCTAGACACACTTGGACATTTCTCATGAAGTCCAAGTCTACAGCTATATCTGTACTTGAGAATTTTGCAATAATGATACATAATCATTTTGGTGCTTCTATTAAGTGCATAAGGTCTGACAATGCTAAAGAATTATGTGAAGGTCCTATTTTACAGTTTTATAATAAGTTTGGGATTGTTCACCAAAGAAGTTGTGCAGACACACCACAACAAAATGGTGTGGTAGAGAGAAAACATAGACACCTTTTGGAAACTGCCAGAGCTCTTTATTTTCAGTCTAATGTTCCTATTTTTCTTTGGGGAGAATGTTTGCTATGTGCTACTCATTTAATCAACAGAATGCCCCTGAGTTCCATTGCTTTTAGCACCCCTTTTGAGCTTCTTTTTGGAACTAAACCCAACTTGAATCATTTGAGAATATTTGGATGTCTTTGTTATGCTTCTACCTTGAAAAGTAACAGAAGCAAGTTTGATTCAAGAGCTGCTCCTTGCATATTTCTTGGTTATCCACCCAATCAGAAAGCATATAAGTTGATGTGTTTAGACACTAATAAAATAATCATAAGCAGAGATGTTTATTTTCATGAAAAACATTTTCCCTACCATTTTTCTTCTACTCCTAAACAACACCTTATTTTCTTACCAATTACCACTCCTCACAACCCTGATCCTGTTCAACCTATTCCTGAACCCTTTCTTTTCTCATCAGATTCAGATAATGACTCTGATGCTCATTCTATCCCACATATTCCCCCTATACCTTCATCTTCTCCTTCTCCCATATCACCTACTCCAACCTCTGCATTTTTACAACCTGTTAGACACAGACCTGTTAAACCACCTATCTGGCACAAAGATTATATCACTGTTGCTTCAGTCACTGTCATTGGTGCAATCTTGTTCAGTATTCTGATCTTCCTTCCTCTACTCAAGCTTTTATCACCAAAACAGCATTAATTACAGAACCAGCAAGTTTTCTTGAGGCTTCTCAACATCAGGGGTGGATTGATGCTATGCAAAGAGAAATTGAAGCTTTGGAGAAAAATGGAACATGGGATCTTTGTGTTCTTCCTAAGGGGAAGAAAGCTATAGGCTGCAAATGGGTTTTTAAGGTGAAACTCAAAGCTGATGGATCTATTGAGAGATTAAAAGCAAGATTAGTAGCCAAAGGTTATACTCAGATTTTTGGGGTGGACTTTGATGAAACTTTTTCACCTGTGGTGAAGATGACTACAATTAGATGTCTTTTGGCCTTGGCAGCTTCTAAGGGTTGGTTTTTGCATCAACTTGATATCAACAATGCATTCCTTCATGGAGAGTTAACTGAAGATATCTATATGAAGATGCCAGAGGGACTGTCTAATCCTAACAACCTTGTCTGCAAATTAAAGAAATCTCTATATGGATTAAAACAGGCATCTAGACAGTGGTTTGCTAGGCTCACTGCTGAGTTGCAATCTCAGGGTTATACTCAATCCTTGAATGATTACTCTCTCTTTCTGAGGCAAGATCAGTCTCATATCATCATTGTTGTTGTGTATGTTGATGATATTATAATCACTGGCACTGATTCTGATGCTATTCATGCCTTGAAGAATCATTTGCATCTTGTTTTCAGCATCAAGGATCTTGGTAGACTTCATTATTTTGTGGGGATTGAAGTTACTTATTTGTCTCAAGGCATTGTTCTCACACAAAGGAAGTTCTCCAAAGAACTCATTGCTGATTCTGGTTTTGATGTTTCTAGAATTGCAAAAACACCTTTGCTACAAAATCTGAAGCTGGCTCATGATAGGGTGTTTTGTCCTGATCCTTCTCTTTACAGACAGTTAGTGGGGAAGCTAAATTTTTTGACTCACACTAGGCCTGACTTGTCCTATGCTGTGCAGACTTTGAGTCAATTCATGCAACAACCAAGAATGCCTCATCAAGCTGCCTGCATCATGTTCTCAGATATGTGGCTCACACTTTGGGTCAAGGGATTTTAATGCAAGCTCATAATGAGCTCACTCTCATAGCCTTTTCTGACTCTGATTGGGCTTCATGTGTGTCTACCAGACGATCTATAACTGGCTATGTCATGCTTTTAGGCAAGTCTGCTGTTTCTTGGAAGTCTAAAAAGCAGGGTACAACTTCTAAATCTTCTTCTGAGGCAGAATACAGGGCAATGGCTGCAGCTGCTTATGAAGTCACTTGGCTTGTCAGGTTGTTACAAGAACTTGGAATAGATAATTTGAAGCCTGTGAAGCTTTGTTGTGATAATCAATCAGCTATTCAGATTGGCAAGAATCTAGTTCAACATGAACGCACTAAACATAATGAACTGGACTGTCATTTCACCAGGGATAAGGTGCTAGAAGGCTTATTGGAGCTTACTTATTTACCTTCTGCAGAACAACCAGCTGATTTGTTTACAAAGGCTCTTCCCAACCAGCAACATCTTTATCTGTGTTCCAAGCTAGGTATGCTTGACACCACCCCTAGCTTGCGGGGGGGTATTGAAGTATCTGATTACAAGCTCCTATATCCACCATAATATCCTACTGCCAGCTCACCAAAGTTAGATATAACTAACTTTTCTTCTGGATTATTCTCTGTAACAAACTCCTGAGTTTGTTATATTCTCTCAGCATGCTTTTGTCATGTAATATACTATATAAATTGTAATAGTTTCTTTTTTTCCAGCTTGTAATTCATTTTCTAACTTTTCACACAAGAAATCAAAACAAGCTCTCTCTTCTTCTCTCTATTCTCTGTAATTTTCTGAGTTTTCTGAAGGAATTTAACATAACTGAAGTATATGGATCAATACAGCTGTGAACAACTCATAATATAAGCTCAGTCAAATGTCATTCATGTAGTAAATGAATGGCCTAAACATGTTTTGAGGACTGTTCATTTGTTCAACAGAAGACTAGCCAAGCTTTAAATGTTATGTTTGGGTCATCTATATGTAATTTACATGTAATAATCTACATTTTTTAATGCAAGTGTCTGTTGTCTAATTACTCAATTGGTTATTGGTATAATCCGGTTATAACATAAACTTAATGAGGCATGACTAATCATTTTTTACCTCTATGTTGTCAGTGTTTTCTATTGAATATCTCTTGACTACACTCTATCCAATGTCATCTTCGATCGTAGTCAATTCCATCACATAACATCCCCTTAAGCCTGGACCACCACAGTTAAAACATGAAAATAGGATGGAAACTATACTTGTCTTAAGAGTACATGCAGCAGCTGAGAGTCCTGAGACATTAGTTAACCCACAACCTACTTGAGGCTTATCAGAAACTATTTGGAAAAATAAGAGCTGGACTTCTTAAGCTTCCTGAGAATAAAGAAGTGAAGTCTTAGGAAATGAGTTAAATGTCAAATGGGACCTTGAGCCATTGCTTAACTAAAGCTGTATGGGGCTACTCTCGAGGCCTGATTCACAACTGCAGATCTTCTTTAGCATCTCCACCTGCTACTGAGTGATTATTGGGCTAGGAAATTTCTCTTTCCCTTTTTCTTTTCTTTTTAATTTTTGTAGAGCCAGTGGTCCCATAAAATTAGGTCTTACTGTTGTGAATTAACTCATTACAGATGATATATTGTAGAATTATTAACCAACTGTACCCTTACTTTTGCTGTACTGATATGTGTTCTCAGATCAGTCTCAATAGTGAGATTAGAAGTCTCCTATATTTACATTTTCGTATTTGCTGCCTCCTTGACAGTTTGTAACTTTGTATTGACGGCTTTGGAGAAGGGGGGACTAAGGGAGACAGGCATCTACTTTTCATTCTTTGAATAGTAACCGGATTGAGATAGAGCTATTCCTTGGCCTCTTCAGACTGATATATGTGGGGGTTCTTGCATTTATATGAGTATATTGTGGTATTTTCCCTTTAGTTGGAAGATTCCTGGGAGTAGTCCAGGTCATTGTGAAATGTCACTTTCTTCTTTGATGTGATTTCTTTCCTCGAAAAGAAATGTGTATTGGTTCTTTGGTTGGATTGAACTGACTTTGCTTGATTCCACTAGTTGTTTTCCCCTTGGTAAAATTTTAATGAGCTTCAAATTCTAAGAAATCTAATATGACAAATTCAGTCTCACTTAAATTCCATTTCTTGTCAGGTGACTTTTTTCCAAGTGGAAAAGTTCCTGAGCAGGAGATACTATCTGTGATTGATGTTCCATCCGGGAAAATGGGATGCATTATTGGAAAAAAGGGAGCTACAATCCAGTTCATAAAAGAATCGTGCAAGTATAATCCTTCTCTTTTATGAATTCCATGCTTTCACTGAAATCTTTCTTTTTCTTTCTTTTTTGTCTCTTTACTTTTTTCATTCTAAACGCTCCTTCATGTATTGCTTGCAATGCAGAAATTTTCATTGGAGGTGACAGAGGTCCTTCTGACAAAGTAAGCTTCAGTATTAATCTTCTCTCATGTTCTACATTTATAATTTTGTCTGCAAGTATATGCAAAATTCTTTTGTGTGTGCTCACAACAGTCTACTAGTCTAAGATTTATACAACTATCATGGATTGACAAATTACAAACATTCCACTTTGTTGTTTTACAAGTTGAAATACCTTTTTGAGCCCTATGTAGTTCTTTTGCAATGTTATAGAGTTTGAATTACAGATGATTATAGTGGTTAGTGAATCTTTGTGATTGTTATGGTCAGCTTGTAGTGTTGAAGTGCCATATCTGATCCAAGGCAATTGTGGTTGTCACAAACTCACAACATAATACATCTTCATGCTTTTAGCATGTTCAATAGCTTTTTTTTTAAAAAAAATAAATAAATAAATAAAAAATGTAACAGTTCTTGTAAAAGGGAAGCCAGGTGGCTTTCTCATGGTAAGGTCATATGGTTTTAGAACTTTTATCAAGATCTTAACTTGATCGAATACTCTCATACAACATAGGATATCGGAACACTACTTTTTTCTTTCTTTTTTTTTTTTTTTTTTTGAGGAAAGAACGCTACTTTTCTTGGTAAACGTTTTACTCGTACCCAAATGCTGTCTAAGAGAAACGGTTGCACCTAACATTCACCTCTGCAAATTAAATGGATAGTGAGCCACAAATATTGAATATTGTTGGCAATGCAAGCTTTAGGGCTCAAGGCTCCTAAAATATGATGTACATCTCATTGTATATTTAAACTTTTAAAGATTAGTCTGTATATTTCTTGAATAACTGTATATTGATGCTGTTGATTTGTGTTGTAGTTGGGACTAGACTAGACTTAATTTGGCCTGTTAAATCTAGTTGAGGAACAATGTACTGGCATCTGTATCACAATAATGTGAAGATCTAGCCTAATTTATAATTGTATAATGCTGACCTCTCACTTGTAAGGATGACAATGTTGGGAATTCCTGATGCCGATGAGGCTCTGTCTAGTACTATACCCCCTCTTCCCTCTCCATTACCTTTGTGCTAGAGTTTTTTTTTGTTGATTTTAATGATATCAAGGTGGTTTTTGACCCCTTGTATCTCTGCATAAAATTATTTTGAAGTTTAAAAGTAATGTACTGTACCAAAAGAAACAATTTAACTCAGGAATGCTTTCCGAAGGAAATATAGGGAACTGATGGTTTATAACGGTAAGCCTGGTCAAAGTTGGCGGAGTTGGACTATAAGAGGGCTAAAGTGTATTCTGAGCTAAAAGTATCAACACTCTGCAGGTCATGGCACATCAATAAGCGCCTAACAATAGGAGTCATTAGAAATGTACTATAAGTGATGTAAGACCCATCTTAACACCAAAGCTTTAACTATTCAATTGGGAATGTAGCTGCTTATTATGCATAACTCGTCCCATATTTTACTAGTATTGGGCACTTCTTATTAATTTAGAGGTGAAAACTATATGATCTCCGTATTCTGAGAAATAAGTCATACAACTTGTTGTCGTTCCTCTAACATCCCAACAGTTTTTTGTTCTTTCTAATTATGTTCCATCGTGAATACAAACGTCAGACTCAGGTATGTGTCCTAGAGTATTGACATGGGAAATTCCTATTTAAAGATGCAGAAACTCTGTATGAGTGCTTGGGATTCATAACGTGTCCAAGGTTACTCTCCTTATATGAAATACATGTGTGAAGCATTCTGTTTGTTGTTATTTTGCTTGAATATGTCGTCCCAAGTTGATAGCGTATTTAGCTTTCTGTGAAAACCTTGCACTTTGGCTAGAATGTAAGAGTTCATGTATCCATACCCATACCCCTTCTTGTAGTGGATACTTGAGCTAAATATAATTGTTGTGAAACGTTGTGGCCTTTGGGAGTCAATGTTATACAAAAAACATGAAATTATTGTTGTTTTGGTGTTAATCTGATCTCAAATATATGTATGCAGGTCTTCATCATAGGACCAACAAGACAAGTGAGGAAGGCCGAAGCCATGCTAAGAGGTAGGATGTGTGGCTGACCAGTTTTCAAGCTGGTGCATTCACTAATATTGCAGTATCTATCACTAACTTGCAAATCCCTCCTAATTGACGCTTTACATAGGCTGTAGCACATAACTGATCCATGATTATGAAAAAATGTAAGAAAGAAAATAAAAGATGATTATTATCTAAAAGAGTTCCAAAATGCTAGGAGTATTAATGAACGGTAGATTGTGATATTTAGGCTTAGATCCTAACATTTAAATCCTGAACTTATTGCAAGTATTCTGAAACTTGTAGACATTAAAGAAAATTGTAGAGAAGAGATATAAGTCAACTTGCTTCAATGAGCCATGATCAGCCAGCATAGAGCTGGAAATCATCAGCTCATTTCTTATCCTATTCATGCTAAAAGTTATATGTTTGCATTCCAATGTGGATGACATTTATTCATGACAATTTAAGAGGTATGTTTTTGATTAAAAGCGTAGATTGTTCAAGAAATTATTGATATACGACATATAATTCGATGCCTGCTATTGCACCAGTGTATGTGGTGTGGAAAAGAATACATGCGACTTCAGCTTCGTTCTTTTCACCTAAACTTATTAACCCTTTGATGAACTTCACAATGAAAAGAGCAAGGTGCATAGCTAAATAAAACGATAAAATTTGAATATCCAAAATTATTGAGATTGGTTTGTATATATTGTGACATGATTGGCCAATTGGTCGGCTATTTTTTTATACATAACAATATTGGTGTTTTGTATTGTCTTGGACATCAGGTTAGTGTTGTTTTCGTTCTTGTCATATGATGGTGTGTTGAGCTTAGATGCACCATACACGTAAGGATGTGGTTACAAGATTGTAAATGAGTGTTGTTTTCGTTCTTGTCACAACTCACAATATGGTTTTTTGGTGTGCTTGGAAACGAGACTCAAAGGCTGGACCATCAAAGGGCAGATCTACTTACCAAAATAATAATGAGGTGTCTTGGTCTGGCAAATTTGTTTCCCTAAATTTTTACTAGTATAAACTACTATAAAATTGACAAATTGTAAAGATTTTTTGGGTGCAAATGTAGTAAATTAGATTAGATTTCAATTCTTGATTAACTTGTCTCAAACCTTTACCCTCTAAAACAGATTTTCATATTACAGAATATTTCATCCATTCTATTTTACTTGTAACAGTTTGACTTTTACGTTTGTCAATTCATTATTTCAACTTGATTAATATTATATATTATACAAAGTTGATATTATTAAAAATATGCATTGAGTTAAATATTACAAGATTTCACTTTACTATTTTTTTTTACAGTACATACCAATCACAAGGTTCACAACTAAATATGATCAAATAGAAAATGTGCATTGTTACAAAGTGTTAAACTATTGCAAATAAAATTAAACCGAAAAATTATTAGATAGAGTGGAAATGAATAAGTACAAGTTTTATTCATAATTCCCCACTAATTCGTCTCTAAAGAGTAGGATCAAGTAAAGAGAAAGTAGGAATTCACCGCTGTAACAGTTTACTTTTACATTATTTATACATTGACTTTGACTATATTTTCTTACTTAAAAGCAAATTTATTGCTTTAACAATTGTAACAATCACAATGTACATTTTTTCAACATCAAAATTGCATATATTATGCCACTCTGCTAGTTAAATTGCTACAATTATTCAGAAACAGAGGGAGTAAATAGTTGTCGGGATTTGACGGTTACAAAAATTGCGTCCTAGATGGCATCTGCGGACCATGTCAGCAATGGTCGGCAGGAAGACCACACGGATACAGGTTGGAACTACTAGTACTTAAATTTGGTGGTGGGGAAGTAACGAATCAGTCTGCCAAGAGATAAACTGTGGCCTTGTGTAGGGATCCAATTCCCTTGTCTTGTGTGTAAAATTTTGATGGTGACAAGTACGTACCATTATTGTACATGGAACTTAAACCAAAAACCTCGCATCCACTCACTCTACTACTCTTAGATACATCACTTTCACCAGCTCTTCTATCTTCATTTACACCCTCCCATCCCGTTTCTTTATACCCCGTTTCTTGTACCGTTGGGCCTCAACATCGCCTTTGCCGGTTGCTCCTCTTTTGTCCTACTCGGAAAATGATGATTTGGATTGTGTATTTAAAGTTTATAGTCGATATGGTGTATGTGGATAGGGAAGGTAACCGTGTAGCAGATTTGTTTGTCAATGACAAATCATGGTGTTGTTTAAGAAAATAAAGTACATACATGGTGTTGTTTGAGAAAATAAAGTTTATACACTATGTACTTTGTATTAGAGGATGTCCCATTAGATACTATAGAATTCTAGATGAGGATATTAAATTAGAGATGTGGATTTTGTCATGACTATTGATTAGTTCTCCCTTAGATTATTGGTTTGTCTTAGTTTCTTTTATTTTAATTAGACGAGAATAGATATGAGTTCATATGACAATTTTCATCATATTCCTTTAAACCTCTAATGAGTTTTAGTTCATATATAGGAGCAATCGATATTTTTTTTTGTTCTAATACAAAGAAGCAATCGATTTTTATAACCTAGGTAAAAAAGGTTGGGCAATTGCTTATACTCGCTCTTTATAGTTTAAATTTTGGTATTCAGTTTTACAAGGTCGAGTTACCTACTTTAGATTTATTTTCCATTGACTGAAGAACTAAGTGCTATGTTTGGTTAGGCGTAAAATAAAATATCAATCGTTCTACATCTGCATCTGACCATGTTAAGTCTATTTCATTTGTCGAAATCCATTTGTTGTATGAAATGGATTAGCTAGATGAGGCTTTCAATTACTCCAACAATGTAATTGAATATGAAAGTGAAGCAGTGTCCAAATCGTCCGCTGATAATGTTAGTTTGAGAACGACAAAGAACAATCAAATTGTAGTTATGGAATTGTGTTATAGGCTTAGCAATACAAAACGATAGTTTTCGTAGACTTTCCTTTTCATTGCGTGTGTATGCTTGATGCCATATCACATATATGGTGCGTGGTTGCATGTGAATATTGGACCATCTAACCCTATAGACGGTGGGCTAAAATATAATGGGATGCAACTTAATTATGTTTATAATTTTATATAAAATAAAATAGATCATTTATGTTTAAATAAAACTCTTTTCTTTTGTTTGCTATTTTTTTTTCATCTTTCATCCACCAATTTGATGACCGGATTTATCATATGACTAAACTTCAATTGTTTATTTACACTAATTTATAAGAAAAAAAAATGATCATATTGATTCATATACAAAGTAGGAACTTATTACATTTGTCTCATCCAAATTAATTAGTGACTTGAAGTCAACAGATTCAATTTTGCAATATAGATGCATGCTCCTCTTCATTGTAAGGGACCACAATTTATGAACTATGTCCCAATTTCAAGGAAATGCTATATACGCATATACTTTGCATCAATTAATTGGTTAATCCATATCGGACCATATACTATCAGCAACTGTTAACTACTAGGGGCATTAAAAAAGAATCAAGTAAATTTTTTTAAGGGAATTGAAAGTGGTTAATTTATACTCCCATTGTCTTTATTTGTCTGCCCCGTTTTTTATATAAGGCCAAGGTGTTCTTAAAAGATTATTGATAATTACAAAATTATTTTCATAAAAATTAGATTTCACCACTAAAACCTATAGTAATAAAGTAGAAAGTACACATGGAGTAAAGTCAACAACTGATTAGAAACGGAGGAATTGAAATACTGCCGTTTCAAATATTACAGAATAACATTTTACCCTAAAGCAATTTATACCCAAAAGTAATTAAAAGTTCCTCTAAAACCTGATGTTTTATGTACCCGGGTGCTCTAAAAAGTTTAATGTTATTTTTCGAAGGTCAAAGTCATTCTCATTACAGAAATGCATGTGATGAATTTATAATCAAAACCCTCCTATTCTCAACCTCAATTCCTTTTACGACAAAACAGCCACACCATGTATTACACTCCCTCTCATCAGATATTCGGATTCAATAATATTGTCTATTTAAATTACATTATATGATTATCGGTTCAAAATGTATTTCACTAATATTTTTTTCAAAGTACATCAAATTCGGCCTGGACCTTTACTATAGATGATGAGGTACGAACCCGGGAGGCATGTCCATCATGCTATCTATATCTCAAGATTTTTTTCCAACGTAAAAGAACAAGTGCATGCAACAAGGCACAAGTGGTGGAATCGCTTAGTTGCCTTTTAGGTATTGTTACATATGATGATTTTATGAAAGTGGGACATCAACATGTAAGTATGTAACCGTACTCAAGATTTCATGGCCTTATTATTAGGACCTAAAATTATAAACTGAAAATCTTTTGATGATCAACCAATAAAATTGGCATCTAGTATGAGTATTTCTATTTTTGTCAAACTTTGACAGCCACATGAAACCTCAAATCCAATTGTCAATTGTCAAACATTCGTGATTGTGTTCTACCAAACTAAACCAACCACAAGTTTTTGGAGCAATTATTGACTAATTATAATACGTCTTCTTGGTTTTATAATATCCAAGCTCTTACTTTTTTTTGGTCCAAAGTTGTGTCTTATTTTAACTTTATAAAACCTACGGTAAAACCGTTTTCTCACAAGTATATATCTTAATGTACCACTTCATTTTAAAATAAACTAGTTATTGGCCCGGGTAATGTACCGGTCATTAAAAATTTATTGAAAATAGGATAGTACACCAGAGTGCACCATGTGCATGGTGCACCCGATAAATAAGAAAAAAGGCAAAAATAACATAATTTGGTTGAACAAAGAATATAACGTGTTTGACAAAGAATATACTTATGTTTGACAAAGAACATACCTATATATGTGTGATAATATGTTCTTTTATACTTATGTTCTTTAACATATATATATATATATATATATATATATATATATATATATATATATATATATATATATATATATATATATATATATATTGATTAAACATGTTTTTTGAATTTCGATAATACAAAGTATGTTCTTTGAACTTGGCTAAGATGTTCTTTGAATTTGGCTCATACGTTCCTTGAGGTAATGAGTGACGCACATATTGTATTTTTTTTTATTGTTATCATATATATTTAAATTATTTTTATTATCATATATTGTTTGAGTTTGATCAGTGTGTTGTTTAGATCTGAATTATATGTTCTTTACATTATACAAGAGTATTTCACCAAAAAAAAAAAAATTATACAAGGATAACTTATGTTCTTTTAACATATGTGATTTTGAATTTTAAAATTTGAAAATAAAATTTTGAAATATTTTTAGTTGAAAATAATTTTTGAGAGTGAAAACTAAAAATATTATGGAAAGTTGAATTTTTAGAGAGAAAAAAAAACTATTTTTGGGGAAATTATATCTTTGGTAAAAAAAAAAAAAAGAAATTAAAAAAAATAATAAATCTATTAATGTGTAATTTTTCATGAAATTTTAATAAAGTTTTATCATATTCACTTTGTAATGTCTTAATGTTCTTTGGTAATGCATGTTCTTTGTCAAACACAACATGTTCTTTGTCAAACACTTATATGTTCTTTTTCAAACATTTATATGTTATTTTCGCCTTTCTTTTATAAGTAGGTGCACCATATGTATGGTGCACTCCTGGTCATATATCCTAAACTAATTGGTGATAAGTGGACTAACTCATCAATCTTACATATTAGTCATTCTCTTTTAAACTTTCAATGTAAAACAACTAATTTGATCTAAATCCATACATAAGTTATTTTCTTAACAATAATAATACACGGACCTTTGAACACATAAATGTACAAGTTTCTAGCAATTCCATCTTCATATATAACAGCTCAATCAGAAATGCTCACGTTGGTCTCACGCAATTCATCCAATCTGATATCAAAGTTTGCGCAATTTGCCATTATACTTGAAATTAAAAAACAAACAAACAAAGAAGCTGATTCAAATGTCCGATCCTTTTTGCCAGAAAAAACATAAAAAGGATAATCTAAAATATTGAGATTGATACTCTTAACTTGAAGTTTTCAGATTATCATCAGATCACAGTTTCTCTAACAACAAGATCAGATGGTCCCAATTTTACAGCTCTTTTCTATCAGTGCTCTTCTTTTTTTTTTTTTTTTTTTTTAATTATTGTAAAAAAATAATTAAAAATAAAAATTATAGCATGTGAAAGTCAGCCCTTAAGCCAATGATAGGAAGCCACGTAGGCAAAACGGCTGATGTTCACGTGTGATTGGGCAATAAATCTAGAATGTAATTATGCAATGTAATGTGGGACCCACTTTAGCTTTGTAGTAACGCTGTGGTAGGGCAAGTGGCGAGGTTTTAAGACTGTTAAAACTCTTTTTAGTTTGGGGTTCAACTGTTTGTTGTAGATTCATATTCATTATAACGCGGGAAAATTAAAAATGTAACTTATACTATGGTATAATGAAGACTTATTTTAGTTATAAATATGATATAATACTTCGTATTTATGATGGCCGGTCACTATTGATTCTAGATTTCTAGTTAGCTATTAGTTTCACATTGTATAGGGTCTGATTTACTAAACTAGAATTATTCCAAGTATTTCAGCTGGAACAGCTAACTAAAATAAATTGAACTGAACTGATTGAAGTTGAAATGAACTGAATTTAACTGAATATTTTATGAGAAAATGAAATTAGGAACTGAGCTGGACTGAACTAAACTAATTGGAGCTGAACTGAAAATAAGCTGAAGAGAATAGACCCTAAGTTCGTTTTAAGGGAGGCAGAGAGAGGTGTGCGTTGAAGATGGGCTATTATAATTGAATTTAATTCGAGTTATATTTGAGAAATATATTATTATTGGATTTTTTGAATCATATGTACTTGTATTCACCTCAATTGTGAACTAGCTAGTTTAGGTAACAAGATAAATTTAATGTTTCACATGTTAATTGAGTTGAATTCATTTAAAAGCAACATTCAAATTTAGCATCGATTATGGATTGTGTTAATGTATCTTAAGTGTATATGTTTCTAATTTATTATCTAATCTAGTTATATGTAAAGTATGGATTGTGTTAATGTATCTTAAGTGTATATGTTTCTAATTTATTATCTAATCTAGTTATATGTAAAGTATAACTGAATCTAAGTAGTTAGTGGTAGATTGGTAGTAATGATTGGTATGTAGTCTATGTACAATGATCTCCTATTACAATATTGCATGATATAAGTTTATGATACACCAATATATGCAACCATACATGTTTATGGTACGTCGAATTAGTTTCAATGTATTTCATATAAATAGTCAAATTTACACCGTTGCAATTTGCAATCATCAATAAATGGGCCCTCCTTATTCATGCATCAAAAGCAAAGTATATATTACTAGTGTATTGGATTACGGATTAATGAATGAACTAACACGCAACCCGTGATGAAGCCGAGAAAAACTAGATTACAAACAAGCAAGTCCAATTCTAGATTCACCCCAAACTCATTGACAATAAGATGATGAATAAATGCATGCACACATGGAAACTTTTGCTAGTAGTTAAGAGGAAATATCATTTACACTTGTAGTTTTCCAAATTCCACAAACTTGTAAATAAATCAATGGATTATTGCCTATTGTCTTTTTTTAAGTGAATTTGTATGTTTCCATCATGCCAACCTTGAACGTGACAATTTTTTTTCCAACTACCCAATCAATTTATTATTAATTTTCATTGCGTTATCAACATGATTATTCTCTCCTTTAATAATTAAATGAAATTTTTAAATAGACACAAGAAAAAGAGAAGTGAAAGAAAATTCAGGTAGAAGGTAGGACATGTATTGTAAAGCATAATTTAGAAGGTTTAACGTGATTGAAAATTGCTAGTGTTAATTGCATATGGGAAATTATTGTTGCACAAAAATTTATGCTGATTGGAATAATCACTACAGTACACCTGCTCAGGTTGCTACCCCCATTGACTTGTTTATCTACTTTTAAATTAACTACTCCGTAATTGTTGTTAGTTAAATCCGAGTACCTACTAGCTATGGTGGTTAATGTACATATCTAGTCATATGCAAAAACTCTTTTAAAGTTGTTAGACAACATAATGAGAGAAATAAGTTTTAATAATAAAAAAAAAAAAAAAAAAAAAAAAATCGGTATATTTTAAGGGTATAAATGTCTGTTTACTATTCGTAAAAGTTAAATAAATGACAATTAACATTAATAATGAGGACAAATAAGTAATAAACATATTTCAAAAAAAAAAAAAGTATTAAACATATTAGAGGATATAATTCTCTAAACACTATTCATAAAAGCTTAAAAATAATTATATCATATCAATAAAGGCATATACCATACATAAACAAACATTTTAAGAATTCCCTACATTTCTTAATATATACTATGTTTTTTTTTTCCATTTACCAATAATAAAACAATCATTATTAAATTAAGAATAACATGTAATTAAAAACGGAAGAAATCTTACATTCATATTAAGTTGATATATACTCTATTTATGATGTTAAACTAATGGTCACAAATTATTAGTTAGAGTGTTAGACACTTAGTATTATTTTTGGACATTTTGTAAGAAATAGCTTATAAAACGCATTTTTTGCGAGAAACTACCTAATTTAAAAAAAGTTGTAAGAAAATACAAAGGGTAAATAATGTAAGAGACTATCATTGGTAGAAAGTCACTATTGACTTTCATTTTCCAGCGTTAACCACATCACGTGCTAATCACGTGACTTTTAATTCACCCTTTCCCTCCATTTTTCTTAATTGACACGTGACATGATCAACGCCTCAACGATGACTTTTCGACCAAGGGTAGTCTCTTACAACACTTAGGGCATGTTCTCTTACGTTAAAATTCAGTTGAGTTCAGTTGAGTTCAGTTGAGTTCAGCTCAATTCAGTTCAGTTCAGTTCAGATCCTAATTTCCTTCTCTTATAAAATATTCAGTTCAGTTCAGTTCAGTTCAGTTCAGTTCAGTTCAGTCAATGAGAACATGCCCTTATCCTTTTCTAAGGTAGTTTCTTACAACATTTTTTATTAGGTAGTTTCTTGCAAAAAAAAAAAAAAAAAAAAAAAAAATAAAAAAAAATAAAAAAATTCATAAGGTAGTTTTTCATAAAATGTCGATTATTTTTACTTAAATATAAACCGGGTAGTTGGATTTGATATTACTCTTATAATGAACATGTATCCAGCTACTATATTCTTATTATTTTACAAAATTTGTTGCAAATTTTTAAAAAAATTGATTACAGAATGGAAAAAAAAAAAGGAAAAAAAAAAAACCTATTAAGAATTTAAGATATTTTGCTGTATTTGATCTATGCAAAAATCATAAATTCTTATTATCTTGTAATGCCATGAAACTAAGCTTTATGAGAATGTAATTATTAAACACCCACTCTCTTTACATTCAACTCCTAAAAATTAAAGCTTCATTTATACACCCAATCGGGCATAGTGTGTACTATATGCCCAATGGAACATATTCTCTCCATTTCCAAAAGTTCTTTTTATTTGGAATTTGGATACTATATTAGCTATTTACAGAATTACAGCTAAATATAATCTTTTACAAGTAATATAATTGAATTTTCTCCGATCCATATATAGAATTACTAGTAGATATCATGAGTCTTCCGACGCTTAACTTCTTCGTCGAACCGTGCAACTAATCTCCCTATGTCATCAATTTGTTACAAATAAGAAGGGGAAAAGTCTTTGGAATCAATGAGAGTACAATATCATTTATTTATAAAGGCAATATTAGTTAATTTAACAACATGAAATTCCCTTTGTAAAAAAAATAAATAAATAAATAAATATTGGCACCTTATCCCCCCCCCCAAAAAAAAAAAAAAAAGGAAAGGAAAGGAAAACATGTATTCCAAACCAACATCTGTTTGTTCTCTATTCCATTCCATTTTTTCTATTTGCATATATTGAAACCCTAATTGTCACCAAAATCTGTAATAAACTCTTCAAATATATGTTCAACAACTCAAATTTATTGTAATTAGGAGCGAGAGTTTTTGAAAATGAAGGGAACCAAAAACAAAAGGCTAAGCCATATCATATTTCAAAAATATGGAAAATATATATCTTGATGAAGAGCCATTAACAAATACAAAGAACTCAAAATGCATGTGAAATGAAAAATGTGTACACATACTAATGATACTACATTACCTTATATAGTTCAAAGTAAAAGCTATTCCCTCCGTCCATAAATTACATTCCTGTTTTTCTCTATTATGTGAGGAATAAATGACAGAAATAGGAATGTAATTTAGGAACGGAGGAAGTACAAAATATCTATCAAATATAAAGAAAATACTGTTTAAACCTCAAAAGGCATGTATGTCTAATCAATCTTACATAGATTGTAATGAAAAGAGTATGCTACCTCTTATTATTTTTTAGTTGCAATTTTGGAATATTTAATTTATACTTCACAAATAATACCCCAAAGTTGTAACTTTAAAAAACAGAGGTAGTATAATAGTTAAAAATCACGAAAAATAAATACTACGCTGTTTGATTATATATAGGATCATGTAATAATCCAAACCCCAAAGAACATACTTTCTCCGTTTCTTTATAGTTGCAACACTTTTCTTTTTACGTTTGTCGATACATGTTTTCAATCGTTAATATCTTTAATTACCAATGTGTAAAAATTATACACATTTGATAATAAAATAGTATAAATTGAGACAAATCTAACAAGATTCCACATGACTATATTTTTATTTAAGAATAAATCATTATGGTTCTTAAAAAAAAAAAAAAAAAAAAAAAAAAAAAAAAAATAGTATAAAAGTCAAACTGTATGTAACAGCTAAAAAAACCAAAAGAAGTATATAATATGGAGTATACATTGATAAAAGAAACGGCTATTTCACCAAATGCCACATAGCACTTTAGAAATTCACCAAATGCCATCGGACTTTTCAGAATTCACCAAATGCCACCGAGTTTATAAAAAATTCACCGAGTGCCATTAATGACCAACGACAGTTAACTCCGTTAGTCATTAAGGCTAATTATGCCACGTGGTGGCTTATGATTGGTTGCTTATTAAATTAGTAAATTAATTACTTAATAAAAAACTTTATTAAAAAAAAACACCCACCATGACCTAGCCCCAACCACCGCCTGTCACTGCCACCACCATATCTCCGCCTCCAGCCAGTCCCCACCGCGGCGCAACCCAACCCTGAACAACCGCACCGGCGACGACGCAACCCAGCCTAGCTAACCTGCGCCAACGACGCAACCCAGCCTAGCCAGCCCACGCCGACGACGCAACCCAACCGCAATTCACTAACTCTCTTTCTCCCTCAACAATCCCGCCCCTCCACACCGCCGACGACCAAATTCCCCCCCCCCACGCCGGAGAACCCAAATCAGTTCATCCCCTCTTAGCTTCACCCTTTCAACCATCACGCCGGATCCCTAAATTAAAAACCCAAAAAATCGAAATCTAGGGTTTCGACACCTTAAACCCCCAATATCGATTTCCCTTAATTCGAAGCCCCTTCCCCGCTCCGGCGAACCCAAACCCGCCCTCCCCCTCCCATCTCCACCCTTTGAACTACCTCGCTTAAACCCCAAAATCGAAAACCTTTAAATCAAAATTTAGGGCTTTGATTTTGGAGATTTCAATTTTGGGGTTTTAGGGTGCCGAGGATGGTGGTTTAAGGGGATGGGCTGGCGTAGGGGCGGTGGTGCGGTGGGAAGAGTGGTGCCTGGAGTTTAATTTTTTTTAAATTTTTTTATTAATAAAATGAACCAATTATAAGCCACCACGTGGCATAATTAGCCTTAATGACTAACGGAGTTAACTGCCGTTAGTCATTAATGGCACTCAGTGAATTTTTTATAAACTCAGTGGCATTTGGTGAATTCTAAAAAGTCCGATGGCATTTGGTGAGTTTCTAAAGTGCTCAGTGGCATTTGGTAAAATAGCCGCAAAAGA
Source organism: Chenopodium quinoa (assembly GCF_001683475.1). Classification (NCBI taxonomy): domain Eukaryota; kingdom Viridiplantae; phylum Streptophyta; class Magnoliopsida; order Caryophyllales; family Amaranthaceae; genus Chenopodium; species Chenopodium quinoa. The sequence continues at coordinate 3,823,945 of NW_018745523.1, read as the reverse complement.
AATATACTAAAAGAACTTTAAACTCAAAAAGAACATACAATTCTAACTTAAAGAGTATGTTTCGTGTTCTTAATAATATTTGTTTTGTTCTTTTCATATGTAATTGAAGATAAATGGCTCCATCCGATCATGATCTTTGCAATAATGAATTATGATCTTTCTAGATGACGCATTTTTTGTTTGATAAAAGTTACCTCCTCGTTTTTATTTAGTTGACACGTTTAATTTAGGCACACATATTAAGGAGATGAGAGAGAGTGAGAGAGAATGATAAAGCAAGTGGAGAACACTTTTAAAAAGCAAGATATAAAACTTACTCAAAAAGAAAACGTGTCAACTAAAAAAAAACTTCCTAAAAGGGAATATGTGTCAACTAATAAAATAATACTTACCTCCTTTTTTTATTAGTTGACACGTATTCCCTTTTAGGAATTCAATGTCCATTAAGTCCATCCTTTAATTTAAATTGTGCAATTCAATAGCGCACCCTTTAGGCCCAACTTCTCAAAGAAAGTTGTAATTAGAGCTGTCAAAAGCTGACCCGACCCGAAATATCGACCATAATCCGACCTATTAACCGACCCGTCCGAACCCAAATAAAATGGTGACCCGAACCCGACCTAATCCGACCTGAAACCAACCCTAGTTGACCCGAGTATTTGAGACCCGAACCCGAACATTAACCAACCTAGAGACGACCCGACCCGAATGTAACCCGTAAATTATTGACCTGAACCGAACCTGACCTGAACTGAAATTGACCCAAACCCGTTAAAATCCGAATTCAACCCAACCTGTTCCTAATCCGACCTAAATTCAACCCGATCTTTTCCTAACCCAACCCGAATTTAACCCGACTTGCTACAAACCCGACTCAAATTTCAACCCGACCTGTTACAAACCCGACTCGAATCAATCCGACCCGTATCAACCCGACTTGTTATTAACCCAACCCAAATTCAACCCGACTTGTTATTGAATCAATATGTATAGGTCGTTATCTCATATTGGTATTGGAACGAAAATAGAATCCTAACTCTATTCCTTCAATATTTCACTTTGAATTTTAAGAGGTTAGTTTCACAACATGTTTTTAGGGACGAATTTCAGGGACGAAACAATTGAGAAATATGACATATGGTTTTCTAGGAAATTAAAATTCAAGATGGACATTGTGCCATATGAAATAACTAAAAAAAAGCTTAATATTATTGACTTGGAAATGACCCGACTTGATTATAACCTGCAAATTATTGACTTGAATCGAACTCGACTAGAACCCGAGAATGACCCGACCTGATTATAACTCGTAAATAATTGGCTTGAACCGAACCCGACTCGAACCCGAGAACGACCCTAACTCGTAAAGACCCGAATATAACCCGACCTATTTTTCACCCGACCCGAATGTAACCCGACCTTTTACTAACCCGACCCAAACCCGATAAGATGTATGACCCGACGTGACCTGACTCAAGCATGACCCAACCCGAACCCGACCCGCATATGTTATGACATTAACCCGTATTAACCTGACCCGACTCAAACCCGACCCGTTTACCCGAATTGACAGCTCAACTTGTAATCAACCGTAGCTCTATACGAAGCATAGACCATATACTTTTGTATGTTTGTATAATTGTATTTAGAATCAATGTGTGCAAGTACAAAAGTAATCGTCACAAGTTTATGGATAATGGAATTCGTCACATGTCCTCCTTTTCTCTTTTACGGAGTATTACTTTAGGCTATCTAGTTAATTAAAAAATTAAGTACTTGATGAAAGTTCAAACCTATAAAATCATAAAATAAAGCTGGTGTGTACTGTGTAGAGTATATTACTGATTATAGAGATATGCTTATGTTTTTTGCAAAATAATATTGAAGGAAAGTACAAGATAAAATTGACCTTTTTTTATTAGCTCGATCTTACGTTAATCCGAAGGAGTTCACAAAGTAAAAAAACATAACATAAGCTACACATTATTACTGGGTCATTTAATTAAGAGCTTAAGACCCTTACACAAACGAAGTTGTTAAATTGTTAATACTAGTTATAATATCTCTTATATACCAGCTTATCTTCAATTAAAATTATAAAATTCATAAAAAATAGTAACCGTACGTTACTCTTGTTGGCCCTGGATAGATTGTTGGAACCACCTTAAATTACAAACAACACCCTTGAAAATTTAGTGAAACAAACTAAATGATACATATTGATAGATGATAAAACACAATTCTGAATTGGGTATCAACCATCAGTTTAAGTTTTTGGTTGAATCTATACTTTAACATGATACCAGAGCCAACGTGACACAAAAGTCACAGGTTCAAATCTCATCCACCTCCACTTTTAAGTGAAATATTTTGTGCAAAGCTTCAACTATCAATCAACTTAAATTTTTGGTTGAGTTGGTCTATTAACACATTTTAATTTCACTTGGGGTAAAGCTTAGACATTAAATAAGATGATACCTTGAAAATTTGTGGAGCTTGAAAGACTAAGAAATGTATGGAAGGATAGAAAATTAGCACAACACTAGCTGGGGATTAGTTGCGGGAGAATTTCCTTTTTTTTTATTTTTTTTTTTATTTTTACAGAGAGAACTAGAAAAACTAGAAAACAAATAAAGTAAATCTCTACACCTAGCAGCAACAACAAGAGAATGAGCTTCATGCACCGATATCCCGTGAGACCTTCCGAATAAGACAAGTAGAAAGTGAAGATAAGGTTTTCTTGATCTCCTGAACAATCTATATTACCGAAATATCAGAAGAGCCAGACTCAACAAGCAGCCAAGAAATGATCGTCAGTAAGAAGACTAATTCTCGTAAAGCCCCAATGACAAGCAAGTTTAAGACCACAAAGGCAAGCTTGCAACTCAGCATGAACCGCAGAGCTTGCCATGCAAGCCCAGGCACCACCCCCCACATATTGAGAACCAATGGGATCCCATAAACACCACCCTGTAACTGCATTATGATTCTCAAAATCCCAAGCACCATCAAAGCACACAACAATATCACAGGAAGCGTTTGAAGATTGCCATAAAGAATCTGACTTATCGAAGAACAAGTAAACCCAGGAGGAAGTTTCTCATAATAATCTAATAAATCACAAGCCTTTCTACTTCTATCAGTCCAATCAAAAGCAAGTTCCAAGACATACACTGGAGAATAAACCGCCGAACGAAACCTAATATTATTCCAGGTTATTAACCAGATTGCCCAACAGATCCTGAAAAAACAATCAAGATCAGGCCAATTTTTTGCTTTAGCATGTCTTAAAATGAGACCCGTAAACCAAACATGAAAAGGAAGAGGATCATCAGGTCTAGGAAGTGAACCCCAAGAAATAGAATCCCACAGACGCCTGGAGAAGGGTCAATCCCGAAATAAATGTGCCCCCGATTCTGATGAATCATGACAAAATACACACACTGAATCAACCGAAACGCCTTTACGTATCAAAACTTCAACTGTAGGAAGCTCATAATGTAAGACCTTCCAAGCCAGTAATTTCCATTTTGGAAGCACAGGAAAACCCCATAACCTCTTCCACAAAGAAGAATGAATGGAAGTTGTAGACAGGGGTAGAGATTGAGCAAGGATAGAGGAGTAGGCAGATTTAGTAGAAAAGGAACCATCCCTTGTGTATTTCCAATACGCAAAGTCGTCAATCTTCTGTAGCGGTCTCTCCAAACTAAGAATTACCGAAGCTACAGAAGTAGGGAAGAAATGCCTAACTTTAGATGCATCCCTCGCACCTGATCCTGGCAGTAACAACTCAACTAACAGCGGACGATCCTGTTCAGGGTTACAATCCTTAAAAACAATTTTGACATTAGGCACCCAACAGTTGAAGAATGCGAACATTTTCCCCTGAGCCTATTTTCCAAGCCAACCCTTTGAGAAGAGCTAAAGCCCCTTCCGCCAAACCACGACTACCCCAGGACGGACGATGACAAGTAATAGAAGGGTTAGAGGAAAACAAGGAAGGGTATTTAGCTTTGAGGACCCGAGATGCTAAAAGCTGAGGATTGAGCCTAAGCCTCCAAGTTTCCTTGGCTAGCAAGGCCAGATTAAACGAACGAAGATGACGAATACCCACACCCTTTGACCCTTAGGGAGGTGAATCGCCGCAGAAGATGCCAAGGCTACACCCTTGGAATCTTTGTTAGATTTCCACCAAAATCGAGCAAGAAGCGAATTCACTCGATCACAGATAGTAGAAGGAATCTTAAAACCGACATAATATGATTAAAGGAAGCAACCAACACATAATTAATAATTACCAAGGCCTCTAATAGTAAATTCACTCGAGAAGAATTTACTTGTTTTAAAGTTAGCTATGAGCTGATAAAAGGTGGGCGATTATACAAGGCCCCTAATTAAAAAGGGATCTTAAAATTATGATATTTTGTGAACGGATTTTTTTAAAAAAGGAAAAATTTTCAATATTCATAAGAGAAAATTTATTGACCAATTATTTAATCTTCAATTTTGTCATTATTTAAGTTGATAATTTAATAACGAATTTTAGTTAATAAAAACCATATGTACCTTTGAATTAAGGGCCCAATTTAACAAAGTTGCACGAAATCATTGTCCTTGTATATACCACTTGGGGCCTGTTCTGTCTTATTGAACTGAACTAATTGGAGCTGAAATGAGCTGAACTGAACTGAGCTGAAATAAATTGTTTATGAGAAGGAAATTAGGAAGTGAAATGAATTGATTAAAGATGAGCCAAAGAGAACACACCCTTGGTGTGGCACAAGAATTGTCACATGCTTTTATTAATGAGACTAACTCAAAGTAATAGTTAGACTAACTCAAATAATCTAATGACACTTTTATGGCCCATCCTTATAAGAAACACTCTTAGAGTTGACTATTGATAATTTGGAAGGTCGAGAGGTCGTGTAAACAACAAATTGCATTTATAAAATTATAAATATACAAAATCTGTTGCAATTCTTCCAAAGTTGCAAATTAAGACAAGTCACCTAATCAAAATCAGCTGTAACCAATAGTAATGGCTTGCATGTGGGGTGGATCTTAATTACATTCCTATGTGAAACGTGAATCGTTAAACATCGCCCGCAAATTACCATATAAGGCCCACAAATATGATTTGGTGTGACCATTATGCCCATTTTCTAAAATTGAAATAATCTCGGTTTAAAAAATGTGGAGCCGTACTGGCTCGCCGGGGGAGACAGGAGGGCAGGCCGGAGATGCGGGGGACGCCGGAGGTACGTCGTCGTCGACGGAAAACGAGGTAAGTCACCGTTAAAATTCACGGTTTACCGTCGGAGTGGCTCCGGCGCCTAGGATGGACGCCCAAACCGTAGCCTGGACGTCCAAGCCAGACGCCAGAACCACCAGAGTGGCGTCCAGCCCAGACGCCGAGACCACCAGACTGGCGTCCTGGCCAGGCACCACTCTACTGGCTGAGGCGGCCCTGCCAGGCGCCAGTCCAGTGGATGTGGCAGCCCTGGCAGACGCCACCCTTATAAATTAATTTTTTTTTTCTTTTTTGATTTTGTTGTTGTTTTTTATTTTTTTTTTTAAAAAAAAAATCGAAAATGATTTTTTAAAAAAATTCGAAATGGGTTTTTTTTAAATTAATTTTGAAAATTCGAAATAGGTTTTTTTAAAATTAAGTTTGAAAATTCGAAATGGTATATTTTTAAATTTAGTTTGAAAATTCGAATTGGGTTTTTATAAAAATTAAGTTTGATTATATATAATTATTCTTTTTTTTGTGTTAATTCTGTGTAAATATAGAAATTAAATGTATTATCCGTTAAATGTATTTATTGTAATATATAATTGATGCAGGATTATGGTGGAGACGGAAATGATTACAGTGGGATATTTGGACATGATGGTCCATTCGAAGAAGCTCAACAGGCAATTGATTGGGCAAAACAGGTTGCAATTGCAGCTGGATTTTGCTTGGTAGTAGTAACTCATAAATATCAACGGGATGGTAGAATGGATCGCATTTTGAGATGTGACCGTTATCGCATTTTGAGATGGCCTAATGTTCATCCAGCAGCCATCGTCAGCGACTGTGAGGGAGGTCTCTTTGCCCCCATAGCAGAGCTGTTTCCAGAATCAAACCACTTATTGTGCACATGGCACATCAACAACTGCGTGAAAGTGAAAGCCTACAACCTTTTCAACAAGAATTTGGAAATGGCAGAGAGATTGGTGAATGGTAAGTGGCGGAAGATCCTACAGGCTACCACAGAGGAAGCGTATGAGCGAGCATTGGCTAACTTCAGGGATTCGTACCAGTGGTGTCCGGCACTGGTGGACTATGTGATGCAGCAATGGGTCCCTCACAGGGAAAAGTTTGTCAAATATTGGACAAACCAGGTACTTCATTTTGGGAACACTACAACATGTAGAGTTGAGAGCGCTCATAGAGCTACCAAGGACTGGATTGATTCATCGACCGCTGCTTTGGATACACTGTTCGATAGACTTAACAAGGTTGGGATGCGCTATATCACGACCGGATCCACGAATGGAACACCCTAGCTGCATTTTAGTTTTTCATGTTTACATTCTTTATTTGTAATCTTATTTGTACGTTGCTCTTTTAATGAGAACATTAATCTTTTATATTGTAATCTTATTTGTACGTTGCTCTTATATTGTAAGTTGCGCGGATGCACGAACGGTTATATCAAAATTTAAAAACAGCAATGATAATATGTTTAAGTTGGAAGCTAAAAGAACAATCTAAAATGTTACAAACTTACAACATAATGTCCAATTTAATAAATTAAAACGATAATGTTTAAAGTGCTCTATAAATGAAATGACAAAACCATCAGTAATCCCTCCTCGACGACGACTCCCACTGCGCAAGGGTCTGTTCCAGACTATCAACAACAGCTCTCCCTGTTGCACTCATGCTGTCCTTCTCAAGAGAGAGTTTCTGTACGTCCTGCATTATCTTTCCCATCCACTGCATACAAAAAAAAACAAAAGATGAAATACAATAACAACATATAAAACTTAATTAAAAGACAACGATAAATATAATATAAGACATACCGCTTCCATGGCAGTAGGCGGTGGCACATAATCATCATCGTTGTGGTCGAGATCTGCGATCAACCTCGGGTGCGAATACCGGTTGAACCATTCCATGTAGTAATGGTCACACATGGGAGGAACCCCAGAGGGCGGCCGCTGCAACTCCGCAGTCCATAAGCGGGCCACCATCGGAAACTGGTCCCACGTCCCGGTCATGATATCCGGCCATTGCACGACGTAGTCCCTCGACGATGCAGGTCGGACCGCCTTCATCGGGCATGCCGGGGGAGGAGGGACAACTTGGACAAATCCAAGCTGGCGAAGACAACGCTAGGGCATGTACGCCTCGACGATCTCACGATACTGAATGAGTCCCGTGTACAGGGTCCTGGGTACCCTAACACTAGGGTTCGGGCCGAAAGGCATCCAGTTCACCTGCACATAGTTTTAAAATTTAAAAACATGAATATAATATGTGCAAATAATAAAATGTAGAAACAATTTATAAACGTTACCTCTAAGGGGGACAGCCTGTCCAGTAATAACCGTATCGATCGGAGGCGGTCAACGGACTTCTTCTCCGAGCGCGGACTCCACGCACAAGCACGCGGCATCCTCTCATCAATAGGAACTGGGTCACGATGTGGTCGCAATGCAGGAAAGTACTCGTATATCCAGGTCTGCAATAGAGTCAGACACCCAGTGATACCTGTCGCGTCAGCCCGACTCGCAAATCCTAGTTGGCGATACAAATACGCCAACGTAGCCGATCCCCAGGAAAACTGGCCTACACTGTCGGGGTCACACGCCTCTACTATGTCGCGTGGCCTGAGCTTGTTTCCGCCGCTCTTATCCAGAAACAAGGTACATCTGAGGAGTAGAAAAACATAAGCACTCAGCTGTGCGTCGTGCGTCCTACGTGCACTGGGGTACAAACACCGCTGCAACACTGATGCGATCTTCACACCTCCGTGTTCCCAAACACCTAGCGCCTCGGTGTACAGTGCAGCCCTGTCCACCGCCAACAACTCCGCCAGCAAATCTGCCTGATCCGCATCAGCCACAACACAAAGTCGTTTACCCTCAACACGAATCCCCAGAATGGCCTTGACGTCATGTAACATGATCGTCATCTCACCGAACGGAAGGTGGAAAGAGTTTGTATCCGGCTGCCATCGCTCAATGAAAGCCGTGATCAGCGTACTGTCAATCTTATCGTGCATGGTGGCAGGAACGTGATTCACCCCAGTGCCCTCCAGTCGCTCGAACATCTCGCTCTCCGCCGGCCAAGCCTCAGCCCATGTACGCAAAAAGCTACAAGTCTTTTCCCGGGTATGACATTTCAACAACCTCGTAACTGAAGGCCTCTCCTGGTCCTCCCAAATACGGGCAGCTATGTGTCCTAGAAAGCTAGGAATCACACTCCCGTCAACAGGCCCACCGGGCACCTCACTCCTAACAACCCAAGAATCATTACCGGCCCTCGACCGTTTCCTGCTTGCCCCAGATACAGTGGACGCAGATGATGTGTCAGATCTACTAACAAACCTACCACCCCTACCCTTACACACCTTCACCATATGTGTCTCGTACATGTCATCAACCCTCTGACTGAATGGACCGTAATCATCATACGGTCTACTGCCATCGTCCACATCCTCATCCTCATCTGCGCCCTCCTCCTGCTCCTCCTCCTGGTCACCCTCCTCAGCATCATCATCGTCATCGTCATCCTCATCCCGACGGTGGATCCGTTCTCTACGAGCTGAGGCCGAAATACCACGGGATCTGACACGTCTATGCCCCGACCTCTCCACTGAATAGCTTCTACTAAGAAGCTCTACATTCTTCCCCGCACCATGACGACCCAGTGAATTCTATACAAAATTTTAAAATATATAAACATACAAAAATTTATACGAAAAATAGCTACCACTACCCAAATCAAATAAACTAAAAACATACTAACAAATTAACATAATAAAGAAATTAACAAAACAATTAAATAAAAATAATAGAATAAAAAATACACTTATAAAGGAAATAAAACCAACACGGAAGAATATATATAAACATAAATAATTCATTCCCAATTAAAATAAATTAACTAACCAAAAACAATATCAATAATAAAATTTAAAATAAATTAACTAACCAAAAACAATATCAAAGTCAAAAAAAAAATATAAAAACAAATCAAAATAGAGAATAAAAATAAAAATGTACAAAAAAAACAAACAAATAATTGTAAACAAAATATAAACATAGAAAAAATACAACAAAATTGAAAAAAATTATAAAAATAAACAACAAAATATAAAAACAATTCAAAAATATATTACACAAAAAAAAAAACAATATTTTAAAACAAATATATATAAAAAAAAAGGGGGGGGGGCGCCTTGGCTGGACGCCCAGCCAGCGGTGGTGGCGGTAGCTGCAGACGCCGCCACCAGTGGGCTAGCGCCTGGGCTGGACGCCACAGCCACGGCTGCGGCGCCTTGAATAAACGCCACAACCGTGGCTATGGCGTCCAGCCCAGGCGCCAGCCTATTGGTGGCGGCGTCTGCAGCTGGCGCCACCACCGCTGGCTGGGCGTCCAGCCAGGGCGCCCCACCTCCGTCACGGCGGTTTTTCCTTTTTTTTTTTTTTATTACAAACTGTACCTTGCCTCCTTGGGACCTCCTTCCCTCCGCCGCCGCCGCCAATTCCTTGCCTTGCCGCCTCGACATTGCCGTTGTTTGAATTTTTTTTTTTAGAGAGGTTGAAAGAAGATGAGCGATGAGAGTGTGAGTGTTTTTTTTAGGTCAAGGGCAATATTGTCAAACCAAGTGAATTTTGTGGGCTTTATGTAGTAATTTGTGGGCGATGTTTAACAAATCCCGAAACGTGAATCACCTCAAAATTACCCAATTTGTGCTTTTTCCCCCTCTAATAATAATAAGAAAAGCAATTCATTAATCTGAATGAGTCACAAAAAATTAACGAATTAAATTACAAATGGGGTGGAGATGGGAGAAATACATCCGACACAAACGTCCCGAAACGCTCGTTAGCAAGATCCATATAAGCATTAAAATCATATTCTAAAATGTCAGAAGTTAAGAAAATCTATGCAAAATCACACCGATCATTATTATTAATGCCTAATAATTCTTAAACTTTTACTTAAAATTTTTTTATATATGCAACCTAAAAGCTACATTTATCATTTTCCTAATTATAATGACAAGGTATACCTTATTACACTAATGATAAAGATTAATTGTGGGTTTGTGTCGGATGTATTTCTCCAATCTCCACCCCATTTGTAATTTAATTTGTTAATTTTTGAATCTTGCTAACGAGCGCCCCAAAGCGTTAGATAAGGAGTAATTATATTGGTTGAAATGGTATTAAGTTAGGAATGCAGGACAAAATCACACGTTATTCGGTGTAATTATATTAATGTTAATTTTACTCTAATATTTCCACTTTAATTCTCTTATTTAACGCCCCGGGGGCGCTAATTAGCTTTTGCCTTACAAATAAAATAGAATTAAGCAATTATTTTGGGACCGAGGGAAAAAGAATAATACTAATACAAATAATAATCATGATATTTCATGATATTCTATATTATTGAATTAACATTATTTGATTGAAAAAAAAAATGAAAATTATAAAATGTGAAAAGACAAATTCCTAGGAGCAAGTGGTGGGTTTATGTGCTATCTACTATATATGCTGACAATTATCTCTGCTTCTCTGCTCGCATCTCACTAACAATTGTCAAGTTTGTTATGTAGTAAGCATAAAATAATTCTCAACTAGTTAATTAAGTACTTCCTCAATTTTTGTTACAATAATTCTCACTTTTGACATCATCTAATACAAATAAAAATATATTTTATATTATAAGAATTTAAGGAAAATGGTTAGGAAATAAGAATTTATTGAATTATTTGATTCGGAAGCGTGAGAGACCATACCTTTTGCATTTAGGTTCCTTGTCAAAATGTAGGAAGTGCAATTTGGTTTAGAAGATTACTTGATCAAGTAGGTCATATTGTTACATTATTATTGTCTTAAAGAACAGGCAATAAGTTTGAAACGTAGCTCATCAACTGTCAATCGGGTTAGCAAATCGTGTTTGTCCATTCAAGTTTGAGTTATATAATCGGATTTAATTTTGTCAACTAAATTTGGATTAAATTGGCCTTAAGTCCATACTTTTAATGCTAGTAATTTATGATTATATGAATTCACTAGAAGTATCTAGCTTAACCATGTAAGGTCTTGTTCTTTTGAGCTTTTGACAGAGTAGGGGTTAACAAAGCAAAATTGAGCAGATTTCAGCAGAGAATAGCAGAATACCTCAAAAGAAGTACAGGGCCTAATTGTTGAAAAGATTATTCATTATTCTTCCAGAAATATGATGTTAGTAAGCTTTGAAGACCACTAAGTAACAATGATTTTGTACTTGCACTTTTACTAGTTTTTTTTCATAAATCTACCCTAGTAATCTATATATATTAGTGTTTAATTGACATTATCTTGGGAGTAATCTAATATGATCGATCTTCTAAGGTAAGGTGTCATTTTAAACACGACATGCATGTTTGTTCTTCCTATACACAATCTCCTATAATCCAATATTCCCCTTGACTCATTTTGAAAGGTACTTGTAATTCCTACAATAGTGAGAGTTGTAATTGAATTACTCACCGTGACCTAAAAACCTTATGATTTATCACTTGTGTATATGCAAGAGTTGAAGTGAGTTGGATAAATAACAACTTAGGACATTTTCAGGACTAATCTTCTTTGAGTTGAGTATAAATCAATTACATATCACCAAAATTGAATTAATATCAAGCCAACTCAATTATTTGTTATTGATTTCAAGTAGTTTGCATTTAAACAAAATATATAGGTCGGTATTACATAGCTTTACATATCGAGTCAAAAATTAACAATGCTAATATATCGGTGTTGTAATTAAACAAGGCCTAAACATAATAGCATACTAAAAACAACCTAGAATTAATAGATCAATGTGAAATTAAACCAAAAGTGGGATGGTCAAACAAGGATGCATAGGGTGTTGTACAAAAATAAGAGTAATTGTCGAGAAAAAAAAGAGTTGAAAGTGAATACTCAAAAGTGAGAAAAGCTGGTTAAATATAACAGTAACTTTACAACAACAGATTACTGATTAGTGTTATGATTAAAACTATGATTAATAGAAAAAAGCCTTTACAGAAAAGAGTGGCAACTCTGTTACTGCAAAGATACCCCACCTTAGTCAGCCACTTTTATTTCACTGTAAGAAAATAATAAAAATAATATTTAAATTTTTATTTCTGGCTTTACAGTGGAGCCAAAGGCATCGGATGAGCAGCCAAAAGGAGATCAGACTTTCTCCAACTAGTTACACTTCTATAGATATATAATTTTGTAAATATACAAATTATAACCGGAAAATACTATATGTCGTCTTTAGGGCTGCATGTAAGAAACGAAAAAAAAGCTTGAGATCGAATACTTAATCATTAAATACCATAATTTTGCCATAAGTTTTTAAATATGAAGTATCATTTTAGAGAATGCAACTAATACTTATATAGTTATATGCAACATATAACATTACCCAGCCTATTATAATATCACGGCGATGAAGAGATATTTTTAGTTTTGTTTATTTGTTGTATGTGGAATAATATATGTATTTTTCATTGTTAAAGCAAAAATGAAATTCTTATCTCAACAAGGAATGTAGACCTATAAATATTAGATTAATACAAAAGATCAGTACATATAATTACTATGATATTTAAAAACACATTATCCTTTGAGAATTGAGATCACTAAAAGTTTAAGAGAAGAACTTTTTGTTCATGAGTTATAACGTGTTATTAAATCACTTAGGTTTTTCCTTTAACAGAAATCTAAAGGCCAACTAGCTTATAAAGGATGTCAAAAAATTATTTAATAACATGGTAAAGAAACAAGAATGACATAGTTCCAAGCTTATAATGTAACCTCACTAGTTCTCCTTTAATTTTTGGATAATACACCACATGAACATGTATTTAGTAATACAACTAACACTTCTTTAGTTCTTTATACTGTATCAATTAGGACTAAGGGCCATACCTTTATGATTTCTAGTGTAGTGTTGGGCAGATTTTTAATAGTAAAGGTATAAATCACAAATACTACTTCCTCCGTTCTTTTTTACTTGACTCGCTTTGACTTTTACAGTATTTATTTTTTCTTCTTTGACCGTCTTTTGTGAATAGTATGCAAGGAAAAATATATTCATGTAAGATCTTTTTGAATTCATCTCAATAATTACTATCATAATATGCAAATTTTATAATTTTTACTTATAGAGAATTAAAGTTATTGATCGTTAAAGTTTTACATTGGCAAGCGTGATAAAATAAACAGGTCAAGTAAAAAAGAACAGAGGACGTACATAAAATCTACTACTCTATAATTTTGTACATTGTATTCCCAGAATTCATCCCTTATATAGTTATATATCGCCTTTCGTAACCATTTACACTTCAATTTGTCGACTTTCAAATTAAGTTTGCCTTATAAATTTAAACTAAGCAAATAAATATCAGGGTAATTAGCTAGTAAAGAAATGACAGAGGTATATTATAATGGTACATTTAAAATTTGATCTACCCCTAATAATCCTGACTGATTTTCAGCTCATTAACCAAATCAAAAAAGAAGCAAGAATATTTTTGAAAGAATCATAGAATAAAAATAATTCAAATCTATCAAAAATCACAAAGATTCAAATAGTTGGTTCTGCTATCTTGTGCTCCCCATCTGCAAAAAAGAATTCCTTGAACTATCCCACCAACCTGACCCAAAATCCCCTTATCTTTTCCTATCAACACCCCTTCTTTCTCTCTCCTATTTTCATTTTATATTATAATATATTATTTTATTTTATTTTAATTTTGGGTGCAATTAATATAGTCTCCCTCTCAATATTTATATACATCACTTCAACACTAGTTGGCCTTCTCTATATAAATATCACCTCTTCAACTCTCTTTTCTCTAGTTTATAAACTTTGTCAATAAAAAAAAAATAATTCATCAAAAAATTATATATATCATCAAAGAAAAGCCAATTTTTCGCCGTCTAGCAACTTCTTGTTCAATCAAAGGTAATAATTTCTATCCATCATTACTGCAATTCAAATTACACTATCACCGTAATTCTTTCGTGACCGCTTAGATTTAGTTATATTATCACATGCAATAGTTCAAATTATACTGTATATCAATGTAACTATTAATTCTAAACGGAACTTTCAACAATCGGTACTTGTTTGTACAATTGCATTTTTATAATATAAACACAATGAAACAATTGGTTATCCATGGCTGACGTTGAAATTCTGTTTTCCAATGTTCTTTCATCAGATAACATCATCATTCAAGGAAAAACAATACAATTTGAAAAGTGAATTTGTTAATGCCGTTGTTGATAAGAAAAAAGATCAGAAGAACAATTCAAGCTCATCTTTTCATAATTCATCCAAATCATTAAAGTTGCAATAAACTTTAAATCTTAAAAATAAGTAAGTACATTTTTTTTTGTTAATTATTTTTTTGATCATGTCATAATATTATTAGTAAGTACTAATTATATGTCATTATATCGTATGTTTTGATAGAAATCCAATGGATGGTTGTACAAGTATGGCTCAATGGAGCAACATTTACCATCAACAATGCGGTATCGAAACATCGAGATCGATTTCAACTTTGATCTTAGATCCGATCCATGAAGAGCTTCATCAAGAAGAGAATGATGGTCAAGGAATAATAATCCCTTGGAATAATGAAGGTGCACCAAGAAATAATCAGATGTGCTCTTCTCTTCCTATGATTATTAGTCCTTTTTCGAATAACATCATTCATCAATCTCAACCGTTCGATAAATCGACTAATAATAAGGGTACTTCATCAGCTAATAACTCTTTTGATCAACAATCCTTTGAGTGTTTATTATCAGGTACTAATAGTAATACTGATACTTCAGTTGAAGATGATGGTATTTCTATTATTTTTTCGGATTGTCGAAATTTCTTCAACTTTAATAATTCCAACAATGGTGAAAATCAAAATGATAATGAGCCTAAGAAGAGGGGGAATAATATTGAACAAGATTTCCAAGGTGATCCTCAGGAGTTTCCTCCATTCAGGATCACCCAGGAAAATTCTTGTTCCCCAAGTTTGCGACCCAGTAAGAGACAGAAGAACAACAACAACAGTAACAACAACGACAACAACAACAACAATAACAACAACGACAACAACAACAATGTTGAGAAGTATGGGTCAGGCCGACATAAGGGCTCATCGAACATAAGCTTCCAACAAGGAAGTTCATCGGGTTCCTCAATCGAGGAACCCGATGCAGAAGCAATTCAACAGATGAAAGAGATGATATACAGGGCGGCCGCCTTTAGGCCGGTGAATTTCGGGGTGGATTTGGTGGAGAGGCCTAAGAGGAAGAATGTAAGGATATCAAGTGATCCACAAACCGTCGCGGCGAGGCAAAGGAGGGAGAGGATTAGTGAGAGGCTAAGAGTGTTGCAAAAGCTAGTGCCTGGTGGTAGTAAGATGGATACTGCCTCGATGCTTGATGAAGCTGCTAATTATCTCAAGTTTCTTAGGAACCAAGTCAAAGCCTTAGAAACTTTAGGTAATAATAATAGTAATAGTAGTAATAATAAGGTGGATAATCATTATCATTATTCTCCTAATACTTCTACTAATCATCTTTTTCCTTCAATTAACCTACAATTTTCATCCATGTCATTTCCCATGCAGTTACCCACAAATAATTCTACTATTTTTAACCCTCAATTTTCACTACAAAAGCCTAATCATCTTCATGTACTTCCCAAAAGTTGATCTACTTTTAATTATTGAAAAACCCAAGAAAAAAAAAATCAAGGGAAATGACCAATTTAACCCTACATCATATCCCCATAATTTCATGATTATTGTCATCATTGATATTATAGTCATCATCATTGCTCCCTCTGTTACATCTTAGTGATAAGGAGGAAATCAACATCAAAAACAGGTGAACATTTTTGAAATTTTACCTACAATTTTTGGGGGGTATTTTAGTAATTTGTAGTGGTGGGATGAAATTGTTATTATTATTTTTAGTTATTAGTGAAGTTATTAAAGTAGTGACCTTTTTCAATTGATCTGTGAAAAGTTGAAGTAATTATAGCACATATGATTATGAAAAAGGGGAGGTCAGAAAAGTGATTATGACCCTTTATGTAATCTTTTTACCAATTATATGAGTATTTTCTAGTGTACTTGAAAAGGTTCACTTTTCTTGTTCTTGCTATACTTTATGTTTAATTATTGTTATAATTTTCTGACTACTTAGTTAAATTTTCTCATTTTATAAAATCGATCGTTCAAACCATTAATATGGTCGTTTAAAATGTCAGTGTTGACAGCGTATTATTACTTATTTACTTCAAACAGTAACACGATAACTGATACTTCTGAAAAACTTGTGCAAAACCACAAACGCTCACTAAATATAAATTAAACAAATGTCTAGGGTTTGTATTATCACTCGTATTTTGATTAGTTTAAGGTCGTATAATACGGTCCGACAATAATTGTGTTTAATTAAGAGATTAATTAATATAATAAAATATCATTGCACGAGACATTCTCTTATGAAAGCAGTGAGGACCCAACAGTGGTCCTGTCTCCTTGATTCAATCCAAAGCGTGCCCTTGATAGTCACCCCTTAGCTTTAGTACTTCATATTGCTTAGCACATGATTATTCTTCTTTTTTGTCAGCCTATGTTTGTTAATTTTGTAATTTAATTTAATTAATTATTTTTTATTTGTCCATTTTCTAATTTCATGTTTTTATTTAAACATTGAACTATGTGTTTTCTTGTAACATTCAATTTGTCCTTTATGTATCTGTTTAAAGTTGATGCGGCTATTGATATAGTGCTAGCTAGCGGCTAGCTTGAATTTTTGTATTGGCATTCAATAAGTTCAATTTCAATATTCTTTACTTTTGGAATTTTTTGTTATTAATCATTTACATAGGAAAGTGGAAGTAAATGGACATATGAGTAAAAACAAGAATTACAATTTTTCCTTGGATTATATTAGCCATGGCTATAGTACAATTATCTTAATGTAATTTATACTTTTGTTAGCCTTTCATACACAATTAGTAATCATTTTGATATTCAATAGAGATAATTGAAATACTTTTATGTAAATTTAATTTATAATTATGGAGTAAGGTGGTAAAAAAAACTAATTTGACTTGATAAACCAACTTAAATCAGCAATGACCTAAACTCAACATGTAATTGAATAATAGGAGACACTAGTGCATGCATGAGGCCACTAATCAACAATTGATTTAAGCTTAGCTTATATTCTCTTACACCTAAACTTGCAGTTAACCTAATTTAACCAACAATCAATTGACTCAGACTTGAAAACAATTTGAACCTGAACTAAGACCCAAACAATTGGAATTCGAAACAGAGTAGAGCAGTGCAGGATAATGCAAATGCAACAAAACAGAGTAGATCCGGAGGCATAGCAAATGTCAGCATAGCAGAGAAGAGCCTAGCTAATACTGAAAAAAAAAAAAAAAAAAAATCTTACACATAGCTTTTGATAACTTCTACGAGTACATACTTCTCAAAGTAAATTTTCCAAATCAAATATCCATCCTCATCTCTTCCTTGCTCTTTGTGATTGGAGAAACCACTGCACCATACCCATGGTTGGCCTGGGAATCCTTTCATATTTCTTTCAGTTAGTTGCAAGTGTAAGTAGTGTTTGTCCTAAATTGAAAAAGAAAGTAAGGGGTTTTAGTTTATAAATAACCCAAGCAGATTACTCGTCATATTATTGCCGATTGGTTTTAGGATGGAACCTCGCAGTGGGCTCTAATTTGTGGGCTTATAGGCTTCTCTTCTTTGTGTTCTCCCCCATATGTTATAACAAACTGGTATCAGAGTTAGGTTTGATTCGATCCCGCCATCTAATAAGGGCACAGTCTGTGTTAAGTCTTATGGCATTAAGGACCATTTGTGAGTGCCACCTTGCCTTAGAGCTGGGCTCTGTAGGTTCTGGGTGCGAATCTATTCAAGGGGGAGTGTATAGGCTCACACTAGAGCGGGAGATTGTTAGGTGCAAGTGTGAGTAGTGTTTGTCACACATTTAAAAGAAAATAAAGGGTTTTCAGTTTCTAACCCAAGCAGACTACTACTATTGCCAAGTGGTTTTAGGATGGAACCTCGCTACGGACTCTGATTTGTGGGCTTCTCTTCCTTGTGTTCTCCCCCATCTACTATAACACTTTCATCTTTATATTACTTTTAAACAATTGGGTTTACATTTTTTCAAATTACTCCTGATTTTGTAAACTATGTCAAAATTGGTGTAAGTAATAATAGACCTTTATGATTTGTTGTATTTACATTTTTTCCATTCACTCGTGTTTTAGTAATCTATGACGAAATTGATGTTTAAGTTAAATTCCGTAATAGACCTTTATGATAACCGGATAACAAGATCATATATATACATTCCTTGATGGATTTAAGTAATTAAGAAGGAAAAGAGGGAGAAGGCAGGGTATAGTATTTAATTAATTTTCATTTTATAAAAAAGATTGAGCTACATATGCAAATTTACAATTCAAATCAACAAATACAAAGAAGTCAATGCTCATAAAGTTGACTTTCTCTCATGGTAAAAGGAAACTTGTAATAATTCCCTTAGATAATTAAGGTAATAGCTCATTCCTACTTGTATTATATTCAGTACTCCCCTCTCATTCCTCATGATATAGAAAAAAAGGGTTTTACTAAACAAAATAATGAATAAATTTACCCTTTGATGAAATTTTCATAAATTAGTTAACAACACATTGAGTTACATAGATTCAAATAAAATCAATATTATTGCAAAAATCATTAATAATATTGAAGGAATGTCCCAAATTTCATTTTCCAATTAGTCGGTTGGGACCATATTAAACTTAAATATTTTGAAGATTGTAATAATTTCTCACATGCAATAGGCTTATTATAGGTGTATTATTAGGATATAGTCAATTATAGTCACTATACCAATTGCAAATTAAGTAACAAACAATAAGAAGTTAGTTGGTGATGTAGACTGATGCAAGAAATCACGAATTTGACATGGTTGTACAAATTAAAGTGAACTTTTTGTTTGGATCAAGATAGTTTCTTCTTTTGTCATTTGTAAGTTGGGTTAACTTTCTAAATTAAGCAAATTCTGTTGAGAATGAAACCAACTCTTTGGATTTTCAATTGCTCTTTTTTTATGTTAATTGGTTTGTTTCTTTAATGTTGTACCATGGACTAGTACCAATTTAGTGTATTTTGTTCTAAAGAGTTGACATTCTAAAAGTTAAGGCTTCCCGAATTATGAAAAAATACAAGCAATGTGCTGAAAAACTGACCCATATCTAATGAGTTGAAGTAAATCTATTCTAAATCATAGAACTCAATACGAACCAGACATAGTTTACCAGGCCCAACCAACACGGTCATAAAATCAATGTGAGATACTTGGTACTATTTTATCAAAAAACAACAAGTTGACTATTAATCCAATTTTGACCGTTATAAAACTATCGACTTGATCAAAACTTATTCTAAAGGACTTGAATGTCACCTATTAATTCATAAGTAATGATGAAATAAATCACGCATCAATCGATTCTAACTACACTTTCTTATCTTCGCCTTATTATACATACCCCTTACGACTGCATCCTACATCTATAGAAAAAAAAAAAAACCACTATGTATCTTACGTACGTAAGAGGGGGATATCATGTAATATCATATCATAGAGATCGAGGATTATATTACATGATTGAAGATGACCCAAAAATATTGACTTTAGGTGAAGAAGGGAATAGGATTTGTCTTTCTCAAGTGAGACAGCTGGTGTAAGGGCATGATATCATCCATGAGCATAGTAAACCCAACTTCAACCCAAAGTGTTCAATTCATGAGCAAGCAAACGACCACAGTATAGCCATCATTGCTTGTTTTTGAGGGATAAGAGTAGGGACCTTCTTTAATCTTGGTGCTTTGAACCTTGAAACAATCAATATATTTTTTTTTTCTATCATGTTTTTGAAGGACTTTTATTTTTCTCCAAAGTATATTTTTTTTTAATGACGAATTATTTTCTTTCTTACATCTATATGGAGTAGGCGGACCAGTCTAGAAGTGGAGAACAAAAAAAAAAATTGTTTGTTTTTGTTTTGTTTTAATATTTTATAACAGTATAACTTTGAAATTGCATGTCGGTATTTATGTGTGTTTTTATACCAATGATTGTTCTTATTTTATTTTTTTTTGCTAAGCAATATTCGAAATTAAGATAGTGGTCTACTCGCATGATCTCCACTTAGCAAGAATAAGGTTTTTTTTAAAAAAAAATAAAAGTGAAGAATAGCTCAAGTGGTTAGAGCTTTCTTCTCGATTCCAGGAGATCTTGAAATCGATTATCACCCCGCTCTTGTGGCTTTTTTTAAAAAAAAAAAGAAAAATTTAAATGGATTGATAAATTCATGCAAAAAAATTTATAGTTCCAACAAAGGTTAATTAATAGGAACTAGCAACCTCATTTTACAACTTAAATAAGTGTTAATTACTATTGTATGAAGCAGTTGTTATGATTGAGAAAAAAAAAAGCTCTCAATATTTGAAATTGAAGTTTTTCAGGCCCATTATTTGTATGCTGAAAAGATATATAATTGTTTGGAAAATTTGTGAAAAAGATCCTATTAAATAGACCTTTATGAGACAAAGGCCCTTTAAAAAAAAAAAAAAAAAAAAAAAAAAAAAGTGGCACAAAAGGTCTTTATATCATGTTTGGGTTGTGAGGAGGGTCCTTTGACCATTTTTCGGCGTTTACTTTTTTATTTTCCTGTTTTCTCTCATTGTGGGGAGGACAGGGCAAATCCTCCCCACAATGAGAGAAAACAGGGAAAAAAGGAAACTTAATAAGTGACGTGCTTTACACAAAAGGTCCCTGTTTTCTCTCATTGTGGGGAGGATTTTCCTTGAATTACTTTGAATAGCATTCAATTTTAATTTATGGGATTACAATTGAAGCTTTAATGTTAATTGTTTTGGGCAAAAAAAAAAATGTTAATTGTTTTCAGAAATTAGGGTTTAATAGGGGGAAAAAAGGGGAAAACGAGGGAAAAGAGGAGGGAGAAAAATAGGAACTTAGATGTGACTTTTTTTTTGCCGGAAAATAAAAAAGTCAGCGCTGAAAAATGGTCAAATGACCCTCCTTACAACCTAAACATGATATAAGGACATTTTGTGCCACCTTTTTTTATAAAAGAACCTTTGTCAAAAAAATTCTACTTAAAACACCTTCCTCACAAATTTTCCTAATTGTTAATGACCTCCCTATTTTAGACAAATGACCAAAAAATGACAAGATGTAAACTTTTTTTTTTTTTTGACGGGGACAAGATGTAAACTTATTAACATCAAAAATAATAATAATGAATAATAAATTCTAATGTGGGTTAATAAAGGACCAACAAAACTAGTAAATTTATCTTGAATATAAATATTATAATGAGAAAGAATAGAGGTTGACTTTAATGATAATTTCACAACATTGAAATTTTTCTGCCAAAATAGTGGGTTATTTATAATGAAAGTGGGCTGACTTTATCTGCAATTTGACATTTTTATTGTATAGTTTGCAATTTGCATAACATCTTTCCACTCTCATTTGCGTCTATTGTGAATTACAGAGTAAATAATGAGTCCAAAGTCGAAAGGAATACTTCGATTATGGATTTAGGCCATGTAATTGGGCCTATCTTTAACCGCACAAGTAATTCAGCCCAAAATTATAACTGCAAACAATCTAGCCAGCGTCTCAAAAGGCTACAAGACCCCCAACCTCAAATCAATTGATTCTTTACTCATGCGCTTCTTCTACGCCATGCATCTTCCTCGTGATATAGGCGGTTAAAAATGGCATCGTGTTGTGTCGTGCCGTCACGGGTCGTGCCTGGGCGTGTTGGGGTGGAGCTCGTACCATGTCGTGCCAAGTTTTGGCACACCCCATCCCACGTGACGACACGACCCACGTGCCTAGCGGGCCATGCCGTGCCGGGCTGCGGGCCACTACGATTTTTTAGTTTTTTTTCCTTATAATAAATATATATATATATATATACACATATATATATATATATAAAACGTGTTGGTGGGCTGGGCCGGCGTGCCAACGATCGTGCCCGTGTCGTGACGTGCCAATTTTCAACATTTGTGTTCACGACACGCCCCACAAGTGGGCCGCCAGGGCGTACCGGAGTCGTGCCGGCACTTGCCATCTTTATAAGCGGCTTGGGAATTCGATGCTTGAATAGTCTTCCTTAAATAAGGCATTGTTAATGAAACAGGTTTGGAGATTTGTTACAAACCCACATTAGCTAGTTTCTAAAGTTTTCAGTGCGCACACGACCTTTCTTTCCAACATCTCTAACAGTTGGCCCGGATTTTCTGGTTGTCACTCGTATGATCTTCGTGGTTTACTTAAACCGGACACTATTTTACGACAGGGTTGCAATTGAAAGATAGGTAATGGGCCGATTCGACTAATTGGGTCAATGGTAGCATTCCTGAGTTCAAACCCGAAATTTTACTTAACAATACAGGATATTATATTGTCAGTTTTTTCATCCATCCACAACAAAATGGGTGGGACACTAATGGAGTACTCCCTCTGTTTTTTATAAGCTAGAGTTGAGATTTTCCACTATTTAATTTTTTTACCAATATATAATGTATAAATATGATCATATAATATGTTGTTGGATTTTTCATAGTGTCTACTTTTATAAATTATTTTTTCATAATTTTACTAATCTCTCATTAAAATTGTTGATGGTCAAAGTCATGTCTCGACAAATGTCCAAATTTGGCTCTAGGCTTAGCTTAGTTTGTGCCTGCGTATGTGTCTACAATCCCAGCTATGGGGTTATTTGATACTACATATGAAGAATTTTGTTATTGGTCTAGTACACCTTTGGGGAGGTACTCGGTGAAAACAAGTTATGATATGCTTCAACACAAATTATTATGTAGGTAATTTTTGGAAAGTTCTATGGTCTCTCCGATTACATCCTGCTCTTGCAATTAAGGTGCAACTTCATCACAGAGGTGTACCAAGTCAAGATGTATTTATGATCTCTGTAGTTCAGAACCATGGGATTTAAAACATCTCTTTAGGATATACTTAAGTGCACAAACAGTTTGGAGGGGTGGATGTCTTGGTATTCGCTTAGAATTTAATGGAAACCTTTATTTCTCATATTGAATCCAAGATTATATCTGACTTTTTATTAGTTGGGATGGGCCTCTAGTACTCAAATAGGTACCTTCGTCGATACACTTTGGTGTCCATGTTTATGTCAAAATTCCAAAATCTTAAGGGATTCTAATGCTACACGATCGTTTGCTTCACAATATGCGGAGGTTATGGACACACATGCAGTCTTTGTCAACATGGAGGCTTCTGGAAGCACCCCTTCATTCTACTGCTAAGGGTGATGGTGGTGCCTTCTCCTCTACTTGGGTCTTATAAAGCTCGGCTTGGATTGTTCAAGAAAGGGAGTGCTTTACTTTCTCTACAAATAGATGGTTCTTGGTTCAAATATACTCAACAAGCTGAGAGGGGATGGTTCTTGGATAATGATGACCTGTTAGAGGATTGGATCATTAACAAAAGTAACTTTGGGATTTGTGCATCAGCTTCACATGCGGATGCAATATAATGACATGCATATATGGGTTACAATGGGCTTTTGATAGAGAGTTTCATTCCCACATGGTCTTTACCGATTCCTATAATCTTCTTACCCTTCTTTGGGGGGATGGTCAAACACTGATTGCCTTTGGCCCATCCACAAGATTAAACTAACGACTTAACTCAACCTTTCAATCTTGTTTTTACATAAGGAAAATTGTCATCGTGTTCATCGTGCTCATCAAATTGCTTGCTGGAGAAGCTGCTGTTAATTTAATTTTCTTTAGTATTAATATGTAGTTATTTTTTAATCCCTTGTCCAGGCCAAATATATATCTTGTTTTGGGTCTTATCCCACCGAACTTTTATGGCTTCCGAATAGAAAGTTGTTATATGGTTCTACCCCTAATGTTCTAGTGTGTACTTTAGTTTATGATTAATTTAGGGTTTAGCTGTTGTCAAAAAAAATTAATGTAAAAGGGCAATGACAGAAAGGAACTCACTTGAAAAATGTACGCATTAAAATAGAGCAAAATTCAAAGTATTACACCATAATAATTTGGAAAATTTGTAAATATTAAGTCAACCTTTTGACCGTCCGCTTTTATTACGTCAACCTTTTGATTATTTCTGAACACGTCAACCTTGTAGTAGCATTAATTTTTATTACGTTAAAATAAAAAATGACTTGCAAAAACAGGTTAATTGCTTGTATGGAGGTAAAAAAAAGGCTAATTTTTTCAATTTTCCCATTTTTTATTTTACTTTCTATTCCACCTTTTTCCATCCTTCTTCTTTGTTCTTCTTCCCCATATTTCCTCTTTCAATTCTTACTTCATCTTCTCCACTCTTCCTCTTCATTCCCAAGAACTTTGACTCTTCAATTGTTTAGTTCTTGTATTTGCTATTGCTAGTCAGAAATTTACAAGAACCATATATATATAGTCAAACTAGTTTGAAGGTAGAGAATTAGTTTGATCACAAAACCTCTTTATATGTGCTTGTATTTGATGTTAATCCCCTTAAATCAATATGAATAGACAATCCACATACTTAAAATTGCTCCAAAGTGAATGCTATTGAAGACCGCTAATTTAATTGAGAGTATTAGAGTGTGATTCAAAGAGGATTATGGAAAAAGAGGTGGTGGGGTGGCTGAGGTGGTTTTTAGGCAACGATGGTGGGGTTTGCTAGTGT
Organism: Chenopodium quinoa; assembly: GCF_001683475.1. NCBI lineage: Eukaryota > Viridiplantae > Streptophyta > Magnoliopsida > Caryophyllales > Amaranthaceae > Chenopodium > Chenopodium quinoa. The sequence continues at coordinate 3,798,817 of NW_018745523.1, read as the reverse complement.
GAGCGTGCGCGGATATGAGTGAGCAGCGATGATGGTGGGTAGTGGGTTTGATAGGAAGAGGAAGGAATAATGGAGTATGTAAGTTTAATGGAGTTGAAAAATGAAGATTAAAGGAAGTGTGGATAATAAGGGAGATCGTTAGTTTGGATAAGACTATAAGAGTACGAGTAGAGTTAATTAGTTGGCATTATTAAATGCTAACTTTTATTTTTTTGGTTTAAAAATGTTAATTCATTTTTTTATTTCAAATTTTAGAAATTATTATAGGCTTATCCGGTCACCGGTAAAAAAAACGTAATAAAAATTAATGCTATTACAAGGTTGACGTGTTTAGAAATAATCAAAAGGTTGATATAATAAAAGCAGATGGCCAAAAGGTTGACTTAATATTTACAAATTATATATATATATATTGAGATCATGTGAGAACCAAGGTGAATAATAGGAACTAAGAACCAATCTCAGCCCTTGATCGCACTCAATCTGATGGCTCACGTTTCACCTGCATTCATTAATGGCATTTTCGTAATTATGCGGTTTTTGTAACTTTTTTTTCCAGTTTTTTAACTTTTAAGGCAATTTCATTTACTTTATGACTGATTTCATTTACTCTTACTAACTTTTTATTTACTTTTTAGAAATAAAACTGGAAAACACTTTGCAAAGTTGAAATATTACGAAAATGCCATTAATGACACGGGAAGCATGTGAGCCATCAGATTAACCTGATTTAAGGGTCTAGATTAGTTCCTAGTTCCATAATAAGTAAACGATCCATAGCTACATAAGGTGATGTCTGATTGTTTTGCAATGCATGAATGAGTAATCACACAACAAAAGCTAGATTAACTATATGTGCCGACACATGTAAAAGTAGTCTTACACATGAACAAACACTTGTGAAATACTTGTTCCTATATAAAACCACAATGCTTGATTGTCTTTTCAACCTATGGAGAAGCAATGAAGCATCAAAAGATAGATAGGGTAACAACTGGTGTTGCTTAGGAACAGGTATTGCTATGAAACCTGTTCCTTTGCAAGACCATAGCCCCCTTAAGCCTTAACTCTAATCGATTTTTTTTAGTCTATGTTTCTTTATTTAGGAACATGTAATCTAAGACTACTTGTTCCTTTGAAAAGCCACATTACTCAAAATACTTACTTTTAAACCATACTATATACATAGAAAAAGATTTAGTAGATAAAGACGTTACTCAACTGATCTGTCATGAGTGTTACTTTTGATTTTTCACTTAAAAGTCATCTGAATCATCATCAAGAAACACAAGTGCTCGATGCTTGTTGTCTTTCTCTTCATTAATAGCCTTGGTTATTTTAGCAGAGTCAATTGGTGTGTCATAGTCAATTCCTTTTCCTTTTAGCGCTGCCTGAATAGCATGATCTTTCTTCTTTTGCTTGATAAGAATTTTACTCTTGATAGCTGAAGCTGTTTCATGGTCAAGAACATCCTTTGCTGGTGTGGTAGCATGAAACTAAGGATCAGCATTGGCTTTCCTTTTTTTCTGCCCTGTATCCTCTGAGCTAGATTGAGTTGCTTTTTCTGCTGCAGCCATTGCTTCTGCTGCTAAGCAAGCATCTTCCTCTTCCTGACTGAAGATCGACAGGTCATAAGATGCGACTGTTTCTTTTTTTATGGTCTTCCTAAGAGGATCTCTGGTTTCAGCTACAGACTTTTTGTGATGGTCAGACCCAGCTTCTTGGGTATCAGTTATTGCTGCTGCATTGTTAGCTGCAGATGTTGCAACAACACTTGTGGAGCTGCTTTCCACAACATTAGGTGTGTCTGTGTCTTCCATCTCCACACCCTTTAAACCCCATTGCAAAACTTGATTATGTTTTAAGGCAGTTGTAGGACCAATCTTTATCAAGAAGTATGTAGTTGAAAGCTTATAAGCTATTCTACGGAATCTAGCAGTATCACCCTGAAATAAGATAGATGTTGAGTTAATACAAGTGTTTTGGGTGTTTTTGTCCCTCGGGAGAGTTACAACATGAAGACTGATCCGGGGTGAGCTGTACCTGCAAAACAAACGGAGACACCAGTTGGGTGGTGCTCCGCCTCCGACGCACAAGTTAGAAACTTGAAGGGAGAAAAAAGGTGCGGAAATTTAGGTAGGGATCTGCTCGGATTCCAAGCTCAGGATGTCTCTATCAAAGAGTAAATGTGTAATAAATGATAAAAACGTGTCCTCAAAGTGAGGGACATCTCCCTATTTATAGGGTCTTTGGGAATTGTGCCCCTGATTAGGTTACTGAACCCTAATCATTGGAGGGCTGCGCCGTATGGCGGGATTCTCGGGATTTGGGCCTGAAGGCCGCCTTTTCCCTTGATTTCGGGAATAACACGTGTCGAGCAGGGATTGGTCCATTTTAGACCAATCTGGGGATGACACGTGTCACCTCTGATTGGGCCACGTGGCAGGGTAAAATTACCCTAAACATTTGCCCCTCACAGATGTGACGTGGCACGCCGCGTGGCATTTGTGACACATGTCACGCTCCGGCTGGCGGCAATTTTACCGTTACAGAGTAACCGTTCACCTTCCGGGTAAATTACGGAAATGCCCCCAAATTTACCCTCTATATATAGCCGTTTTACCCTCATAATTTTGTACGTTTACAAAAATTTCTTAGAGAGAAAAACTTTGAGAGAGCAGAAGTCACTTGTTTGAGTCAGACGTGAGCAAGAATTTGTTCTTCAGCAATACAGCCAGTCCCGCCTATGTTCAAATACCAAATCAAAAGGTACCGTCTCTGTCTCTCTCAACTCTTTTCTTTTTTCACCGCTTGTACATATTTCTTGCAATAAATGGATGCATCACCAACACACACGGCACAACCTAGGTTAGAGTCTAGCCGGTCACCAGGGTCGGCTGAGTCTAGGACTGGGAGTGCCGGCTCGGGGTGTTGGGACCACCCTTTGCCATGGATTCCAACCAGTTATGTGTCTGTGCAGGACACCATGGCTCGGACAATGCAGACGACCACGAACCCGAATTACAAAAGCGAAGGCTCAGGCGGCTAAACGCCTGAGGGAGAAACGTCTGGTCAGGGAAACCAGACAGCTCTGGAGATATCCCCTCCGCGCGCCCCTTCAACCCCTGTAGACTCTTTTTTGGAAGAGTGCGACCAAGGCGGCGGCGAGGCCGCCTCTGCCCCCATAGACCAAAGCGAGGGGGAGACGGAGAGCGACAGCTCCGCCTCTACCTCCGAGAGCAGCGATGACTTGCCCCCTCTTCCGGATAGCGAGGAGGAAGAAAGGAAAAAGTGGAGTGAGAAGGACGATCCCTTCAGCATCCACGTCTCCTCAAAGGACCGAATCCAGATGGGGGAGAACTTAGAGAACTTTAAGAAAATGCACCCGCTTGGAGACGGGTATAAGATCCGGGTGCCGCCTGAGTTGGGAACCATCGCTTGGGGGGATGATCAAGAGAACGCCAACATCTATTTTGGCTGTTATGAGGCGGCGTTCAAAGCCGGCCTTCGCTTCCCCCTTCACCAGGCGGTGAAGGCAATTTTGAGAGGCTACGACCTTGGGCTCTGGCAACTTACTCCCAACTCCTGGACCAACATTCTGGGGTATGTTGCCGCCTGCGAGTTCCAAGGGCTTAACCCCGGTTGGGAGGCTTTTTCAAGCATGCATTACCTCAGCAGAAGCCCAGGCGGCCGGAGAGCGTGGTATACTCTAACCACACAACCGCAATACATGATGACCTTGGACAAGGTCTCAAAGTTCGATGGCTGGAAGCACAGGTTCTACCTGATGTCAGCCCCAACCAGACGGGAAAATTATGAATTCCGCCTGTACAATAAGAAGCCCGACTTGTTGGGCAGGAAGTGCGCTCTTCCCCGGATCCCAAAGGAAGATTTTAACAAGATAATTGAGGCAGACTTTTTCGGCCTCACAGACGTAACTCTGTCAACTGGGGAAACAATAAAAGTCCCTAAGAATTGGATTCCCAAGAGCGCCTGGTTCAGGGATGAATGTTTCCTAGCCGTCTGCGGGCTAGGGCACATGTTTAACAAACGTATGCGCCTGAGTTCACACCGTCTGTAGTATTTTTCTATCGGAATTGATTTATGATTCTGACCAATTTCTTTATTTTTGCAGAAGAAGCACTAAACATGTTGCAGTCGGAGAAAACTCCCAAGCGATCTTCTGCGACCATCCGCAAAGATCTTGCGGTGAAAGCTACGGCCGAGCTCAGGGCCAAGGTATTGAGCGCCTGACCCTTTCTTAAGCTTATTTTATAAACTGTCTTGCCCGGATACTAACCTTGACTTGTTTATTTTCACAGGGGGGAGAAGTTGGGAAATCGTTTGAGAAGAACCTCAAACGGGCTAGAGAGGAGGCCCCAGTCGTTCTTAACAAGATAAAAAATTCCGCCTCTACGTCAACTCCTGGCGCCTCAGCCGGGGCTAAGACGATGCGGATAGCGGGGCGACTCGAGAAGGTAGACGGCAGCCTGCGCCTTGATCTTGTCAACCCCTCAGCAGCCGCGGGGTTCACCACGCCTGCAAGCGGTTCCCGCTTGGCCGGCTCTGAATGTAAGAACCCTTTTGAATCCCCACTTGAGCTGGGGTGGCCTTTACGGGTGAAATCCCACTCCCAATAGACGTCATCCTCAGACGGTCGGCAACATATAGGTGCTGCCTTAGTTTCGCACTCATCACGTATTGATTGTGGTGCAAAACAATCTCCCCGCCGGCCAGACGTCCAAAAGCACGCCAAGGCCATGCTGGATGCCGTCTGGAAGAGGGATAAGGACAATATCCCTGGGATAGAGACGTTCAATCTTGAACGCATTCTATCCCTTCTGGCTGAGGTAAGAAACTTGTCAATTCAATGTTATTTTTTCCAAGTAATTATCCCCCTGTAATTCTTATATCGCCTGCTTTTTGCAGGCCATGCTGCGGGTGGACGGGCCCAAAAGTCCTTATTCCCGCTAACGGGAAGAGGTAAAAAGGGCCAAGAAGTCCGCCATAGACGCTGATAATATTGCTTTCCACTCAACTATCGTAAATGAACTTAAAACTAAAGCAATAATTATGACACAGGCGTTTAAAATCCAGCAGCTGAAGCTAGATCTGAAGGCGGCCGACCAGCGGGTAACGGATGCTGAGACGGCCAAGAAGGGGGCGGAGGAGGCCTAGAAGAAAGCAGACGAGAGCGCCAAATAGGCTGAAGAGGCGCTCAAGAAGACCTAGGCGGACCTTGGCAAACTGAAATCCAAGGTTGAGAGGCTGGAGAAGGATGCTGCTCAAGCTCAGAAAAACTTTGCAGCAACCCTGGAGGCGGAGCAAAACCGCCTTGTTGCTGAGAGTGATGCTGACAACGACGCACGTATGAAGATTGCTTGGGCTGCCTTGTACCCAGACGCTGATTATAGCATCTAGGCAATGGCACACAGCTATGTCGAGTACGTGGTGTACTTGAGAGAGCAAGGTGAGCCAGAGCCTGCCTCCTTTGAAGCCTGGCTCAGCAACAATGAGCTAACCGCGCCTGAGCTTCCTGGTCCCGGCAAAGCGCACCAAATTCCGTCAGATGATGAGGAAAAGGGGGAGAACCAGGAGGCTCCGTCTGCAGGCCAGAAGTGACCCCTCAGCGGCAGTATGCCAGTCTTTGCTTTTTTAATTCCTTTTTATTCAGCGGCTGTATGCCAAAACTTGCTTTTTCCGGCCTGCGTGCCGAGTATTCTTGTATTTACCGGCCGTGGAGCCGTGTTAATTAACAATTTCTTTCTCCCGGACGGGGTCCGGTTAACATTTGATCCATTACAACCGTTTGGTTGGATGGACTTTTATGAATTGCACCGACTAAGTCGGTTTTGAATATTTTGCATTTGAATTTTTAATTTTTGCCTATCTTATGAAAAGCATGCGGCGATTTTTTGCTTAACTAGTCAATAGTCTGGCTATCCTTGCCCCTGGACGGGTGTGTGATTGGTTTCAATTGGAGCTGGTTGATTGACTTGAAAACGTCTGATGCTGCAAAGAGCATGATATGTTTGTAAGTCAATCAATCACTGTAGTGATTTCCCCAAACCAAGTGCACATCCGTACACCATCAGGCGTTTCGGTCACTAATCAGACGACTTATGCCCGTCTTGGTAGAGATTTCATAGCCATTGAACCCTTGCCCCAATTGGGGTGAGGTGCAATTTTTGGAATGGATAACCCAAGTGAGAACTTCAGCCGGTGACCGACTGATGCCCATAGGCATCCGGTATTTAGGAACTTATTCGTTCTTCGTAGGTTATTTCGGTCAGACGGCTATGAGTTGAACAATTTGGTCGTTCAATTTTTGTCGTCTGCATGGATACGTAGAACCGACATATAATCTGTTCTCTGCGACGATTGCACCCGGAGGGGTGTCGCCGGACGCCTTTGTCCATGTTGGGACAAACGATTTTATAAAAAGAGCAACCATCCGGCCATTTTAGCCTATGGTCTTGTTTGAGACTGAATGTGTAGGCACTAAACGTTTTTGTGCTTAGTTTCTTAATCAGTGTTGAATTTACACTAAGTATCGAACTTAGTTTTTTAAGCATACGAGTCTGTCTGGGTATTACCCAGACGGCCGGGCAAAAATTGAGAATCCGTCCGAGTATTACCCAGGCGGATAGTCAAGTAGTTGAATAAACAAAGTATCCAACTTAAATTGAAGAATCCGTCTGAGTATTACCCAGGCGGATAGTCAAACAGTTGAATAAACAAAGTATCCAACTTAAATAAACAAGGGATCCGAGCATTACCCAGGCGGATAAACAAATGTAACCTTCACTAAGTATCGAACTTAGTTAGGTAGATGGGAAATCCTCCTGGATATTACCCGGATGGATAATCAAACAATAACTCAATTTTGGAAACAAAGACTGAATCTTCAATAATTGACTCATTGTTTACAAAAAGTTACATTCTCAGAAGTAGTACTTTTTTAGATTGTCTACATTCCAAGTTCTAGGCAGGCGCCTGCCTTCTGGAGTTTCCAGGTGGTAGGTGTCGTCCCTTACTTCCTCAAAGATCCGGTAGGGGCCTTCCCAATTTGGGGTTAGCTTTCCCAGCTCATTGGCCCTACCGGTTTCCTCCATTTTTCGTAACACCAAGTCGTCAACTTTCAAAGGACGCTTGTGTACTTTTTTGTTGTAGGCTCTCGTCATTTACAGACGGTAAATCTCATGACGCAAGGCGGCATTGCCCCTGCGTTCTAGGAGTGAATCCAATGCCAGGCGCATTGCTTCCCAGTTTGCCTCTTCATCATACAGCATGACTCTAAGAGTCGGCTCGTAACGTTCGATGGGCAAGACGACTTCAGCACCGTAAACCATGAGAAAAAGGGTTTCACCGGTTGCCCCTTTTTCCATTGTCCGGATGGCCCATAGGACATGGATTAATTCTTCTGCCCATAGGCCACCAAATCTTTCTATTTTCTTTTTAATGTCGTCTGAGATGAGTTTGTTGAAAGCTTCAACTTGGCCGTTTTCTTAGGGCCGGCCAACAGATGCGAAATAGCTTGAGATCCCCTGATCTCCCAACGAAGTTTTTAGCTGAGGCGTCTCAAACTGAGGACCATTATCAAACACCATAGACATGGGTACCCCGTACCGGGTGATAACATTCTTCCAGATGAAGGAAATTACGTCTGAGGTCTTGATGTTTTTAACCGCCTTAGCCTCAACCCACTTGGTGAAATAATCCACAACCACGAAGATATAGCGCTTTCCGCCTGGAGCAGGCGTGTAAGGACCTAGAATGTCCATGCCCCATTTTGCAAACGGGATTGGGTTGTGGATGGCCGTCAGATCAGTAGCCGGAGGGTGAATGAGTTTGCCAAATTTTTGGCACTTGTCACATTTCTTCACTAACTCCTTGGCGTCTGCCTCAAGAGTGGGTCAAAAGTAATGTCGTCTGGCTCTGACGGCTAGGGACCTGCCGCCTATGTGAGAGGCGTAGAATCCCGAGTGCAAGTCTTCGAGAACTTCTTTCCCCTTTTCTGGGGTGACACACTTCAACAAAGGCTTCAGAAACCCCGCCTTTAAGAGTTCTCCATTTTTCAACTCGAATCTTGCAGCTCGCTTTTTCAGGACGGTTGTTTCCTGTGGCGAATCAGGAAGTGTGCCGTCTGAGAGATAGGCCCGGATGCCATCCATCCAGGTAGAGCTTCGGTCCAGAATTCCAACGGGATCCTCCTCATAGATGCTTCTCTTTTCAAGTACTTCCCAGAAGACCGACCGAGGCGTATCATGGCAGGCGGAAGATGCCAGTTTTGACAATGCATCCGCCTGATTGTTTTCCGACCTAGGCACCTGATTCAGCCGGAATTCCTCAAGTGCCTTGGTCTCTTCTTTGACAGCCTGAAGATATTTAATCATAGCCGGATGGGTAGCCTCACAACTTCCCTCATACTGGCTAACAACCAATTGAGAATCAGAGTAGGCGTCAATTTTCATGGCCCCTGCCGCCTTACACATGCGTATGCCGGCTAGCAGGGCTTCATATTCCGCCTCATTGTTAGAGGCCTGAAACTTGAAGCGTAGTGCATATTCAAATCTGTCCCCTTCAGGAGACTCATATATTACGCATGCACCACAGCCGTTTTTTGTAGAGCTCCCGTCTACGTACACTTTCCAAACCTGATCAAGATTATCCGGAGCCACCGGACGAGTCATTTCAACAATGAAGTCGGAAAACGCCTGACCTTTCACTGCCTTTCTTGGTTCGTAAGTGATTTCAAGGCTCTGCATTTCAATAGCCCATTTCAACATTCTCCCGGATGAGTCCAAGGTAGACATTGGCCGCTTGAGTGGCTGGTCCGTGTAGATCACCACCGGATGTGCCAAAAAGTAAGGCTTCAATTTTTTGAATGCCATATACAAAGCAAGGCCAAATTTTTCAACCATGGGGTACCGGAGTTCAGCATTTTTCATAACATGGCTAATGAAGTAAACCGGGAGCTGCACGCCGTCTCGCTCAGCAAGGAGAACGGCACTGAGGGCATGTTCTGAGACAGCTAAATACATGTACAACGTCTCCCTAGGCAAAGGACTGACCAACCTAGGCAGAGAGTGCAAATGCTCTTTCAACCTCTGGAACACCGCCTCAGCATCATCCCCCCATTCAAATATGGTCTTCTTCCTGATTTCTTGAAAGAAGTAAAGGCATTTGTCGCCTGACCGGCTGAGGAACCTCCCCAAGGCGGCCAGACAACCGGTGAGTCTCTGGACTTCCTTGACAGAACGGGGTGACTTCATGTCTATCACCGCCTGTATCTTTTCAAGGTTAGCCTCTATCCCCCTTTGATCAATCAGGAATCCGAGAAACTTCCCAGACTCAACACCAAAGACGCATTTCTTAGGATTTAACATAACCTTACGCCGCCTGAGGGTGGTGAATGTTTCTCGGAGATCAGCAAGGTGATCCGTCTGTTGTTTGGATTTGACTATCATGTCATTAATGTACGCCTCCACATTCCTCCCAATCTGATTAATGAAGACTGTATTAATCATCCGTTGGAAAGTGGCAGACGCATTTTTCAAGCCAAACGACATCACAGTATAACAGAATAGCCCCTGATCAGTGACGAAAGCCGTCTTCTCTTGATCTTTCTTCCACAGGGGTATCTGATGGAAGCCGGAGTAGGCATCCATAAAACTCATCAAGGCGTGACCGGCTGTAGAGTCGACCAAACTTTTGATCTTTGGAAGCGGGTAACTGTCAATTGGACACGCCTTGTTGAGGTCTGTGTAATCAACACACATGCGCCAGGTCCCATTCGGTTTCTTAACAAGGACCACATTGGCCACCTAGTCGGGAAAATTACAAGGCCGAATGAACCTGGCGTCTAGCAGCTTTTTGACTTCAGTAGCTGCCGCCTGACTTCTTTCCTCGCCGTGGTTTCTTTTCCTTTGCCGGATGGGCTTCTTTTTGGGGTCCACGGCAAGTTTGTGGACAGCAAGATCCGGGCTGACGCCTCGCATCTCTTCCACTTCAAAGGCAAAAATTTCTTTGAATTCCTTCAACAGAAGGTGCAAGCTTGCACCCAAGGTAGCATGAGCAACCGTCCCAACCTTAACATTACGTTTTGGACGGCTGTCGTCCAGATGGAGATCAATGCTTTCGCCAGCCGGTTGGGGACGGAGCTCATCTGACCATTCACCGGTCAGTGATTGCTATTTTTTCTCTTTTTTCACCTCCACCAGCAGAGGAGCCTTTATTTTATTTCCGGCTGCTGGTGGGGCAGGAGCTAGGTCGGCATCCTTGACATTGTCAAGGTCTATTGGTTCCTGACTGCCTGGGGCCACGGTATCTCGGACGGCTGAGAGATAGCACTCTCGGGCCGTCTTCTGATCCCCATTCAAGGAACCAACAGAGCCGTCATCCTTCTCATACTTGATGAGCATGAGGGACGGGATGATTACTGCCTTGGCTATGTTGAGGGTTGGCCTGCCAAGTGATGTTATAGGCGGTCAACTCCTCAACAACCAAGAATATGACGACAATATGTCGTCCCTAGCCTTTCTCTCCCAGCCGGATGGGTAAGTCAATTCTCCCGGCTGGGTAGACCATCTCACCCTCAAAACCAACCAAGGGGTGGGTGACCGGATGCATGCTGCTGACGTTGTATTTCAGCTTTTGCAGACACCGGAGACTGATGATGTCTGATGAGCTGCCGGTGTCTATAAGGATCCCTGTCCAACCAGCTGATTGGCAACCTTACATTCAATGACCACCGGGTCATCATGCGGGTGGCGAACGCTGCCCCTATCCTTCTCAGTGATCAAGACGTCTGGGAAGGAGGAGCTGGCTTCCGCCTGTTCATCATCATCTTTGTCCATCTTTCGAAGATGGCTCTTTGTGCCCCGGACGGTAGGGCCACCACATGAGAACCCATCTGCTATAGTGTAGACCGGCTCCTTATCGGTATCCGAGCTACTAGCAGACTAGGGGTAGTCTTGGAGGACTGACCCTTGTTTTTCTTTTTTGCCCCGGCTGGGGACTTAGAAATGTAGGTCTTCAACAGCCCTTTGTCAGCCAGACGGTCCAACGCACGCTGAAGACTGAAGCAGTCGTTGGTGTCATGGCCGACCTCCTCATGGAACTAACAGAATTTATTCTTGTTCCGTGACTGGACAGAACTCTTCATAGGATTTGGCTTCTCAATGGACAACCGGTCCTTTACCTCCATGAGGATGGAGTTGCAGTCTTTATTAAACTCGTACTTGGGGATGTACGGTTTAAATTCTTTCTTTTTCTTGTGGGACGGCTGGTCAGAGTCAGTAACCGCCCAGACTTCTTTTCTTTTCTTGTTTTCTTCTTTGTTTTTGGCCGGCTGAGCTGACCGGCTGTCTTTTTGTTTGTCGGACTTCTTAGAATCCGACTGGCTACCAGGCGAGCAGAGGTCGGTAGCTTGAATATAGCTTTTCGCCTCCCTTAGGGCCGCCTGCAGGGTGAAAGCCCCTTTTCTGACTAGGTCGAACTTAAAGGTCGACCCGTCTCTCAGACCTTTGAAAAAGTCTGTAAAAGCTACCTCATCAGACAACCCCTGAATCTGAATTCTGATCAGGTTGAACCGCCTGACATATGAGCGTAGCCCTTCTCTCTCTCCCTGCTTAACAGTGCTCAAATCAAGGCTTGTTTTCTTAGCAGGGATGTTCATTGAGAAGTTGGAAGCAAACAGGAAGGCGAGCTTCCTGAAGCTATCGATGGACCCGACCGGCAAATTGCCAAACCATTGTTGGGAAATGCCCTTCAATGTAGCCGGGAAGCACCGACACCAAGTGGCATCATCCAGCCCCTGCAGATACATGAGGTTGGTGTAAGCCATAAGGTGGTCTTCCGGGTTGGTGGTACCATCATAGGTACCAACCAACACATTCTTAACCTTGGCCGGCTGCGCCGCCTCGGTTATCTCCCGGGTGAACGCAGAAGACTGTTCACCCAGGCGCAGCAGACGGAGCTTCCAGTCTAATGGCTGGACATTTGGGTATGCCGCCTGACCTCCAAAGAAGGTCGACTGCATAAAGTGAGGAGGATATTGTCCGTAAGCCTGGGTAGGCACATACGGTACAGCTCCAATCATGTAAGGGCCAGAATGGACGGTATTACCGCCTGTCTGGCTCTCATGCAAGGAAGATGCATTCCCGGCAGAGGTGTTGTTGAAGCTGTCTGGAAAGTTCGACGTTGAAGCCGACTCAGACAGCGATTGGTTTCTCTTCTGGTTGATAATCTCCCGGGCATCAAGAGTTGATTTTTTACTTCTCACCGGCTGCTGAGGCCGGCGAGTGTTATTGGTGTTCCCCCAGGAAGGAGAATTTTTGACCAATCAATGGTTCCGGCTGCCTTCTCCTTTGGATGGGGAGTGGGCTGCCGGTTTCTGACTGACTTCCCCTTCTCTGGAGGAGTCTTCTTCGCCGACTGGCCTTTACTTGGGCCAGCCCTGCTTTTGGTGATCAGCTTTGTAATTTCACCCTTGAAACTCGTCATGAACCTCATGAGTTCGTCTCGGGTGACAGGGGCTGATCCAGCTGCCGTTTGGGTTGCCCCTTCCGGCTGCCCAGTGGGTTTTCTCGGACCCGCCTGGGAGGCGCCCCGCTCCAGAGTCTCTCTGGGCCGGATTCGCTTGACTCTGAGAGAGCCATCTTTGGCTGTGGAGGTTTTGACCTGATGATCCTCATCCTCCTCATGGTATGTAAAGACTTCTGGGTCTTCACCCAGACGGTTAGGAGGTACAAACTCTTGAACCATCTTCGAGGTACTCTCCCTACAGACGGCGCCAAATGTTTTGGGTGTTTTTGTCCCTCGGGAGAGTTACAACATGAAGACTGATCCGGGGTGAGCTGTACCTGCAAAAAAAACGGAGACACCAGTTGGGTGGTGCTCCGCCTCCGACGCACAAGTTAGAAACTTGAAGGGAGAAAAAAGGTGCGGAAATTTAGGTAGGGATCTGCTCGGATTCCAAGCTCAGGATATCTCTATCAAAGAGTAAATGTGTAATAAATGATAAAAATGTGTCCTCAAAGTGAGGGACATCTCCCTATTTATAGGGTCTTTGGGAATTGTGCCCCTGATTAGGTTACTGAACCCTAATCATTGGTGGGCTGCGCCGTATGGCGGCATTCTCGGGATTTGGGCCTGAAGGCCGCCTTTTCCCTTGATTTCGGGAATGACACGTGTCGAGCAGGGATTGGTCCATTTTAGACCAATCTAGGGCTGACACGTGTCACCTTCTGATTGGGCCACGTGGCAGGGTAAAATTACCGTAAACAACAAGCAGTAACTATAAATGCAAATCAAGGAGCACTAAGAATTGTTAACACATGTCATGGACCATAAATCATTTACCATAGCCTTCATGTGATAAATCTCTTCAGCTGATTACCTAAAAAGCGGGAGGCAGCTTTCAATGAATGTAGTGAGCTGTAGTGCTCCAGTTGCATTAGAAAAAGTCATTGTGATTGTTGCTCTTTACATTTTGAAGGATTAGTGTTGGCATTCACTGGCTACTATATTTTGTTATTTTCACCTGCTTATTTAAAAAAGAGAGTGCTATTTACTGGTGAGTTGCAGTTATTTCTTTTTTGTCACAAGCTGTGCAATTATAGATGGTTCCGAGAGGAAGCTGTGTTCGCTTTCCACAGTAAGAACACCATATATATGCTCTAATCCTGTCATACTGAATATCAGATGCAACAACTCTCAGCCAATATATCTCCCGTGGAAGTGTTGTTGTTGCCTACATTGAGAATATAAAATTATGTTAGAACTATTAGATCAGTATTGCTAGTGAGCAAAGAATTATTAATGGAATAGCACAAAATTTACCTTTTTAACCTTTATGCGATTTATTGTAGTTAAAATTCTTTCTGAGGCGGATTCCAGGCAGCTGTAACTCTATTTTGTTGATCTATCAGAACAGTTCGATGTTTTCTTGCTCTGTAACACAAGAATTGTAGTTACATTAGTTAGTAGCAAGTAAAATATGCAATCTCTGGCATTGTTTAAAGATAAATGGCAAATGCCATACCATTCAGTTAGTGCAGCTGCTTTTTCACCTTCAGGGTCTTGGATTATTACATTAGACATGGTTGATTCAAGCTGGAACCCTGTGTGTAAAAGATATTAGGAGATATATATCAACATATTGATAAACAGTGAAACAAATCAAGATAGGCACATGCTTATTAGGTTGTGTTATTTGTTACCTTTGCGAGTGACAGAACGCAGAGCTGTAATACCAATGACTTTGAAATTGTCACCATCAGAAACAAAAGTTTCACATTGGCTTCTTGATAGGTCATTCCAGGTGCATACTTTTACTGGTTGATCAGTGCTGAAAACAAATCATAAGTGTAAATATTAAAGTAGAACTACTATAGGTATTGTGTTGCCATGATGGAATTAATTTTGCTGAAAGCAGAAGTAAAGTCACCTATGGTCTATCACTATTAGGTCGCGCACAAAAGATTCTTTGTTCAGAGTTGTGTAGGCGTCGCTCGAAGTGCGCCTACGTTAAAAGCATGTTGTGAATATGCTTGGCACTCATAAGAAGTGGAAATTGACATAATACGATTAGGGACAAGGAAAGTAAGGAGCCGCCAACAAGTTTTTAAGGAACCTGTAAACCGTTCACGGATCATTTAAGGCAACCACGATTAAGGGACAACGAAGGAAACAACGATTGACCCGTGAAGATTACACCCCATTCATAATCCATGAGATTACTAACTCCATATGGTTCGGAACCACGAAACAAGGATCAGGGATGATGGTACAAAGTGAGTCATGGAGTCACATTCTCCCGTATTGGCCTCTACTCGATTCTTATAGTGAAAAGTGATTTTTGCGATCTCAAAGGCACACAAACAAAATATTCAATTTGCTCCAATCTATTGTTAAGCTAAATTGGTTTAATATTAATGCAACACATAATTCTAAAATATTGTGATCACTTCGATTAATAACAAGATTAAAAGGAACCTAAACCGGTTGTCCAAATTATCTTATTAGTCGTGATTTTCAATTACATATTCCCTTTAACATGCAATGTGGTGATCAATAAATAATAAATAGAATAAACATTAATATTAGAAGCAATTTAACAATAATTCCAACAATATAAAATAGTTAGAAAAATAATAGAAATAAAGGAACATAATTCTTACTTTGATTCTGTTTGTTTGCAACTACAAAATGGTAAACGAGTTAGTAACTTCAAGGAAATAATAATAAAATAATAATTAAATTAAATTGATTTGGGGCCAAACCCTCAAACAGTTCTACCTTTCACGCCTTGGCTTAAGGACAGAACCACGAGTAAAGTATGGACTCCTTGGAGTGCTTGAAGAAGGAATTTTGAAAGAAGAAGTGTAGGCTAGTGTTTAGGCTAGAGCATAGAAGAGAGAAAAATAGAGAATTAATTGACGCCCCGTACATCAGAAATGAGGGGGTATTTATAGAAGAAATGTGCTGAGGGAACACACGGAACCCTAAAATGATAAAACCCCTAAAAAAGTATACCGCGACACGGCAAAGTGTACCGTGACAAGGGAAATCCCACTGTCAAACGGGAAACATTCCCGTGACACGGTGCACTTTTGTGTGACGCGGGAAATATTTAGTGAACGGGGAAGAAAACGCGTTAAGGGTTTACGCGAAAAGGACACGGAAACCCTCGTGTCACGGCAGATGTCCTGTGTCACGGGGAACCCCACCGTCATACGGTACAGTTTCCCGTGACACGGTGGACTGTTGCCGTGACGCGGGAGTTTTCATTCCGCTTTTTCGTCTAAATTCATTTTTAACCCTAAATTCGTTCAGCATTTTAAGTGCCTATTGATAATTTCGGGCCATTTTATGATTTTATTATTATTTGGGCTAAAATAAATAAAATAAATAAAATAAATAAAAATTTTGGGCTAAAAATAAATAATAAAACAAAAAGGTTTGGGCTAAAATTAAATAATAAAATAGTAAAATAAGTTTGGGCTGAAATTAAAACTATGCTTTGTCCAAACATCAATACTGATCCATGGACTATTCAAAATTGAATTTAATTAAATACGATTTTTTAAGCACTCTCGGGATTAAATACTGAACCCGACCAATTGTGGCGGTGAAAGGTTGTTCATCATCGGGTTTGGTTTTGGGGAGATATTTTTAGGTGTCTACAAGTTGTGACGATTTTTCTTGGCTTTCTTGCAACGTATAGCACAATGACAAGGATATCTAAAATGGAAAAGAAAACGGGGATAAGCTATTTAATGAGGTAAGTTGTTAATGTATAATCATAGGTCTAAAATATGAGGAGGAATTACTTTGCTACCATGTCGAGTATCATCAAGGGAAACTTTAGGAATAGAAGCAAGGGACTGATATCTAGGAAAGACTTGCTCTTCTTCAGGATCCAAGGATTGGATGAGAGTCCTGCTACCTACTGTCATCTGAAATGGGAGATCTGTTTCCCTAGCCCTATATTGGAGATCTAATGGTCTTATTAAGGCATTAGCAATATCATAGTTCCCCCTGAACAAGATGAAATCTTTGTATGCATCAATCTGATCACCAAATAATGTCATCTTCATTCGATTCTTCTGCAAAAGGGAAAAAAAGTTGCATTATGATATAATTTTGTATCACACTATGTCTTTAAATTAAGGGCTATTTATAAAATGACATGTGTAGATAATACCTTATCATCTTGTAAGACAATGTACTGGTATAAGATTTTTTTCTCAGATTCCTGCTTTCGACCTTTTTCTGCAATGTTGACCATTACCTTGTATGATTTACTCGATGTATCGAGTTCATCGAGAAATTTTTGTTGAGGTGCCATAACAAGACTCTGTATATAATGTAATCAGAAAGCTAAATAGGTTTTAGTGGCACACACATATGTACTATGGTTATTTGTGTCAAAATAACTAATCAAATAGTGAGTATAAAAATGGAAAGATCAGCTACCACTTGATTTTATTTTGTTTTGAAAATGTTAATTATATAGCTAAATGATAATATATGTATTCTAATTATTGGGTATAAGTGTACCTTTTATAAATAGTGGTTTTGTTAACTATATCTTATTCATAATAAGGGCAATCAATATAGGTAATGATACATAGCTCTTGAAAGACTGAAATCAAACTGATTGTAATGATTTGAAATATTTTATGACATTTTTTTCAAATAAATCATTTTCAGTCAATTCATATTTGTAGCAAATTAATCAATTTATTTAGATGTGTAATTGAAGCTGCTAATTAAGCTTGTATCCTTAAAATAAATGACAGCTTTGACACTAATCTATTGGTGTATGAAATGTGCCTGTACTTTTACATTTAGACGAATAAATTCATATATATGGTGGTTGTTACATGTGATTTACCAAATAAGTCTAAGCATGAGCAAGCACTTATAAAGAATTATTCATATGTAACTGTGATTCTACAGATGCATATAGACAAACCATGACTTTTTTATTGACTGCACCTAAAGATCTTTGAAGAATATAAATGCTATGACATATATATTCTATGCATGGATGTTCAGTTAATAATAAATTCGAATGTAATTAGGAAAAATTCTTAAATAAATGAAGTGAAACAATACATTGTTCGATCATACCTGTCAAGTTGCAGAGGCTTTAATGTTGATGTTGTAGATTGTAGCTTCTGCTTGTATTTTTCTTTTTGGTTCTCCTTCCTATGCTCCACCACAGAATAGTAAATTTTATGAGGTTTAAGAAGACTCAATGTCAGTAGTGTTTTTATAATACATTTTTTTTTATTTAAAAGAAAAATTAGAAGCAAGAGGCAAGAATTCAAATCTAGTGTTTAGTGTAATAGTGGTCTGCTGTATTTTTTCCCATAAAATCAGCAAGGTTTACTACCTAAAATACTATCTTTTATACTTTATAGATATAACATGTACTTGTTAATACTTAAATATGGAATTACATATCTATATTGATATCTTTAGTCTGAAATTGCATTACTTACATAATATTTTGTTTTTTCTAAAGTCATATTGCATACTGAACTCTAAAAAATAGAACACATCTAATTTGAAGCATTTTAAGCTAGAATACACTGTTCCTACATTTGACTGTTCTTATTTGCTAGAACATCTTCTTGTATCTCTTTTTTTTCATTACTAAAACAAACTTCTATCTAATACAGAAATTTAGAATGGCCTAGATTTAGGTATAAAGCTTTAAATTTGATATAGTGTTTAGAGCATTTGTTGTAGAAGGCAGTGCAACCTTTTTCCTGCTTTAACCTTATAATTGGTGCTGGTTGGGCCACTTTTTGTAAAAAAATATGTATTGCTGTATGCTTCATGCAAGGATTTTGTGGATTAGTACAATTACAAATAACCAATTGATTAGAGCATACTGGGCTATATCCAGTAAACTACAGAGCTGCACCTAGACAAATTAGCCAAGAATTTGTTTTTGTACAAGCATACAAGCAGCAACATCTGCCCTGACTATAGCAGAAATAACCGCCAAAAAAAGTACATCAAGTTCTACATTTAACAACTAATATGCGTAGGATTATAATAACATATGTCATCTCCCATGAAATACAAAGAGAGGCATTCCACTTAGTAATGAGCATTACAAAATATTACTTGATCACTACAATGACAAAGAACCAATTGATTAAAAGACATTGGCCTATCTAGTAAACTACAGATCTGCACCTAGACAAATTAGCAAAGTACTTTTTTTTGCAAGCATATAATCAACAAAAGCTGCCCTGACCACTGCAGAATTAACAGCAAAAAAAATGTACATCAGATACTTGATAGCTTGTAAATTCTAAGCTAAAATCAGAACAATAACTCTAAAGGCTTCTGGATAAATAAATAGCATACCATGCTTTAAAAGAGAGTCATTATTTTGATTGGTGAATGATGATATGCCTCAAAAGGAATATTTGCTGCAGAACAGTGTAGGTTGTTGGCAAAAAATGAGAGCAAATAAGTTAGTAGACTGTGGTCTGAACATAAAAAATGTTAAATCAATTCCAAACTAATTTCAATTAAAAGAAATGAAAAGCATCACTCACTGATAAAGTTAGATGATGCCAGCCATATGAAGAATATCATAGGATACTACATTCCTAGCATAACCTAAAATTGGTTGATCATCATTGACATTGGTTATAACACTAACATTAGATGCTTGTCGAGCTCGAGAAAGAGCCACATACAACTGTCCATGCGAGAAGCATGACCGTGGCAAATAAACGACAACTTTGTTCAGTGTTTGCCCCTGAGCTTTGTTGATGGTCATTGCAAAGCTAAGCTTTAAGGGGAACTGTTTCCTTTGAAATTGAAAAGGGTAAGCTAAGGACTCTAATGGCCTTAGGTTAATTCTTGGTATCAATACATGTTCTCCTTTATGATGACCAACATCAATAGCACATTCAATGAGGTTTGGAAAGAATTTCTTACATATCAAACGCGTTCCATTGCAAAGACCAGATGATGGCAAGATGTTACGCAGCAAAATAACTGGACTATTGACCTTTAATATAAGCTCATGAGGACTCATACCACTAAGACAGAGTTTATTTAAGAATTCAATGGGATAGATGGAACAATTATCATCAATCATTGAATCATAACTCTTGTAAGCTATTGCTTCACCTGGAAACTTATCTATTAACATGCTATTTATAACATCAACATCATCGTTGATAGGTGTTAGTATAGCTCTAGTGGTAAATATATCTGCATTGAATGGAGGAATATCCATTTCTGGAAAAGCAACTGAACTCAGATGCATGCCTTGAGGTGCTGAAGTATCGCAAGGCTCTATAATGTGTGCTGGTAGTTGAACTAATCCATTTTCACTGTCCTGCAGCTCCCCATTTCCTAGTGCTAGCAAGAAAGCTGCATATGCTAGATCATGTCTGGCTCGAATATTTTCTGTTAGTCTAAATTTAGTTAGCAGTGGCCATATAGCAGAGCTAACCAAGCTAGCAACAACTGCCTCGCGTTGTGTTCTTTTGGGCATAACAGGAAGAACCTGTCTAAAATCTCCTCCAAATATAACAATTTTGCCTCAAAACAATAAGTGAGGATCACATATATCCCTGAGCAGCATATCAAGTGATTCAACATTATCTTTTTTGGCCATCCAAGATTCACCCCAAATGATAAGTGTCGTTTCTCTTAACAATGCAGCCAGACTACCTTGTTTAGGTACACTACAAGCACGTGACTCAAGCGGATCCAATGGAATTTTAAACCGCGAGTGTGCAGTCCTTCCAGAGGAAATATTAGCTGCAGTTATACCCGATGCTGCTGTTGGCAGTACAATCTTATTCATCAATCTTATCTCTGCATATAAAGCATTATATAAAAAGGTCTTTCCTGTTCCACCTGGACCATCTATAAAAAATGCTCCTGGCATTTTCTTTGTAACGTGATCCATTATAACATCAAATGCTTCCCGCTGAGCCTGATTCAATTGATTCTTGCACTGGAGACATTGTTTTGGCATTGGAGCATTCAGTGCATCCTCTATATCCTTTTTTACACGCATTCCATCATCTTCATCCTGAACTAAATGGTCTAATCCATAGACTGCAAGAGAGCTGCCCATCGACTCTAAAAACCACTCAACTGATTTAACAGGAAGCTGCCTTACCTTATATGGATCAAAAGCATACCTAAGTCTAAAATCTTTAGACAGGAAATAATAATATTTCATCTAAAGAGTTACAGGATCGCTAGGATGACAAAATAATAACACAATAGCAAATAACTAGCGAACTGCAAGTGGAATTTGAACATCACAGCCTTCTTTTAAACATATATCAACTGAGTCATCTTCCTCTAACAACTTCAGCTTAAGTGCAACTTTTTGAACGGTATCACATACTTGACCATTAACTGTTCGCATATCTTCAAATGACTTTGGACTTCTTACATTATGCAGCAATAATCTGAGATAATACCTTTATCCTTCTGAAGGACTAACAAAAGCCAACCTGTCAATTACTATCTTCTTATTCTCTCTTTTATACCAATGTTTATCATATGCATCCCAGCGATAGTGTTCTGAAAACTCGTTGTATTTGAAACTTGTTCCAGGAGACAGCTTAATATTCATTCGAAAGAATTCTGTAAGACAAGTTCTAGAACGTTTATCATCTGAAACTACTGATGTAAGACGTTCATGAGGCCTAACTTGGATCAACTGTGAATTAGGTAAATGCACAGGAAGAGGCAGAACTGGTGGATGCATTTCATACATATCAAAACCAAAAAGGTGCCAAGCAGCTTCATAGGGTGAAACCCATCGACCTGATTGATACTGCTGTCATGACCCTTATAAACATATTGAAAGACACTCTGTCATGACC
The DNA here is from genome assembly GCF_001683475.1 of Chenopodium quinoa. Taxonomy (NCBI): domain Eukaryota; kingdom Viridiplantae; phylum Streptophyta; class Magnoliopsida; order Caryophyllales; family Amaranthaceae; genus Chenopodium; species Chenopodium quinoa. The sequence goes on along the minus strand of NW_018745523.1, from coordinate 3,777,419 downwards.
CTTATAAACATATTTATACAAATATTTGACCGCCTTTATAGTAGAGCAAACCTCAACATTTAGATGACAATCAAAATACGATGAAAGATATGGATTGTATAGGATCACCCATTTATTATCCATAATTGTTCTTCGAATTGTAACAGTTTCTTCTGTGTCTCTTCTTCGGTAAAGTGGATATCCATCAGTGCTATTTTTAGTTTCATCACAGAATTGCTTTGGATAACCATATTTACGACCAAGACTTTCCTTGTGTTTCATACAAGGACATTCTGGATCCAAATGACCACAAGGGCCATGCATCATGTGCCTGAGTATAACCTTTCTAAGGTAGCTATTGTCAACAGGTGGTATCTCAGCACAAACAAATTTATCAAAATTAGAGGGGCATTTAATTTTGTACTCTTGCTTTAAGATGACCAAAAAATGAGCATGAGGTAATCTTCTCTTTTGAAATTCAATCACATAGATCATTGCTGCAACCTCCCCAAACACCTTTTTTTTTTATTAAATGCTTTAAGGCCAAAAATTTTGCTCTAAAGATCCTTGCAACTATATCCGGCCAGTCTTGAGCTTTTTCTCCAACAGCAAGTTCCTCTTTAATTTCAGACCAATTAGCATTACAAGTTATTGTAATAAATAGATTTGGCTTACCAAACCGCTGAACTAATGACATTGCATTTAAGTATCTCTTCTTAAGATCTCGAGGACCACCAATGAATGTTGGAGGTAAGATCACTTTACGGCCAACATTTGCTGCACAGTTCTCCCCACAATCAATAGTATCTAGAATTCCTTGATAGAAATCTGCTCTTACAGCTTGCTGATTTTTACGAGAAATCCAACCGCGTATTCTCCACTTTAATATACATATCTACTATATACTACTGAAAGCATCTACCTGCTCTTAACAACATATTATTGGGCCTGCTTTGAAGCTTGTATGCGTAGTATTCCCTTACTGAAATGTTTCTGTCTATTTTTGAAGAACCTCCATTTGCACCTACAAATCAACAATATTTTCTTGGTAAAATAGCACAGCTGCAATGGAAAATAATAGGTTTAACAGAATACATGCACATATTTTTTTAAGTCTTTTTATTCATTTGAGTTTCTCCTTTTTTAACATGTAATCTGTCTTTTTCACTTTCTTGAATGATAAAGGTGACAAGATATACATATGTCTTGCTTCCTCCTCCAACATTTCCTCTACAGTATGAACACAACATGAAGAAACAGGATCTGGCTGTGACTGTAGTTGTTGAATTCCACCATGTGACATTTTTTTTAACCCTTGAGTCCATCCACAATCACCAAATGGAAAAAGGAGTGGGTATTATTGCAGAGGATCATAACAGCCATAATAATGCATTATCCTATGACATGATTTTTTTGCAGATAAATCAGCCTCAGATGACTCATTGTGGGATGAATCATCTTCAGTTGAATCATTTTCAGTTAAGTCTTTCCCAAATGCATCCCTTTTTGCTGTCACCAGAATATGAGGACTTTCTAACTCACTGAAAGATGTATTTTCTAGTCATATGAGAGCAACTTCATCGGTGGAAGGAGCGTTGTAAACACGCTGATCTGGCACTGTTGTTTTGTTTATCAAATTTTGTGTAGAATTAGTAATTTGGATCTCTCTCAATGAACGAAAGAACCTAGCATAATGATAGGCGTGTCGCGTACCTAACAAAAATAACCGAACTAACTCTACTATGTAGTTAAGCAAGTAGGGGTCGAATCCCAAGAGACTAAGGACTACTAATTAAACAGACTCAAATCAATACTAAGCAAGTAACCAATCAATATCGAGAAATCTATTCTAGAACAATTACGAACTATCAAGCAAAGAAAATTATAATAATGAATTAATCAAGAACTAAAGACATCTAAGATTAAGTATCCCCACTAATATGAATCAATGCAATAGAACAATCCCTTTCCCTCAATTAAATCAATAAATATTCCACAGGACAGATGCTTCCTAAAACAATACTAAGAGTTTCTTTCGATCAACTAATAGCTTCCCTAACATGCAATCATACCTATTTTCATGGAATCATACATATTAAAGACATTGAGAACAACATCCTATAAGCCCTAGCAAGAACAATTAGCTATTTTCATGCATAAAAGCTCTTACTTTTAATTAGGGTTCTAAAATCAATTAAGAATCAACTTTCGTTGTAAACCTAATCACATTCAATAATACTATTTCTAGTTTATCATTGATAATAAAACCAACCCTAACAAAGAGAAATTATGAATCAATTAAATTGGGAATTGGGAATCAAATAATACATCAATCCATATTAGGGTTCAACCTAACCCTAGATTATGAAACTACTCACCCATAATAATAGAAATAACAAGACAATTAATCAAAGAAAACATAATAACAATAAAAATTAAAGAGAATAAAGAAGAGAAATCAATACTTGGAATTGGAATTAAATGTGAAAACTTGAATCTTGAAAGTAATAATGAAGAACGTAATACCAAAAGCTCTAAAATAATGTATGTAAAAAGTGATAGATAAAAGACTATCTAAAACCTATTTATATGCTAGGAAAATCGTAGTAGTCTTTTCTTAGGATTAGGACTCCTAAAATCCCTAAAATAGGGCTAATTTCGTTGGTAATGAAGAGGCCACAACCGGGCTGCGGTACAAGGTTGCGAGCCGCGGTATTGCTGCGGTGTAGGCTGCCGACTTGAATTCTTGCTCCCTTGTGAAGTGCGCCGCAGGTAAGCTGCGGTAGGTCATAGTAAACCGCAATCAAGCTGCGGACTAGGCTGCCATGATGCTTCATGGATGCTAAAAACGCTCCATATGAAGAATATCTTGCGTCCAAGTTGAATTCCACGCAAATCGATCCCTATTCCAATAAAAACAAAAACAAACAAACCGAGAAGAGCAATATCGAAATAGGAAGAATAATAGCTCTAAAAGATTAGGGAAATGAAGGAAACACAATACAATATGACCAAATATCACATATAAATCATGTATAATATCGTGTTATCAAATTTCCCCAAGCTAAACCTTTACTCGTCCTCGAGTAAAGCAATGAATAAATAAATCAATACTTCACCCCTAAAATAATCAAAATCAAGAATAACCAATTCAAGGTAAATCTAACGAATATGCTTCAAAATAAACCAACCTCATCTATCCAATCACTCATCCTTCCTAACAATTGTCAAATAGAACAAATCACAAGAGCATATAGAATTTAAGACTAGTGCTCACACACTCGGCTCTCATTTATGTGGCAAGTAAAAGATGTACTCGATCGCTCTCCATCCCAACCCCATCATGTGAACAATGCCCTCCCAACTCACGCACTCGTGTGTTTAAAAAGACATACACTCAACCTAATAGTCGACTCGGAATATGTCAAGTCATTCCTTGCATTGATAAGTAACTACTTTCACATTCACACAACTCTATGCACAAAGGTCGGAAGGTCTTTAAAGCTTGTAATGTAAGGTTAGGGTAAGAGGTAGGATAAATTTGGGAAAATGTGAGAGAAAAGCAATGCTTAGGAGAGCTAAAATCCTAACAAAATCAAGACCAGAAATAGATAATGACTAATCATCTCCAACATAACTCAACTCCACCAAAAATTCACCAAACATAAATCCAAACATATCAAAAGTTTTCCAACACTTACAATTACACTCATAAAAATATAACAACGTAGAACTTGAGTGAATAAAGAAACTTTGAACTCTTCAACTTGATTTTTTTTTAACGGAACTCTTTTTTTTTTCTGATCAACCTTCACTTAAAACATTTGAATCATTAAACAATTTTTTTCTTCTTTCTTTTTTCTTTTTGAAGTTCACTTTTTTTTTTCTTTTTACTTTTTTTTTCCTTGAACTTCAATTCTTTTTTTTTTTTTTCATCATGCTTTATTTTTTTTCACAAGAAATTCAACTCTCAAATCATCAAAAAGAAACCACAATGAAAAAGAATTACAACTTCTTAACACCACCCAATTGTGCAAATAATGAGCACACTACAAACTCTCTGACCTCACTCACTAATAGCCCTCCCAAGCTAAGCTTGGGACTAGTAACCAATGGGGAAAAATCTGCTTGTAATGTTGCTAATAAACAACAAAAAGGTCATGGCAACAACATGGGTAGTGTAGACACCCATTTGTGTCTCCCCAAAACCAAACCCAGTGATGAGTGTCTTTCACGTCGAATCATAATCGAATGAAACGAAAGTGTGGAAAGGTCTAGTGTTGTGGAAAGTTTCTTTTCTTTTCTTTTCTTTTCTCTTCTCTCTGTTTTTGAAAACTTTATTTTAAGAAAACAGCCAATCCAGTTTGGTTGGTCCATGATATGGGTCCAATAGTGGTGTAGTTGGATGGGGCTTGCAAATACCTTTCCAACGATATATTATAAGCCCAATTCCGATGAATATTGAGGAATTTAAGACCAATTTACTAAACTGGGCCCGGTTTGAGTTTTAAGTACGGTTCAATGATCTAGGGGAGGGCCTAATATGATTTATCATTCCTAATGTAATTAGGAATGGTTTTGGTCTTCTAGAACATTCTAGAAGGTCTTATCATTCTTAATTCAATTAGGATTCTTTAGAGTTTTAATTAGATCAAATAGCATTTTCGACTGAAATTATATTATTTTATCTTCCAGTACGAGAAATTTATCATATTTTTGAAAACGCGTTGAAATCCAATTTGGTGTCCAACCCCAGGCCTTGGCGCCTGGAATCAGGATTGGCGCCAGACGCCAGCCATTGGCGCCTAGCGCTAGCCACTGGTCCTGGCGCCAATGAGCTAGGGCTGGCGCCAAGGTGGTTTTGCGATCTTCAGGCTCTGTTTTGATAAATGATCTTTTTTGGATGTTTTTTCTATAAATATCGTATCAAAAACTCCGTTTTCATCATCAATTACCATTCATTAATTCTCTTCATTCATCATCTACATCTATCATTCACCAATTCTCTTTATTCTTAAGTCTTCATCATCATTATTCATCAATTAGTATTCATCTACAGTCAAATAATCCTTTTCATTCATCTCTTTTCATAAACTTTCATCAACATTCTTTTCTTTCTTTTCTTACTTTATTTTCATACAAAATTCCGCATTCACAAGATCTTGATACACCTAGCCATATTCGAAGTTGCCTTCGCCCTAGACGTGAAAGGTTTTAATTTTTGAGGGTTTGGTCCCAAATCTCTCTTTCAATTATTTAATTTAATTTTTTTGATTATTTATTTTCCTTGAAGTTACTAATGTGTGTATTTTGTTATTAGAAAGAGGTACGAGTCATCAAAGTAAGTGCTTTAATTGATTAATTGATATTATGATGTAGAAATCATGTTTATATTGTTATTATGATATTCCTAGTATCATGTCTAGGTTAATTTTAATATCAAATATGATTGCTATGATGCCTTTTATTCTCTTCCTAATATTTATGATTGTTAGTATCATGTTAGGGCTAAAGATTTGATTTTTATTGCTTAGTGACATGCTAGGGTTTGTTATTAATCTTGTTAGTATCATGTATAGGATCTTGCTGTGCTTTAACATGATTATGATGATTATGATTATGATTAGTAATATTATTATTAATGATGTTGATTATTTATTATGTTGCTTGATATATATTATATATTGTTATTGCTTGATCACCTTTTATGTATGTTTTAAAGGGAACTTGGTACTTGTAATCACGCTTAATAAGATATTAATAATCTTGTTTAGGATTAATTGTGATTATAATTCAAGTGATCGCCAATAATAGTTTATTTGTGCATTAAATTCAACCAACATAGATTAAACAGGTTTAGGGTTAATCCTATTGATTGCATGTTAATCAGAAAGCGCACATGAATACGAGTAGAATAAAGTAGAGGCCTATTATTAGGGCAGGTTCAATCTCTTTTAGGTTGGATTTGTACCTTCATCCCCGGACCCTTATTTGGTTCATGACCTTATGGAGTTGGCGATCTCTTGGATTGTTAAGGGGTGTAACCTTCACCTCGTGAACGGTTTACAAGCTCCTTAAAAACTTGTTGGCGACTCTTTTGCTCTATCTTCTTCCCTTTTGGACGCCACCGTACTTTAGTGTATGATCACAGTGGGGTTCAAGCTAGTGGGATTTTAAAGGCTTGAAAATATTCCCTACAGGTAGCAAGAAGGGAACAAATGTATCTAATATCGTTTGAAGGCCACCTAAAAGAACAACGCCTTCGTCCTCCTCAATGTGCATAATAATGAGTCGTAAAAAACTACTTATAGTCACAAACCAATACTCAAATTCATTGACAAATCAGGAACTAACACACATTCCTCACCAAATCAACTAGTCAAGCACTATATTCACAAACAGTTGGGCAAAATTGACGCATGTTAAGGCATCCAAGAAATCAAATATCAAATCATGGCTAACTTATCCACAATACTCATCATCATATACCAAGAATCAAAAAACAATTTTTAATTATGGGGCATAGGCGTAGGGAAGCATGATTTATCATTCATTGGGATAATAAAACTCTCCCCCACACTTAAAATTTGCAATGTCCACAGTGCAACAATATGTCATGAATAAATAAAATAGGGGAAAGGGTACTCACAAAACATTATGGCGGAGGTAGATGAGGAGGGCTCGATAATTAATAAAATAATGCATCGAAACAAATTCGCGCCAAAATCTCAATTCAAAATTCACAACCATGTTTTTCCAAAATATCACAAGTCTTCGAACCAAACCGCCTAAATCCCGGCCAAGGCCCTTCGAGAAGCAATAGAACAGTAGCCGTACGATAATATCTCAATTAAACCCCAAATTAAAAACCCACTCAATCATATGCATCCTTTTCCAACCCGTATCAATGTAGCAATAAGCCACTAGTCCACTACCCACACAAATTCAGATATAATATTGCAGCCAAGAAAATTAGAGATCATGGTCACAAATACCCAGAAACTTCCAGCCAAAATACCAGCGTATTCAAGAAATAATGTTTGAATTTTATTCGATAAAAAACAGAGGATAGAATTCCTTGTACTTGTAGTGATTATCACCTCTAATTCGCGTCAAAATCGAACAAGAAAATCAGCACTGGCTCGCCTGTAAGTTTCCTTTCTTTGCCTTGCGATTATACTTCTTCTCCCTTTTCTTTTATCTGTTATTTTTTTTTAAATAAAAAAAATATAAGAATGCTGATTGTAGGGAGTGTCGCGGCCTAAGTGTGGCATTTGGGTTTTAGACGCAACCGGGTTGCGGACTAAAATGATTTGCTCAAAGTTATAATGCACAATAAGAGTATCGCCGCAACTAGGCTGCGTAGGAAACGAATTTACCGCAACCTGCTTGCGGAGTATACTGTAATGTTAAAATTTTTGCCTCCATTATGCATTCTTCCTCCTTCAATTACACACCATTAGAGAAGAAAACAAAGAAAACTAAGAAAAAGAAGTTAAAAGAATTAATTAAAAAAATAAAAATAAAAAGGTGAAAAGGCTAAACTAGGCTACTGACAAGAATACTACCTATCCTTAATAAAACAAGAAAACAATAAGAAAAACACTACTCCGCTAATCTACTACACAAAACGTGAGTAAATAACAAAGTCATAAGCTCATAAAAATAAAATAAAAAAAATATTATAATAAATAAAAAGAACTAACTACGGAAAGAAAGCTAAATTAAGAGTAAATAAAATAATAATTGGGTTGCCTCCCAAGAAGCGCTTGTTTTTAAGGTCATAAGCTCGACCTCCTTTAGTAGCTCAACCTGGGTCACCACACGGAGAAGATACTCCGTGGTATTGCTCATTAATATATCCACCTTCAAACGACTTCTTCAAATTAGATGTGATGTGCTTTGTAACCGAGCTTATTTTGATGTAGCTAAACCCATCATGCGGTGTAATATTGTCATTTTTGCTCACAATATATCTATTAGAAATACACTTATCAACCAAAGGGTTAGTAGCATCAATTCTCAAACAAGTACCATTGTCAAAAGTAAAATTATGGTCATTGAAAAGCTTAAACACAACTTGTTTATCCTGAGCTCTAATGGTCACTTGTCCTTTAGGAACATCTATTAAAGCTTGACTTGTAGCAAGAAAAGGGCGACCAAAGATAAGTGGGATCTTATGGTCTTCTTTCATATCCACTACAACAAAGTCAACAGGAAAAACAAGTTCACCAATCCCAACTAATAAATCATCAACTACACCCTTAGGGAGTCTAACAGTTCTATCATCCATATGAAGAGATATAGGAGAGGGTTTAAGGTTTTTCAAACCTAATTTGTCATACACTGAAGAAGGCATTAAGTTAATACTAGCACCCAGATCACACAAAACCCTATCAAAATATGTTTTGTTTATCATACAAGGGATAGTAAAACTACCAGGATCATGCAATTTAGGTGGTAAGCTATCATGTAAAAGATCAGGACATTTCTCCTTTACTACCAAACTTTCTAATTTCTTATCATTATGATTGTCATCTAGAATTCCTTTCACAAAATTTGCAAATTGAGGCATTTGAATTACAAGATCGGAAAAAGGAATGGTAGCATATACCTTCTTAAGAGTCTCATAATACTTCCCAAAATGCTTATCAAGCACGACTTTTGATAACCTTTGCGGGAAGGGCATCGGTTCCTCATAGGCTTGTGGGGAAACATATTTGAGACCTTCATTCACATGCATTTTTGATTTCGACTCCAGATTGCACACTTTCTCCTCTAATCCTCCCGTAGTCAATTCATCTTTCTTCACTAAAATTGCATTGTTTGGGTTGGACTTTCGCTTGATCTTGAAGAGTTGTTAGATGAATCACTTGTTGTGAAAGTTAAGAAACATGAGTTTCTATCCTCTTATTTTGAGCAACAAGCAATTGAATCGAGTTTTCAAAATATTCATTTTGCTTTGCTTGTAGCTCAAATTGCTTTGATATAAGCTCTTGTTGTTGACATTGGGAGGTAGCAAAAGTCTCCATAATGGATTTAAGATTTGAAGATTGAGGTAGTGGTTGGTGCAATGGATTGATGATTAATAGGTGCCCTTGCTTGAAAAATGGGTGGTGGTGGAGGATTCACTTGAGCCTGATTGTTTATATATGAGAAACCTTGATGATTTCTCCACCCTTCATAAAATGGCCTTGTGGAGGTCGTAGTATAAAAATCATTAGCTTGCTCAATTGTCATTCCATCATAATTGGGTTGACACTCCTGCGCAGTATGACCTTGTAATCCACACATCTGACAAGTTTCCATCGAGGGTCGAGGGGACTCAGCTTGGAGTTGATTGACTTTATGAGTTAGTGCCTGCACATAATTAGTCAACAAGGTTAGAGCATCAACATCATGTTTATTACCTATGTTGATAGCATTTCGTCCCCTTGGATGGTAATTATCATTAGCCGCCATCTTCTCAATTAGATCCTTTGCATCAGTTGGGTTCTTAGTCATGATAGAACCTCCGGACGCAGCATCAATGTATATGAGAAACTCATGGGTCAAACCATTATAGAACGTTTGGATCAACATCCACTCTGGAATGCCATGATGAGGGCATTGCCTCTGCAATCGCTTAAACCTTCTCCATGCCTCATATAAAGACTCATCATCGGATTGATGGAAGGTGGATAGCTCGTTCCTTAATTTCGCAGTTTTCTCTTGCCCCAAGAATTTGACTAAGAAGGCCTTGGAAAGCTTGTCCCACGTATCAAAGGAACCGACACCTTCATCTCGTAACCACTCCCTTGCTCTATCACGTTGAGAAAAAGGGAAAAGGAGTAGTCTAATAGCATCATCAGTAACACCATTGAGCTTCATAGTGTCACACTTCTCCAAAAAATTATCAATGTGAGTCACAGGGCAATCATTCGGTGAACCCGCAAAAGAATCATTGGAGATGAACTGTATGAATTGGGGTTTCAACTCAAAACTCTGAGCGGTGACGGGTGGTCTAACAATACTAGAGAGGAATCTGGTTGTTGTATCTGGAATACCATGCTCCAAAAGAGATTTTGTTCCTGGGTTGACCATGTTACTTGTATTTTGATTTTTCCTCCTTCTACCTCTTCGTCTTCTTGCAGTAGCTTCGATCTCATAATCAAAAGGTGTTAAATCATCTTAACCTGAACTTCGAGTTTACATGCAACAAAGAAGCTAAAATGGGAGATCAAAGACACAAGGAACAATAGCCGAAGCAACAAAATTTATGCTTAGTAAAAACGAATCACGAATAACTAGAATGAAACCGTTAGTCCCCGGCAACGGCGCCAAAATTTGATAGGCGTGTCGCGTACCTAACAAAAATAACCGAACTAACTCTACTATGTAGTTAAGCAAGTAGGGGTCGAATCCCAAGAGACTAAGGACTACTAATTAAACAGACTCAAATCAATACTAAGCAAGTAACCAATCAATATCGAGAAATCTATTCTAGAACAATTACGAACTATCAAGCAAAGAAAATTATAATAATGAATTAATCAAGAACTAAAGACATCTAAGATTAAGTATCCCCACTAATATGAATCAATGCAATAGAACAATCCCTTTCCCTCAATTAAATCAATAAATATTCCACAGGACAGATGCTTCCTAAAACAATACTAAGAGTTTCTTTCGATCAACTAATAGCTTCCCTAACATGCAATCATACCTATTTTCATGGAATCATACATATTAAAGACATTGAGAACAACATCCTATAAGCCCTAGCAAGAACAATTAGCTATTTTCATGCATAAAAGCTCTTACTTTTAATTAGGGTTCTAAAATCAATTAAGAATCAACTTTCGTTGTAAACCTAATCACATTCAATAATACTATTTCTAGTTTATCATTGATAATAAAACCAACCCTAACAAAGAGAAATTATGAATCAATTAAATTGGGAATTGGGAATCAAATAATACATCAATCCATATTAGGGTTCAACCTAACCCTAGATTATGAAACTACTCACCCATAATAATAGAAATAACAAGACAATTAATCAAAGAAAACATAATAACAATAAAAATTAAAGAGAATAAAGAAGAGAAATCAATACTTGGAATTGGAATTAAATGTGAAAACTTGAATCTTGAAAGTAATAATGAAGAACGTAATACCAAAAGCTCTAAAATAATGTATGTAAAAAGTGATAGATAAAAGACTATCTAAAACCTATTTATATGCTAGGAAAATCGTAGTAGTCTTTTCTTAGGATTAGGACTCCTAAAATCCCTAAAATAGGGCTAATTTCGTTGGTAATGAAGAGGCCACAACCGGGCTGCGGTACAAGTTCGCGAGCCGCGGTATTGCTTTTCTTTTCTCTTCTCTCTGTTTTTGAAAACTTTATTTTAAGAAAACAGACAATCCAGTTTGGTTGGTCCATGATATGGGTCCAATAGTGGTGTAGTTGGATGGGGCTTGCAAAGACCTTTCCAACGATATATTATAAGCCCAATTCCGATGAATATTGAGGAAGTTATGGCCAATTTACTGAACTGGGCCCGGTTTGAGTTTTAAGTACGGCCCAATGATCTAGGGGAGGGCCTAATATGATTTATCATTCCTAATGTAGTTAGGAATGGTTTTTGTCTTCTAGAAAATTCTAGAAGGTTCTTATCATTCTTAATTCAATTAGGATTCTTTAGAGTTTTAATTAGATCAAATAGCATTTTCGACTGAAATTATATTATTTTATCTTCCAGCACGGGAATTTTATCAGAATTTCGAAAACGCGTTAGAAGCCGGTTTGGCGTCCAACCCCAGGCCTTGGCGCCTGGAACCAGGATTGGCGCCAGACTCCAGCCATTGGCGCCTGGCGCTAGCCACTGGTCCTGGCGCCAAGGTGGTTTTGTGGTCCTCAGACTCTATTTTGTTAAATTATCTTTTTTTTGGCTAATTTACTCTATAAATATCGTATCAAAACTTAGTTTTCATGGACGGATTGTCAACACCAATTACCAACTAGCTACATCTATTAATCAATTTTCATTAATTCTCTTCATTCATCATCTTTCGTTTATCAATCATCAATAACGTTGATTCTTTAGTATTCTTTTATATTTTGCTTTTTAACACAAAATTCCGCATTTACAAGATCTAGAAACACCTAGCCATATTCAAATTTGCCTTCGCCCTAGACGTGAAAGGTTTTAATTTCTGAGGGTTTGGTCCCAAATCTCTCTTTCAATTATTTAATTTAATTATTTTGATTATTATTTTCCTTGAAGTTACTAACGTGTGTATTTTGTAATTAGAAAGAGGTACAAGGCATCCCAGTAAGTACTTTATTGATTTATTGATTTTATGATGTAGACATCATGTTTATATTGTTATTATGATGTTCCTAGTATCATGTCTAGGGTGTCTTTAATATCAAGTATGATTAAAAGTATGATGCTTCCTATGTTCTTTCTAATGTTTATGATTATTTATTATGTTGCTTGACACATATTATATATTCCTTATTGCTTGATCACCTTTTATTGCAGGTTAAAGGGAATTGGTATTTGCAATCACGCTTAATAAGATATTAATAATCTTGTCAGGGCTAATTTGATTATAATTCAAGTGATCGCGGATAATAGTTTATTTGTGCATTAAATTCAACCAACATAGATTAAACAGGTTTAGGGTTAATCCTATTGATTGTATGTTAGTCAGAAAGCGCACATGAATACGATCAGAATAAAGTAGAGGCCTATTATTAGGGCAGGTTCAATCTCTATTAGGTTGGATTTGTACCTTCATCCCCGGACCCTTATTTGGTTCATGACCTTATGGAGTTGACAATCTTTTGGATCGTTAAGGGGTGTAACCTTCACCTCGTGAACGGTTTACAAGTTCCTTAAAAACTTGTTGGCGACTCTTTTGCTCTATCTTCTTCCCTTTTGGACGCCACCGTACTTTAGTGTATGATCACAGTGGGGTTCGAGCTAGTGGGATTTTTAAAGGCTTGAAATTATTCCCTATAGTTTTTGGCGACTCCACTGGGGAGGATTTCTATTTTAATTCCTGAATTTGTTTCGGTAATGATTTAGAATGAGTGGATGAGACTCGAAAAGTTCTAAGTATTTCATGTGCGTAATTTTGATTAACATTATTGTCATATGCATAAAAAGGTTCTCATTGGAAAGAACATCCATAATGAGTCAAAAACATAGGATTTTACACGTAGGAAATTTGAGAAACGTCTTTCACAACTAGGACTGAAATAACACCGTGCAAAACTGGATGATTTTATTGAGCACAGAAAGCTGCTGAGGCATGTGGGAAGTAGCGTCAGGGGCCAGAGCTTGGCGCCACACTTTTCTCTGTAGCGCCAGACGCCAGTATTGGCGCCAGGCGCTACAGTTAAAAGTTGGCGCCAATCTCTGTTTGCTGGCGCCAATTTCCCCCAATACCGAGCCAGAAATATGCGTTCTAATTTCTACCGGTTTTTCATTGTTTACTCGATCCTACTTCCTGATTGAATTTTTTCTCACTTTTCTGAAACCCATTTGTGTTCTACATATGGACATAACCCTCTGGGAATTCATGCTCTATCTACCCGATTGAACGCTCCTGGCAACAAAGGGTACATCTGAGAGGTTGAATTCACCAAACCATGGAAGCGAGTTTTTTCTAAAAACTCGCGGTGTTCTATCCACACGCGTTAACCCTTCACGGTTAGGCTTCTACGCAGTGCATTTGGACAATTAACCATGGACCCTATTTGACTAAACCATATCCTAAACTTTAGAGAACTAGAGCCATGGTTAGGTTACGAACTCATTGCATCATATTGTGCTTACTTGCCTAATTGTGCATTATTTGTTGCGCATATATATTCTATGTTCCTCCTAACCGTTTGTTGATTTGTGTTGAGATTATAATTAATGACTTAAAGAACTTTGCCTAATTAATTAATTAATTTGAGTCAATAAAGTTTTTTTCTTCTTTTAATCGGAATTGACCTAGTACAACTTTAGGCATACCCCAACTGATTAATAATACCGAAAACAGTCCCAGACCAAAGCTCCAATGTTGGTGCCAAAGTCTGAGCTGTAGCGCCACTGTATGGTGTGTAGCGCCAGACATTTACTAAAAAGTCTGGCCCCAATCACCATATTGTGACGCCAGTCCTGTCGCTTGGCCGACAGTTCGGATTATTTGTCGAGTCATCACCTAGGGTCTAATTAACCAGTTTGCTAATCAATTCGGTTAATTTTCGCTGTCAATAATACCTTGTCAGGTCATTAATCGAGTCTTGGTCACATAGTCTAGCCACATGGTCATGACACGAGTCTTAGCATGTCACCTACACTCACTAGTCTTAGCACACACTTTGAGTACACGTCACCATGGCCATGTCTTAGGTTCATGCATGAGTCGGTCTTTTCCGTCATTTGAGTTGGGGTACATTCTACTCCTAATCCTTCATATCCCTCCATCTAAATCTTTCTTCACCTCCTCCATCCATTGCATGTTGAATAAAGTTTGAGTCAAATAATTAACAATAAGTATCCCCAAATTCCTTTTCCACAGTACTTGGTCGAGGAGAGAAGAGCGATTAATCAAGGACAACCTCTTTATTCAAGTCTCGCTTTTTGATAAACCGATTCGTCAAAAGAGGAAGGCTAAGAAGACAATGGCAACTCAAGAAGAAGTCAATGAGCTTAGGAACCAATTGGTTACCATGACTGAAACACTGAAGCTACTCACCCTCAAGGTTGATGATCCCGTGAAGCTACAACAGATGGACCTCATGCAAGAGAGCCTAAGCAAGTTGTCTAGCGATTACAAGTTTCAAGAGCTTACATCACAAGGGGTCTCGGTGGACAAAGATCTTTTTCCGCAGAAGTTCAATGCCAACAACATCCCAAGATTCAAGGCAACAGATAACCCTTACTTCCATCTAAGAGCTTTTGAAACTATAATGACCATTAAGGGTATCGATAAGAAGGTTTTCCCCTCTCTGTTCCCACTATCTCTTGAAACCGTTTGCCAACAATGGTTCTTCTCCCTTGACAAGGAGAAAACCTCTACCTAGGAATCGATAGCAAACGCTTTCGTTGATAGGTACAAGTGCAATATTCAAGTTGAAACCGACCATAGACAACTTGAGATGCTAAGACAAAAAGAAAATAAGGCTTTACTTCTTTCTTTAATAAGTGGAGGGAAACTTCCGCCAAGATGATTGAGGTCCCCACTGAAAAAGAATCCGTGAGGATGTTTATCAAGAATCTCCAAGAAAAGTATTCAAAGCACTTAAAATATCAACACAACTTGAATACTTTCAAGGCCGTCTATGACATAGGTATCGAGATCGAAGATGACCTCACAAAGCAAAAAGCTACTAACAATAGCAACCACGGTGGCTGGAAAGGAAAGAAGAGCGACAATCCTTCTTCTTCCGAAAACGCCCACTTTAGTAACAATGTTAGTGCCTTTGATCTCAATGAAGTTTTAGCCATAGATAACCAAGGATCTAAGAAGCAACTAAGGAAAGACTTCACCCCCATTGGGATGAGCTACGATACTGCCTTCGATCGACTCCATGCCAAAGGACTCATCACTCCCATTGGACCTATTCAAGATCCCGCACCTGAAAAGAGATTGCCTAGTTGGAATCCAGACGAACACTGCAAGTACCATCAAGGTAGGGGTCACACTACTGAGAGCTGTTGGAAACTAAAGGAGGCTATCCAACATTTGATTGATAATAACAAGCTTCCCATGCCTCCAGTTAACAAGAAGACTGGGTGATGATGAAGCAAATGATACAAGACAAGAGGCGAGCTGCAACGACAAGATTTCGTGACCTCTTTTTCTATTTCTTTTTCATCTTTCCTTTCCCCAATAAGTCTAGCATAGGCACCTTTTCTTTTCTTGTAGATTAATAGGATATTTTTTTTCCTTTTTCCCTTAATAAAATGAGCATTTATTTCCTTTTCATTACATTGCATTAAAAAAAAAAAAAAAATCCATGTCGAATTAAGCACAAGGTATACCAATGATTTGAGGCACTCCTTGTAGCCACATCATATCTCCTTTCTCCTTTCAATTTACACATCCTTTCTTCATAAACCACTTTGAGCCTCGTCTAACGATAGACCCTTCTTTTTTTCAACCTACATCTACCTAACCTTGGGATGGGATGGCATGCAACTTATGCAATTCTAAAGAAAGCTTGAGCAAGTTCAAAAGAAAGCAATAGCAAAAAAAATAAGCAATAATGAAAAAACGAAAACAAGTGTACAAAAGGGCAAGTGTTCCAATGTCTTTGATATGAAAATATCTTCGATAAGAACACGTCTCAGATTGCGTCTCTTATCGAGTGCTCGGTACCGTGCCTGAGAAACATGAATGCCAAGTGAGTGATAGACCGCATGATCGGGATTGCCCACACTTATAAAAATAAAATAAATGCTAAAGCAAAAAGAGCTAAAAAGAGTAGAAACTCAAGCATAAATACAAAGATTCAAAAGCGAGGTTGCACACCTTGGGGGCTTATCTAGGGTCTTGAGCCTTTATCCCCTTCTTCTTCAGCCTTTATCCTAACCACGTTACAACCCTTAAAAGACCTTTTTAAGGTATACACACACTTGTGCGAGGTTTGGCAAGAGCTACGTTCGGCCTGATTCCTAACAGATACGTAGGCAACCTCACATCGAGGTGCGGCCGTAATAAACATGCATTCATATTCACATTCACACACTTGCACCATGATCATATCAAGGGATCTCCAATGCTCATCCCTTTTCACTTAAAGCTAGACTTGGGAGCTTGATCCCTACATCATTAGCTTATCTAGCTTAAGAGTCACCACCATTTGACTCTTTTAATAAATAATATCTTTTCACACTTAGCTCTTGCGGCCTAGCTTTAGTGTCACTATCACACACATCACACATACATGACCAAATATATTTCCCTTAGGAAGCCTTTGTCATGAAATCTTAACGCTGAAGCATGCTTCGTCAAAATCAATCATAATTGTCATTACATAGAAGTATGAAGTGCTTAGCCTCCGTGCCTAAGTTACCCAAATGCTTTCATCATGGAGTCAACAGTTGAGATAGCCTAGGATGAATTAATCCTTGAACCTTGAGAGATAGTATCAAACAACATTTGACTAAGCTCATTCAACATGCATCTTTAAACTTTTGATTTTCTTTTTCACGTCTTTCTTTTCCGGGAGAAAGTCGGTACCCTCCACAAAAATGACGGAAGATTTTTTCTTTTTTGCATTTTTTTTCGAGTCGCACGATCACATTACAATGCACACACGAGTCATGTCGTGCCATATCACTTTGATTTGAGTCACACGTATCTTTTCACTTTGAGTCGAGTCAACCTCGAGTCAATCATAGCGAGTCAAGTTTATACCTTGAGTCGTGTCAAGTCGATGAGTCAAGCAATGCTAAACCTTAGGTCAACCCTAAGATAATTAAAGAGATTGGCAAAGTTCTATAGTCAAAATAAATACAGGTGCAGCAGAACAGGGAAGACCCTATCGCAGCGTTTGTGACGAACAAAGCAAGAAATAAAACGGAAAACTGAATTTAAAGAAGAATTCGTGCTGGCGCCAGTCCCTAGGCATTGGCGTCACTTTCTGTGCTTTGCGCCAGACGCCAATTCCAGCGCCTGGCACTAATGCCATATGTTTGGCGCTGATTGATTTTCAGCGACGCCAAAGCAGCCAGCCACCTGTTGGGGTTGTGCTAGCCTTCTGCAATATATTTTTGGGTTCCTTGGTACGCCAGTTATCCCCTATAAGCAATATTGACATGATTGAGTAGTCGATTTGATTACAACAGCAAATAAGTGATCGACCTGATGAAAAATCGTCTCACTGAGCTTAAAGCACCTAAGCATTGGCTCATTAGCAAAAGGCACCAACATATAGGTTCAAGAGCAAAAGGCACCGACGTATAGGTTCAAAGCGACGAAAGCGCCGACGTACAGGCATAGCGGAAGCAAAGTTCGAGCGAGCTTTAAAGATTGACAAGTGTTGGTCTTCGATAATTTTCTTTGGAATATTATCGCAACAACTGAGGATGACTTCAAGTAAAGTTATTTTCGACAGCGTTCGCTAAGATTGTGGAAGTTGTCACCAAAGAATTGAGAAGATAGCACGAGATGGGCGGTCTTCGACAGCATTCGCTAAGATTGTGGAAGTTCTCACCCAAGATTTGAGAAGATAGCACGAGATGGGCGGTCTTCGACGGCATTCGCTAAGATTGTGGAGGTTGTCACCCAAGATTTGAGAAGATAGCACAAAATGGGTGGTCTTCGACAGCATTCGCTAAGATTGTGGAGGTTGTCATCAAAGATTTGAGAAGATAGCACGAGATGGGCAGTTTTCGACGACTTTTGCTATGATTGGAAAGGTTGTCACTATGATTCAAGAAAAGGCTCAAGATGTAGCAACATTGATCGACGGCGTTCCCTAGATTGTGGAAGATCGTCAAAACAAACAGCAAGATGGCGTTCCCTAGATTGTGGAGGGTTGTCACAAAAAACTAAGGATTGTTTCAAGAGAAATAATCTTTGGTGGTATTCCCTAGGATGTGGAATATTATCATTGCGGAGGAGGATAGTTTCAGGCGAAGCAATCTTCTAATTTGGAAGCAGTTACAAGGCGTAGCGGTTTTCAAGCGTGATGACATTCTCTAGCTTGCAGGAGGTCATCAAAACAGATCGGTTACTTTCAGAGACGTATGCTCGACAATGAAAGATATGCGTTTCTTAACTCTTTTATCTGTTTAATTAATGCTAGTTTTGCAGGTATCGGCGTTATAAGATTGATTTAGGATTGCAGAACGTTCTGAATCATTCTCCGTCCCTATCAATACTTTGACTTTCGTTTTCGAAACTTGCGTTTCTCCAAACTCAGTCAAAGTGGGGGCTTCTGTAGACACCCATTTGTGTCTCCCCAAAACCAAACCCAGTGATGAGTACCTTTCACGTCGAATCATTATCGATTGAAACGAAAGTGTGGAAAGGTCTAGTGTTGCGGAAAGTTTTATTTTCTTTTATTTTCTTTTCTCTTCTCTCTGTTTTTGAAAACTTTATTTTAAGAAAACAGCCAATTTAGTTTGGTTGGTCCATGATATGGGTCCAATAGTGGTGTAGTTGGATGGGGCTTGCAAAGACCTTTCCAACGATATATTATAAGCCCAATTCCGATGAATATTGAGGAAGTTATGGCCAATTTACTAAACTGGGCCCGGTTTGAGTTTTAAGTACGGCCCAATGATCTAGGGGAGGGCCTAATATGATTTATCATTCCTAATGTAGTTAGGAATGGTTTTGGTCTTCTAGAACATTTTAGAAGGTTCTTATCATTCTTAATTCAATTAGGATTCTTTAGAGTTTTAATTAGATCAAATAGCATTTTCGACTGAAATTATATTATTTTATCTTCCAGTACGGGAATTTTATCAGAATTTCGAAAATGCGTTAAAAGCCGGTTTGGCGTCCAACCCAAGGCCTTGGCGCCTGGAACCAGGATTGGCGCCAGACGCCAGCCATTGGCGCCTGGCGCTAGCCACTGGTCCTGGCGCCAATGAGCCAGGGCTGGCGCCAAGGTGGTTTTGTGGTCCTCAGACTCTGTTTTGATAAATTATCTTTTTTTTGGCTGATTTTCTCTATAAATATCGTATCAAAACTCCGTTTTCATGGACGGATTGTCAACACCAATTACCAACTATCTACATCTATTAATCAATTTTCATTAATTCTCTTCATTCATCATCTTTCGTTTATCAATCATCAATAACGTTGATTCTTTAGTATTCTTTTATATTTTGCTTTTTAACACAAAATTCCGCATTCACAAGATCTAGAAACACCTAGCCATATTCGAAGTTGCCTTCGCCCTAGACGTGAAAGGTTTTAATTTCTGAGGGTTTGGTCCCAAATCTCTCTTTCAATTATTTAATTTAATTGTTTTGATTATTATTTTCCTTGAAGTTACTAACGTGTGTATTCTGTAATTAGAAAGAGGTACAAGGCATCCCAGTAAGTACTTTATTGATTTATTGATTTTATGATGTAGACATCATGTTTATATTGTTATTATGATGTTCCTAGTATCATGTCTAGGGTGTTTTTAATATCAAGTATGATTAAAAGTATGATGCTTCCTATGTTCTTTATAATGTTTATGATTATTTATTATGTTGCTTGACACATATTATATATTGTTATTGCTTGATCACCTTTTATTGCAGGTTAAAGGGAATTGGTATTTGCAATCACGCTTAATAAGATATTAATAATCTTGTCAGGGCTAATTTGATTATAATTCAAGTGATCGCCGATAATAGTTTATTTGTGCATTAAATTCAACCAACATAGATTAAGCAGGTTTAGGGTTAATCCTATTGATTGTATGTTAGTCAGAAAGCGCACATGAATACGATCAGAATAAAGTAGAGGCCTATTATTAGGGCAGGTTCAATCTCTTTTAGGTTGGATTTGTACCTTCATCCCCGGACCCTTATTTGGTTCATGACCTTATGGAGTTGACGATCTCTTGGATCGTTAAGGGGTGTAACCTTCACCTCGTGAACGGTTTACAAGTTCCTTAAAAACTTGTTGGCGACTCTTTTGCTCTATCTTCTTCCCTTTTGGACGCCACCGTACTTTAGTGTATGATCACAGTGGGGTTCGAGCTAGTGGTATTTTTAAAGGCTTGAAATTATTCCCTACACATCCTCATCCATAGAAGTGAAAAGTCTCACAAGTTGTGCAGGGTAATCATTCGTAGCAATTTTAACCTCACCATCAGAACAACAGAAATGAGGTGTTTCAAAGGCAAATTTGTGTGCCCTACACTTTGAACACACAGTAGGACAAGGAAGTTGATATGGTTCTGCTGGTAATTTCTTACCAACTGATGCATCGGGTACCTCTGCTCATGATAAAAGATTCATAAGACACTCATATATGTCTATATCAATTTACATGTAAAACCAGAATGAAATATCCTAAGACAAAATAGATTCAATTACCTGTAATTGGATGCCTAGTCTTAGGTATTTTTGCACGCTTTGTGGAAGGCTCGGCCTGTATCCTATAAAAGGAAAAGGCATACAGCATTTTGCTGTCATTACTTTAATTTTTATAACGGTGAAAAGCAAGTAATACTAATACTAACTGTTCTACAACGTAAAGAAAGCATTTCTATGTATATATACTTTTATTTAGCTTCACTTCTTTATATGTATACATACCTCTGTAATTCATCCTGAGGTCCAGACTCTAGATTCTTAAAGCGCTTAGTGCGACATCCATTTGAAGCTGATGGTTCTCGTAATAGTTGATCTAGAACATGGTTAATCAAATTAAATGTTTCAAAGAATTAGTCTGCCATTTTTTATTGGTCATGAGGCTTAGACAGCATAGTTTAGAACATACTCATATCCGAATAGTTGTATACCAATTACCAAGCTACAACTACTACTGTGTTTGGACAGGTACATAATTGTGATTCCAACACCTGATTAGCTGCAATACAGCATTCCAGAATCTCCAATGCAGCATGCTATAAATGAATAGGTAACTGAAAGCATATATAAGTTCAAGAATTACAAATAATAAAAGCGTAGCAATGTAGAGAAGATGCATAATTCAGAAACTCAAGAATGTACTCCAACAGGATTTATATATATATAATAAAATATTTTACCAAATCCATTACATCACTTAGGTTTATATCATACATAAGTTCAGCTACAAGAAAGCTCCTAACAAAAGATACCTTACATAGCTTCAACAAAGTTCTTAACAAAAGAAACCTTACATAATGAAATCTAACATAGCCTTGACATCATATAAAAGCATAGGAAACAGGCTTAACACAGAACAACAATAACCTAACTTAATAAATTAGCAAAAAGAGCCAATCAATACATCCGCAAAAGTGCTAATTTTCACACCGACACTTAAAGGACCTAACCCCTAACAAACCTTGCACGCCTAAAACAACAATCAAAATCTTCTGGCACTGGAAACACTGAAACCATCTCACAATCAGAATCAGGAACATGAGTTGTCTCTGCATAGATGTGTCGCAGCAGGCGCTTTTTAGGAGGCAAGATAGGCGGAATAGACACAAGAACCTGAAACTCTTTTCCAAGAGGAGTAAGACATTCCTGTTCAATAAGAACTGTGGATGGCTCTAGCTGCTCCTTAATGCCTAAAACACATTCCTTAACACTTACATAGCTCTCCCTCTCTAAAGTACATAAGATGGCATCAAACCTAGCTGTTGTTACCTTATAATTAACATTAACTATTACAAGGTTAAAAACATCAGCAAGATAGTCCACAACCTTTCTAGCTAGGCTCTGCTTTGCTGCAGCTGCAGTTGGACAATAATCACTAAACAAACAGCGGAAACCCACCCCTTCTTTATGAGGCATGATAGTAAACCATGAAGTGAGTTGCTCAGGAGAATGTTCAATGGTTTCAATTGGAGTGCATCTTATGTCAACGGTTCTAAAGATAGCCCTTAAAACAACAACGAAGTCTACTACAATCTTCTTATAGCTATTTTCAATTTGAGAAGAAATTTCCTCATGCATACAGATTTTAGGTTCCTCCCTTTCAATTCTCTCTAGGTCCTCCTTTTTAAACCAAAACAATTGACCACAGCGGTCATACATTTGTTTCCTTAAGTAGGTCACATCTTCAACAACTAATTCATATTTTTTCATAAGATCATATACAGCCTTTCTAGCAGCCACCTCACATGATTCTTCTATACTCTTAGTATAGCCACCTATATACACAGAGGCAATGGGACCACAATCTGTTTTTATCACCACACAAGCAATGCTACTTGGTTCATCGATAAATTGGTAATTTGGATCAGGAAAGTTCAAGTAATCGGTAATTTGCTTCAGGAGAGGACGAAAAGGCATTATTACTTGTGTGGGTGGTAAGTCCATGACCTGTAAACATTTATAACTGAATCAATCCATTGACGAAGACACGACTGTCATAAGAGGCTACTATGGTGCAAGTAGTCTAAGAATTTCAGCATAATCCTAGTGCTGCAACTATTAAAAACTATATGTTTTGTACAGCCTAAAGCAGCAAACAAATCCATAATAACATACCAGTTTTTTATAAGCAACTAAGAAAAATAAGCGTAAAGTAATCACAACAAACACATGCAATGAATGCTTCTCATAATAGTTCTTCTACAAACCCATAGGTGCACAATGAAGAAACCAACCATCATCATCACCTGGTTTCCACATGGCCACTACTGCTAAAAAAAGAACCTCATTCATCAACTAAATGAAAAGAATATTCCACTAATAACCCATATAAAAAAGGCCAACAAATCAGCACCTAAAACTACATAAGAGAAACTGTAAGGCCTCTAAATAACAATTCACTAATGCTCTGCACCCCAAACAAAACACCCCTCCTTAAAAAACCCCAATCTAATGAAATACATTCATCAACTCACTGAAAAGAACATTCCACTAATGACCTATATTACAAACAACCACATACCATAACAGGCCAGGGCTACATCCCACAACAAAGTCCCAAAAAGTCAGCATCTAAAATTCCATTAACATATCACTAATGACTGCAAGGCCTGTAAATAACAATTCACTAATATCCTGCACTCCAAACTGCCCCCCTCTTAAAAAAGAGAAACAAAATCTAATGAAATAACCCCTTCTCCTAACAATATATGACATGAAATTAACATCTTAAAATTCAAAACCAAGCCTAATGAACAACTCAGTAAACTGAAAACCATAATTGGAAACAATTACTGCATTAATGGTAAAATCAAAACTATTAGCCTGTAATTATAACAGGAAAAAAAGCAAAAAAAAAAATGATCCAACACTATACTCCATAAACAGAACACACAACATAGACAAAACATCCATCAATATGCAAATTATAACCAGATTACAGGTTTGTCCTTGTCACAGTCCAGTAATGTAATCTTGGTATTAATAAGCATAATCTTGGTACATTGAGCTTGGAGCGGGCTTGCAGTCGTACACTAAACTAATAATTAATAAGCATAATATTTTTTTCGTAGATAATCTTGGTAGATTAGTGTTCTGATTATGAGTTTGTTAGAAGAGATCTTAGCTTAGTATAGTCAATGAGGTTGTGTGGGTGTGGTCTTCCATATTTTAAGGCTTCTTAGAGCTGTGGCTTCTTTGACTGGCTATAGGTCTTGAATTTGTGTCTCTTTTTGTTTACCAAGAAAATATTTATTTATTGCCTTAGTGTGTGCTTGTATTAGATGTATATATATATAATTCACTTTCTCTGTAGCCTGTTTATCACTTGTATTTTTGCATCTAATTTTTCCTTTCTTTTTTGTGCTCATAATTCTAAAAGGCTACAACAGACTCATTAGTTCTAAACAAAGGAGGATCATCTAACTCAGACTTCATTAACCCAGAATTGTTACATATGTATTTTTTTTAGTTATAATATTGCATGGTTATGGTTGATGCACAGTCCAGTAATGTAATCTTGGTATTAATAAGCTCCAACACAACTGCAAGCCCGCTCCAAGCTCAATGTACGAAACAGTAGGCTTCAAGACTGGTAGGAGCGGGCGCTCCAACTCAACTGCACGCCCGCTCCTGTCTGGGTTAGCAAACAGGTTTCCAACGTAGCATTAGAGCGGGCGCTCCACTATCATTGCACGCCCGCTCCTGTCAAATGCCGTAGCCAAAATTGATTTCAGGAGCGGGCGCTCCAACTCACCTGCACGCCCGCTCCTTGCTGGGTCAGAAAGTCAGATTCTCAACTTCGGCTTGGAGCGGGCGCTCCAACATCTCTGCACGCCCGCTCCAACACGGTTTTAAGACAGGCAGAATCTCTTTCTCAGTTAGGAGCGGGCGCTCCTACCCTTCTGCACGCCCGCTCCTACCTGTCCGGGTAAAAAAAAAGAGGAACTTATCTCTCTTTTAATCACTTTACCCATCATTTCTCACCTCTCATTCAAACATTCATACTCTCTCTCCTCCTTCCCATCTATTTCCCTCTCTAAAAACCTCATATTCTCCAACTTCTCTCTTCATTTTCATTATCAAATCTCAACTTTCTTCAACAAAAATTCACAAATTCTTAATCTACATCAAATTCTCTCTCCAAAAACCATGATTTTATAAAAATTTGGGCAAAAATTTCGAAGACCCACAAGTGGGAATTGAAGAAAATCAATAGGGAAAGGGGTAAGCTTGCTAGTAAAGGAGGAATTTGAGGAAATTGGAGGATTTTAGAGTATTTTCATACTCAAAGTGGTATAATTTTCTTCCTTACTTCACTTTCCCTCTTAAACCTAAGGGTTTTTCTTCAATATTTCTCTCAATTTGTTTATTTCATGATTGTTGTGTAATTAGTTGCATGATTAGGTGATTTAAACAAATTTTCTTGCCTTTGATAATTAAATTGTTGGTTTTTGTGGATAATTGTGGAGTAAGGGAATGGCTTGTGCATGAAAAATTAATTATAATTTGTGAATTTGTGAATTTTTGTGTGAGAATTGTTGTGTTAAGATTGTTGGTTGGTATCATGGTTGATTGGCATTGTTCTTGGTCTTGCTTGATGATGAATTTTGATGATGATTTCCCTTAATATCCAAATTTCTTTTTCTTATCTTCTAACCCCTCTAACATCCAGATTCCCTAATATCCAAATTCCCTAATATCCAAACCCCTAATATCCAAATTCTTTAATTAGTTTCTCTTTCCCCCATTTTCAACCTTTTTCCAAAAAAAAAAAAAAAAAAAAAAAGGGATTTTGTTTGCCTTTGATCGGTTTGCAATGATGATATTGAATTGTATGTGGTGGATGTTTGTTTTCTTTTCGTAATAAAACTTCGAGCATGGTTTAGATGCCCTTGGTGGAACATAGAATTGGTTAGTTTAGGCTAGTGTGAGAATAACTTTCCCGAATGTGCGAAACTTAAAGTCTAGGTTTGTGGTAAGATGGAGTCGCCCATATCGAAGGAATTTGAACCCCGAAAGGTAGTAATTGATCCCACATTGTTCCCAAAAGTGAGGTTGTAATATTTTTTTTCAAGCCTACTACATTTTGAATGAGTGGCGAGGATCCTCTTTGATTTAGTACCTAGATCGAGAACTTGAGTCCTGACTCCCAAGATCGCGGCCTAAACTACTCTTAGTAATATGAAGTTGTTATGTATTGTTCATTCGCACAAAGTTAAGGCATGTCATTCTTGTTTCCTTAGTTCAATTTTTAAGTTGTTATAAATAATAGTTTGTGATGTAAATGCCCAAGTTTGAAAAAAAAAAAAAAAAAAAAAAAAAAGGAAAGAAGTGATGAATAGCCACCACCCTAGCGATTAAACAAGCTTGGGGGTGCGTTTTTGTTTCAAGTTTATTCATAGTTTGTATTTTTGGGTCAAAGTTAGAAACCTCTTTAGGTTTGCTCTTAGTGCTATATATCTTAGCTTGACTTTAATTGCAAAGCACTTCTAGTTTTCTCTATGCCTTAACTTTGTGCTGTATTCCTTGAGTCTTGTAATGTTAGTAGAATAGTTGAAGCCATAGACGGTGGAGGGAGTTGGTTCACAAGCATATGGAGAGGGTATTTATCATTGAGATGTCGAGTGCTCTAAACCTTCTTTGGTCTATTTTTCTTTCGGCTCCTTCGAGGAGTCATGAGACATTACCATTAAGGGGAATTTGAACTTTGTGTTGGGGACGCGGTAAGATTGGTTGAATGGACCAAAGTTGAGTACATTCGGGAAGGTTAGCTAGGCCTTGGCTAGTCATGACCGTGGTTGATCTTAGGCATATACCTCATGCTCGAGTTTTATTGCTTAAGGATTCTCATATCTATGCATGTGCTTTTCTTTGAGCAAATTGATCTTTGGGTTTGTTTTTGGGCAATGTGAATTGCTTGAGGACAAGCATTTGGCTAGCTTGGGGGGATTTGATAAGTGGTTTATTTGACCACTTATTGTGTAAATTTAAACCCGATTTTGCGATCATTTCCCCTCTTTCTAACCCAATTTTGAATGAAAATGTTTTGTCTCGGCTTTCCCCCCCTCTTGGTTTGTGTTTGTCCATGTTTTGCAGGTCTATGGACTCAATTAGGCAGGCTTTCGATGCATGAATCGTGTTTAAGACAAGAGGATTGAAGATTGGAGAGGGCGCTCCAGGGGAGCGGGCGTGCACCTCTCATGGAGCGGGCGCTCCTCGACTCTAGCCACATTCTGCCCAAGTTCAGGTGCTGTTAGGAGCGGGCGTGCACCTCTCATGGAGCGGGCGCTCCTCGACTCTAGCCACATTCTGCCCAAGTTCAGGTGCTGTTAGGAGCGGGCGTGCTCCTCACCAGGAGCGGGCGCTACTCCCTTTGAAGATTGAATCTGCCCATGCTGCTGGAACAGGGGAGCGGGCGTGCATCATGTGAGGAGCGGGCGCTCCTCCCTGACACTTTCAAATCTGATCCTTCATTGAAGCATTCTGGAGAGGGCGTGCAGCCGAAAGGAGCGGGCTCTCCTCATTGTGGAGCGGGCGCTCCTCGCTGGGAATCCGTTTTCTTTTGACGGATTTCCCTATGTGTTTCGGGGAGTATAAATACTTCCCCTTTAGCTCATTTAGAGAAGGGGTACAGTAGCCTAGTTTTCAGAAACCTCTCTTAGTTTGAAACATTCCTTAGGATTAATTTAGCTTAGTTTTCATCAAATCAAATCATTGTATTAGTGAAATTCAAGAATTATTCTCAAAGTTTGGCAATTTGTATTCAACATTTGAAGCTTCAATTAGTAATTTCTCCAACCTTCTTCCTTTTAATTTCAAATTTTATTTGGTATTTGCATGTTATTTAAATCTTCTTAGTTCTTGGTAATTTGTTATTGGATGATAGTTATTTCAATTGTTAACCACTTTTCCCCAATTATTGAAGTATTTAGAACCCTAATTCTTGATTGCATGTTGATAAACATGAGTTGTGAGTAGTCTTCTTGCTAGGGGTTGGGTGAAGCTCGACCTTTTGGGTTAACTATGCAAATGTGGGAGAAGCATTGATGTTTGTATTGCAATTAAATTGATTATATGAGATTGCTTGTTAGTTCCTCATGATAGGTTTAGCTACCCTTGACTAAGGAGCTTGATAGTATGATATGCCTAATTTGACATGGAAGTGTAAATTGAGTACGTCATTACTTATTGTAATTTGATTATGTATCATCTATTGCTAAACTAATGAGGAATCTAAGTTTAGTAGTGTGAGTTGTTTTCTAATTGCATGAGGTTGATTTTACATATAGTCCTTGCTATATCTTGTCTATTTTACTCCCTGTTTGCCTATTTGCCTTGGTTGAGTGGATCTCATTCCCTAGTATCTTTAATTCATTGATTTAGAACCATAGTTTGTTTGTCTTCTTGACGAACCCCAATTCACCAATTGACTTCGAGTTAGCTTAAGTGTAAAGATCTTTGGCAATCATATCCCGTTCCTTGTGGACCGAACTCTTACTTGTCATTATGCTTGGTTTGTAAGGTGTTTGTTAATAAATGTGTTTGATTGAGTGTGGAATGTACGACTGTTCTAACGCCCATCAAAATGGCGCCGTTGCCGGGGAACGGTGTTGTTGATAGCTAATTGATTACTTGAGTCTAGTTCACCATAAAAAAAAATTTCAAAAAGATTGTTTCTTTTTGGCTACACTTGTAGCCTTGGTACTAATTGCGTTTGTTGAGAGTGTATGCGCAGAACTCATAACAGGATCTTGGTACCTTACGATCCCGAGATTGAGCAAACTTATAGAAGGAGAAAAAGAGCCGGTTCTAGAGAGACCAATTTCGAGGAGGGTCGAGATCAAATGGGTGACGCGGAACCACCACCTCAAAGACCTTTAAAGGAGTTGGGAACTCCGGGAGCTTATAGAGCTTCAAGCAGCATTGCTCCACCCGTTACTCAAGCCAATGACTTCGAGATTCGGCCCGCAATGATTAATTTGATTGAAAGGAGGCAATATAGTGGAGCAAAACATGAGAGCCCTCTTGCACACTTGAACGAGTTCGAAAAATATTGTAACACGATCAAGGTAAATGGGGTAACTCAAGAGTTTGTGAGACTAAAGTTGTTTCCTTTTTCTTTGATAGGAAGAGCTCTTGAATGTCTTGAGAAGGAGGTGAGGCCTAACTCCTTGAGAACTTGGGACGAGGTCACCACGGCTTTCTTAGGAAGATTCTATTCCCAAAAGAAGACGGCCGAGGCAAGAGCTTTGATCCAAGGTTTCCGTCAAAAAGCTAGTGAAACCATTTATGAAGCATGGGAACGATACAAGGAATATCAAAGGGAGTGCCCTCATCATGGCATTCCGTCATATCAAGTGCTTCAAATTTTCTATGGGGGCTTGAGCCCACAAGGAAAGACTAGCTTGGATGCAGGAGCGGGTGGCCCGATTATGAACAAGACGGAGGAGCAAGTCATAGAGATAATTGAGGATGTGGTGAGGCACCACATGGATTGGCAAGAAGGAGAGAGAGATTCTCTAAACAAGGGAGGAAATGCGGTTTACTCCGTTGATCACCTTAATGCCATCAACAATTTGACCTCCCAAATCGCCAACCTTGGAAAGGAGATGACGTCCATTAAGGAAAAACTAGAGACCTCTAGTTCAACACAAGAGCATCCCTCCCAATCTAAGGGGAGAGGTATGAATTCTAACTCTTCTCCCTCTACTTCTAATAACATGCCTCATGGATGTTTGTTTTGTGAAAATTGTGGGTCTTATGACCATGATACCTCTTCTTGTAATTATGATTTCCAACCCCAACCCCAATACGAAGATGGTAATGAAAATGAAAATGAACAAGTCAATGCCTTGTCTTATGATAATAGACATAGGAATGACAATCAAAGATACTTACCACCAAATAGAAGAGAACAAGGGGGAATTCCTATAACCAAAGAGGAAATGATTACGATTACCATAATCAAAATCAATGGGGAAGTAGGAACCAAAGGGACCAAAATCCCCAAGGTAACTACAACCAACAAGGTGGTTATGGTAACCATAATCATAATAATCAAGGAAACTATGGGAATCAAGGGCAATTTCACCAAGGGGGAAACTCTAATAATCGGAACAATTGGAACAACAATAATAATAGAGGTTCTTCTAATCAAAATACGTCCAATTCGAATGTTAGAGGTAATAGGGCTTCCCAAGACAACCACTATGCACAAGCACCACATAGTAGGTCTAGCTTGGAGGAAATGATGGAAAATCAAACTAAAATGTTCAATTCTTTCATGGCCTCAAGTGAAAAGAAATTTAGTGAAGTGATGACCCATAATAAAATGCTAGAGACACAAATTTCACAATTGGCCAATGCTTTGAAGGAAGGGACTAGCACTTCTAAACTACCACCCCAAGGACTAGATCCTAAGAGGCCCGTAAATGTTATATCAACAAGGAGTGGTAAAGTTTTGGAAGAAAGTTTTCCTAAAAAAAGCAATGAGAGAATAAACATGAGTGAGCCTCCCTTTAAAAGTGATTTTGAACAAGAGAGAGAGCAAAACCATGAGAATGAAAAGGAGAAAGAATGTGAGAAAGAAAAAGAATTTGAGAAAGAGAAAGATTTTGAAAAAGAGAGTGAAGAGAGAAGAGAAAAAGAGAGAGAAACAAAACAATTGCAAAAACTACCATATCCTCACAAATTTTTTAGAAACAAATTAGATGTGCAATTTGGAAAATTTCTTGAAACATTGAAACAAATTCACCTTTCAATTCCTTTTACCGATGCTATCAAGCAAATGCCTAACTATGCTAGGTTTTTGAAAGATATTTTGAGTGGAAGGAGAAAGTGTGAATTGGTTGAAACGGTGAGTCTCACCGAGAATTGTAGTGCAATTATCATGAACAAGATGCCACCCAAATTAAAAGACCCCGGTAACTTTTCTATCCCATGTGCAATATACAAGATGCAAATTGATAATGCTTTGTGTGACCTAGGGGTTAGTGTTAGCCTAATGCCATACTCAGTATACCAAAGACTTGGGATAGGGGAACTTCTACCCACCAACATCACCCTACAATTGGTCGATCGCTCTATTAAATTCCCAAAGGGTAAGGTAGAGGATGTTCCTCTAAGGGTGGGGAAGTTTGTAATCCCGGTGGATTTTGTTGTGTTAGAGATGGATGAAGATGTTAACATTCCAATAATTCTAGGAAGACCTTTTCTTGCTACTTCGGGTGCTTTAATAGATGTTCAAAGTGCTAAAATTTCACTAAAAGTAGGAGATGAGGTGATAGAATTTGATTTGAATGAGAGCATGAAATATCCAAGCTCTAGTCTTGATAATTGCATGATGATTGATACTATTGATTCTATTGTAACTTCTATGCATGAGCACTTTCTCACTACTAACGATGCCCTTGAGAATGTCCTTTTGAACAAGGAAAAGATAGGTGACCAAAGCAAAGAGATGGCATTGTATGAAGAGATGCTTGAAGGAAGTACGGAATCAAGCAATGAGCAAGTGTGCATGGGAATCACAACACATGATGCATTAGAAGTAGCTACCTCAAGAGAAGTTAAGGGTGTTCCAATGGTAGAGTTGAAACCTCTACCATCACACCTAAGGTATGAGTTTTTGGGCCCCAATTCAACTTTTCCGGTTACTGTGAATTCTTCTTTGAACGAGTGCCAAACTCAAATGTTATGTGGTGTTTTGAGAGATCACCAAGGTGCTTTAGGCTATACCATAGATAACCTCAAAGGTATTAGCCCCGCTTTATGTATGCACCACATAACACTTGAGGAGGGTGTTAAGCCTTCCATTGAGAGGCAAAGGAAACTCAATCCTCAAATGGGGGAGGTGGTGAAGAAATAAATCACCAAACTCCTTGATGCCGGCATCATCTTCCCCATTTCGAGTTCTAGATGGGTTTCCCCCGTTCATGTGGTCCCTAAAAAGGGAGGAATGACCGTAGTTGAAAATGAGAATGGTAATCTCATTTCAACTAGAACGGTGACTGGTTGGAGGATGTGCATAGACTATAGACGTCTAAATGCATCCACCAACAAGGATCATTTTCCTCTCCCTTTTATCGACCAAATGCTTGAAAGACTAACCAAGCACAAGTATTATTGCTTTCTTGATGGTTATTCGGGTTTCTTTCAAATCCCTATAAACCCGGATAACCAAGAGAAAACAACTTTTACTTGTCCCTATGGAACTTTTGCATATAGGAGGATGCCCTTCGGGCTTTGCAACGCACCGGCAACCTTCCAAAGATGCATGATGAGTATTTTTGGGGACATGCTTGAAGCCGAAATGGAAGTTTTCATGGATGATTTCTCGGTAGGGGGCCTTTCGTTCGAGGATTGTTTGTCCAACTTGGGCAAGTGCTTGACAAGATGTGAGAAGGTCAATTTGGTTTTGAATTGGGAGAAATGACACTTTATGGTGGAAGAGGGAATTGTCCTTGGTCACAAGATTTCAAACAAAGGGATTGAGGTTGACAAGGCCAAAGTTGAAGTGATAGAAAATCTTCCCCCACCAATCAATGTGAGAGGAGTAAGGTCATTTTTGGGGCATGCCGGGTTCTATAGGAGATTCATCAAGGATTTCTCACAAATTGCTAGACCCCTAAATCCTCTTCTTCAAAAAGATGCCATCTTTATTTTTGATGAAGAGTGTCTCCAAGCTTTCAACAAATTAAAGGAGGCTTTAATCTCAACTCCAATTGTGCAAGGGCCAAGATGGGATTTGCCATTTGAACTTATGTGCGATGCAAGTGATGTTGCGATTGGAGGAGTATTGGGGCAAAGGGTAGAGAAGAGGCTTCACGTGATTTACTACATGTCTAAGACCTTGAATGAAGCTCAACGGAACTACACCACAACGGAGAAAGAATTTCTTGTCGTGGTTCAGGCTTTTGAGAAGTTTTGGAACTACCTCATTGGTTCCAAAACTATTGTCTACACTGATCATGCGGCTATTAGGTACCTTGTGGCAAAGAAAGAGTCCAAGCCTCGTCTTCTTCGTTGGGTGCTATCACTTCAACAATTCGATGTAGAGATTCGGGACAAAAAGGGGGCCGAAAATGTGGTTGCGGATCATCTATCCCGGTTACAGAACGTGCACGATAATGACGATGGGGTCCCAATTTGTGATGAGTTAAAAGATGATGTGCTTTACTTGTTGGCCGAGAAAGATCTTCCTTGGTTTGCGGATTTGGTGAACTATTTGGCTTGTGGGGAGTTTCCTCCAAATGCTTCAAGGAACCAGAAGAAGAAGTTGAAAAGGGAAGCAAGGCATTACATATGGGATGATCCGATCCTTTTCAAAAGAGGAGTAGATGGTTTACTCCGTAGATGTGTGCCAAATGATGAAGTGAAGAGTGTTTTGAAGATGTGCCACTCCGATCCTTGTGGAGGGCACATGGGTGCCAACAAAACAGCCTTGAAAGTACTACAAAGCGGGTTATGGTGGCCTCATATCTTCAAAGATTCATGGGGTTTTGTGAAAACATGTGACTCTTGCCAAAGAACCGGTAATGTTTCGAAGAGAAAT
Organism: Chenopodium quinoa; assembly: GCF_001683475.1. Lineage (NCBI taxonomy): Eukaryota > Viridiplantae > Streptophyta > Magnoliopsida > Caryophyllales > Amaranthaceae > Chenopodium > Chenopodium quinoa. Next base: position 3,743,849 of record NW_018745523.1, on the reverse strand, counting down.
GAAATGCCTCAACAACCGATTCTTGAACTTGAGGTGTTTGATGTGTGGGGCATTGATTTCATGGGACCTTTTCCCTCATCTAATGGAAATCAATACATCCTTGTGGCGGTTGATTATGTTTCTAAATGGGTTGAAGCCATTGCCTCCCCAACTAATGACCACAAGGTAGTGATGAAGATGTTCAAAAAGGTGATATTTCCAAGATTTGGGATCCCTAGAGCAGTGGTTAGCGATAATGGTTCTCATTTTATTCATAATGTGTTTCAAAAGATGCTGAGAAAGAATGGGGTCCATCAACGCTTTGGCACGACTTATCACCCACAAACAAGTGGGCAAGCGGAGGTTTCCAATCGCCAAATCAAGGTAATTCTTGAGAAAACAGTGGCTAGGAATAGGAAAGATTGGTCGGACAAGCTAGATGATGCCCTTTGGGCCTATAGAACCGCTTTCAAAACCCCCATCGGCACTACCCCCTACCGGCTTGTATATGGTAAGTCTTGTCACCTTCCGGTTGAACTTGAACACCGTGCTCAATGGGCTATCAAAAAGATCAACTTTGATTTGGCGAGTGCGGGTGAACAAAGGTGGCTAGACTTGCATGAGTTAGAGGAACTACGGATGGATGCTTATGATTGTGCAAGCTTGTACAAAACCCGGTCAAAGGAGTGGCATGACCGGCAAATTGAAAAGAAGACCTTCAATGTTGGAGATAAGGTGTTGCTCTACAATTCTAGGATGAAATTGTTTCCCGGGAAACTTTTATCAAGGTGGGGTGGACCCTTTGTTGTCAAGGAACTGTTTCCTCATGGAGCCGTGGAAGTTTGGGATATGGACGGCAAGAGATCTTTCAAGGTGAATGGGCATCACCTCAAGCTTTACTACGAGGGTGCTCATGTGGGTGTTTTAGAATCAACTCAATGTAATCTTACCTCCTGAGTGTGGAGGTTGTCAAGCTATTGACGTTAAAGAAGCGCTTCCGGAAGGCAACCCGAGTAAAAAAAAAAAGAAAAAAAAAGAGAGAGAGAAGAGATAGTCAAGGAAATAAAAGAAGTGAAAAATAAAACAATGAATGAGAGAAGAAAAGAATATGAGTGTTGGGAATATCTGATTTTGGCCAATATTGTTGAATTTTGTTCTTGTGGTTTTGATATAGGTACTTGAAGCAAAAAGAGCCGAAGAAAACAAAACAGGAAGCTGTCACCAGCTAGGAGCGGGCGCTCCAACACAACTGCAAGCCCGCTCCAAGCTCAATGTACGAAACAGTAGGCTTCAAGACTGGTAGGAGCGGGCGCTCCAACTCAACTGCACGCCCGCTCCTGTCTGGGTTAGCAAACAGGTTTCCAACGTAGCATTAGAGCGGGCGCTCCACTATCATTGCACGCCCGCTCCTGTCAAATGTCGTAGCCAAAATTGATTTCAGGAGCGGGCGCTCCAACTCACCTGCACGCCCACTCCTTGCTGGGTCAGAAAGTCAGATTCTCAACTTCGGCTTGGAGCGGGCGCTCCAACATCTCTGCACGCCCGCTCCAACACGGTTTTAAAACAGGCAAAATCTCTTTCTCAGTTAGGAGCGGGCGCTCCTACCCTTCTGCACGCCCGCTCCTACCTGTCCGGGTAAAAAAAAAGAGGAACTTATCTCTCTTTTAATCACTTTACCCATCATTTCTCACCTCTCATTCAAACATTCATACTCTCTCTCCTCCTTCACATCTACTTCCCTCTCTAAAAACCTCATATTCTCCAACTTCTCTCTTCATTTTCATTATCAAATCTCAACTTTCTTCAACCAAAATTCACAAATTCTTAATCTACATCAAATTCTCTCTCCAAAAACCATAATTTCATAAAAATTTGGGCAAAAATTTCGAAGACCCACAAGTGGGAATTGAAGAAAATCAATAGGGAAAGGGGAAAGCTTGCTAGTAAAGGAGGAATTTGAGGAAATTGGAGGATTTTAGAGTATTTTCATACTCAAAGTGGTATAATTTTCTTCCTTACTTCACTTTCCCTCTTAAACCTAAGGGTTTTTCTTCAATATTTCTCTCAATTTGTTTATTTCATGATTGTTGTGTAATTAGTTGCATGATTAGGTGATTTAAACAAATTTTCTTGCCTTTGATAATTAAATTGTTGGTTTTTGTGGATAATTGTGGAGTAAGGGAATGGCTTGTGCATGAAAAATTAATTATAATTTGTGAATTTGTGAATTTTTGTGTGAGAATTGTTGTGTTAAGATTGTTGGTTGGTATCATGGTTGATTGGCATTGTTCTTGGTCTTGCTTGATGATGAATTTTGATGATGATTTCCCTTAATATCCAAATTTCTTTTTCTTATCTTCTAACCCCTCTAACATCCAGATTCCCTAATATCCAAATTCCCTAATATCCAAACCCCTAATATCCAAATTCTTTAATTAGTTTCTCTTTCCCCCATTTTCAACCTTTTTCCAAAAAAAAAAAAAAAAAAAAAAAAAGGGATTTTGTTTGCCTTTGATCGGTTTGCAATGATGATATTGAATTGTATGTGGTGGATGTTTGTTTTCTTTTCGTAATAAAACTTCGAGCATGGTTTAGATGCCCTTGGTGGAACATAGAATTGGTTAGTTTAGGCTAGTGTGAGAATAACTTTCCCGAATGTGCGAAACTTAAAGTCTAGGTTTGTGGTAAGATGGAGTCGCCCATATCGAAGGAATTTGAACCCCGAAAGGTAGTAATTGATCCCACATTGTTCCCAAAAGTGAGGTTGTAATATTTTTTTTCAAGCCTACTACATTTTGAATGAGTGGCGAGGATCCTCTTTGATTTAGTACCTAGATCGAGAACTTGAGTCCTGACTCCCAAGATCGCGGCCTAAACTACTCTTAGTAATATGAAGTTGTTATGTATTGTTCATTCGCACAAAGTTAAGGCATGTCATTCTTGTTTCCTTAATTCAATTTTTAAGTTGTTATAAATAATAGTTTGTGATGTAAATGCCCAAGTTTGAAAAAAAAAAAAAAAAAAAAAAAAAGGAAAGAAGTGATGAATAGCCACCACCCTAGCGATTAAACAAGCTTGGGGGTGCGTTTTTGTTTCAAGTTTATTCATAGTTTGTATTTTTGGGTCAAAGTTAGAAACCTCTTTAGGTTTGCTCTTAGTGCTATATATCTTAGCTTGACTTTAATTGCAAAGCACTTCTAGTTTTCTCTATGCCTTAACTTTGTGCTGTATTCCTTGAGTCTTGTAATGTTAGTAGAATAGTTGAAGCCATAGACGGTGGAGGGAGTTGGTTCACAAGCATATGGAGAGGGTATTTATCATTGAGATGTCGAGTGCTCTAAACCTTCTTTGGTCTATTTTTCTTTCGGCTCCTTCGAGGAGTCATGAGACATTACCATTAAGGGGAATTTGAACTTTGTGTTGGGGACGCGGTAAGATTGGTTGAATGGACCAAAGTTGAGTACATTCGGGAAGGTTAGCTAGGCCTTGGCTAGTCATGACCGTGGTTGATCTTAGGCATATACCTCATGCTCGAGTTTTATTGCTTAAGGATTCTCATATCTATGCATGTGCTTTTCTTTGAGCAAATTGATCTTTGGGTTTGTTTTTGGGCAATGTGAATTGCTTGAGGACAAGCATTTGGCTAGCTTGGGGGGATTTGATAAGTGGTTTATTTGACCACTTATTGTGTAAATTTAAACCCGATTTTGCGATCATTTCCCCTCTTTCTAACCCAATTTTGAATGAAAATGTTTTGTCTCGGCTTTCCCCCCCTCTTGGTTTGTGTTTGTCCATGTTTTGCAGGTCTATGGACTCAATTAGGCAGGCTTTCGGTGCATGAATCGTGTTTAAGACAAGAGGATTGAAGATTGGAGAGGGCGCTCCAGGGGAGCGGGCGTGCACCTCTCATGGAGCGGGCGCTCCTCGACTCTAGCCACATTCTGCCCAAGTTCAGGTGCTGTTAGGAGCGGGCGTGCACCTCTCATGGAGCGGGCGCTCCTCGACTCTAGCCACATTCTGCCCAAGTTCAGGTGCTGTTAGGAGCGGGCGTGCTCCTCACCAGGAGCGGGCGCTACTCCCTTTGAAGATTGAATCTGCCCATGCTGCTGGAACAGGGGAGCGGGCGTGCATCATGTGAGGAGCGGGCGCTCCTCCCTGACACTTTCAAATCTGATCCTTCATTGAAGCATTCTGGAGAGGGCGTGCAGCCGAAAGGAGCGGGCTCTCCTCATTGTGGAGCGGGCGCTCCTCGCTGGGAATCCGTTTTCTTTTGACGGATTTCCCTATGTGTTTCGGGGAGTATAAATACTTCCCCTTTAGCTCATTTAGAGAAGGGGTACAGTAGCCTAGTTTTCAGAAACCTCTCTTAGTTTGAAACATTCCTTAGGATTAATTTAGCTTAGTTTTCATCAAATCAAATCATTGTATTAGTGAAATTCAAGAATTATTCTCAAAGTTTGGCAATTTGTATTCAACATTTGAAGCTTCAATTAGTAATTTCTCCAACCTTCTTCCTTTTAATTTCAAATTTTATTTGGTATTTGCATGTTATTTAAATCTTCTTAGTTCTTGGTAATTTGTTATTGGATGATAGTTATTTCAATTGTTAACCACTTTTCCCCAATTATTGAAGTATTTAGAACCCTAATTCTTGATTGCATGTTGATAAACATGAGTTGTGAGTAGTCTTCTTGCTAGGGGTTGGGTGAAGCTCGACCTTTTGGGTTAACTATGCAAATGTGGGAGAAGCATTGATGTTTGTATTGCAATTAAATTGATTATATGAGATTGCTTGTTAGTTCCTCATGATAGGTTTAGCTACCCTTGACTAAGGAGCTTGATAGTATGATATGCCTAATTTGACATGGAAGTGTAAATTGAGTACGTCATTACTTATTGTAATTTGATTATGTATCATCTATTGCTAAACTAATGAGGAATCTAAGTTTAGTAGTGTGAGTTGTTTTCTAATTGCATGAGGTTGATTTTACATATAGTCCTTGCTATATCTTGTCTATTTTACTCCCCGTTTTCCTATTTGCCTTGGTTGAGTGGATCTCATTCCCTAGTATCTTTAATTCATTGATTTAGAACCATAGTTTGTTTGTCTTCTTGACGAACCCCAATTCACCAATTGACTTCGAGTTAGCTTAAGTGTAAAGATCTTTGGCAATCATATCCCGTTCCTTGTGGACCGAACTCTTACTTGTCATTATGCTTGGTTTGTAAGGTGTTTGTTAATAAATGTGTTTGATTGAGTGTGGAATGTACGACCGTTCTAACGCCCATCAACTACCCGATAAATCGAAAACCCGATCTGTAAACGTTTCAAAAATTAGGGTACCCGACCTGATAACTACAACTGTGCAGGTACCCTTTTCGATAATTTGTTATTGGGTATGATCATTGAGTATCATTTTAAAATTAACTGTTACCTGATCCGATCCGATAAACAATTTTTTGTGTTTTTTTTCCTTACTTAAATATGTTTTTCTAAAATCTAAACCCTTAGTTTACTTCATAATCACTTTATAAAATCATTGATTAGCAATATTATTAATTAATAATTTGGTCAAGATCATGTGGTATTGTTGTTAATTAGTGTTAAATGATATCATAATAACTACATTATTAAGTTTAATTATCATTATTGAATACCTTATTGGGTACCCGATAACCGATCAGAAAATCCGAGCACCTGAACTTATCGGCTCGATTTATGAATATCACTTTTAGTGATATTGGTTATTGGGTACCCAAACCGTTAGTACTAACAGTACGGATACCCGTCCCATTCTCACCCTTACCTATTACCACCCAAACTATATTGGAGTACAAATCGTGTCTTTTTTTGTGGGGTTTCCTCCGTGAAAGTGCCTTCATCAAATATCAATTTCACATGCATGACCTTCCATCTTCAAATTTTTTCATCAAATTTTGTAAATTTCCATTTTTATTCTTTCCTTGATATCCAATCATGTATTCCTTCTTTTTAATATTCCATTGAAATTTTAGTTGCAATTCAATTCAAATGAATTACAAACATCCATTACATTGTTCATCAACCATGTAGTCATGTACTACCACACTTATGCCACCAACAAAAGAACAAACAACGAAATTGGCACAAGTATGTCCCAACTTGATCGCACCAACTAAATACCAAAAAAAAAACAACAACAAGAACAACATCACATCAGTCCCCTAATCTAAGTTCCTTACACCAAATTAACTTCTACAGAAAATCAGATCGCTTCCTAGTATATAGACATACATGGGTTTAATAATTTTGGAAAGAAGAATATAAAAATGAAATATTGATGGTGACTAGAGGTCAGAGGAATATGAAATAAAAGTAGAAGATGATGATTGATGAAGAATAAGTAAATGGTTTCAAGACTGAAAGGTAAAGGAGAAGGAAATACAATTAAAAAAAAAGTTAAAAGTGACTCCCAGGTCGTATAATTTAACCCGTTTAGTAGGTTGCTTACTTGCTTAAACTAATATGAGTAACTCCCCCCTAAACTTTGGTTTATTCTAAGTTAAAGTGTAGTTTGGATTAGAAAATGTGAAGATGGTCAATAATTCGGATTATTTTTGTTAATTTTTCTCAACAACAAATACAATACAATATAGTAAAAAAGGAATCAATGTGGAATAATTGATTACTTGATAGAAGTATAGAATAGTGGAAATAAAAGGTTGAAATTCCAAGGGGTGTTAGTGTTTTGAAATTTGATCCAAATATTAACATGTAGTGTCATGTCATTATCCATTATTCATATGAAACCATGTCATAAATCTCATTATGACATAAAAGTAACACATGTCATCAAATATTTATATAGACTTTTGGACACAAGAGAGAAATAAAGACTATATATAGGGGTGTGTTTGAATGTGTCATCTAGATTAAGGGTTTGTTCTCTTCGGCTTAATTTCAATGCAGTTTAGTTAACTTTTAGTTAGTTTAGTTCCTAATTTCCTTTTCTTATAAACAATTTATTTTAATTCAGTTCACTTCAGTTCAACTCTAATTAGTTCAGTTTAGTTCAACTCATTTCAGTCTATCAGAATAGGCCCTAAGTCCACATCCCATTTGGCTTCCTTGAATATGGTATATTCTAAAAATGAAATTCCATTAGCTTGATTTTGTTTTTCATTACTATGTATGTATACGTTTATATTTTGAGACTCAACATATTATTTACAACTTAGTTTAAAATTTTGAGACTTGGGAAGCACGGGTTAGATCTAGGTTTTAGGTTTGTAGGAACATTATGATTATGCTAGGTAGGAAATTCAAGAGTCAATATAATTCTAGAATTGATTAAAATTTGTTGTAAACATGGGAGAAGGAGTGTATGTAGGTGAAAATCCATGTCATGTTTTCTTTGGGTTGATTTATCAAACTTAATTACGTAATAATGATGTTTTAGGAAGATAGCTAAGTTTGTTGATTTTAATGCACTAAAATACGATGGGTAATTTAAGTTCATTTAATTATATTTGAATTTATGTTATGTCAGCTTATTTAATTATACTTGAACTTATTTTATTTTCTGAAACGTATCCAAACTCATTTTATTTAAATTTTCTGAACTTATTTTTGTCTAACATTATATAATCTGAACTAATTTTATCCGAAATCATTTTAAATTGAGTTTTCAAACTTATTTTTCTAGAACACAATTGAAATATAATAAATCAAACAAACTCTAAGAAAAAAAGAATCATAACAAGCCAAAATCCCACACGATCCTCTTTTATTCACTAACAAATTCATAATAATCACCAAAAACACCCCGTAACAACCACGAACTAATTCTCTCATTCGCATAATTCCAATCCTCTCCTTTTCTAACCCCCCCCCCCCTTGCTTCCACTCCAAAACTTCCTTATTGTTTAATTTTCTTAATCTCAAACTTTGAATTCAATAATTTTGACATTTTCAACAAGTTTATAAAATTGATTGATTGATTATTCAATTTTCAAAATTCAATAGCATTTGAATAATAATAGTCCATTCAGAAGGCGCCGGCGTAATGATGGTACTCGTAAATTTCCTGCGTTTGTCTTTTCGACAAATAACTTAAAATTCAGACTCCTACTCTTTCACGCTGTATTCCACCACTCCTCCACTTTTCTCTTCCTTCTTCTCTTCTCTTCTTCAGCCGCCATTTTTATGCTTTCTTCGTTTCCTAACCAACTTTTTTCAGGTATTTTTCTTGATTTTCTCGTCTTATTATTCTCTTTTGAGATGTAGATCGATTTGTTGTTTTTTGATTTTGTGTTACTGATTTTGTTGGGATTTTTCGGTGGAAGTTCAATTCTAGGTTTTTTTGTTGGAATTGATTGTGTTTTTGTAGATTGAATCTGTTTTAGTTCATGATTTGTTAGCTCTGTTAGGTTTCTGCTTTATTATACTGGTTTTTGTTAGTATTTGCTCATTTTTTGCTTTTGAGATTGAAAAATTGGGGTGATTTAGTTATTTAGCTTGTGATTTTATGTCATTGTATTGAATCAAGCTTTCGATTTTGTTTTGTAAGTTTCAAGTTTGTGGGGAGTGATTTGATTGCCATTTTGAGGTAGTAACAATGTGTGTGTGTGTGTGTGTGTGTGTGTGTGTTTTTCACCTCTTTCATTTGAAATTTTGTTCTATGAGAATATGATTGGTTTTAGTGACAAAATGGGTGATTGGGTTGTTCACCTAGTACACTACGGAGTAGAGTTTAGCTGATTGTCCAATTCTTGCCCGATTTTTCGTCTTTTGCTCATGATACTCCCTCTATGATGTAGCTGTGTTGCATGATTCAATTTTTATGAAGTGGGTGGGGGGGGGGGGTTGAATATATTAATGTGAATGATCTGGAATGCGATTTTAATTGCAGACTAGGAAAGCATAGCACATGTGTTTCTTCCTGAAAAGAAGTGGGGTTTTGAGAAATTTGAGCAAGGAGGTTGATACTTGAGAAATGAAATTTGAACAGAAACAACAAAACTGGGTTTTTTCACCAGCATTCGTGTTCTTCGTTAGTGCTTTCTTGCTCTTTGGTTCGATTGCTTCACTTTATGCATGGCTTGTGTTCAGCCCTTTTGTCCGAACTCCTTATTTAGTGCCCTCCCTTGGCTGCCAAGTAGACAATGAGGGTTCTTGGTCTATTGGTGTTTTCTATGGTGCCTCCCCTTTCTCTCTCCAACCTATTGAAGATGTTAGTATTCTTGTAATTTTAATTTTATTTTATTTATTTATTTTTAATAATTCTTGGATGTGTATTGAATATTGGCCTTCTGTGTTCAGAAAAATGTGTGGAAGAATGAGAGTGCAGCTTGGCCTCTGGCCAATCCAGTGATTACCTGTGCATCAGCTTCTGAGTCTGGCTATCCCAGTAACTTTGTTGCGGATCCTTTTCTCTATATCCAAGTAAGCAGTAGCATTAAGAATCCTGATATTTTCGGAATTTTGTTTTTGGGTCTGTTCTTATATTCTTAAAGCTGTTTTTTTGAAAAAATTATTAGCTCATAGATTTTTCTTTGACTTGATTACAATAATTTGTCGTTTCACCAAATCAGAATGTGTAAACTGTAAAGTTAGCTTCAGCATGTGAACTATTTGTTGGAGCAGATCCACGTGCAAGATTATACCTCTTTGATAGCCTTTCTATATATTTGTGATCGACTGTTCACTGCTTTTATGCTTTGGGACTTTATATTTAAATTCCACCTATATATAATCATTACTTTTCAAGATGGTAACTGCATTGATTGGAATAGGTGTGGTAGAGGTGAAGAGGCTGGGAGAGGGTAAGTTGGAGTCCACAAGATGGTGCTTCTTGGATGTAATGAACAAATAAGATGAATTTTAGGTATTTGAAATCGTTTAGTAAACATATTGAATAAGATTAAGGCCTTATTTAGTAAAGAGTGTTATGACCAAAGGTGAGCTGAATTAACCTATTTAGAGGGCTCTCTCCATCAATTCACTATTTTGAATGTCCCGGATTATGTACCTTGTTGGGCCGCACGCACACCAAAACTCCACATTAGTATGATATTGTTTGCTTAGGGCCTAGCTCGTACATAATTGTTTTTGGACACCTTTTCAAAAGGTCTCATACTAATGGAGTGTGCATACAGTTATAAAGATGTCTTCTTATCCTTATTCTTTCCATGTGGGACTTGGATTGCCTACCCCAACTGTCGTCCTCTCAAGCCAATAACTAGATAAGTCATGGCCTCGCAGGCTCCCCATGACCGGAGTCATCTTGCAGCGCCACTATCACCCACGGGACTCACGACCATCCATATTGTCTGCATCCTTGTATCCTTATAAGTATGAGCACAATCCATTAGTATGAGGTCTTTTGGGAATGAGCCAAAAAAAATCCGTATGGGCTAGGTCCAAAGCGGACAATATCATATTTTGTGGTGTGCATGCAGCCCAACACCTTACACACCTGCTTATTTTATATTATATCATTATATTTTGATTGGAACTTAAAGTGGAGTGCTCTTGACTGTTATACAAAATCTTTGTGTTTTACAAAGCCATACCATGCATTTTTTAATTTGATTATTGTTCAAGGTGATTTCGATGTATGGTTCAAAGTTTTTATTTTTCCCTTTCATTTGGGTATTAAAGACTTTTGTTGATAAACTCTAATTTGCAAAGAATGATATTTTGTTGTACATTTATGATATTGTCATTCATGGACTCGTTGTTTTGGCTCTTGTGAGCTATGCCCTCATTTTAGCCTTCCACACCTTTGGCGACCCTGCATGTGATTATATCGGGGATTGATATCAATGATCTCAGTATTTTCTGGAATTGGGAGGGAAGCTATAACCACTTGAGCTATCCCTAACTCTCTGGTGTTTGATTAATATGATTCTATGATACTTTGTTTTGATATTAAATCATACTTTTAGTAAACTCTTATCTAGATTGAGGTGCGTGGAAGACCTTTTAACGTCTGGCTAAGGTTGTTCATCAGCAATCAGCATTTTTTTTGTAGAACTGAGAAAGTTTAGGCTATGGGCTAGTTTAGTGTATAATTTGCGAGTGTAGTTGTGGAGTTTAAATAAAATTAACTTAAAGATGGAACAAAGGATATATATATTGCTCAATTCATTTTCAGTGTCTATTTTATGGATATTGGAAGTGCATATAGAATTATGCTAGAAGCCAATTTGCTTTTGAAAGCTTGGCATTTCAAGTGGCTGAGCTCTTGTTTTGTACTTTTGCATTGTGATTAGTTGCTTTGTGTCAGAAAACTTCTTTCACAACTATCCAATCCTTGTCAATTTGTCGAGCTTTTTATGGTTTGCCACCCCTCATTTTTTTAGACTCATTGGTTGATGATTACCTGCTGGATTAAATGAGATAATCTATTCTGAATATTTGTACTTTCAATCTTAAGATTGTAATGATGAAGTAGATACCACATAGTTATAAACCTGATAAATGCCTTTTTTCTAATTTGATTTAGATGCTTTGAGGATTAATCTTATACTTGAGAATGAATTGTTGGAAATGGTAACCACAACGGTTGCTCTGTGGGAAGGTCTGGAAAATCATGAGAAGATGAGTAACTGGTGATTCTCATTTGTTGTTACTATGTACAACATATTCTGAATCGCACATAAATATTTTCCATGGTAAGCTGTAAGCAAGCCATTTACTTTTCCTCTCTCTTTGGGGAATTGTTCGCGCGCGGGGGAGGGGGGGGGTGTTGGTTGGTTGATTCAAGCCTTTTTAGAAAATTAGTTAGACATCTGATTAATTTTATGATGTTTTAAAGCTGATAAGTTATCTGATAATGACTAGCATGTATATATGGTACCGAAATATAAGTAATAATCAAGTTGATTAACAAAAAAAAAAGGTGATCATTTCGGCTTTTAAATAACATAGCTAAAGCACAATTATTGGCATATAAGGGAAGAAGAGGGCAGTTTGATTAATAAACCAAAATTACAGAGAGTAAAGGATATTCATGCGTTCAGGGGGTTTGATTCTCTCTCACGTGACAATTTCAAAGCTAAAGAAAACCCTCATGGCCTGCTATTTATCGATGTATCCTAATTCTCACTAATTTCCCCTATTTACAGAGTTTTTCCTCTATAAGTAACTAGCTATCTTGTTCTTCAAACCACTAATAACTAAAGTTACTAAATTGTAATGCTTCTAGTACTATTTAAAGTGCCCCCCTCCCCAAGATTTATGCTTAGCACCTTACAGTCCTGATATAAATTTATAAATCAATTACCCTAAACACACGAGCCTGTGAATTCTAAAGTGATATTCATACAACATTGAATGATAAAGTCCGTTATATGTATCCAAAATGTGGCTTTTATAAATTTATGTATGATATTGAGGTTATAGTAGTATTAGGTTAATGTGATGCATGAATGCATATTCTTCCATCATTTTACTAAAAGAGGAGGTTAGACCTTGTAGAAAAGACTATGTACACAGTTGCTTGTCAAGTTGTCAGTGACAGGATAAAAGTTTTTCTATCAATCAGATGGAAATATACGGATATGGGCCTATAAAGGGCTCCAATTTTCTTACTATCTAACTTTGACAGTTATACCTGAATCTGATTTCGTCTTTCTTTGTCTGGAAGTTTCTTTGAATATCCTGGCTAGAATAGCTTTCAACCCTAGAGGTCCCTTAGACTTTCTACCATTTAGTCATTTACCATTTCACATAAACATGATTTCATTTTTTCAAAGATGCTGCCTCTTTCTCTCGCTCTTGGTCTTGCTCCTGTGTGAGTTATAGAAGAGATTAGGTAGTTGTTATTAATGGAATTGTGAATTGTATTTGCTGTGTGTAAAATAAATAATGTAATTAACGAAAGCAGCTTTTCTTTTAATATTTATTTTGATATAAATCTTCAATGACCTTAAGGCCAGCTTTTATTTTCCTATGATTTAATTCATTTGAATAACTATGTGCTTTGTTATATTATTTACTCCCAATGATATCATTAATATATTGCAAGTTCCTATCCTCATATGCACAAGCATTTTGATGAAAGAGCTTGAATGACCCTTCTAACATCTTTTAAATTTTTAATGCAGGATGGTGTGTTATACATGTTCTATGAAACCAAAAATTCAGTAACAATGCAAGGAGACATTGGTGTTTCAAGAAGCACTGATAAGGGAGTGACATGGGAACAGTTGGGTACAGCATTGGATGAAAATTGGCATCTTTCTTATCCATATGTTTTTGATTACAATGATCAAGTAAGTCTTTTCTTTTCATCCTGTTTATTAAATTTGTTAGCTGGTACTCTGTATCTCATTTTACTTTTAGAGTAGCTTTTAGATCTTGCTTTATCTTCATTTCCATTACACCCTCACTTCCCCCTCCCCCTCCCATATGGGTGTATATATGAAGGAACTTTATGTTGGCAGTGGAATTTAAGAAGTAATTTAGAGTAGAAGTAACAACTCTACTGATAGGAAGGATGATAGTTCATGTAAATTAATCCAATTCAGGGTTGTTGGGATCGGCGAGGGGGCTAGGATTGTAAGATCCTACTACATTGAGGAAATGAACAATAAAATTGATACAAGTAATACAACATGTAGTCATGAATAATACACTTGTTTTCCAAGTAAAAAGATTGGTAAAAACACCTACTTGTTGCACATAATATTGATACAACATTGTTAAACCTCACTTTCCTAGCAACTTTATTCACCTCGGTACCATGTTCCCACCCTAATAGTCTAGTACTGATCTATTTACTGGAGCATTTTTTCGTTTTATTTATTTATTTTATTAAAAATAAATAAATAAATAAATTTGTAGAACATTTCATATTCTACTATCCAAATCGTGTTTAACTTTTTTCATCTGGTTCCTATCATCTTCTTTCTGTTTCTGTTTCTATTGCATGTTCTATGAGCAAGCTTTCTGTTTCTTTTTGTGTTTGGTTTAATTCATTTTATTATATATTTTACTAGATTGCCTTGACAACAGTCATCTTTAATTTGAATCTCCGCTTTGCTTCTCATTGGTTATCTTTGTTGGTGAATCCTAGCTATCTAACAAATGTTGCTTTTGAGTTTGAACATAGTCATATCGTATGTGGTTAAGAGTGGTATTTTCGAAAATGTTGGTGTAATTTTTTGGGGAACCACTGGTACTTAACTAGCATATGAGTATATTGCTTGTATAGAGAAAGTGAGCCATCTCATTTCAGATATATAAATATGCTCGTGTTTCTGGTTTTATAAGTTTGAAGTGTTTCTTATTACTTTGATGGTAGTTATAAGGAGATTCTATATACCTAGTATTTAAATATGAACTTACCTAGGAAAGAAATAATAGCAATTCAAATATAGTTCTTTTGGCAATAGTATAACTCAACACATTATATTTTTGTTTCTCAGATATACATGATGCCGGAGAGTAGTGAGAATGGAGAACTTCGACTTTACCGAGCTATCAGCTTCCCTCTGCAGTGGAAACTGGAGAAAGTTCTTCTGAAGAAACCACTTGTTGATTCCTTTCTTATCAAACATGGTTCCAAGTATTGGATTTTTGGTTCAGATCATAGTGGTTTTGGTGCTGTAAAGAATGGGCGGCTCGAAATATGGTATAGTGATTCACCTCTCGGGCCATGGAAGCCCCACAAGAAAAACCCTATCCACAACCAAGAAAAGAGCTCTGGAGCTCGAAATGGAGGTAGACCTTTTGTATATGATGGTTTTCTCTATCGTGTTGGCCAAGATTGTGGAGAAACATATGGGAAGCGAATTCGCACTTTTAAGGTGGAAATACTTACTGAGGATGACTACAAAGAGGTTGAAGTACCTTCAGGCTTTAAGGAATCCAAAAAGGGCCGCAATGCCTGGAATGGGGTTCGACACCACCACCTTGATGCACAGCAGCTTGGTCCTGGGGAGTGGATTGCAGTTATGGATGGGGACCGTGTGCCTTCGGGTGACTCAGTTGATCGGTTTATTGTTGGCTGTACATCTGTTTTGGCTGTTGCTGCACTTGTTTTGCTGTTAGGTGTGCTTATGGGAGCAGTAAAGTGCTTCGTTCCTCTGAATTGGTGCCCAAATAACTTGAGGAAGAGAAGTGATGCTTTGTCAGGCTGGGAAAGACCAAACACTTTGTCTTCCAAATTTAGACAATTTTCTTTTCGCTTGAATAGAGTACATACATTTCTACGGGTCTGGATAAGACCCAACACCTTTACTGGAAAACTGGTTCTCCTTCTAGCTTTTATAACAGGTGTGGTGTTGATGTGCAATGGGGTCACATACATCTATGGTGGAAACGGCGCAGAGGAGCCTTACCTATTAAATAGTCATTATTCACAATTCACTATGTTGACAATGACATATGAGGCTCGGCTCTGGAATTTGAAGATGTACGTAAAACACTACTCAAGGTGTTCTTCAGTAAGGGAAATTGTTGTGGTCTGGAACAAAGGTAAAGTTCCTGAACCAAGTGAATTTGATTCTGCTGTACCTGTCAGAATTAGGGTAGAAAAATTGAACTCACTCAACAATCGGTTTAATATTGATCCTTTGATCAAGACTCGTGCTATTCTTGAGCTTGATGATGACATAATGATGACTTGTAATGACATAGAGCGTGGTTTTAAAGTATGGCGAGAGCACCCAGATCGGATTGTAGGATTCTATCCACGGCTTGCTGATGGGAACCCTCTTAAATATCGGGCCGAAAAGTATGCTAGAAAGCAGAAAGGATATAACATGATTTTAACAGGGGCAGCTTTCATGGACACCCAGCTTGCTTTTGGTAGGTATTGGAGTGAAGCCGCCAAGGCAGGAAGGCGAGTGGTGGATAAATTTTTTAATTGCGAAGATGTTCTGCTGAATTACTTGTATGCTAATGCAAGCTCATCTGCAACTGTTGAATATGTCAAGCCCGCTTGGGCAATTGATACTTCCAAGTTTTCCGGTGCTGCCATCAGTCGAAACACTGATGTGCATTACCAGAAAAGGAGTGACTGCCTCTCAATGTTTTCAGAGTGGTATGGAAGTTTGTCTAACAGAAAGTCTAAGTTTAACCAGAGAAAGGATGGCTGGGATGTATAGAGTCTGGATTAGTGTACGTCGGGTATGATATGTCCCTTTCTCCCCACATGTTGAACAAAATGGAGGGGTAGTGAGGGAAAATTGAAAAAAGAAACCTTTTTTTTTTTTTTTTTTAATTTTTTTTTGAGAGAATTCCCCTCACTGTGAATTTTTCGAGGGCTTTTTGGTAGCTTGATAACTTAGCAGGTAAGTGTACATGGATTGTCATTGTTTTGCAATCTTCTGCTTCTTAATATATGTTTAATTTCGATTCATAAAATTTTACTGTATGTGTTAGCAAAACTCAGATTTCTCCGCTTTCTTTACACTTAATTGTTGACTTGTTGCCTTATTGGTAAGCAATTTTGAAGTACAACATTTAATATTATGAGAGCATCACCATTGTTTGGTCTAGTCTCTAATGCTCGTCTTGATTTTACTGAACTTTCTCATTCCGTATATACAGAGAGTAATTGTTTACTTGAATAGGAGAGGAAAGAGAGGTGGTTATATACAGTCAGGTGTACCGTATACCCATGGGTGTTTTGTTTTCAACTGTTCAAGAAGTGGTAACTGAGAGCAACTATTTGTATGTGGTTCAACCGTTCAAGCATTGAGGAATAAGGATGTAGGCTTGAGTGATTTCTATTAAGTTATCTAGGAATGTGGTCAACGAATGTGGCTTGATTAGTTTCCACGAATTCTTAATTAAGGCGGACTTTCATCAAGTTATTATAAGACGTGTTAAAGCCACCCTAAAAATATTTAAAATTACTCTTTTATATTACAAAAGTCACTATTTTTATAACAAATATTTAACCCTTAAAAAATAGAATTTATAATGTATTATACTACGTATTAATTATATTAGCTTTCAAAACATGTAGTTATTTAGAAATTACACATTAAAATACAATCAATATTATAAAAATTAAAAATTACCCTTAATGAAATTACAGTTATGGTAAAAATTGTTAAACTTACCCTTAAATTGATGAAAGCCTACCTTGTTAAAGTGAAGTAAGCCTTTTTATTTTATTTTATTTTTATTTTTATTTTTTTTTTATTTTTGAGGGAAAACGTAAGGGATTTGTTAAACATCGCCCGCAAATCTCCTCATAAAGCCCACAAAATTCACTTGATTTGACAATATTGCCCTTGACCTAAAAAAAAAACACTCACACTCTCATCACTCACACTCTCATCGCTCATCTTCTTTCAACATCTCAAAAAAAAAATATTCAAACAACGGCAATGTCGAGGCGGCAAGGCAAGGAATTGGCGGCGGCGGCGGAGGGAAGGAGGTCTCAAGGAGGCAAGGTACAATTTGTTAAAAAAAAAAAAAAAAGGGAAAACCGCCGTGACGGAGGAGGGGCGCCTTGGCCAGACGCCCAGCCAGCGGTGGTGGCGCCAGCTGCAGACGCCGCAACCAGTAGGCTAGCGCCTGGGCTGGACGCCATAGCCACGGTTGTGGCGTTTATTCAAAGCGCCGCAGCCGTGGCTATGGCGTCCAGCCCAGGTGCCAGCCCACTGGTTGCGGCGTCTGCAGCTGGCGCCACCACCGCTGGCTGGGCGTCCAGCCAAGGCGCCCCCCCCCCTTTTTTTTATATTTGTATTAAAATATTGTTTTTTTTTTTTGTGTAATATCTTTTTCAATTGTTTTTATATTTTGTTGTTTATTTTTATAAATTATCAATTTTGTTGTATTTTTTCTATGTTTATATTTTGTTTACAATTATTTGTTTGTTTTATTTGTACATTTTAAAAATACAACTATTTTTTCTATGTTTATATTTTTTCTATGTTTATATTTTGTTTACAATTATTTGTTTGTTTTATTTGTACATTTTTATTTTTATTCTCAATTTCAATTTGTTAGTACATTTTTTTGTTCATTTGATATTGTTTTTGGTTAGTTAATTTATTTTAATTTTTATTATTGATATTGTTTTTGGTTAGTTAATTTATTTTAATTGGGAATGAATTATTTATGTTTATATATATTCTTATGTGTTGGTTTTATTTCCTTTCTTAGTGTATTTTTTATTCTATTATTTTTATTTAAGTGTTTTGTTAATTTCTTTATTATGTTAATTTGTTAGTATGTTTTTAGTTTATTTGATTTGGGTAGTGGTAGCTATTTTTCGTATAATTTTTTGTATGTTTATATATTTTTAAATTTTTTGTAGAATTCACTGCGTCGTCATGGTGCGGGGAAGAATGTAGAGCTTCTTAGTAGAAGCTATTCAGTGGAGAGGTCGGGGCATAGACATGTTAGATCCCGTGGTATTTCGGCCTCGGCTCGTAGAGAACGGATCCACCGTCGGGATGAGGATGACGATGACGATGATGATGCTGAGGAGGGTGACCAAGAGGAGGAGCAGGAGGAGGGCGCGGATGAGGATGAGGATGTGGACGATGGCAGTGGACCGTATGATGATTACGGTCCATTCAGTCAGAGGGTTGATGACATGTACGAGACACATATGGTGGAGGTGCGTAAGGGTAGGGGTGGTAGGTTTGTTAGTAGATCTGGCACATCATCTGCGTCCACTGTATCTGGGGCAAGCAGGAAACGGTCGAGGGTCGTTAATGATTCTTGGGTTGTTAGGAGTGAGGTTCCCGGTGGGCCTGTTGACGGGAGTGTGATTCCTAGCTTTCTAGGACACATAGCTGCCCGTATTTGGGAGGACTA
Organism: Chenopodium quinoa; assembly: GCF_001683475.1. Lineage (NCBI taxonomy): Eukaryota > Viridiplantae > Streptophyta > Magnoliopsida > Caryophyllales > Amaranthaceae > Chenopodium > Chenopodium quinoa. The sequence goes on along the minus strand of NW_018745523.1, from coordinate 3,725,098 downwards.
GGAGAGGCCTTCAGTTACGGGGTTGTTGAAATGTCATACCCGGGAAAAGACTTGTAGCTTTTTGCGTACATGGGCTGAGGCTTGGCCGGCGGAGAGCGAGATGTTCGAGCGACTGGAGGGCACTAGGGTGAATCACGTTCCTGCCACCATGCACGATAAGATTGACAGTACGCTGATCACGGCTTTCATTGAGCGATGGCAGCCGGATACAAACTCTTTCCACCTTCCGTTCGGTGAGATGACGATCATGTTACATGACGTCGAGGCCATTCTGGGGATTCGTGTTGAGGGTAAACGACTTTGTGCTGTGGCTGATGCAGATCAGGCAGATTTGCTGGCAGAGTTGTTGGCGGTGGACAGGGCTGCACTGTACACCGAGGCGCTTGGTGTTTGGGAACACGGCGGTGTGAAGATCGCATCCGTGTTGCAGCGGTGTTTGTACCCCAGTGCACGTAGGACGCACGACGCACAGCTGAGTGCTTATGTTTTTCTACTCCTCGGATGTACCTTGTTTTCGGATAAGAGCGGCGGAAACAAGCTCAGGCCACGCGACATAGTAGAGGCGTGTGACCCCGACAGTGTAGGCCAGTTTTCCTGGGGATCGGCTACGTTGGCGTATTTGTATCGCCAACTAGGATTTGCGAGTCGGGCTGACGCGGCAGGTATCACTGTGTGTCTGACTCTATTGCAGACCTGGATATACGAGTACTTTCCTGCATTGCGACCACATCGTGACCCGGTTCCTATTGATGAGGGGATGCCGCGTGCTTGTGCGTGGAGTCCGCGCTCGGAGAAGAAGTCCGTTGACCGCCTCCGATCGTTACGGTTATTGTTGGACAGGCTGTCCCCCTTAGAGGTAACGTTTATAAATTGTTTCTACATTTTATTATTTGCACATATTATATTCATGTTATTAAATTTTAAAACTATGTGCAGGTGAACTGGATGCCTTTCGGCCTGAACCCTAGTGTTAGGGTACCTAGGACCCTGTACATGGGACTCATTCAGTATCGTGAGATCGTCGAGGTGTACATGGCCCAGCGTTGTCTTCGCCAGCTTGGATTTGTCCAAGTTGTCCCTCCTCCCCCGGCATGCCCGATGAAGGCGGTCCGACCTGCATCGTCGAGGGACTACGTCGTGCAATGGCCGGATATCATGACCGGGACGTGGGACCAGTTTCCGATGGTGGCCCGCTTATGGACTGCGGAGTTGCAGCGGCCGCCCTCTGGGGTTCCTCCCATGTGTGACCATTACTACATGGAATGGTTCAACCGGTATTCGCACCCGAGGTTGATCGCAGATCTCGACCACAGCGATGATGATTATGTGCCACCGCCTACTGCCATGGAAGCGGTATGTCTTATATTATATTTATCGTTGTCTTTTAATTAAGTTTTATATGTTGTTATTGTATTTCATCTTTTGTTTTTTTTTTGTATGCAGTGGATGGGAAAGATAATGCAGGACGTACAGAAACTCTCTCTTGAGAAGGACAGCATGAGTGCAACAGGGAGAGCTGTTGTTGATAGTCTGGAACAGACCCTTGCGCAGTGGGAGTCGTCGTCGAGGAGGGATTACTGATGGTTTTGTCATTTTATTTATAGAGCACTTTAAATATTATCGTTTTAATTTATTAAATTGGACATTATGTTGTAAGTTTGTAACATTTTAGATTGTTCTTTTAGCTTCCAACTTAAACATATTATCATTGCTGTTTTTAAATTTTGATATAACCGTTCGTGGATCCGCGCAACTTACCCATGCAACATATAGAATGCAGTAAGCAATACAATATAAAAGATTAATGTTCTCATTAAAAGAGCAACGTACAAATAAGATTACATAGGAAGAATGTAAACATGAAAAACTAAAATGCAGCTAGGGTGTTCCATTCGTGGATCCGGTCATGATATAGCGCATCCCAACCCTCTACGCTCGCTGTGCGAATGGTGTACCACCGAGGTATAATCGGTGGAACTGGAAAATCGGATGACATGTCTAGTCGGATGAAATGTCTGTATGACGACCCAAGAAACGCAATAGCTACCTCTCAGACCGGTGTGGTGACAGTCTCACGCGACCGCCAAGGGAGAACCGTGGTACAAGGATAATAAGCTTGACTATGCACTCCCAGGCCGAAATGCATGACTGCGCATTTGTAAATGTTTGCAACGGCAAACAGATCTAGGGGCGCGTCAAAATAATGATTTTGGCCGCAAGGTCCACCTCCCCACCGGATACGCCGCAGAGCGCCATCCAAGTCATCCTGGTACACATGACGATAAACATTTCGGTTAGAGGCAATTTCGCTGTACATCAACTGACGCACCAAACCGTAGTTGTCTTCGCCCATTTGAAAAACATCAGCCACGACCCGTAATCCGCAGTTACCATCTCCGACTACATCATTCCACCCTTCCAAGTACGGCATGATGATCGCAGGTATCCTTTCCTTGTAAGGAAACTGATCAACATCGTTTCTTCCTATTCACCATATAATTATAGACAGTTAAGAAGGCAGGAGTAACACTTTAAAACTATGTGCAATGTAAACAACCAAAACGTACCAGTTCTCAGGGGCATATTCACAGACGATGAAGATTGACTACGACTAGATGACGATGTCCGACCACGAGCACGACCACGACCAAGACCACGGATATACTCAAACGCACTCCTGTTCCGCCGTTGTCGACCTCGAGGACGGTCAACTCCTTCGGGTTCCTCATAATCTAAGGTAGACGTGTGGAACATGTCATGAAGTACATGAGTAGCGTCACAAATAATAGAAGGATGGCTGGAGGACACTCGGTCGTACATCGAACGAAACTGCTCCAACTCCTCCTGTTCACGGTCGGCCGTTTGAGTGTCTACATGCTCACCAATAACGAGCGTCCTCCAGAATGAATGGACCTGATCAACATGTAACGACGCCCTTTCTTCTGTAATAACGCGGTGAATGGTGCATGCGCAAGGTAATCCATGAGTTACTGAAATAGCACACCCACACCGAGCATACACTTCGTCAGCCAAGTCCCTCATCCTGTTCAGCTCAGTGAGAATCAACCCCAAGCAGTAGTGCGACACACGACCATGGAGAATCTTAAATATAAAATGGCTATACATCGTACCATGTCGTCGTCTGGAGTCCTCTAGAGAGTTCCTGATGCCGTTCTTCTGAGTTTCAATTGACTTGTTAAGTCTATCGAACAGTGTATCCAAAGCAGCGGTCGATGAATCAATCCAGTCCTTGGTAGCTCTATGAGCGCTCTCAACTCTACATGTTGTAGTGTTCCCGAAATGAAGTACCTGGTTTGTCCAATATTTGACAAACTTTTCCCTGTGAGGGACCCATTGCTGCATCACATAGTCCACCAGTGCCGGACACCACTGGTACGAATCCCTGAAGTTAGCCAATGCTCGCTCGTACGCTTCCTCTGTGGTAGCCTGTAGGATCTTCCGCCACTTACCATTCACCAATCTCTCTTCCATTTCCAAATTCTTGTTGAAAAGGTTGTAGGCTTTCACTTTCACGCAGTTGTTGATGTGCCATGTGCATAATAAGTGGTTCGATTCTGGAAACAGCTCTGCTATGGGGGCAAAAAGACCTCCCTCACAGTCGCTGACGATGGCTGCTGGATGAACATTAGGCCCGATGTAGTTTCTCAGCTTCTCCAACACCCAATAATAACTTGGAGCCGTCTCATCCTTGATGATTGCATGACCAATCAGAAAGTTCTGGTTCGTTGGAGTCATCCCCATGATCTCAACCAGTGGGAACTTGTACTTGTTTGTCTTGTACGTTGAGTCGATCAAAATCACAAATGGCCAAGACTTGATCATATCAACACAATCAGGATGCACAAGGAAAAGATGAGTCACCTCCGCTGTATCTTCATCAGAATCAAACCAGAACAGGTAACCACGTGATTGTGCCTGGTGTAGCAGCTGCTGTATAGGGTTCCTTCCCTCTGACCGTTCAAACCTGAGTTGCTGTCTAACGTTGTAGATGTGTCTTCGGTTTGGATGGTCTTCTGGAAATTTCTCTAACACAGATGCTAATATTTTAGCAGGCTTGACTTGAGCATCACTCATTTCTTTCACAACTAGTTTCGCAGCAGGACTTAAGCCGCTCAGCTGTCGATGACCCTCTTCATATACTATCATCTCATGGTTGTGATACCCCCATTTAGAGTAACCAATCACTTCCCAACCGTCACGACTTCGTAGTTGTCGAACCTTTACTCTGAACTCACACCCACAACCTTTCCGCTTTGTATCAAACCGAGTGGCTGTACGAAAATCTCTTTCTTCTCTTTTGCGATAACGGTCACATCTCAAAATGCGGTCCATTCTACCATCCCGTTGAGATTTATGAGTTACTACTACCAAGCAAAATCCAGCTGCAATTGCAACCTGTTTTGCCCAATCAATCGCCTGTTGAGCTTCTTCGAATGGACCATCATGTCCAAATATCCCACTGTAATCATTTCCGTCTCCACCATAATCCTGCATCAATTATATATTATAATAAATACATTTAACGGATAATACATTTAATTTCTATATTTACACAGAATTAACACAAAAAAAAAGCATAATTATGTATAATCAAACTTAATTTTTATAAAAACCCAATTCGAATTTTCAAACTAAATTTAAAAATATACCATTTCGAATTTTCAAACTTAATTTTAAAAAAACCTATTTCGAATTTTCAAAATTAATTTTAAAAAAACCCATTTCGAATTTTTTTAAAAAATCATTTTCGATTATTTTTTTTAAAAAAATAAATAAATAAATAAAAAACAACAACAAAATCAAAAAAGAAAAAAAAATTAATATATAAAGGTGGCGTCTGCCAGGGCTGCCACAGCCACTGGACTGGCGCCTGGCAGGGCCGCCTCAGCCAGTAGAGTGGCGCCTGGCCAGGACGCCAGTCTGGTGGTCTGGGCGTCTGGGCTGGACGCCACTGTGGTGGTTCTGGCGTCTGGCTTGGACGTCCAGGCTACGGTTTGGGCGTCCATCCTAGGCGCCGGAGCCACTCCGACGGTAAACCGTGAATTTTAACGGTGACTTACCTCGTTTTTCGTCGACGACGACGTACCTCCGGCGTCCCCCGCATCTCCGGTCTGCCCTCCGGTCTCCCCCCGGCGAGCCAGTACGGCTCCACATTTTTTAAACCGAGATTATTTCAATTTTAGAAAATGGGCATAATGGTCACACCAAGTCATATTTGTGGGCTTTATATGGTAATTTGCGGGCGATGTTTAGCGATTCACAAACGTAAGCCTACCTTACACAAGTCTTATTGATTAGTTTCCCTTTTTGGATTTATGTTTTTAAAAAGAAGACATTATTTTGACCACATAAAAACACAGGACTAGAGTGCATTTAGGCGCATAGGGTCTATGTGCTTTGCATGCATATAGGAGGGTAGTTTGAGAATATGTGGTATATTTTCTCTCTTTTAATAGTACAATAGAACATTTTTGTGTAATATTATGCATGTATAATGTAGCATTAAAATATATGTTGTGTGAATAGTACTTTTTATGTACTATTATGCATGTAGTGGTATTTTTTACCACTATATTTTCCACCACCGTTTTTTTTCTCAAATTTCCATAAAAAAAAAAAAAAAAAAAAAAAAAAAAAAAAAAAAAAAATTAACAAAAGCCAGAGTGCTTATCTTTTAGATCCTATATACTTAGGTTTAACTCGTTTAACATGCTTAACAAAATAAAATAATACAAGTGCTTAAATCTTATATATACCTTAGGGTAATTTATTAGTTTTCTACAATCAAATAATCCATGGCTATTTCCAACGACAACGATAACAACCCAATTCTAATCCCAAACATGGGTGAGCCCTCAAAACCACTTATCAAGGTTTCGATCCCTAACTCTATCACGCTCACATCGAGCAACTATCATTCATGGAAGACTCAAGTCGAAGCTGTGCTCATTGGGTACGACTTATACGACAAACATCTCGCTGGAACCATAACCATAGCAAAAGACACCACACTTCTAAACCCTGCTTATAAAACTTGGTTTCGCCAAGATAGGTTAATTTTTGGTGCACTTGTTGGTACCATATCATCCAATCTCTTTCCTCTTGTTTCGCAAGCCAAAACTACTCATGAACTATGGGATGTGCTAGCCAAAACCTTTGATAATCCGACACAAACCCGACCTGATCATATTGTTGAAGTTATAGATTTAACTTCATCACCTCCTTCTTCACCGTTGAAAAGAGGCAAAGAGGCAGAATTCAAGCCCAAGAGAATTGTGAGCATTCAATCTTTGCTTCTTTATATATTTTTTTTTCTTTTTTTTATATTTCTGTTAATTTGATAGAATTTAAATTAATTTTATGGGAAAATTTTTATATACTCTAGTACTAGCGTAATTGTGTGCAAGCATCTGAAATAATTCTCATATTATGCCATATTATATACTCGTATAATAGAAGTTATCAAAACTAACAGTTACTTTCTCTAATTTTAAATTGCACTTTTGTTTTTGTGAGGGTGACTTTTAGTTGAGTTGGTCCACTAATATGGTATTAGAGCCAGCGTGACATAAATGTCACGGGTTCGAATCTCATCCGCCCCTCCTTTAAAGTGGAATTAATTCGCACTTTCTTTTTTTATTACCGAATTTTAATGAACTGAACCTAGGTACTTCAACTTAATTTCAGTTCAGTTCATTTTAGCTCTAATCAATTCAGTTTAGCTCATAATTTCATTCTCTCATAAAATATTCATTCAAACTCTATTCATTTCATTTCAGCTCCAATGATTTCAATTCAGCTCATCAGTTTAGTAAATGTAAACAGACCCTTATCTTTACAGAACTGAAATTATTTTTACTAACTTGAAATCATTTTCACTTAATTAAACAGGACCTAAATAAGCATAATTATTTCCCAACAACATGTATGTCCTCTATATTTAGTTTTGCTATTATGTATTGTAATTTGTATATAACAAACAAAAGATTTTATTTTGTTGACAGAAAATAGAAAGTGTTAGTGAAGGCAGCCAAATGACTAAGAAAGTGGATCGAATTAGCAGTTTACCAGATGACATCCTGGTTCACTTGTTATCTTTTGTGGATATCTCACCTTTTAAGAATTATTCTTTTTTTTTTTTTTGAAAGTTTTTCTTACCTTATTTGAAAGGGTTTCATTAGCCTTGTAGGAGTTTGATTAGGATTTGAGTTACTTTATTAATTAGTTTTTTTTTTTTTTTTTTTCGTACATGAGTATTACAAAATTTTGGACTAGTAATCCAGGCCTAATTAGGATTCCAAATTTTAGGGCTTAGAATTGATAATTTATTAAGTTAAATTAATTAGATAGTATGGAATAAGATATTTTCCTTAAAAAAAACAAAAAAAAAAAAAACAAGAAAAGATTTCGGGGGAAGCATTCCAAATTTAATGAGGAGTCTAAAGTAAGATTGAGTTTCTAGATATGTAGCTTTATAAATAAGGGTCAGAAATAATAATAAAAGTAGAAGTTATTGAGGTTAATAAAATTCGAAAATTGTGAAGAGCTAGTTTGAGTGAATTGACGAATTGATTATTGAGTTGTTTTGAGTCGAAAAATCAAATTATCATGGCTATTTCCAATGACGACAACAAGAATAACCTAATTTTGATCCCAAACCTGAATGAGCCCTCAAAACCTCTCATTACCGTTATAATCCCAAACTCGATCACGCTGACTTCCAACAACTATCTTCTATGGAAGACTCAAGTCGAAGCCGTGCTCATTGGCTACGACTTATTCGACAAACATCTCGATGGTACCGTTCCAGCACCACCCATCACCATAACAATAGCCAAAGACACTACCGTTCCAAACCCTGTTTATCAAACTTGGTTTCGCCAAGATAAGCTAATTTTTGGTGCCCTCGTTGGTACGCTATCCTCTCAACTCTTTCCTCTGGTTTCTCAAGCTAAAACTTCTCATGAACTATGGGATATACTAGCTAAAACCTATGACAATCCAACACAAACCCGAGCCTCACCTCCTTCCTTACTGTTGAAAGGAGCCGAAGCAGCAGCCTACCACCCTAAGAAAAGAGTGAGCATCTTATATTACTTCGATCATACAATTCATGTGAATTTTTAAATACACTCGTGTAGTCGTGTTCTAGCATCTGATTCGAATAATTCACTCTAGATTTAGGTTTTAATTGATTCTATATTATAGAATGTTCGAATAATTCTAGATTTAGGTTTTTATTGATTTTATATTATAGCCTTATAGGTTAGAAAATATTAAAATGTGAATATGTGATAACGGACTATCTGTGGTGATTTGATTGTTAGAAAATATAATAGAGATTTAATATTTTATGGGGAAGTTACTTTTTTGAATGGATGTTAATTGTTTTATTTTGTTAACAGAGACTAAACAATGTTAGTGAAGAGGATCGAATTAGCAAATTACCAGATGATATCTTGGTTCACTTGTTATCTTTTGTAGATATGAAGACAGCAGGAAGGTGTAGCCTCCTTTCGAAAAGGTGGAGGCTTGTTTGGACTCACCTTACTGATTTAAATTTCGACCCTGATTTATTCTTATCGAAAAGAACAGACATTAATAATCATATAGACAAATATATTGCATGGGTTAATGAGGTTGTTGCCAGGAATTGTGCCTCCAATCTCAACACCTTCAGAATAAAGTTTCCCCTCTATGATACATATGTTGATCAAATTGATAATTGGTTGAAATTTGCCTTAAACAAAAAGGTTCGCGACTTAGAACTGAACTTATCAGATCTTTATGGATATAATCATTATGGAACTAAATACATAATTCGTCAGGATTTTCGCCCAATTTATATTGATAATCTTACTGCCCTCAGATCGCTTCACTTGCAAGCATTGGTTGTGGATGTACCCACGTTTGAAAATATTCTAGCCTGTTGTCTCAACCTTGAGCGCCTCACAGTGAGATCATGCTCGTTTTACTCCACAATATCTACATTTACTCCTCTTCACAATAGTTCTGGGAATCAAAGACTTGTAATTTCCTCTCTCAATTTGAAACACTTGGAGTTACATCATTGCAAACCCATTGAATCTTTGGAAATACTTGCTCCAAAACTTACTAGTTTTATATTTTTCCCGGGATGGAAGAACATTGAAGTGAAGTATACTAGTGTTCCATCACTTGTTAATGTCACCTTTAAAGCTCCACATTGCTATCACCTTTTGGAAAATTTGAGTCTTATACCAATCTTATCAAATCAACTCCAAATACTCTCAATTCATTGGAATCGGGTTAGCTGCTTTACCTAAAACTACCTCCGTTTCATATTATTTGCAACTTTTTTGAACTTAAATCATCTTTGTGTTTGTTCTTCTAATTTTGTATGCAGGAAATAACTCGTATTACTTCACATGTGTTTTATAATTCCCCTGCTAAAGACAACTTTCTCGGTTTGACCTCGTGCATTGAGGCATGCCCCTTGTTGCATACCTTCAAGTTGGAGGTACGTTTTTGGTGACGACTACTGTAGAATTCTCATATGGTCTCGTGGATGGTGCACACTTTTTATTTAAATTCCTTTATTATACTTACAAATTTAAGCTGGTTTTGCAGTTGTGGCCTTCTAGACGACAAGCAGTGCCAATGGCAGCTCGGAGGGATGTTCCGATTAATCACGCAATGCGACAACATACTCAACTTAAGGTGTTAGAGCTTGTTGGATTCGATGGAAGTGCATCTCTTGCTGATTTTGCATTTTGTCTTACCGAAAATGCGCCCATGCTTAACAAGATTATTTGTGATCCTCATTGTCCTCAGTCAAGGGCGAATTTACATAAATGGTATGACATTGAATACAATCATAGAATACCTTATGCGAGAGGACAAGCGGAGCTGCTTGCCAAGCAAATTCGAGGAGGCATTGATGTGGTGATTCTATGAGTGATCATTTTAAGAATTGTTTTTGTTAGACTTTAGTTTCTTGCTTTTATTAGACTTGTAACCGCTATTCATTTTTATCATACGGTTTTTTAATACTTAATAAGTTCAATAATACTACACGCAAATTAACAAGCTTGTGATTTTTTATTTATTTATTTTTAGCTAAGTTGATCACCTTGGTTGCTATTAGTGGACACTGTAGTAAAAGAGTAACTCTAATTTGGGAATTAGATAATTTCCCAACATTATTTAGGGAAAGGGCTCGTAAAAATCCGTTTTGAAATTGACTGTTTCAAAAAATTAGTACCAACATGAGTTAGGCCCCGTTCACTCCACCTTATTTTTGCATAAGTGAAATTATTTTTACTAAAACAAAATTATGTTTGCTGAACTTAAAGTATTTTTTACAGAACTTAAATTTATTTTACTAAACTGAAATTAATTTTGCTGAACAAAAATTATTTTTACTGATTTTTTATTATAATTCTTCTTTAAGAAAACTGAATTTTACTAAACTGAACTTAACTCAATTTACTGAACTTAATTTTACCGAAGTATATTTTTCTCGCCAAAGTATTAAAAAACCATATAATTATATTCAATTTCTCCGTATATTTTTCACTTTGTATAATTATACACCATTACTCCGTATTATAAACTTATCACAGCAAAAGAAAATAAAAACGACCCACTTTGGATTTCACTGATCCACATTCATTCATTCTCCCTCTCGGAGTCCTGCTCTCTAATCGTTCGCTACCTGCAATTTTGGCGATCATCCCATAATCCAACAATTAGGTATTTCTTTTCGATTCTAATCAGGTTTTAATTCGATTCAATTTTCGATTTTTATGATGAATTCTTCTTATCACGAAGGTTATGATTGGGGCTAAAATTGAACCACTTTTTATTTTCCGATTCAATTCTTCAAACAGCTCAATTGAATCGTTATTTTTGGATCGAATTGATGTTGTTCCTTGTTGTTTGATTATGTATTTGATTTTACTTTTCGTTTTTTTGGGGAAAAGTTTAATTCTAGGGTTTCACCTTCCTTATTCCTTAGAAATAGTTGATTAGTTTTTGTTAGTAAAGTTTTTGGAGTGTTTTTTAATTTTTTTTTTTTGGGTTCATTTCTTGCTTTCAATCTTGTGTAGTGGGATTTGCGAATAATTATGTTCTGGGAAGTATTTTATTTAATAAGAAATTATAGTTTCATTGAAAGGTTCAAAGGATTGATGATTAATAAAAGCTATGATTTGCTCGTATGTACTTCGTGCTGCTTTATAATCATGATTGTGTTTTGCTGACTGTTTAAGCTTTTGCCCCGACTTGGCTGTTTTTGGTAATCTATTTGATTACATGGTTATATATTTGTTGAGGGAGTGAGAAGGGCGATATACAAGTATATGTTTTGATATGAATGTTCTTGAATCGGCCTGTTTGGTTATTGACAGAATGACAGGAAAATCGTAGTAGCACGAATTTCTTTTGTCTAGTTACAATTTATGTTTTCTGTACATTGATAAGTGTATCTCTCTGAATCGGCTTGGATGTCTTATTGAGCTGAGTGAACTTAACGAATGGTTGTAGTCCTTTTATCAGATCAAGAGCAAGTGGGTTTTTTAATGGATAAAGGTGTGCCTCCTACCTTATTTGTTAATGATGGCTCATTTATGGAGAAGTTTAAACAGCTTCACCAAGAAAAGGAAAAGGGTGCTGTAGTTGAGGACCGTGGACCAAAAACAAATTTACCTAGGGACTCAACTCCAAAAACCGGTAGTAATAAAATTGGATCGGAAACTAAGCATAATACTCAGAGGAAAACTACTTCAGCTGCTTCAGGTGGCAAGCTTGCGTTTAGCTTGAAACAAAAATCAAAACTTGTGGTTCCTTCTGTAAAGTTAAGTGAAGATGACGACGAAGATGATGCTGGGACAGATAATGGATCAGATGGAGTTTCTGCAAAACGGCAGAAATTGGGTCAATCAGAAGCTTCTGTTGTGTCATCCAGAAAATTTGACGTTGGTAATGCCTGTTTGTATACACATATCTCAATCTTAGTTTATACTTTATTCAGTAATTGGGTGCCTTCTATTATTTTTCAATCTGTATGTGATGTTTATCCGTGTCTTTACTTGTATTTACTCTTCAGGCTTTATCGACCCTTACATGTCAAGTGTAGTTTCTCTTAAACTATGTGCATTGCTGCATGGACATTCTATTAATCTCCTGTAGTTGGCTTGACATATAATCAGCGGTTGACAGTAAAGGAGAACCAATAATTTCTGGCAAGTTGTCTATGTACTATAATATATGCACATAATACCCCGGGGAATGGTTGTCCTTGATATTCATAGTTCTAATCAATACATTATAGTACTGTCCAGTTGATATCATCATATTTTTGTGGTTTTCCTCATAGGGTTCAGGTTTTACAAGAGTTAGTTAGCACATATTGTTACCAAATAAATACTTATCTATTGTTGGTTTGAAAGAAGAGGTGACTTAAGGTCTGTGATGTTTTGTTTTTGCAACTAATTTGAGTCAGAAGTTCAAAGATTTTCATGCTTTGCCATGACTGGTGGAAGGTATAGGAATAGAGAGGGTGCATTCAGATAATGTATTCTTTCAACCATTTTTTTCCAACTTTAATATTGCTTTTAGGTCTATTACTTTTCCCCCTTTTTTTGACGTGTTGTTCCCTAAGGAAGTCGTGGAAAAGCTTCTCTGTTTGTATAGTGAATACGTAGGACTATTCATTATCAAGTGTGTTGTCTCATGAATGCAGCTTACATCTTATGTCTCTTTCAACCATGGGGAAAGAGATGTTCATTGAACGATTTGGAAATGTGGCAGGCCTGCTACAAGAGTAATTTGCATTGCGTTGTTCATGCCCTTGGTATTAATCAGTTCTTTAAGTGACATGCAGCACCTCCTTCCCCAAGTGATCCTGCAGTGAAGAAAGCTGCTGACAGGCTAGCAAGTTTTGTGGCTAAGAAAGGAAGGCAAATTGAGGATATCACTCGTCAGAAAAATCCTGGAAATACTCCTTTTAGGTACGTAATCTGTCAACTCTTATCTGGTTGAAGCCACTCAAGCCATTCAAGTCTTTAATATAACTTAAGAGAACCCTTCTTGAGTGTAGTCTTTCTTTCTTACTGTTTCCCATCTTAGACATTAAAAAGTTATGCTACACTGGGCCCATTTATGTGTAGTGGACCTAGGCAGTTGAATGCACACTCCTCTTAAAATAAGTTTTAAATCCAGGCTGTTTTCTTTGGGTAATGGATGATATTGTTAAATCAGTTACAATATTTATTTGAATAAATCTATACACAATTTTTGAGGCATTATCTTGCCATAGTAACAGTTATGTTTAAAGGCATTAGGGGTATGTGTACGTGTTATATATGCATTTTGGTATTGTAGTCATTGTGACAATATACGTTCATAATGTTGTAATAGAATAATGTTGCATAGCAATGTAATTGATATCCAGAAGCTGTTGGTCCTTGATAAATTTTAAAAGGAAAGATACGTTAAGGTCTTTGATTTATTTTTGATGTTTTGTATAATTTATAAGATTTTTGCTGTCTTTATTTGCGTTATGGGGCCTGTTGATGTCTAATTCCTGAATGTTAGCTTCTTTGGCTGAATTTAGATCATGTATGGGAAGCTGTATATACTTTCCTGCATTGAGATGTGTGGGTTATTGGTTGTCTGGCTCGTACTATCCCTAATCATGTTTGCTTTTCAGATTTCTCTTTGATGAAGCCTGCACTGAATTCAAGTACTATGAGTATCGTATTCAGGAAGAGGAGAAAGCACTAGCTATGAGCAAGGACTTACAGACTACACAAAGTGGTTGGTTTCCAACATTTTTTATTTTATTTATTTATTTATTTTTGGGATAATTAAGAGCATACTAGAATGTTTTTTTTGAGTGCATAAACTAAGTACTTTTTGGAATTGGGAAGCATAACATTACTATTTCTGATCAAGTAGGATAAGTTACTATTGTTTTTATCATTTTAGTTCTCATCTAGTCATCTGTATCAAATTTCCAATGATCTTTCTGTGCTGTTATGAACTTTAAGGCCTTTGCCTTAACTAGTGATATGTGAATGTGAGCTACACAGTTTGGCGAGGGCATAGGCTCGAGTACTCTGTTTCTGTTTGTGTTGCATAGATGTTTTCTTCAGCATATGATCTGATGTTACTCTGACTTTGGGACTTTCAATGCTTTCTTTGGGGCACTTGAGTATCTTTGTTTAGAAATAAGTTTGGTCAACAGAGTAAATTGAAGTATGATCTTGTAGCTTAGAAGCGGACTTGGATCGAGAAGTGCATACTGAATATAATTGTACTTCTGGCTATTTGGTGGGTTGGCCTGATGGAGGGATAGCCGGATAGGGTATGATATTTTTTGAGGGGAAGCTTAGTCATGCAAAGCAGCACTAAATTGAATATGATTTATTTTTTTAAACTTTTTTATTTAGTTTACCTGGAAAAAGATTTGGTATGATTTCATATTGAAGGCTTGTGGTTTTGCTGGGAAGAGGGTTCGTGATGTAGATTGTAGAATCCATTTTTCACATCCCTGGAGTGTCCTTTGATATTTACAATATTTAAATAAATAACCTCTTCAATTTCAGTGCAAGTTATAAGGTGGCATGTGCGTAGTATGCTTACTCATTGACTCTTGTGAAAGCTTTTAGTATGTCTACTTTTTTTGACACCTACCTGTTATCCTTTTTCCTCTTATTGTTTGAACTTACACCTTAAAGAACTCATAATTGAAGGAGATGAATTTGAGAAACTTTTGTTACATTGAAGAATTTTTTTTCCTTAGACATCATGATAGGTATGCTACATTTTATGTTGGCTATGTGTGATTGCCACTATTGTGTTGAATTTTGGACTTGGATATGAAATTAAAATGCTCCATGGGGGTCACTGAAGATTTATGTTACATTTTTATTTAAGCTTCCCTAGTAACATCCTGTTAAAAAATTAAAAATGTTTTTCTTTGGCACTAATGACCAAATCAATTCTCTGCTCACTACCTATGGAAGGCTTTATGCCATGTTGTTGCATTATTTGTAAATATGAGAAGATTTTGAATTCTCCATGGTGCTACTATTTACCCCATGAAAATTGCATCTACAGGTGATAAGATTGCTTCAGCTCCTCAAATGGAAAGTAATCCGCAGTTAAATTATCACACACCTGCTTCTGCTTTGTATGACGTAAATGAAGCCAGTTCTTTTGAGACTACATCTGCAAGAAGCGGTGAGAATTTGGTCCCTTATGTTTTTCTGTATGTTTACTATGTCTTTAATAGAAAGTTTGGATGATTATTGCAGTAAGTTGTCTCCAATGATTGTGGTTTTTATGGAGCTACATGATATACTAGCCTTTCTGTGATGCTTTTGCTGGAAATTGTCTTTCCAATATACCCTCCTTTTTGTGGTATTGAATTTTTAAATTATCATGCCTTTTTCTTGTGTTGTGGTTTGGTAGTACCCATTAATATTCTCGTCAAGTAATGTCTTTTAATGGATGTATTTATCAAACTTTGTATCCTTCCTTCCATCAATTACTGATTGTGTTGATTTTTCTTCCTTGTTTCTTGAAACATGCAATTAGTTAAGGTCCTAGGGTGTACAAGGGTTTGTATCTAGCAATGCCTATGGTTTGATTTTTTCTCGAAATTGACATTATTATGTGCCTTGTCTTCTGTTGTATCCTGATGTGTGAATTTTCATACATGGAATGAATTCAGTTTGCTTATGTCTATGAATATTCCGCTTCTTGATTGAGGATTATAGTATTTATAAGATTTCTATTATGCAGGGGAATCAAGCTCATCAGTTTCTGGATCAGATCCTATAGCGATGATGGAGTATTACATGAAGAAAGCAGCAGCTGAAGAGAAGAAAAAACCACCTAAACAATCACGAGATGAGATGCCTCCTCCAGCTTCCCTTCAAGTTCAAGGTAAATTTTTGGCTGTCTTGAAGAAATTAAGAATTTACAGTTTATTATATTTTTTTTATTTAAATATTTTTTAATGTATACTATGTATTTTATTATTTTTATATACTTTCTTTACTCCCTCCTAATGTCCACCTTTTTTCTTACACCCACTTACCTTGAGTAAATAGGAGTGAATATGATATTGATTTTTTAACCCAAAAAAAAAAAAATCTATATGGTTTTAGAGATTAGTTTGATTACTACCTTTTCTTTTCTAGAAATTATTATTATTATTGTTATTTTTATTTTTTATTTTTTTTAAAAAAAAAAAAAAAAAAAAAAAAAATTGAACTAGCCTCACTCTCAAGTCTCAACGATGATCATATTGGTCTTCCTTGACTTGCTTATGGTAGCTTCAATACGTGGGGGTGGCTGTTTTTAATCTTAAGTTTCACTTTGATAGTTGATGCTTGAAATCTCTCCCTCTCTCTTTCTAGCTCCAGCCTGGTTGGGGTGTGGAAACTTGCAAAATTTGCCCTTTTCTGTGATATGTTAGGCTTAAGCAATTTTGGGATGCATGTTCAGTTGATTTCTGTTGCTAATCTTTGAATTTTCCATGGCAGCTGCTGGAAAGAGAGGGCATCACATGGGAGACTACATACCACCAGAAGAGCTAGAGGGTTTTTTGGCTAAATGTAATGATGCAGCTGCACAAAAAGCAGCCAAGGAGGCTGCTGACAAGGCAAAAATTCAAGCTGATAATGTTGGGCATAAGCTTTTGTCAAAAATGGGATGGAAAGAAGGTGTGTTTCCTACTCTCTCACTTAAAATATGAAGTCCTGAGGATTATTTTGCTTGCAATTACATTTTACATACTAGTAATTTGATTAATGTATTGATTTGAAATGGAATGTCTCATACGGCCAAATTTAAGTGACTGGTTAGTGGTTATGGGCGAGTCAGTGTACATCTGGACCATACCAGAGCTTGCCTTACACTTGATTTCACTCTGAGTGGTATTTGTTGTGTAGACACAATTCATCTGTGCTGACCAGCTTAAAGCTTATATGGTCATAGTATATGCATGCTATACTTTCACTTATGCTGATCGTCTTTTTTCTGTGCATTTTATGGCTGAAGCATAACTAACATTCGTGCATGTTATTTAAAATTGGACTTTTTTTTAGTACTAGTAGAGTTTTCTTGGATGATAAATCTTGGGTAACGGAATTAAAGGGACCTTACATGTTAGGGAATGTTGAAGTATTGCATTTACAAACATGTGTCCCACTTTGTTAAGATGAGAGAGTTGAACTTTTTAAGACTCAGAGGTTACTCTTCTTATTGCCGTATGGTTTTGGGATAAAACCTCTTTGGATTTGTAAAGTGGACACTCTCCTAGTGAAGGGTACCGCCTATGCCCGTATTTAATAGAGACGAAACAAGATCCTACCCGACTATAATTTTCCTTAAAAGCTGTCTTGCTATTTTAGATACCTGATTTTTAGTTTTGGACTTGATTACCAACAGAAAACTATTATAATTTGGTAATTGGTTCTTACCTTGATTTTTATGTTGCAGGTGAGGGCCTGGGCAGTTCAAGGAAAGGCATTGCTGATCCTATTGCAGCAGGTAATGTAAAGAAAGACCATCTTGGTGTCGGTGCCCAGCAACCTGGTGAGGTGACTCCTGAAGATGATATATACGAGCAGTACAAGAAGCGCATGATGCTAGGATATCGTCACAGACCAAATCCCCTGGTATTGCCCTCTCTATGTTCTGGTGATACTTCATTTATTCATTGCCTTTAGAAAGTCTTTTATCATAGTATTACTGTGTCGAAGATTATATATGTTAATATTGTCGCTCATATTGTCTGTTTTCATCTTTGTAGAATAACCCGCGTAAAGCATATTACTGAGGAATCATAGCGACCAGCTGTTACAGGAGATTTACTTTGATTTGGGTTGATTTTAATTTTTTAGCTATTGACAAAAGGCTGTAAATTTCAGAGAGAACATGATAAATTTGCTGCAGTGCTTGTCATGTATACATTATACTAGGGTATAGTCTCGAGAGAAGTCTGCCCTAATTCCATTGTGTTTCCTCTTAGGGAAAAAAAAAAGTATTTTTATCCTTTGTTCTCTATAAAAATTTCTTTTACTAATACATTTGAAAGTGTTTGAATTTACTGGGACTGGCTTGAAGTGTTGACCCCATAAAGGTTTGATTGGAATACTTTGTTAGCAGGAACCAATTAGGGTTTTAGGGGTAATTTCTAATTAATATACCAAACCAGCTTTCAAACCTTTCATGAAGTTTGTGTTGATAAAACAATGATCATTCTCTCCTTATTATAGTCCTATCTTACTACTAAGGTCAGAACAAGCATTTTGTCGACTGGAGGTATGATTGCCAGTTTGCCACCGGCCTTCCGTTTAAAAAACTCTTGAATCTTTTTATTATCATCAACTTATCATAATCAACCCGTTTTTTGCCTCTGATAAACTACTTTAAATACCATCTTGCCCGTCAATTTCTGTCAAATGAATATCAGACCAATTTCTGATCAATAGTTATTTGTCAATGATTAAATCCCTAATCTTTTAGGATATATCAACCTCAGTGTTGTCGGCTTTTGAAATTAAAAGAAAAAATAAAACAAAATAAAAAATAAAAAACAGTTAAAACTAATGGACCCAAATTTTTACCCACCAGGAACAGTTGAGCTAGGACAAAATGTGATATGTTTAAGGTGGATAAATTGTGCATGAGCCATCTTGAAATACTAAGTATTATGGTAGAAATCTATACATTTTATATCCTATCTAAGCTCTTGAGCAATCAACTGTATCGTAAGTCATTAATATCACACATTTATACATAATTAATTTCTCGAAGCATAAATAACCAGTAAAAAAACCCAAGTATTTAGCAGGGTCACTCTGGCTTAACAACAAGATTATGATTAAGATTAACTCTACCTTCCAGAAAACAAAGTCATAGTAATTTCATTATGAGTGCTTGAATGAGGGGTGCTTGAAACAGAATATTGCGGCATAATCCTTTCAAAGTAAAAGCCAGGTTCTTTAGGTTCAGGCAATTTGCTATCTCCACTTAACATGGCTGTAACAAAAGACATGCTTGGCCTATCTTCTGGATGCTGTTGAACGCACAACAAGCCTAAATGTATCGCTCGTCGCATTTCATATTCGAATTTTGGGTTCCGGATTAATGGTTCCACAATGTCCAAAGTCTTGTTGTCTCTGAAAAGCATCCAAGTCTACAAAACATAGACAAAATCAAGTTAAGAGTGGTTCTGAACTTATAAAAAAATGTTTCATCAATCAGTTCATTTAAGTAAAAACCAGTTTATTTCAGTAAAAACCATTTAAGCAGTTTTTTTTTTTTGGCTGTAAAACCATAAATAAAGTTCAGTACTGATTTTGATTGAAATGAGTTAAATTTCATTGGGAAGAGCTTCAAAGACTTGTTATAATTTGGTTGTACTTGAATATGATAAACTTGATTTGATAATTGCCGGTGTAAAATAATATTTCAAAAAAAGTTGTACAAAGCCAACAGTCCTGTCTTGATCCTAAAAATGCAAATGGGAAAGAATGCACATTTTGTAGGACAAAAGCTTGAAAGACTGTACTCTATATTTCACTAGAAACGGTAAGAAAATAAGAAGCTAAAGGTTGACTGATCTTACATGTCCAACAAGATTGTGTTGGTGATCCGAATGATTAAAACCTCTATTTCTCTTGCCAGAAAGAATCTCCAGTACCAAAACTCCAAAGCTGTAGACATCAGATTTCACTGAAAATACCCCATCAATAACGTATTCAGGAGGCATATAACCGCTGTCACAAGCAAATGGAAATATTAACAAATGATCAAGAAACCACTACTAGCTTAAAGTGAAATAGCGTAAAGTGAGTTAAGAGTATTACTATGTTCCGACTACACTCGTGGTCATTGCTTCACAATCATTTCCATCAAAACTTCTAGCAAGGCCAAAATCTGAAATTTTGGGGTTCATCTCAAAATCAAGTAATACATTGCTTGCCTTAAGATCTCGATGAACAATTCTCAATCTAGAGTCTTCGTGAAGATAAAGTAGACCACGAGCAATCCCCTTGATTATCTCAAAACGCTTTGTCCAATCCAATATGGATTTGCTCGTTTCACCTGCAAATAGACCACCACTTTAAGCATTTCTATACATTGTCCATTGCCAATGATGGCAGCAGTAAACTAAAATGATTTCAAACATGCCTAGGTTTCTTTACAATATATGTCAATGCTTTAATCTAAAGCCTTCAGTTCCAGGAAAAAACACTGCCAGTTTTTAGTGTACAAACTAAAACATTCAACATGTAGTAGATGAAAACTTGTAATGAATTAACAAAATAAGCATTGATGTGAAGTCTAGAGAGATCCAAACCAAATATGAAGCGGTCCAAGCTTTTATTGGGCATGTATTCATAGATTAAAATCCTTTCTTCTGCTTCAACACAGCATCCGATAAGTCTCACAAGATTGCGATGCTGAAGCCTAGCAATAAATAAGGCCTCATTCTTAAATTCATTCAATCCTTGTTTTGATTTTCTTGAAAGCCTTTTCACTGCTATTTCTTCTCCAGTACCCAACAATCCCTGGGAAGTACAAGACGAGGCAATCAAAATCTGTACACCAAATTAAATGTAAAACCTGTCTAATTCACACAATCTCAAGAAAACAAAATAATTATAGAAGATTTGTATTCCAGTCAAAAAGGATGTTTGCCAAACAGATATTGATCATCCATTTTCCTCTTCATGTTAGTATTGGTGTCTGACATTACCTTTTGCTGTACACTTGTACATGTACCTGCACCTTCTTAAACAATTATAGAGCGAAGTAAATAACCGAACTTGATACCTTGTAGACAGGTCCAAAGCCGCCTTCTCCAAGCTTGCTTTTTTGTGAGAAGGAATTGGTAGCTTGCTCTACGACACTGAAGGCAAATATTGGCAGCTCAGACTTCTCTTTGTCTTTGTTGTTGTTGTTGCTGTCTTTTTTAACTTTTCTTGTTTTAAAGAATCCTGTGGCCAAAAAATAAGAAATTAATAAAACTATAAAAAGGAAAAAATAATCAAGGGTTTAAGCCTTCAAGGTGGAAAGTATTATATTTTTTATATTCTACATTGGCATCTACTTATTTGTAGAGAATATGTCAGAACTTCCTTGTTATGCAACAAAGAATTAATTGTCAGTTCAAAATCACAGTATTGGATGAACTTTCTAAAATCGGTTGTGGTTTATATACGATAAAACAGCAAAAATTTCACACTGACTTCGTTTCCTCTCTTTCATCCTTTTCTTCCGTAGAACAAAGATCATTGTGCCACATATAAGTAGGACAGCCAACAAACTGGAGCCTATTGCTATCCAAATTACTTTTTTCCGATCACCTACAAAAAGAACAACACAGTCACTTAAAAATTCTAAAATTTACAAGAGATTAACTATTGAAATTCTCAAAATGATACCAAATGTAATGTTTGCAAAAAACATATACGGTATCAGGAACACAGGCAAAATTCTTATCAGAAACAAAATACATATAATCCGTACTATTTAATTTCAACTGAAAAAGAAAGAAAACAGGTTTAAGAAACAGAACTAGTAACAGGTTCTTACCAGAGTCAGAGGCCGCCCTTAAGTAAAGATCTTGTCCAGGGCCATTGAGATCTTTTACATCCATTAAAGCACCAAACCAAAGCAAGCAGCCGCTTTCTTTATCTTTGAGGTTTAAAGATGCATAAGCTGTACAGGAGCAGTTCTGCAAGCATTTAAACTTGCATTCCTTCAGTGTCATTGTTGTATTATACCAAGCAGATCTTGTATCAGGCAGTTTGACATCAGAATACTTTATAAACCCATTGTTAATGCTGCAGTTTAATGGGCCACTGCGAACACATCCATCCCTAAACTGCTCCCTATCATACCAATCAATGTGGGACTTTGGCACAAACCCTTTCAGACAGTGACATTGAACAGAAGTTACAAGACTACATATACCAAATTCGCCACAGACTGCATAATGGTCACACTTATCATTTGGTTTTGTATGATATGTTTCCCAAGTATTAGTAACATTATTCCAATTAAGACGCAAAATGTTGCCATTTATATCCAAAGTCCTCCTAGTAGGGACGTCACCCGTTTCATAGGTAAAGTACATCTCTTTGTCATTCAAGAAGAACTCAGCCCTGGTGTCATCTGGTAACAAAGGGGTCCCAGAGAACCAGTAACCATTCCACGGACCATCTCGGAACAGCTCAATAGAAGAATCTTTAAAAACAAATGGCTGTGGGTATCCATGGGGATCCATTTGATATGTATAGCTCCCTGGAGAAGGATCCACACTACTTTTCCATGCTGTTAGAAACCGATCAAACCCGGTAACAACATCCCTTCCCAACTTCATTCCAGGCAGCATAGTATCACAAGGATAGTCAAAACTTTGCCATAAAAAATTATCAGGGCTGTCATCATTTCGATCTCTTACAACAAAATTTCCATCATCTAAAATCTGTGCAATTGGATTCCTTACTGATCTTGTTGTATTAGTAGACCATAAGACTCCTCCTCCTGAACCATTGGAAAGTATGAGAACAGAGTTGTTGGTGAGCTGCAGAACACCAGAAGAATTCGATATAGGAGCTTTTCGATTGGCAATCCAAACAACATTCGAAATTGGAATTTTCTTAAACCAAATTCCGAGATATCTCCTTCCATTAGTACCTGAAATAAATCCCAGCTCGAAATTTCCACCAGCAGACACTAATGTTTCAGAGATATTTCCATCTCGAATGGATTGACCAAGAGTAATTGTATCTACAGCAACACAAGTAATGATCAAAGACCCAAGAAACCAGATAAGAACTATACCATGTTTAGTGATCATCTCCCTTTAAATTTAAGTGTGAAACAATGTAAAGCTAATACAGCCTTATAGAACAATTAATTACATGCCTTAATTGATCCACTTAGTTATTCAACCCTTTGAAACTTTGACTGAATACGTTTATTATCAAGCTCATACATATTAAATTCACAAATTTAATCTTTGATAAGCCCTGAAATAAAAAAAAAAAATTTCTACAAACTTAAGCGCTTGAATGTTCATCACAACAGACACACAAGATATAAAAGTCAACCGTTTCTTCTGTTACATAATATTTTTAAGCATAGCCATTGGTTGATCATTGACCCAAAACTATCATATAAGTAGGACCCAAATATGTTTTAAATTATGCCGTTCTTTATGCTTTGATGGACCAATAATAAATAAATAAATAAATAAATAAAAATCACCTGTCTACATTATCAAGCATAAGCAGCTCATGTGAAGTCCAAACAGCACAACCTGGTCATCTCTATAGGAGAGTGTAAATCTGGGCATCGAGATTTTATTTTCTTAATTTATTTCATTTTCAAATTCCTTTTCTCACTTCACACCTTCACTCTGGTCATCTAATAATCAAGCTAGACAAAGTCTTACGAAGTACATTCATTAATGTCATTATCTTTCAATGAAAAAGACAATGTAATAAGAAAAATAGCCTCAAAACGTAGACTGAATGATAAGACAATGTACTCCGTAATATGTATGCTCAAAAGTAGGAAGAACTTAAAAGAGCGGATGAAAACAGTAAGTTGAAAGAATAATATGAAACTGAGGGAGAATTTTTTAATTCCAAATTTGAAAGTATTGTAGATGAGTAGTTGCTTGAACATCATGCAAAATCTTTAACTGTAATACCTCTAGGGAAAAAACTAGATTTGGAATCCAAAATCTGAATTAGGACAATTATATTATAACTTTTGAAATGAAACATAAGGATAAAGGAATGATTAGTATATTCAAAGTAGATTAAGGGGTGTGTCACTGTGTCCTTTAGACTTGATTAAGTCCATAGTATGTTTACACTTGATTGGACCTGATCAACCTTGATTAAACCTAATATATTAATTCGTCCATTTTAGGGTTAGTTATGTATAATTGTTATGAATATGAGAATAGTAAAAGAAGAACAATAACAAAGAACAACAAAAATTTTTGTGGTTCACCATGTAGGAAAGAAAAATGTTTGATAGTAGGAACTAGGCATACATATTACATAATATAGGTGGTAGTTAAAACAACATGCCCGTTACGATTAAGCCGTTACAAATAGACTTTTTTCCACTAGTGAGTGTGAAGAATATGACACGAGTATTGGTAATGAAGTATTCAAGTAAGGTATGCTGTAATCAATTTTTCACCAAGTATAACAAAATAAGAATTTAAACTAAGGAGATTATATGGAGGATGTGATGGTGTAACGCTAACATTCCACAAAAATTTGGAGATAGCCTTTTGCCTAAGCAACACTTTCAGTGGACATGAAATGACCTTTGGTGTGTGTCTGTGTGTTTGGGGGCTTGCATTTTGAGATAAGGAAAAATGAGTCTTACATGTCCAAGTAGGTTGTGATGGTGGTCTGATGAATCCTCTGCTTTTCTTGCCAAATTCAATCTCAAGTATTGTTATTCAAAAGCTGAAGACATCATATTTCACCGAAAGTAACCCATCAATTGTATGCGCAGGATGCATGTAGCCGCTGTACCAAAACAATAAAGCATTAGCATATGGACTTAGAATGAAAGGAAAAATGCAAAAATGCAAAAATGCAGAAAGAATATTACTATGTCCAAATCATCCTCTTTGTTTATGCCTCATCTTCGCTTCCAATAAAAAAAATCTGTCCATGGTGCAAAAATTTGATGTTCTATGATTCTTAGGATTTCGTAATCATTCTGATTTCTGACAGCAAGGATTACACATTCCTTAAGCTGTGAAAACTGATCTAACTGTATTAATAGACCACAAGACTGGTCCTATACTGTTTAAAAGCATGAGAGCAGAGTCGGTGGTGATCTGAAGAACACCGGAAGAATTGAGAAGCTAGTATAGCATCACGATTGCTTGGGTGGAATAGAATTCCAATAGATTTTCTTATACTGTACTGCTTCCTAGGAAACATTCAGGTGCAATATCTCCACAATTTGACACCAAGATTCTTAAACATTAATGATCAATTGAATGAGCATAACAATACAAACACAAATCAACAAAAACTGAGCAAGTAACACTTATCAAAGATATACAACCAAACATTTATTTAATGAATACTTAAAAATTGTAGCATGTTTACTACAAATTTCCACACATAACTAATAAGTAGATATAAAATTTATAGTCGATTATATCTTATGAAATCATAAAATATGGGTATAACTATCTAACCTCTTGAAAGAAGTTTTGCCTTCAAATCTTAAAATTAGAAAAGGGTATTGCAGATGTACAGGTGCCCATAACAACAAAGCTTTGCACTTAAAAAACCCGAAAAATTACACCCCATATGTAAGTTGCATTCATCTGTCCTCGTTGGGCAGTAAATAGGAAAAAAGATTGAATAGTTTGTACATAAAAGGTAATACGATGCAATAGAGGACTTTTGATTGGCACGCTCTTATTGATCCACTAAAGTAAACTCGGGGGTGAACTCGAAGAAATCAAACTCGAGTTTAAACATAGAAGGATTATGTACCAAATCCAGCTAAGTTTAAACAGAAATGTGCATTGGATTGCTTTTGAGGTAATATGAATAATCGTGTAAGCTCTTCTAGATTTGATATTTAATTTCAACAAATGGAAAAGTCATACCAACTTATGACTTTAGTTATTGCTCATCATTTAACTTAAAACCATTTTGAAAAATCCTTTTATCGAACATTGGTAAACAACAGTTTCTACTACTTTTATGTAAGAATATCAACACCCCTTGCTACGTATTCACAACTTGAAATTTCAATTGGATGACTTATACAATGGTTTCTATGGACATTGTTCTACCAGCCTGTTTAGTAAGTCATAAGTTGCATTAAAAGAGTGAGACCCCATCAATTAAGCTTATATGCCAAGTTTGCCCTATCATGTCAAATTACAAACGCTGACACGCTGTTCACATTTAAATAGACAAAAATATCTTTATGCATACCCTTATGCCCCCCCCCCAGCCCATTTTCTAACAAAGGAGGGACCTTTCACCGGGGCCTTTCGGGGGCCTGACCCCGTAAATGATTGTAATTAATTATTTAATGAACTTAAATAACCTATATTTTCTTATAAAATATTTGGGTATAGTTATTAGTTTTGAGCAAGAGATAAAATATTTAAATCCCGGCCCTACAATATTTGCAGCCAAGATCCACCATTACAAAGTCAATCAAATTTATCAACTTGATTTTCCTCTTAAATATTGGTAATGGAAATTACACATTTTAAAAAGTGGTATAATACATAAATTTGAATATTCAAGGGTTCATTCTCATGGTAATGATATTAGACCATCCATTAAGCACATTATGATGTTAATTTGCCAAATTACACTATTTATAACCGACTACCAAACAGGCTGTAAATCCAAGCATTATGTTAAATTGAAGTATTAATTAATGTGAAAAACAAAACCAGGCTGTGGGAGCAATTCAGCTTACTACCAAATTTGGCTTTTCTTTCCCTCTTCCTCTCTTCGATCCAGAAAATTATGCTGAAAATAGTGTCCAAATCAACAATTGTGAACAAAAATGAAATTCAACTAAAATCCAAGTAAAATAAACATTTAATCACAAAATTCAATTTGACAAGATAATTCAAACAAAAGCAAATAAGCATAGAATCAATCAATAATATATCAAAAAAAAAAAAAAAATTATGAAATGAATTTTGTTGCCGTAATCACATCATTTTAGTCTTTAATAATTCTCCAAAATGAGGGAATAAATTAATAGTGCAGAAGTAATTTACCAGTTGTTTAGAATTAGCGGACCTTTTGATGCGAGTAGTATTTTGCCACAACGGTGAATTGTAAATGGAAAATTTGCAAATTGCTCTCATTTAAAGTTCGTATTTTACAAATTGCAGCCATTTAAATTTTTTTTTGCAAATTATAGCCCAAAAGTTCGTATAAATTGTTGATTGCAGCCCGATTTAATTTTTTCATCGGTTTACATGTTGAAAAATCTTCGATTAAGGTTTTAGGGGTCATTTTAGCCACAGACTGCATAATGGTCACACTTATCATTTGGTTTTGTATGATATGTTTCCCAAGTATTAGTAACATTATTCCAATTAAGACGCAAAATGTTGCCATTTATATCCAAAGTCCTCCTAGTAGGGACATCACCCGTTTCATAGGTAAAGTACATCTCTTTGTCATTCAAGAAGAACTCAGCCCTGGTGTCATGTGGTAACAACGGGGTCCAAGAGAACCAGTAACTATTCCACGGACCATCTCGGAACAGTTCAATAGAAGAGTCTTTAAAAACAAATGGCTGTGGGTATCCATGAGGATCCATTTGATATGTATAGCTACCCGGAGAAGGATCCACACTACTTTTCCATGCTGTCAGAAACCGATCAAACCCGGTAACAACATCCCTTCCCAACTTCATTCCAGGCAGCATAGTATCACAAGGATAGTCAAAACTTTGCCATAAAAATTATCAGGGTTGTCATCATTTTTATCTCTTACAACAAAGTTTCCATCATCCAAAATTTGTGCAATTGGATTCTTTACTGACCTTGTTGTATTGGTAGACCACAAGACTCCTCCTCCTGAACCATTGGAAAGTGTAAGAACAGAGTTGTTGGTTTATACAAAACTTATCATTAATCAGTTGAAATAAAGAAATTACAATAAGCCACAACTAGTACTACTTAAATACAACGGTATAATAATGCTTTTATACAAAGCTTCAGCATTTTGCCTTTAATTAATGTGATAGGCGAAAAACATTTCAATGCTATAATATTTATGATTAATGAACTACAAGCCTTAACTCTTTCTCTCTTTCAGAAAGAGTTAAATTAGATTACTAAATTACTAAAAATAAATTTAATCCAGTATTTCTACCTCCAATTTACTTTAAAGTTTGATCCTCCAATTTAGTTTAAATACAACCTCCAATCTACTTTAAATACAACCTCCAATAGTAGATTAGTTTTAGTCTAAAAAACAGAAACTTAAAACAGCCTCTTTTTTTTTTTCCTTTCAGCGAGTCCTCCCACCTTCCAACTTCTTAGTCTCAGTCTCTATCAAGTCTTCCTAGATCGTCCCTACCCCTAGTAGGAGGGGGTAGTGGCTGCCACAGCTTACAGATTGCTCAGTTGGAATCCTGTTGGAAAGAAAAAAGACATTAAAATTGGAGTAAATATAAAATGTGGGTACTCAACTTTGCTTTGTTGCAAGTTGGGTACTGAACTTGGGTACCGCCGGAGAGATAACCAGGAAGTTACAGGAATGTCATAGCTAAATAAAGTAGCCGTTACACATTGAAGTTGCAGTCCATTAATAAAACAATTTGAACTTGGGAATATTGGCAGCATATTTTGTTTTTTCACCCAAAAAATTAGATCAGGTTCTTCAAAAAAGCAAGTCCACTTCAGTAAATCTGCAAACAGGTAACAAAATTTTTGGTTGTACTGCTGACATAGGGAACAAGATGTTAACTTAATTAAATAAGCTAACTGCAGATAAATTCCATTTGAATTTCTCGACACTTTAAGAGAGCTCAAGGTGTGAAAATTCATGGCATAGCTAAAGAAGATCGAAGCCAATTTGTGAATTTCTTTGTAAATAGTCTACTCACCCCCCCCCCCCCCCCCAAAAAAAAAAAAAAAAAAAAAAATTGTTATCATCTCTAGATTGCAGCATTTTTTTGTGATTGTAAAGTTTATCCCTCCAATCTTAATCTACATGTATCCATATATCTTAGACCTTCTGATCTTGTTATTTTAGTTTTCCAGATTGGTGATAGTTTTGATTCTTCATTCAATTAATGACGACCTCTGTTTCTTCTCTTTACTCTAGGTTTTTTTTTTAAAGTAATGTAAGTGATGAATTACAATTGATGAAGTAGCTTTCCTTATTCGTATAGCTAGCTCTGTTTGGGAAGAAGTGAAGCCTCGGGTGTTCTTCAGATATTTCTTTTTTTTTTTTCAATTTAACTTGTTATTTACCTCTTGTAGCAAGTAAAATTACCGGAAAAGTAAACCCAGGCTGGTTACAGTACCCAACTTGCAACAAAGCAAAGTTGAGTACCCACTTTGCAACAATGGCCAAAGTTCAATACCCACTTTTTTATACTTACTCTTAAAATTGTAGCCGCCACCATAATAAGATTAAAACCCTTGAAAACTGAATTTCTATTTTTATTTCAGATGTCACACTTTAAAAAAAAAAATTAACTATTTGACATAAATTACTGCCCTCCGTTTCAGGTTAGTTGCAATTTTAAAACAAAATTTCATAATGGTTCGATTAATGAATTAAAGAATGGGTAATTAAGCAAGGTAGGAGAGAGAAACTGTATGTGATTAATAAATTACCCACCACCATCAACATCACCCACCCCACCACCGTCGGCCAGCAGTAGCCATCCCATCACCGACGGTCGGCAACAGGCATCCCACCACCGTCTTCCAGCAACAGCCATTTCACCATCGTCGTCCAGCAGCAACCACCACACTACTGTCGGCCAACAACAACCACCCCGAAACACCCACCTCACACCCCGAAACCACCCTTTTTCAACCCAAACCACTCTAAAACAGGGGCGGACCCAATTAAGTGACATGGGGGGACAGCGGTCCCCCCAATTTAAAAAAAAATTAAAAAAAAAAAAAAAAGCAAAACAAATCGCACAGCGCTGCTCCATTTCAATCTTCACTCCAATTCGCCATTACCACTACTCCACTAGTCCACTGCGTCGCTGCTCCACCATTCCACCAACCGGCGACCGTCGAGGCTTCGTGCGTGCGTGGTGCGTCGCTGCTCCTGTGCGGATGTGCTCCATCTTCAGTCTTCGCTGCAGGTGCGTGCGTGAGTGCGTCAGGCGTCACTGGCTCGCTGCTCCACCGACCACCGCCTGTCCGCCTTGGCCCCTGGGTTCCTCACCACTCGCTGAGTCGCTGCTAAACTTATGGTATGTCTTGCTAAGTTGCTAACCCTAATTCGAATTTCGAAATTCCCAATTTGTTAATTTGAAATCCCCAATTCACCAATTGTTAACCCTAATTTCCAGATTTTTGTTGAATTATTTTAATTTTAATTGCAATATTTGTTGAATTTTAATTTTAATTGCAATTTTAATGTTAGGTTTTATAGTATGCATTTATGCAATGATGTGAATTGTGGAAATTCCGAAATTGAATAATTGATATATAATTTTTAATGTAATTAGGAAATGTCAAATGATTCACCTAATTCAAACAAATCCAAGGCTACTAGAAAACAACCCGATCTTCGACAATTCTTGTCTAAAAGAAAGAAACTCCATGAAAATGAGTCAAATAACTCCCCTTCATTAAGCCCCCCTCAAAGTCAAGAAGATGATATGGAAATGGGTGGTTCAAGTACTTGTAATGTACCATTGGAGGAAAATTTGGTATACGATGTTGAACTTCTTCCTCATGATCCGGGAAAAAGAATAAACATAATGGATTACCCCGCAAATGAACGAAATGCAGTTAGGAGGGGTTATATTCTTAAAAAACCTTGCCAACCAAAAACTCATGACTTTCCTCAAAGACAAGTGTCTGGTTTACGTCGCTTTAGTGTTCATTGGTTCAAGAAATGGGATTGGCTTGAGTATAGTATTGAAAAAGATGCTGCATTTTGTTTTGTATGTTACTTGTTCAAGAATGAAGTTGATAGTTATTCGGGGGGTGATGCATTTGTTGATGGAGGGTTTAGGGCATGGAATAAACCGGAAAGATTTGAGAAGCATGTTGGTGGAATTAACAGTGCTCATAATCTTGCTTATGAGAAATATGTGAATTTAAGAGATGGAAAAAAAAAATCAATCTTGAATGTGTTTGACAATGCAAGTGAGGTGATTAAAAGTGAATATTTTATCCGCTTGAATGCATCTTTAACTTGTTTAAGGTTTCTTTTGGGGCAAGGTTTGACATTTCGTGGACATGATGAAAGCGGGGAGTCATATAATAGGGGTAATTTCCTTGAGCTGTTGAAATGGTTAGGAGAAAAGGTTGAGGAAGTAAGACAACATACTCTTGAAAAAACACCTAAAAATTGTCAAATGATTTCCCCTTCTATTCAAAAGGACATTATTAATTGTTGTGCCAAAGAAACAACTAGGTGCATAATAGAAGAAGTTGGTGATGATTACTTTGCCATATTAGCCGATGAGTCAAGTGATGTGTCCCAAAAAGAACAACTAGCTCTTGTTTTGCGCTTTGTTAATAGAGATAGTGGAAAGGTAATGGAGCGATTTTTAGGCATTGTTCATGTTGGTAATACTACCGCTTTAACTCTTAAAGATGCAATCATGTCTTTACTTGTTGAACATTCATTGAGTCCATCTATGATAAGGGGGCAAGGGTACGATGGAGCTAGCAACATGAAAGGTGAAATAAATGGTCTTAAGACTTTGATTATGAATGATACTCCAAGTGCCTACTACGTACATTGTTTTGCTCATCAACTTCAACTAACACTAGTTGCCGTTGCTAAAAAGAATGATAGTTGTGGTTGGCTTTTTGAGATACTTGCAAATTTATTGAATGTGGTTGGAGTTTCTTGCAAGAGAAGAGAAATGATTCGACAAGATCAAGCTCAAGAAGTTGCTCGAGCATTGGATGTAGGGGATTTTGTGAGTGGATCGGGTTTAAATCAAGAACTTGGTTTGAAAAGGCCCGGGGATACTCGTTGGAGTTCTTATTACAAGTCTATTTCAAACATCATCCTCGTATTTCCTACAATTGTTAAGGTACTTGTACACATTGGGAAGCATGGTGTATCGGAAGATAAGTTCAAAGCTCAAATTGTTTTAGGACAATTAGAGTCATTTGACTTTGTTTTTATTGCTCACTTGATGTTGACTATTTTTGGTTACACTAATGATTTGTGTGTTGCTTTGCAAAGAAAGGAGCAAGATATTGTAAATGCCATGGAACTTGTCACTTACACAAAATTGGTGTTGCAAAAAATGAGGGAGCAAGGATGGGATACTCTCTTAAACAAGGTAACTTCATTTTGTGTTAAACATGGTATTGTTGTTCCCACTATGGATTCTCCTTATGTTCCTCAAGGAAGATCAAGACGTTTTGTTGAAGAAGCAACAAATGAACATCATTTTCGGGTTGGAATTTTTGTAAGAGTGATTGATTTGCATCTTCAAGAACTTGATGATCGATTTAATGAGAGGAATATGGAGATACTAATATGTATGGCTTGTTTAAGTCCTAAAGATAACTTCTCATACTTTGATAAAGATAAGGTAGTTAAACTTGCCTCTTTTTATCCCGAAGAATTTTCAAGCTTTGATTTGATGGCTCTTGAATGTCAACTTGATATATTCATGGAGAATATGCTAAATGATGATAGATTTCAAGGTTTAAATGACCTTAACTCTCTTTCTATGATGCTTGTTAAAACTAATAAGCATAAGACTTTTCCTCTTATTCATTTGCTTATCAAGTTGATGTTGATTCTTCCGGTTTCCACGGCAAGTGTTGAAAGAGTCTTTTCCGCAATGACATGTGTCAAAAATAAGTTGCGAAATAGCATGGGTGATCAACTTATGAATGATTGTTTGGTCACTTTTATTGAGAATGATGTCTTCCTAAGAATTTCCGATGAAAAAATTGTTGATCGCTTCCAAAATATGAAGACTCGAAGGATGAAAGTGTAATTTTAATGTAATGTTTATGTAATTTTTTTCATCATTTGAATTGTATGACTAAGTATGTTTTTTATTTTGAAATTTTAATATTAAGTATTAACTAATTTGTGTGTTTGAGTTTTTTTTTGTTTTTATTTTTTGTTAAGCTATTTGTAAGTTAAGCATTTTGTCCCCCCCAATTGAAAATCCTGGATCCGCCACTGCTCTAAAACCACCCTTTTTCAACTCGAACCGCCCTGAAACCACCCAATCTCAACCCAAACCACCGTAAAATCACTCCCTCTCCACTTGAACAACCCCGAAATCACCCCTTCTTAGGTTAAACAACCCCGAAA
The DNA here is from genome assembly GCF_001683475.1 of Chenopodium quinoa. Lineage (NCBI taxonomy): Eukaryota > Viridiplantae > Streptophyta > Magnoliopsida > Caryophyllales > Amaranthaceae > Chenopodium > Chenopodium quinoa. The sequence goes on along the minus strand of NW_018745523.1, from coordinate 3,692,021 downwards.
CCACTACCATTTAGCTCGAACCATTTTGTAACTACCCTTTCTCAACTCAAACCAACTCGAAACCACCCTAGAACAACCACTATTCTTTTCACCCAAATATGCATGACCTACGCTCTCAGATCTCCAAGGAGCATTTTGTTTCCAGTATGATACTCTAACATCTGCCGTGATGGTCTTTTGAGACATATCTCTGTTTCTGTGGGTTGGATGTAGAAAATACATGGGACGGGTAGTCCAATTTTGGACGTGATAGTGCTTTCTGATTGTTCCCAGAGTATAAGCTTGAAAATTAAGGAGAAAATACCACCATTACACAATATAATTGAAATATAGTTTCTGATTCAAGCTACATTTATATCTCCACGTGAGTTGCACGTGTCAGATCATCTCCTATCAGTCTGGCTGAACACAGTTTAATTTGGTCCAGACCGTACCAAATCGCCTTTTAGCGATTTGGTTTGGTTTACAGTTTGAAAAAGCGCAATTTGGTCTATAAATTTCTCAAACAACAAAATTGGGGTTCGGTTTGGTTACAAAAAATTTCAAACCAAATAAAACCGCAAACCGCATATATTTAATTTATTAAAAATAATTATTATATTAACTATTATATTTTATAATAGATAAATTTAAAGTCATATATTTGTTTGGATATGTTGTGAATTTTTTAATAGACTCATTAAAGTTGTGTGTTTGGATATTAAACTAGTATTGTCCGTACCCGATTTTTATTAAAAACGAATTAAATGGTCATTAAAAAAAATATCATAGTGAAACCGCAAACCGGACCAAACCAAACCGCAAAATTGCGATGCAGTTTGGTGCGGTCCGGAGAAAATTACGGTTCGGTTTGGTTTGCGAAATTGCCAAACCGCAATTTTGCGGTTTGGTCCGATTTGGAGTCCAAACCACATTAAATCGGACCGTGAACACTCCTACCTATCAGTGTCTTCAAAAGGAGCTTGGCTTTGTTTCATGGCCTTGTCCTTCATTTTTTTTTGTCCTTCATGATTTGTCTATTGATGATGGGCTTTAGCTAACATTGGTTTTGTTAGAGGAAGAGGTCATAGTGCAGTGGCACTACCTGTGGCTTTCGGGGCCTAGACCCAGGGTCAAGCCTCACCCCTAACATTATGTTGGGATTATCCCCTATCCATAACTGATCTTGTGCATTGTAATCGTGTACCTTCCTATTAAAAAAACACTGGTTTTGTTGACTTGCCAACCACGTTCTCTAAAAGTCCACGAATTCTAAATTTCATGTATTAAATATGACAATTAGAAAAGTAATTTTCAATTCTATGTCATTAGTCAAGGCATTATTCCTATCAGGATCCGACAAACCAACTCCGAGATCCAAATCCCGAGCCTGAACCTCGTTAAGCTCCTATCGTCCAAATGAGAACCTACACAAAGAACAGAGATTAGCTAACTCGCCCGGGGTGGATCCGGGGATAACCACTCCGATGATAAAGTTAGAAAGTGTTTATGAAGGTAAGAGGATAAGAAGAGAGAGAGAGAGAGTAATAAATGCTACCTTGATTATGGAATAAAACCTGATTATTTATAGCCCTTCCAAATGACAGGTGGCTGCATGGCATGCAATCTATCTCGCGCCAAGTGTCAAATTGTTGTTGCCACGTGCTGATCGCTGTCAAGCCGATATGTCTACCTGTAATACCCGAGATTTTAAAACCTAATTTATTATACGCTAATATTTATTTTATTAGCTAAATTAAAGTTTTGTCTCTGTTTTAACAAGAACGAATGTTTTAATCTTGAATTTTATTTTAATATTATATTATTTCAGAAGCTAATTTTAAGGAAAGTAAATTATTATTTTACAGCTTATTTCCGGTCAGTAAAATGTTTAAAGATTTGTATCAAAATATGTATTTTTACCCGAAAAAAATGACCAAAATGCCCTTACTTATCATAAGAGACAAAATCCACCTCCTAACTTCATCCCTTTTTCACCACTAAGAAAAGAATTGATAATTTCATTTCTCACTGTTTCCTTTACCATTAGTTGCCTAATTCTTGTGATAATCTTATCACTTAATAAACTTTTATAATCTTTTCTTGTAAGCTATTGATCCTTCACCGTTAAGAAACAAAAGAGCAAAGGATAAACTTTGCTTCATTCAACTAGAAAACAAAACCCACCTCTTGCTTCTCTATTCCCCTCACGGTTAAGAGCTTTATAATACAAAGTCTAATTTTGCCTTTCCATATAATTGGTCACTCAAAACCCCATGATTATCAATTTAGCAAATCTTGATCTTATCTTCTTCTTTCTTCCAAGTTCATTCTAGCAACCATATTACTCTATATATATATAAAACGTCACCACCGTTCACTAGTGTCATTAACTCATTATATACTTTCTTTTCTCCTTTCGTAAACTTTCTTGTCAAACTAATGAAAATGGCCTTCTAAGACCCATTACCTTATTGCTTCGTATACTACTAATTAGCCCAAGGTATAAGTAGTATTGTTTCAATGTTCATATTTATTCTTTAAAGAGAAATCTTGTTATCTAGTATTGTTTTTCTTGTAATACAAAAATAATTCTTATACTTAAATTAATGATTTAGTGGAAAAACTATGACTTCTTTGAGTCATAAAGCTACGTATGGTATTACTTGTATTTAGAAATAAGTTTGTTGATTTTATACTAAAATAATTAAAGAGTATATTTTTAATCATTTTTCCTACTAATTCAATAATTTATATTTTCAAGAAGAATCGGACCTCGGAGCTTAGTGAGAACGATAGAATAAAGGCTAACAGGAAGGTTATCATACTGTAAATCGAGGTAACGGCTATTGCTAGTACCCGCAATTCCCTTCAAAATGTGTTTATAAAAGCATGATGTCAATTTTGAAAGTTAATTATATCTCTGGATTTATTGACTTGCGGGATGATGATTGTGTTTATTAATGTACTCCAGTCTAATGATTTATATGAATGATTTTATTGATAAACGTTGTTTTATTGATCTTTGGATCTTACGAAAGTATGTTATGAATCTATGAATGACTTATGTAAAAGTTACACAACATGATAAATAACAGTGAAAAACCTAGTCCGTCTGGCAGTATATGTTTACAGGTTACTTTTCGGTCATGCATGTACCCATGGGGCATTAGCCCAACTATGTTGAGCATCTGCTCTATGTTATGGGCACCGGCCCATCGCGGAAGACGGTCCGCCATGTCATACTTGCCAGCGACTAGCATGTTAATATGAACGTTATATATATATCATTATATGAATTTTATTAAATGTTTTAAGATACTCTATTCTCCCTGTTTTGTTAACTAACATGAATTGAAATGATGTTACACTACTAGAGTAGTTCGTTACTGAGTCTTCGGCTCACCCGTTTTTATGTTTTTATGTTTTAGGTACTGCTAGGGATGATGGAGACGAGTAGTAGCGAGGATTTTACTTTCAGTTATCACTTAATAGTAGTTATAGTTTTAATTTGTTTAATTTGAATAGTAAGACTAAGCTACTTAGTAAAGTTTGAGATAAGATAGGATTTTCTATTATAAAAATTAAGAATAATGTTTGTTATAAATAGATTACTATGTTTTATAAATCAAGTTTGTTAATTAAGTATGTTTGTTGCCTTGTAAATCTCGTGAGGGATTTACGGCAGTGACGTCCCGACCGTGTAAGGTTAATTCCGCTGCTAAGATTATCTTAATAATTGAATTAGAGGTCGGGGTGTTACACTACCTTTTGTGTAAATGCCGATATGTCTAGTAGTTGCTGAGGATCCGTATCCGGTTAAGATATCGGCCTTCATATGTAATCAACCCGTTTTCCATATCTCCCCATATAACTAGCCCCCCAAGTGAGGACGTTGAATCGCAAATCGACGTTCTCACTTTATGTGCCAAGATTTTAAATGTTATTGTTGTTTCTTGCACTTTGTCGGGCTCTTTTTCGTTCTTTTCTGATGAGTTGTGAAATTTAGGATGAATTCTTGTAAAATTCTGTGAACATATTATTTGCAAATGTGTTGGTTGTATGAGTGGGAGCGGAAAAATTAAATAAATGGTAGCGAAAAAACTCCGTTTTCCCCCAAGTGACCATGTTTGCCAACTGCAGACAATGTCTACTTTTTAAAAATAAATGGAAGCGAAAAAACTCCGTTTCCCCCCCCCCTAAGTGACCTTGTTTGCCAACAGCAGATAAGGTTTACATAATAAAAATAACTGGGTGCGAAATAATAAAAACTCCGTTCCCCCCCCTAGTGACCTTGTTTGCCGACAGCAGGCAAGGTCTACTTAATAAAACTAACTGGGAGCGAAAAAACTTCGTTTTCCCCCCCAAGTGACCTTGTTTGCCAACAGCAGACAAGTTCTACTTAATAAAAATAAACGGGAGCTAAAAAACTCTGTGTCTCCCCCCCCCAAGTGACCTTGTTTGCTGACAGCAGACAAGGTCTACTTAATAAAAATAACTGGGAGCGAAAAAACTCCGTTTCCCCCCCTCCAAGTGACCTTTTTGCCGACAGCAGACAAGGTCTACTTATTCGTTAAATGTCGATTGCAAACTGGAAAACTAATCGTGTATGTGATAACCGCTCAAATTGATGAGCGGGAAACTTGTGAGTTTGTCTGACACGTGCCATTAATCTAACATTTTAATTTTTAAATTGCAAAATAACCCCAACCGTTGGATTTCTGACGTTGTAGTCACATCAAACGTCACCTTTTTAAAACCCTCTTTTCACTCCATACTTCATTTATTTCTATTTCTATTTCAAAAAACGAAATTCTGAGCGATTTTTCGAGAGATTCTTAGCATCCGCGTAGCAGCCGCCGTTCTTTGGATCAGTTACCTGTGTTGGAACTACTGAATTTTTGAAGCACAACCAAGCTTTCGTCACGCTTTTACCGTGGACGAGTAGTTTAAGGTATTTACAAACTCTCAATTTCAATTTGCATGTTTTCGACTATTTTTTCGATTTTTAGTTCTTAGGTTGATATATTAAATGTCCGGTAGTAGTATTGAGGAAGAATAACCTACCCTTAGCACTGTTAGGCGTCGCCTTATTAGGCAATCTTTGAGGAAAGATCTTGACCGAAGTAAAGGGGGTACTTCTTCTCTATTTGATAATATTGACGACCCTTTTCAGCCGTTATCTGCGGAAGAACAACGAGAGGCTTTTTATCATCATAAGATGGTGTTGCTTTCCATAGTGGATTTGAAGCCCTTGAGTTGGTATTTGTTCAACACATCCCGTGTGAGGTACTTTTGTTCAAGCCTTCATCATTTTTGTTGAGCGGCACCTATGGATCCTTGGCTATGCATGTCTTGACCTTTGGTTTGACTTCTAACTTCCCAAGACCGTGACCGAGCCACTTTAGGGGAGGAAAAAGGCATCTTTTCATTTTCTTTTATGTTCCTTTTATTTTGTTACATTCTTGTTTTCATTTGCATTCACCCTCTTGTTACCCCTTTGAGCTTATTTCCTTTTCTTTGTTACTAGCCTCATTTCAAGCCTTACGACCTTCACCCTTAGTTTTGTGAAGCAAATTTTGGTCGAATGTTGGTTTTGATGATGAAAGTGACTACATGTTGGTTTAAGTTCAAAGTGTATGACAAGATTGAGACTTGTGCTTAAGTTAGTTAGCAAATGCTTCAAGAAAAGAAAAAAAAAACAAAAAGGGAGCAAGAAAGCGAAAAAAAAGGAAAAAAAAGAAAAAAAAAAAGAAGAAGAGAGCAATAAAACTATTTTTGTGATCGTTTCTCCTTAGCTTGAGAATTGAGGAAAATGCTCCGTTCAAGCTTGGGGGAGTGGTTCTTAGTTTGTGTTTAGTGTGTTTGTTGAATAAGCTTAGGGGAGATTCTATGTTGGCATTTTTGGTTTGATGTTTTGGTGACTTTTTAAGTTTGTTTTTGAGAGACGGCCGCTCTTTTGCTTCACTTACAAAATACCACCAAAATTTTAAATTTTTGTTGCACCCTTTATCCTAATCCGTGACGTTACAACCAATAAAGACCTTTAGACCCTAGAGAGGTTGAGTCTGAAATCGGTGGAGGGAGATAGTTTTCAAGCCTATAAAGAGAGTGTGCATAGCTAAGACGTCGGGATAACCTTCTTGTGCTTTTCATTTCTATATCTTTTTCCGGTTCCTTCGAGGAATCAAGAGAAGCTAGATTGGGGGTTGATTTGAAACTAGTGGAAAGAACGCGGAAGTATGGTTGGAACGAGGGTGAATTGAGTATCCTAGAGTTCTCTATGCTTAGCATATTTTATGTTTCAATCAACCATTCACATCTTGGAATGTGCATACATTTGTCTATTTAGAAAGGTTTGCATTCATTGGTTCTTGCTCCTATCTCTTGTCTAAGTTAGAACTTGTGTTTCTATTTTTCCTTTTCTTTTTATTGCCTTGCCTTGGTTTTTGTCAAGAGTTGTGGGTTAAACTCTTAGGAAACCCTCACGAGACCTCACTCGTCCTCATAGGCGACTTTGGGGTTTTAAGGGCTTGTTGTAGCTAAAAACAAATTCCTACGATAGTGACTTAGTGTATATTCTTTGTCTTTGTTTCTATTTTGTTTCTTTTGCTTTTAATAATTTCTTCTTGTTCTCTTTTGATCTAGATTTTCTCAAGGACGAGCAAAGGTTAAGCTTGGGGGAATTTGATTAGTGACATTTATATCACTCTTAGGGTAGTGTTTATGCTTTGTTTTAGCTTGTCTTAGGGTGTTTTGTAGTTGTTTTGTTCAAATAATGTGTGCACACATGTCTTGATGTGTATCGGATGAAATCGCGTTTATGCTTAAATGCTTTCCTTTATTGCGTGTTTTCACCGTTGCCTTTACCTTTTTAGCTTCCCTTGGTGCTTGTGCTTAGGTATTTGAAGTCATGGATTGCAAAGAATAAGCCAAGGAAGCACGAGAGAAGAATTGAAGAAGCAAGTTTAAGAGGAGGTGTGGTTGAACCTCTCAGAGGTTTGATCGAACTAACGTGTGACCGAACCTTCTGAAGTTCGGCCGCTCCTGTTCTGGAATTTAAATCTGAAAACATTCTGCCAGAATTGTTGAAATTAGAGATTGAGAGCAGGTTCAACCGAACCTTGGTGTAGTTCGACTGAACCTACCCAGATGTCCGACCGAATCTATCCAGAGTTCAGTCGGACCTTTTCCCGATCTCAGCCAATTTTGTACGGGCTATATAAGCCCCTTTTTAGAACGTTTTGAATGATCGATTATTCTACTTTTTTCTAATTAGTTTTAGGAGAGCTTCTCTCTATAGATTTAGCTTAGGATTGGAGTAGTTTAGAGAGAGAAAGTGAGGGTTTCACCATTGTTGAGCTTGGAACTTGAAGAGGAAGAGTGATCATCTTGCTTGTAGACTTTCACCTTCAATCAATGAGAATCTCTTACTCTCTCTCCTCTATTTTCATTGCTTACTTTTGATTATTGTTTTTGTTGTTAGTATTTCTTATTAATCTTGTTGATGCTTGGTTATTTGTTGATTAATCTTGTTATTAGCATGATTAGTGAGTAATCACCCCACATTAAGGGGATGGTTGTGGTGTAGTTGGATCTTGAGCAAGTTCTATGGTTTGGAATTGATTTATTTGTGATTAAAGTCTTTATATGCTTGATATTATTCAATCTTCTTGCAAAATGCATGTTGTTAGTTGATTGGGAGTGAATTTTTGTTAGAAGATGTGATAGCGGACCTAGCAATATTCATTTATATCGATTGTTACTTGATAGCACCTCCCAATATATGGTTCTAATGTGGAAGCATAGAGGCTATGTTAGGAGAAGCTAATTGACCCCGGAAGGTGGCTAGATTGGACCTTACTTCGATATTCATGCATTTTTAGTTCATAATTAATTCAAATTCCATGCCTTTGTTTATGCTTAAGTGAATGCTACTCCTACCCTTAATGTTTAATTTCTTGTTTTAGTGTCATAGACTTTAGTTTACTTTCCCTATCCCGGACTAGCTTAGTTGTTGATAACATTTGGTAGTGCTTAACTGTTCCCTGTGGTTCGACCCCTATGCTTGCCTTATACTCGTATTAGGTTTGTTTAGTTTGTATAAATTGTATTTGATCTAGGGATAGATGTTTGACGACGCGTTTATTCCCTTATCAATCTCCTTTAGTTTTAGGCTTTGAACTCTAATTATTTGTGTTTGTTTTTGACAATGTTGTTTTATCGGAATTTACCCTTTTTGTTGTGATGCCTGTCGATTGGCATTTCCCAAGTTTACTACTTTTACAAACAATTTTTCTTTCTGCTTTTACATGATATATATATATATGTGTGTGTGTGTGTGTGTGTGTGTGTGTGTGTGTGTGTGTGTGTGTGTGTGTGTGTGTGTGTGTGTGTGTGTATGTATATGTATATATATATGCTTTGTATCCACTAAGCACCTTGCAACATATTTTGCATTTCTAACTACAATTTTCGCAACATATTTGGCAGACAATAATATATCGGACTCAACTCTTTTATGTTTGCAGCTACGCTAACTTCGCAGTAAATATGTACTAACGGTTATCAACGGTTTCAATATTTATCAGTGGTTGACATATAACAAGAATTTTCTTTAACGGTTGCAACATTTATCAGTGGTTGACAGATAACAAGAATTTTCTTTTAATAATCAAGAATTTTCTCTCAACAATTATCTTATATTCTCTTGCCCCCCTAGTGCATATATCTGTGTTCTTGGATATATGCACTAAGGATTTTGATTGTGATTTTCCTTTATAGCTGCTGCTTTAATGTATAATGTCGGTCACTTGCTGTGCTACTTTAGTAGCTAGCTAAGTACCCTTCTCGGCGATCAGTAACATGGCTATGCCTCAGATCGGCATATACCACATGCTGATTTTGCCGGTATTATATGTTAAACCGGCAACCTCGTGAGTTAACAAGTATAACTGATCAGGTTGCAAGTGCGTTCTTTTCACGGAAGTGGTTTTTAGCTGTCTGTCCCACTTAACGATGGTATGTTAAGTGGAGGATGCCTAATACTTGTACAAATGATATAGTCTGACAAAATGTTTTTTGCTTTAATTCATAGCCGATATTATTTACATATTTACATATCAGCATTGTTGTTTATTTAACAAACTGCATCGTTTTTCAGACATAGTACCTCTTAAGCACCGCTGTATTCCAGACATTTTTCAATGGCTTTCCTTCCATTGTCTCCAAATAGTATGAACCTTGCATCACCATATCTTTGATCCGATACGGATCTTCCCAGTTTTCCGTTAACTTTCCATCCTCATCTCCCTTTCCAGTTGCCTCTGTTCTACGCAACACCAAATCTCCTATACTAAGAGGGCGATGGCTGACCCTTTTGTTGTACGCCCTTGACATTCTATCCTTATAAGCTGCTGACTTAACTGCCGTTTTTTCTCGCAACTCTGGCAGGAAATCCAGTTGTTGTCTTAGCAGCAAATCGTTATACTCTTCACAATAATGTTGTATCCTGAATGTCGGCAATCCTACTTCTGCCGGAACCACCACTTTTCTCCCAAAGACTAAGTTGAAGGGGGATTCTCCTGTTGCTTCATGAAGGCAAAACCTTGTTGAAGCAGTTGAAGGTCCATTGGAGGATCCTTCAGATTTCAAGATTGCCTTTTTGCTCCTTGCTATAGTTGATATACTATGTCCTACAACAAGCCATAGGTTATGCCCCCAGTTTTTACCTGCAGCGTTTGTAGCTGAAGATGCAAAGTCCTATGACTGGTGCTCCTTAGTAATCGACCAGCTTATGCATTCTATAGGAAGCTTTGCCAGGAGGTTCTACCCAATGGGTTTTTCCAAAAGTTGTGGAGGGTGTACAATATTTCTTGCGGTATATTTCCTTAACAGTCAATCATTATATATTATTTTTTTTAAACATTTGGGTTGTCTTTTATTTTAAATGAATTTTATATTATAGATCTTTTACCTAGATCGATTGAAAAGAACACCTATTCAATGGGGTGTCTTCCCATGGATGGCAGTGTGGACCACACAACAGATATCAAAGGCAAAGAAGGGGGATCGGCATGTGAATGGTGATTTTGGCAAACTTGGTGTAAGTGATTATATTTTAATGCAAAAAAACCAGAAGATACACAAGCCCTATTTCTGATGATAGTCTTTATATTTGTACATGGTCATAATATTGCTGACACAAATCCATACGCTTTGTTTTCCAGACTGTAAAAGCAGTGTATGGCCGTGCCCATGAAATGAATACGGAAGGTGTGATCCCCTTGAAAAGACCAGTTGTGGTCATTGAGGAGGTACTCGTACTTTTATTTATGTTTTGAGCAATGAATCTAAACCTACATCTTACATCTTAACTTAAGGTATTCTTAATGCAGGTGTATCAATCGATGTTCAATGCTGTGCATAGTCAACAGGAGTGTGTAGATGTAGTAGATGAACTGATTAACATTAGGTGTGTGAAAAAGCGTCGGTACGGATACTTTAAGAAAAAGGATTTGGCATCAGGTTCAGGTGCTGGTGATGCACATGTGCAACCCAACTTAAATGTTCATGACTATGCTGTAGATTCTCCATTAATGTCGGGTGATGTGATGGATGATAATGAGTTGGACCATAGGAACTTGCAATCTCCTACATCATATGAGTTAGACTTTGACTTGGACTTGGACAGAGATATAGAAAGTCAAAATGACACCGATAGTTATAAAAGGGAGAGAGAAAGGGAATTATATTTGCTAGTCGAGTTGGAGTTGGGGTTAGAGTTTCAGTTCGCTGTTGACTTGGTAATAGAAGTTGAAAGGGAGATGGAGTTGGGAATGGTCTTTATGTTGGAGTTGGCCTATGAGTTTGAATTGGAGATACAATTGTTAAAGAAGTGCGAGAGTGATAGGATGTATGGAATGGAGTTGGAATTTGAGTTGGGCATGGAGTTTGAGAGGGAGAGGCAAGAGGTGGTGGCTTATGAGCAGCAGAGGGTGGGAGATTTGGACCTGTTGTTATGTAGTGTTCCAAAACCTTTACAAAGCCCTGAAAAAATTAAACTTGAAATTGGATATAGTTCAGAAGAGGATGGCAGAGAGAGAGGGTTTAGCCCACAACGAAGTCGGCGAAAAAGGAAAAATTCAGACTCTCCTTTGCTTCCTGAAGGTTATGTGAACACTTGGCGGCCGAGGAAGTTCCGCTGATTACGGGTTCCATTATATGACTACATAAGATCTCATTCCAATGTCTCGCGCAGATTGCAGTCACAAAGGTATGACATGCAATATTTATTCTATTCATACAGTGCTTCATTTAAGTATGACTTACGTTTCTTCTTAAAAAAATTATACTTACAGCTTTAGGGACAATCCTGTATTGCTAAGTGTTGATGGGATACAAGTGACGCTTCATATGTGTGCTGGAATTGCTGCAGAAAGGGGACAAGTCTTTGATGCGGTTGAAATTTCTTACCTTGGATTTATTAATTATATAGGGCACTAGTTACTTGCTATGTTTTCAATTAATCAGGGTAAATGTCCAATGTCTTTTTATGTAGTATGTGAGTGCTGCTGGCAAGTTGTATGAAAAAGTTTGGGCTGCTCGCTATGCTGATCGCAGCAAGCGTTTCATGTTGGATCCTATGTTTGCGGTTAGTTTTTGGTTTATTGCGTATTATAATTTTTTCCGAGCAACAAGGTGTAATAATGTTCTAATGATATTTGTAGATGCGCGTTTTCCAAAGAAGGGAGATGTTAATTAATACACGTGTGTTTACACCACAGATGGATGGTGTTCGTCCAAAGAGGATAAATGTTGTAAGTATCATAGAGCACTAGAACGTATTGTTTTGTTTTGCTTGATAATGTTTTTGCCTTACAATATGCTATTTATTTGCCATGCTGCAGGTGTTTGTCCCAGTTCTTTTTGAAGGTCACTGGTGGTGCGTGGCTTTTTCAGTGAATCGAGAAGAAATTGTGGTGATTGATTCCATTTAGACCTCTTCCGCGTCGGAGGTCCACTCTGCCAATGTTGATCATTTGGTACATATTCCAATTGTAAATATATAACATCTATTTAATAAATGTTGAATCCCATTTCACTTTGTTAATTTTCTAGTTATTTAGATGATAATTTATACTGATCAAGTTTAGGATTGTGGTCCTTGACATTCATCTTAACTGGGGAATTTATTGTTAGGTCTTTTTCTGCCTTTTAATATTACTCATAACCAAGGCTTTTGCTCTCAGGCTACCTACTGCCCTGTTTCAATAGGAATGCGTTTACTTTATTGGTCTACTCTATTATTGTAGATTATATTTAAGCTAAGGATGTGTCCCATTTAGAGGCTTTTTATGTTTAATATGCTTTCAGAGTACAGTTTATTGTTGTTTAGATTTCCGATTAAAACTTTGAGATGCGTTTAATTTATTGCTATTGCTGTGCTTTTCTATTGTCGCTAGTTTTGCTTTTCTGGTTGCTTATTGCCTCCTTTTGGATTTTAGGAATAATTATAATAAATCTCCCACTCATATTCGTACTTTCGTATGAGAATAGTTGTCACCATATTAAGTTGGTTGGGAATCTTGGGAATCTTTTCCCTTCCCTTAATCAATGCGTTTAGATTATTGCTTAATCTCATTTCACTTTGTTAATTGTGTATTTCTTTCTGAATTCCAGACATATGAAATGGATTTGGTTTTTCAATACTTGGACCCAAAATGGGAAGTCGGTACAGTGACCGCTTGGCGGAGAACTTCCCTACAAATGGCTCAGCAAGGGGACCTGTAAGGATTAATTTAATCTTTTTGGGGAAAGAGGAAAGTTAATGTTGTTTGACGATTTATAATCTATCTATCATTGTATTTTTAGGCACAGCTGTGGTGTCCATATATTAGCTGCGATTAAGCGGAATGCGGAGAGGCTACTTACAGATGTGAAGCTGGTTTGTTTTACCCAACTTTGATACATGCCCTTATTAAAGTCCTGTTTTATATTAAATATGTAATTTTTTTTTATTTATTCTCTTGCAGGACGATGACATTAACCTCCAGAGATTCTGGCTGTTGTGGGAAGATTTGATGTCCGAGTTTAACGAAGTTCGATCTGATGTTGTCACACTTCTTTCAGAGTAGCATAAGAAACCGTCCCAACCTTCACAGTACGCTCTGGACGGCTGTCATCCAGAGCGAGATCAATGTTTTCACCAGCCGGTTGAGGACGCTGCTCGCCTGACCGTTCCCCGGTCAGTGATTGCTATTTTTTCTCTTTTTTCACCTCCACCAGCTGAGGTGCTTTTCTTTTCTTTCCGACGGCTGGTGGGGCTGGATTGGCATCCTTGACATGGTCAAGGTCTATTGGTTCCTGCCCTTGGCCGTCTGAGGCCACAATATCTTTGACAGCTGAGAGGTAGCACTCCTGGGCCGTCTTCTGATCCCCATTCAGGGAACCAACAGTGCCGTCATCCCTCACATACTTGATGAGCATGAGAGAAGGGATGATAATTGCCTTGGATTCGTTGAGCGTCGGCCGACCCAAAATGATGTTGTAGGTGGTAAACTCCTCAACGACCATGACGACAATATGCCGTCCCTCTCTTTTTTCTCCCAACCGAATAGGCAAGTCAATTCTTCCGGCTGGGTACACCATCCCACCCCCAAAACCAACCAAGGGGTGGGTTACGGGATGCATGCTACTGACATTGTATTTCAGCTTCTGCAAGCACCGGAGGCTGATAATGTCCGACGAGCTACCGCTGTCAATAAGGATCCGCCCAACCAGTTGGTTGGCGACCTTACATTCAATGACGAGCGGTTCGTCATGCGGACGACGGACGCTGCCCCGGTCCTTTTCAGTTATGAGGACGTCTGGGAAAGTGGAACTGGCAGACGCCTGCTCATCATCATCCTTGTCCATCTTTCGAAGATGGCTCTTGGGCCCCGGATGGTAGGGCCACCACATGAAAATCCGTCTACTATAGTGTAGACCGGATCCTTGTCGGTATCCGAGCTACTAGTAGGCTGATGGGTAGTCTTGGACGACTGACCCTTGTTCTTCTTCTTTGCCCCGGCTGGGGACTTAGAAATGTAGGACTTTAACATCCCTTTGTCAGCTAGACGGTCCAATGCCTGCTGAAGACTGAAGCAGTCGTTGGTGTCATGGCCAATCTCATCATGGAACTGACAGAATTTATTTTTGTTTCGTGACTGGACGGAACTCTTCATCGGATTCGACTTCTCAATAGACAACCGGTCCTTCACCTCCATGAGGATGGAGTTGTAGTCTTTGTTAAACTCGTACTTGGGGACGTACGGTTTAAACTCTCTCTTTTTCTTCTGGGACAGCTGGTCAGAATCACTAACTGCCCAGACTTCTTTTCTCTTTTTTCTCTCTTCTTTCTTGTTGGTCGGCTGAGCACACTGGCTTTCTTTCTGTTTGTCAGACTTCTTGGAGTCTGACTGACTACCAGGCGTGCAGAGGTCGGTAGCTTGAATGTAGCTTTCCGCCTCCCTCAGGGCCGCCTATAGCGTGAATGCCCCTATTTTGACAAGGTCAAACTTGAAGTTTGACCCGTCTCTTAGACCCTTGAAAAAGTCTTTAAATGCTATCTCGTCAGACAGTCCCTGGATCTGGATTCTGAGCAGATTGAACCGCCTGACATATGAGCGTAGCCCTTCTCTCTCACCCTGCATAACGGTGCTCAAATCAAGGCTCGTTTTCTTAGCAGGGATATTCATTGAGAAGTTGGTGGCAAACAAGAAGGCTAGCTTCTTGAAGCAGTCAATTGAACCGGCTGGCAGATTGCCAAACCATTCTTGGGAAATGCCCTTCAAGGTAGTCGGGAAACATCGACACCAAGTGGCATCGTCCTAACCCTGTAAACACATGAGGTTGGTGTATGCCATTAGGTGATCTTTTGGGTTGGAGGTACCATCATAAGTACCTACCAACACATTCTTAACCTTGGACGGCTGAGCCGCCTCGGTTATATTCTTGGCAAATGCAGAAGGTTGTTTACCAAGTTTGAGCATCCGGAGCTGCCAGTCCAATGGTTGAACACTGTTGAATGCCGCCTGACCCCCAAAAGGAGGCGACTACATGAATTGGAGGCCATATTGCCCATATTGCGCCTGGGGTGCATATGGGTAAAACCCTATCATCAGCTGAGGTTTGGTGTTGACGGTCTTGCCGCCTATCCGACTCTCATATAAGGACTGCGAGTGCCTTACAAAAGTTTCTTTGAAGCTGTCTAGAAAGATTGAAGTGGAGGCTGACTCAGACAACTGTTGATTTATCCTTCGCTCAATGATGTGTCGAGCGTCGGAGGCGGTTTTCTTGCTGGCCCCCGGCTATTCTTGTCGGGGCTGCCTCTAGGACCAGTAGGCAGTAGAATTTTCGTCCAGTCAAGTCTTGAGGCTGCCTTCTCCTTCTCTTTTTCTTTAGGATGGGGAGTTGGTCGCCTGTCCTTGACTGGTTTCTTTTTCCTAGATGGGGGAGTCTTTTTAGCCGGCTGACTCTTGCTAGAGCCTACCTTGTTTTTGTTGATCATGGACTTGATTTCACCCTTGAAAGAGTTCATGAATTTCATGAGCTCATCCCGGGTGACTGCTGCTTGACCTTGCCTTCCAGGGGGGTCGCCTGCTTGGGCTCGCCTAGTAAGAATTTCGCTCCAATTGATCTTTGGAGCGCTTGTACTTGGACATGAAGGAGACATCCTGGGCTACATACGTCTCCACATCATCATCATCTTCGTCATCAGTTTCATCCTTAGTGACGACCTCCGGTGGAGGCCGATTGAACGACTGAGGAATACCTGAACTTCCCGGTTGAGTAACCGATTGAGGTATTTCTTGGTTTTCTGGTTGGATAACCGGTTGTAGGTTTGTTTGATCAGGTTAGGGTATAGACTCTCCAACCATCTTTGAGGTACTCTCCCCACAGACGACGCCAAATGTTTTGGGTGTTTTTTGTCCCTTGGGAGAGTTACGACACAAAGACTAGTCCTGCGCGAGCTGTACTTGCAAAACAAACGGAGACTCCGGGTGGTAGGAGCTCCGCCTCCAACGATCAAGTTAGTAACTTGAAGGGAGAGAAAAAGGTGCGAAAATTTAGGTGGGTATCTGCTCGGATTCCAAGCTCAGATGTCTCTATCAAAGAGTCAGTGTGTAATAAATGGTAAAACGTGCCCTCCAAAAGAGGGGAATCTCCCTATTTATAGGGTCCTCGGAATTTGTTCCCTTGATTAGGTCATCGAGCCCTAATCATTGGTGGGCTGCGCCGTTTTACGGCTTTCTCGTGATTCATGAAGGCCGCCTTTTCTCCCATTTATCTGGAATGCCAGGTGTCAAGCAAGGATTGGTCCACTTCGGGCCATCCCAGGGCTGACACGTGTCATCCTCTGATTGGACCACGTGGCGGGGTAAAATTACCTAAACAGGTGTGACATATAACTTTGTGTATAATTTACGAAAAACGAACATGTGGAACAATACCCTTTTTGATAATGACAAAAGGGGGAAGAATATGTATGATGCTTATGTATGCAGTAGTGAGTCTACTAAAGTTCTTACATCATGATCGTTGAAAGTATTTATATATTGATAAATGATGTGTATTGCTAAGTTCATAACTATGATAAGTTCCTGTGTATGTTCCTAACTTTTTCAAATGTTATTTCCTTGAAAAACTAAGGGGGAATAAATGTACAATGATTATTCTTTACTATGTGATAAGCATCATTAGTTTGTCATCATCAAAAAGGGGGAAGTTGTTGAGAAATTAGGTTTTGATGATTATAAACTAATGATGATTATCTATCTAACGTGTATGCTAAGTTGTGCATAGAAAGAGCAAGTTATGCTCGGAACAGGGTACAAAGAACCTGAGTCATGACATTTATATATGTAAGGAACTTGAGCTATATAGAATAAGCATTGGTGGAATAAGAACAATGATAAGTGTTATGGTTGATAAGCTTGATGATGGCTAAGGAACCATGAAGGTAACTATGTAAATATGTGTTTGTATATGTTAACTTCATAAGGTAAGTATCCTATACATATATAGGTCATGTATGTGTAGGAGTCTTTTTATTTAGTTTAGTTTTCTTTATTGTTTTTATAAATGAAAAAACTAACCTTCTGCTTTACTTTGTTATCCTCAAAAGTTTGCTCAGTTTGTCATCATCAAAAAGGGGCAACTTGTTGACCCTTACGAGGTTTTGATGATGATAGTTATGATTGAGCAAACTTCCATCTAATAAGGATTTTCTAGTGTTGCGATGTTTGGAGGTTTAGTAAACTCTGGGAGTTGAAGAAGGAACTGAAACAAAGGGACTTTAGAAGATCCATGAGGATACAAGTAAAGTTAGAAGAAGAGTTCCAGAAATGGAACTTCAAGGCGTTCCCTGACAGGAACATACCACGGGTTGTAATGACCTGGTTCCGGTGTAATGCTGGGGCAAAGGTGTTTCCTGACAGGAACATATCAACGGGTTGTAACGACCTGGTTCCGGTGTAATGCTTGGGCAAACCCTAAGATCCAGAATATATCAAGACTTCAGGATTCCAGAACAAGAGTTTCAGAGAAGCAACATGAAGACAGAGAAATAGAAGTATATTGCTCTAGGAGAATGTAAGTATGTTGGACATAAAAGTCGGTCTGGAACAAGTCTATATAGAACCAAGGTGAACTCCAAACAGTCAATGAAATTAGAGTGACTGACTTGTCAGGAACTCAGAGACTGTCAGAGTTCAGGAACCTAATAGGAACTTAAGTATGCACGTCGTTAAAAGTCGGGTTTAATGATATATATATTTACCTAATACGTGCATATCTTTAAGGGATTTGGTTTTACTGAATAAAGATATTTATCTTCTAATAAATCCCTTTTGGAAAAATATAATTTTGTTTAAAAAGTATTTTTAAACAAAAAGATAAGATTGGAATAAAATCTGATTTTATGTTAATTATATCTTATTATCCATAACAGATTTTATCCTTAACAAAAAGATATATTTTCGGAAAACTGATTTTTTAGAAAATATCTTTTAAACTTATCTTTTCTAAAAATCTATCTTTTTCAAGATGAAATGAATAATTCGAGTGTACTATAAATATGCTCATATGTATTCATTCAAAGTTGAGGCTGACGAAGTGTAGCGGTCGTGCTTAATGGTTTTATCCTTCACCACGAAGCTAAGTGAGTTCTCCTAGTCAAAGTTCCTATCAGGTTTTGGTTACAATACGTCCAGTGAGTTCTAGATAGGTCTCAAGTGTCCAACATATTAGTTTTATCTCTTTATTCATAGATATGTCTTTAGGGATATTCAATGAGATCTTGTAATGGGAAAAAGGGTTTTGAGTGTTTTGTATTATGGGGTGAGATTGTGAATTCTCTTAAATTCACGTTTAATTTGTGTATGAGTTTGAATTCTCTAAAATTCGAGTGGTAGCTGTGAGTGCACAGTGAGTGCACAATGAGTGAAAGGAGCTTGAGAGGTGTCTTGGGTCACCTAGGAAGTGTCCTGGGTAAAGGGAGAAAAGGGTCCTAGGAGGTGTCTTAGGTCTAGTAGGAGGTGTCCTATCATATAGGCAAGTGTCCGTGGTGGAACTTGCAAAGCAAAGGTCTATGTAATAGGTTG
The DNA here is from genome assembly GCF_001683475.1 of Chenopodium quinoa. NCBI lineage: Eukaryota > Viridiplantae > Streptophyta > Magnoliopsida > Caryophyllales > Amaranthaceae > Chenopodium > Chenopodium quinoa. Next base: position 3,673,398 of record NW_018745523.1, on the reverse strand, counting down.
TACTAGAAGAGTTGCCTATTATAGTGGAATTTGTTTATAAGTCCCAATAGGGCCGAGGTTTTACTTCCAGCTAGACACTGGATGGTATCCTCGTAAAATCTTCTTTGCACTCTTTAAGTTTGACAACGGTCAAACAAAATTTTTAAACACTTAGCCAACCCTATTCTAGTATATGGTAAGTCAAGGGTCGAACCCAAAGGAATGGTGGGCTATTGTCTATCGTCTATAGTCAAGCTATCCCGAAGTCTATAGGTAGGGTTGTGAATTCTAACTAGGACAAACACGATAAATAAGCTTGAAGAAATCAAATGCAATAAGCACTAGGGCTAGGATCCACATGCATTCATAATGGAATTGACTAATTGGGAGGTCAAATTGTCTAAGTTAAACAATGCGAGGGAAGATCAATCATGCAACCAATAGAGCATATCAAGCTATTCTTCTAGAGGTCTAACTAGCGTCAACTACGATAAACTCTAGCTAGGAAACATCACAAGACACCTCAATCGTGTAAATGCAAGCCACAAATCAATGGTCCGTATCAATGTGAACTTACAATGCAATCTAGTGCAACAATCAAAGTTGGCCAATCTTCAATTAATCACACACATGCACATGATCATCAACCAAATTTAATCACACTATCAACTCCATTAATTATCCCCAATTAGCACTAATCCATTACTCATACATGCTTCACCATTGCCCTAGCAAGTAATCTACTCACTAGTCATGGTAATTAAGATCAAAACAAAACTAATCAACACATTCATCATGATCATTTCAAGAAATCTAAAATCAATAAAAAAATCAATCAAACTTCAATCAAAGATCAATCAAACTAAAACAATTAACCAAGCATATGAAAAACAAATGAAATCAACTAAGATCAAACTATATATTGAATCAAAGAAGAGTAATTGTAGGGAATAATTTCAAGCGTTAATCCCCTAGCTTGAACCCCACTGTGATCATACACTAAAGTACGGTGGCGTCCAAAAAGGGAAGAAGATAGAGCAAAAGAGTCGCCAACAAGTTTTTTTTAGGAACTTGTAAACCGTTCACAGGGTGAAGGTTACACCCCTTAACGATCCAAGAGATCGTCAACTCCATAAGGTCTTGAACCAAATAAGGGTTCGGAGATGAAGGTACAAATCCAACCTAAAAGAGATTGAACCTGCCCTAATAATCGGCCTCTACTTTATTCTGATCGTATTCATGTGTGATTTCTGACTAACATGAAATCAATAGGATTAACCCTAAACATGTTTATCTATGTTGGTTGAATATTAATGCACAAATAAATCTATTATTGGCGATCACTTGAATTATAATCAAATTAACCCTAAACAAGATTACTAATTATCTTATTAAGCGTGATTACAAGTACAAAATTCCCTTTGAACATGCATAAAAGGTGTGATCAAGCAATAACAATAATATAATCAAGCAACATAATAAATAATCATCATAATAATAATAATAATTATAATAACAATTATAATAATCATAATAAAAAACATAAAATTATAATCATATATTATAATTAAAATAATCATATCAACGTTAAAGCATAATAATAGCAAGATCCTAGGCATGATACTAACAAGGTTAATAACAAACCCTAGCATGTCACTAAGCATATTAAAATCAAATCTTTAACCCTAACATGATACTAACAATCATAAATATTAGGAAGAACATAAAAGGCATCATACAATCATATTTGATATTAAAGTTACCTTAGACATGATACTAGGAATCATAATAACAATCTAAACATGATTTCTACATCATAACATCAATAAAAACCATTAAAGTACTTACTTTGATGCCTCGTACCTCTTTCTAATAATAACAAAATACACACGTTAGTAACTTCAAGGAAAATAATAAAATCAAAACAATTAAATAAAATAATTGAAATAGAGATTTGGGACCAAACCCTCAGAAATTAAACCTTTCACATCTAGGGCGAAGGCAACTTCGAATTATGGCTAGGTGTATCTAGATCTAATGAATGCGGAATTTTGTATGTAAAAAGCTAGTTTAGAAAAAGAGAGAGAGTAATCAAGAGAATCTTGATGAGAGTTGATGAAAATAGAGAGAATGCGAGAATTGATGATTGCGAATGAAAACTGGTTGTAGGTGAATCAAAACGGAGTTTTTACGACGTTATTTATAAAGAAAATCAGCCAAAAAGATAAAATTATCAAAACAGAGTCTGGCGAACAAAAAAAAACAACCACAGCGTTGGCGCCAGGCGCTACAGCTGGCGTTTGGCGCTGATCTGGAAAATTACGCGTTTTCTTAAAATCAGATAAAAAATTGCCGTACAGGAGGATAAAATCGTATTTTCCTCAAAAATGCTCTTTGATTTAAATTAAAAATCTGAAAAGTCAACAAAAGTCAATTTATCAATGCTAATTGAATTAGGAATGAAAAAAACCTTCTACAAGAATCTAGAAGACTAAAACCATTCCTAATTTCATTAGGAATGATAAATCTATATTAGGCCCTCCCCTAGATCATTGGGCCGCATATAAGGCTTAGATCGGGCCCAGTTCAGTAAATTGGCCATAACTTCCTCAATATTCATTGGAATTGGGCTTATAATATATCGTTGGAAAGCTCTTGTCAAGCCCTATCCAACTACACTACTATTGGACCCATGTCATGGACCAACCAAACTGGATTGGCTGTTTTCTTAAAATAAGTTTTCAAAAATAGAGAGAAGAGAAAAGAAATTAAAACTATCCGCAACACTAGACTTTCCACACTTTCACTTCATTCGATTATGATTCGACGTGAAAGGCACTCATCACTAGGTTTGGTTTTGAGGAGACACAAATGGGTGTCTATAGTAATCCTTACAATACTTGATCAAAGATCAAATGAAATGAAGAAATCTTGAATCATCAACAATCAACCATGAATTTCTCTCTCTAAAAACCTAAAGTTTCTCTCTCTAAAATATGATCTCAAAAGTTCTCTAATTGTTATCTAATTGATTCTCTCTTTAAAAATAGAAGGAAATACTATATATAAGAAAGATACAAAAGAAGAGTTGGTTGGATCGTCCAAAAAGAGACCCCAGGAGGTGCGGGCGCACGAAAAAGGGTACGGAACAAGGCACCCAGGCAGGTGCGGCCACACCACCCAGATGCGAGGCCGCACCTTGCACGTGCGCGCCCGCACCTGGTGGCAGCTCACACATCCCCTTCTTTGTCCTAGCTCAACCTCGTGCGCTCGTCTTGGTGATGATGATGAACACCAAGGTAGGCAGTCTTGAAATGCATAATTTGGTGGGTTTGTGGCAAAGATGATGCCCCCACCGCATACGTGCACCGATCTCTTGACTTTCTCCTTACGTTCCTTCAAACTTAAAGCTCCAAAAGCGAACACGAGGCATCCAACTTGATGAGAAATGTAAGAGGAAGGCTCGGGAATCTTTGGAAACACGATCATAACTTGAAAACAAACGAAAACAAACAAATAAAAGGGAAAAAGAACAAATAAACAAAGAAATGCACAAAACAAGGAAACTAACTACGAAAAGCACAAACTAACAAAATAAAGAGCAAAACTAAGAAAAACTAAGGAAAAGAGCTACAAAATGGAATGAAAATCATCCTAAAAGAGATCAAATGAGTGCCATAAATGAACTCATCAAAGTTCCTAACTATAACTATTTCCACCGTTTGTCAAGAATGCTTTTCTAAATGGTGATATTGCTGAAACTGTCTATATGCATCAACCACCCGGTCTTCGTGATAAGGAAAAACCGGGTCATGTGTGCCTTCTCAAAAAGGCTCTTTATGTTCTCAAACAAGCCCCCCGGGCTTGGTATCATCGGTTTTCTTCTTTTGTGGCAACTATTGGCTTCTCTCATAGCAAGTCCGACAACTCTCTTTTCATCTACTCCCATGGTCGTGATTTGACATACATTCTCTTATATGTTGATGACATAGTCCTCACCACCTCCTCCGACACCCTCCGGACTACCATCATGTCCTGCCTAAGCTCCGAGTTTGCTATGACCGACCTCGGTCCTCTAAGCTCCTTCCTTGGCATTTCGGTTACTAGACACTCTGGTGGTCTCTTTCTCTCTCAAACATCCTATGCAGCCGACATCATTGCTCGTGCCAACATGTCCTCTTGCAAGTCGTCTGCCACTCCTGTAGACACCAAAGCCAAGCTCAGCTCCTCTTCCGGGTCGACAATTGATGATCCCACCTTGTACCGTAGCTTGGTCGGGGCCCTTCAATATTTAAATTTCACGAGACCCGACATTTCCTACGCCGTGCAACAAGTTTGTTTGTATATGCATGATCCACGGAAAGAATACATGCATGCCCTTCGTCGTATCTTGAGATACCTTCAAGGCACTTTGCAGCTCGGTCTTCATCTTTATTCCTCCTCTATAAGTGGCCTTATTTCTTACACCGATGCGGACTGGGGTGGCTGCCCCGATACTAGACGGTCAACGTCAAGCTACTGTGTCTTCTTAGGAGACAACCTCATATCATGGTTTGCCAAGAGACAACCCACCATCTCCAAATCAAGCGCGGAGGCCGAGTATCGTGGTGTAGCTAATGTTGTGGCTGTATCTTGTTGGTTGCGCAGTCTTCTTCTCAAGCTTCATTGTCCCATCAAGAAAGCCACGATTGTGTATTGTGATAATGTGAGTGCGGTTTATCTCTCCGGAAACCCGGTTCAACATCAATGAACCAAGCATATTGAGATGGATATCCACTTTGTGCGCGAAAAGGTTGCTCTTGGTCAAGTCCGTGTTCTACATGTCCCCTCTCAATATCAAATCGCGGGTATTTTCAAAAAAGGTCTTCCTCAAGTTCTATTTGACGATTTTCGAAACAGTCTAAGCGTCCACAAACCTCCCGCTTCGACTGCGGGGGTGTATTAGTGTACGGGATATACCGGTAGTATCATAACATGCCGGTAAAAGAGTGCCTTGCAGTTTAAAGAAATGGTTAATTATTGAATAATTCATGTCCTTACCGGCATTAGTCTCTACCACGTGGAGAGCTGCTTCTCGGAATGTGGCATGTCCCACTGACACGTGGAGGGCTGCTTAGTGCCGCGTAAGCACCTGCTAGTACCAAGGTCGGTGTGCCACCTATCTGTATAGGTGGCACCTGCTTGGTTGCGTTCCTATAAATACCCAAACAAATTCTCATTTCAGAGGTAGAATCTCTCTCTCTCTCTAAAACATTTTCTTTCTCTTCTTTCACTTTCTTCTCACAAAGGTACTAACTTTAGCATCGGAGTGGTTATTCTCGGATAACCCCCGGGTTAGCTAATCTGTATTGACTGTGTAGGTGAGCAATTGGACGGTAAACCATTACCAGCCCTCAGACATTGACGGAAGTAGAATCAAGCAGGAACAATTGGCGCTAGAAGGAGGGGATAGTAATAACTTCTATCGTCCAACAGGACCTCTCACAGTCATGGAAGGAAGTAAGGGAACTTCAGTACCGGTACCAGAAGTTGATAACCGGCAATACGATAACAATGTCCTTAATGCTAACACGAATAAAACCATAGTACCAGAAATCATGGTCGAAGATGAAACTCATCTCCTTCACGGTAACACAATGAATAGGCCCATAACACCTGACCGTAGCAGAGCAGTGACCCCAGATCCCTTGGAGGGGTTTACCCCGGAGGAGCTGGAGATAACGACCAAGGTCATGCGGGCTATGTCTAAGAAAAGAAAGGAAGCCGAGTTAACGGCAGGGGGAATACGGGATAAGGTACCGACAAAGCCGTTGATAGTCAATTTGGAGAGTCAGTTCAACCAGGCGGGACAGCAACAACCGTCAAGAAGCCGTGGCCAAGAGACCACACCAACCGAGCGCCAACTCACACAAGGCGCCCAGGTGGGAGATTCAGGTTCTTATCGGCATGAGATCTCTAGTGGCCCGGAAAGGCGGGCAGTCAGGGCAATCATTAGGCCTAGAATATCTCCGTTCACACAAGAGGTACTCGACCAGCAAATGGAGAAAATAAAGATGTCGTCCTGTACGTATGACGGTAAGGGGGATCCAAAGCGGTATGTGGTCGCGTTTGAAAGTCATATGTTGCTGTATACAGACACCGATGCTGTGTGGTGTAAAGTTTTCCCCACGACTCTTACCGGCGCAGCCTCGGATTGGTTCTCCAACTTAGAGCCGGGATCAATTGACTGCATTGAGACCCTGGCGGAGTTGTTCACAGGTCAGTACATAAGTAATAGTGCGAGACAAAGGACATCTGGCGAGCTCATGGCTATTCAAAAACGAAAGGATGAGTCGCTCAGAGATTTCATTAGACGCTTCAATAATGAAGCTAACACTATACCGAAATTGCAGCAAGAGATTGCCGTGATGGCATTGATGAATTGGCTAGGTGACAACGACTTCAAAAAATATATGTCGCGGAAATGTTTCCCAAACTTAGGGGTAGCATTTGCCAAAGCTCACGAATACATAAAAAGTGAGCAGCTGCTAAAAACGAGCCGTCAGATATCGTCGGCAGAGCCCTCCAGAAGGCAAGGTGATAATAGCTCGAATTAACAGATGGGTGGGGTAAGCAGGACGCTGCCGCAAGGCCAACAGCGATCCGGAAGGCCGACAAGGGGATTGGGTCGTTACAGTAGTTATACGCAGTTAAACACCCCGAGAACGGCAATATATTCAATAAACCAGAATAGAGAAGATTGGAGTCGACCGGCACCGATGATAACGAAGGGTCGGGACGTGAAGAAGTATTGCATGTTTCACAGAGATGTTGGTCATTACACCGAAGAATGTGTTCAACTAAAAGAGAACATTGAGGATCTTATAAGGAAGGGACGATTATCCCAGTATCGTACTCAGGCAGGTCCCAGCCGACAGCAAAATTCACAGCCTAGGCAAACCGAGTACCGAAAGCAGGGGGAACAGTCAATGTAAGATGATACTTACAGGCAGAATCATGCGGAAACGTTCAGACAGGGAGGTAATCCGACAGGACGTAAAATAACAATCGACGTTATCACGGGAGGGCCGGTATACGGAGGTTCCGTAAGCGGGGCCAAGAAGAGTTTGTTGGAATACCGACACCTAGTGAACGCTTTGAGCGTAGAAGAACGACCTCGGCCTTCTTCCATGCTTTCGATATCTTTCACGGAGGAGGATGCTAAGGGAATAGTTTACCCTCATGATGATCCGTTGGTGCTGATACTGACGGTAAATGGAGCAGATATCAAACGGACACTCGTTGACGGCGGGAGTTCCGCAAATATTCTATTTGCTAGGGCTTTTGATGCCATGAGGATTGGCCGAAAATACTTGACGCCAGTGTCCTATCCCGTGATAGGCTTCAACGGATCGACAGTACGACCTGAAGGTAGCATTGTTCTTCAGGTTCGAATGGGAGAGGGTCCGGCACTAAGAGATGTCATGGCAGAGTTTTTGGTGATTGATGTGCCATCCGCTTACAACGCCATTGTCGGTAGGCCTTTAATTCATGACGTGCAAGCTGTGGTGTCAACGTACCACTTAACCATGGTATATGTATCCAACGCGGGATCAACAGAGCGCGTACGGGGTAGTCAGACTATGGCAAGGGAGTGTTATGTATCGGCACTGAAGCAACCAGGCCGACAGCCAGCTAGTGAACGGATACCAGCCAAGCGAGAATGAATTCCTTCCACACATGACTTGGCTATGGAAAATTTTGATACTAGGCCGGTAACTGCTCCACGTCCTTCCCCGGGAGGCGAGACTGTCGAGATCGAGTTGCAGCCTGGAGTGCCCAGTAGGGTAGTGCGTGTGGGATCCGATATGGATGTCGACACGCGCTGCCATTTAGTGGAATTGTTGCGAGAAAGTGCTGACGTATTCGCTTTCTCGGCGGACGAGATGCCCGGGATACATCCCGACGTCATAGTGCACAAGCTCAATGTCGACAGGAGAGCAAGACCTGTTCGACAGAAAAAAAAGGAACTTTTCAACAGAGAAAATGGAGGCTATTCAATCAGAGGTGAACAAATTGCTAGCGGCCGGTTTTATCGAACCCTGCACATATCCCGAATGGTTAGCGAATGTGGTCATGGTAAAGAAGCCGTCAGGGAAGTGGAGAATGTGCGTGGACTTTACGGACTTGAACAGAGCATGTCCGAAAGATTGCTATCCTTTGCCGAGGATAGATAGATTGGTAGATTCAACTTCCGGTCACGCGCTACTGAGCTTCATGGACGCTTTCTCTGGGTATCATCAGGTCAGTTTATATGAGTCGGATCGAACCAAGGCGGCATTCATTACCGATTCCGAAGTTTTTTATTACAGGGCTATGCCGTTTGGATTGAAAAATGCAGGGGCCACATATCAGAAACTGGTCGACAAGGTATTTGCGAACCAGAAAGGAAGGAATGTAGAAGTGTACGTGGACGATTCAATTGTGAAAAGCCGTTTGGCTACGGATCACGTCGTTGATTTGAGAGAAACTTTTGAAACCCTTCGTCGCTACCGGATGAAGTTGAACCCAGAGAAATGTGTGTTCGGCGTCCGATCAGGAAAGTTTCTCGGTTTCATGGTGAGCGAAAGGGGTATAGACGCTAACCCTGATAAGATTGAGGCGATTCTTAGTTTGCCAGAACCAAAGTGTATAAATGATATATAAAAGCTCACCGGTCGAATGGCTGCGTTAACAAGATTCATCAGCAAGTCAGCTGATAAAGCCCTACCATTCTTTGTAATTTTGAGACAAAACAAGCTGTTTGAATGGGGGAAGGACCAATCTAAGGCGTTCCAAGCTGTGAAAAATCATTTGAGGTCCTTACCCACCATCGCAAGGTCGGAACAAGGAGAAACGTTACAGCTTTATATCTTGGCCTCAGCAAAGACGGTAGCAGCGGTGCTCCTAGTAGAGCGGCAAAAGATCCAACTGCCAATTTACTTCGTGAGCCACGTTTTAAATGCTGCCGAGAGAAGGTATCCGGTAGTAGAGAAGATCGCGTATGCAGTAGTTGTGGCTGCACGAAAATTGCGTCCTTACTTTGATGCGCATGCAATTGATATCTTAACGAATCAGCCGTTAGAGAAATCTTTGCAAAAAATGAAAACGTCTGGCCGCTTGCTTAAATGGGAGATCGAATTATCTGAATATGTTATTACATATAAGCCAAGGGTATCAATCAAAGCCCAGGCTTTGTCTGACTTCATTGTCGAAATGTCATATTATGAAGAAGAGGATGATGCCGGCACATGGAAGGTATCAGTTGACGGTTCATCTGCTTCAACCGGCTCAGGGGCTGGGGTAATTATGATCTCTCCCCAGGGAGATGTGTTCGAGTATGCCGTTAAGTTCAAATTCAAAGCCTCGAACAATGAGGCAAAATATGAAGCAGCGTTAGCAGGGATACAGCTGTGCATATCTGCGGAAGCAAAGCGCATTGAGATGACAACTAACTCTCAATTAGTGGCAAATCAGTTTAACGGCACTTACGAAACTCGAGAGCCAAGTATGACGACATATTTGGCAAAACTCACGAGTGTTACTTCTGGTCTAGAATACTTCGAAATCAAGTTGGTTCCTCGGGCAATGAACACACAGGCAGACGCCTTGGCTAAACTCGCAAGTTCAAGCTTCAATGACTTGGAAAGGACAGTTATGGTAGAGGTTTTGAAAGAAAGAAGTATTGACGAACAACCTCCTAAAGACGTATGTTGCACGACTGCGGGACGAGAATGGTATGATGATATCTTGGCTTACAAGGTACATAATGTTCTTCCTGTCGACAAGACGGAGGCAAGAAAGGTTCGGAAAGACAGTGTATGGTTTATCATGTTCCGAGGCTTGTTGTATAAGCAGGGGTTTTCGTTACCGCTACGAAGATGTATAACGGCTTATGAGTCGGCAAGGCTGATAGAAGAAATACACGAGGGTGATTGCGGTAATCATGCGGAGGTCGGTCAATGTCCTTAGAAGCAATGAAACAGGGCTACTATTGGCCGACAATGAATGCGGATACCATGGAATATGCGAAAAAATGTGACAAATGCCAGAAGTACGGGCCGGTGATTAACCAACCTCCAAATGATCTAACACCCATTCTTAACCCAATCCCATTTGCTCAATGGGGGATGGACATTATTGGGCCGTTTACGTCAGCAACAGGTGGCCGTAAGTTCTTGATTGTGGGGATAGACTACTTCACCAAATGGATAGAAGCAGAGCTGGTAGCAAAGATTACAGCGGGTGAGGTAAAGAAGTTTATTTAGAAAAGCATCTTTACGCGATTCGGATTGCCGACAACAATGGTGTTTGATCACGGTTCACAATTTGATTGCAGCCCGGTAAAAGACTTTTTAAGCATATACAAAGTCAAGTTTGCGTACGCGGCGGTATGTCACCCGCAGTCAAACGGCCAAGTTGAGGCCGCTAACAAGCAGATACTAGGGGCAGTTAAGAAAAAGGTAGAAGACGCTAAATGCTTGTGGGCAGATCTGATACCTGAAATTTTATGGGCAAATTGTACGACAACAAGGGAAACAACAGGGAAATCCCCTTTTAACCTCGCTTTCGGCTCCGAGGCTGTGGTTCCGGCGGAAGTGGGCTTACCTTCTTTTCGGGTACAACACTTCTGTGAAAGTCAAAATGATTTGCTGCTTCGACAGCAATTGGATTTCCTACCAGAAGTAAGGTTGACAGCTGCCATAAAGTCTGCGGCATACAAAAACTGAATGAGCCATGCTTATAATCGGCGCGTCAATTATCGGCCCATGGAAGATGGTGATTTAGTTCTGCGTAGGACAGCCGCGACCGGTAAAGGGAACGCATAGGGTAAATTCACTGCAACTTGGGAGGGGCCTTACCAAATATATGAAACACTTAGGCAAGGGTCCTATCGGCTAATGACCCTTGAAGGTGTTCCCCTGAAGAATGTTGGAACGCTAGTGTGTTAAAGAAATATTTCATGTGAAACGTAAATATGTTCTATTTTATGTATCTATTTGATGCCATGTTGTCACACGTATGTTAACGACATTTGCTAGTATTGTAATCTATTTCAACACTTATGAAATACAATCGTATTACCTACTTTCGATACGATCTGATCACAGCCTAACTAGCTGACTCGGTCGTTCAAGTGAGGGAATATAAAAAATATATAATAATAATAATGATAATGGACCTCAAGGGGAGTTGAAAGCGCGGTCTGATCCACTGCCTTTGCTAAGCCTGACAAAGGTTGGATACTTTATCTCGGTATGATTTATATCTGATATTCGGCACAGGCATTCTAGAGTTTTCCCAGAATTTGTTTACGAATAAATTCTGCCGAAAAACTCGGGGAGTATTATTGGTAGGGTATATCTTAGAAATACCGATAATAAAGTATTATTGGTAAGATGTAGGTATATCTTAGAAATACTGATAATAAAGTATTATTGGTAAGATGTATTTTGAAAATGCTGATAACGTAATTTTAAATCAAAAATACCAAGAAGTGTAATTTAGGTCCTCCAAAAATTTTAAATCGCAAATAAAATACCAAGAAGTGTAATTTTGAAAGCCGAAAACGTAAATTCATGTTAAAAATCAAGGAGTAACTAAAACGCGATTCAAGGAGGGCAATCATTAAATGTTAGTTAAAAGGTAAAATAACGACCATAGCATAAACAAAATAATCACGGCAGTAAGGATTACGGTAAGGATTGAAAGAAATAAATTGTACCGAGTACATACATAAGCAAATAAAATGTTCAAAACGATTGAAAGAAAAAATGTGACATAATACAGACGGATATAATTGTTTGAAGCATACAACAGATACAGACAAGCATGAATATTACAGCCCAGAGATGACTGCCCTCCTGATTAATTCTTGTCGGCCTCCTTGGTTGATTCACCCGCGTTAACATGATCTTTTTTAGCTTCTTTACTGGAGGGACCAGAAGACCCATCTTTGCCAGCATGAGTGGCAATAGGGCTACTGATAAGGGCATCATCAAACTCCACTTCCGGCAACTCACGTGGGTCTAAATTGGTTATCACAGCATGCGGGGGGAGCTCGTCAAAGTACTCACTCTCATAGCTGGTAGGAGAGTGGTTCATTTCTTCGTTAAAGGCCTTCTCGACGGCCTGCCATTTCGTCGAATCCCACCCCTCCGCTTTGCACACACAGCGATGCGCAGAGACCTAGCCGGCAGTGTACCGGTCAACCAGCAAGTTGGCATAGAGGTCGGTCTGCAGGAACCGATTAACGACTCGGCGCCTGATTCCCGGCTTGTCGCGCTCCATCTCCTCAACTTGGCTGGCCAGCTTAGCCTTAGCATCCCTCTCGTCCTTCAGGCTCTGCTCGAGGCTGACTACCTTCTTTTGCAATAGCTCCTGGTCCGTCAGCTTCCTGTTCAGCTCAGACACTTGCTTTTGCAAGGTCTTTACATCAGATCTAACCTTGTCGCGCTCCTTGACGACGAGCTTGCAAGCGTCATCAGCCTTCTTCAGCCTGGTCTCGGCATTATCGGCGGCGCGCTGATAATGCTGGTACATGGGCACCACCTCGACAGCAGAGTTGACGGTCTAAATTGACGGTAACAGAAATTGTCGTTAGTAATAATGATATAAGGTCGAAATGACAGGCACCTAAAGGTAATAATGATGACTTACCCGGAGCATATTGTTCATAAGCTGGCCACAGGGAGCGGCAATGCGATTGGCTGGCCTGTCGGCTAGAGTTGCCAAATCCTTCAGCATTCTCCACCCCATGCTCCCGCCAGTGTTAGGGTCGTCACTAAGAACGGACTCCCCACGATTAACATTGATTCGGGGATGCCATGGATCACCGGCAGCACCGAACGGTACAGCTAATTCCTCAGCAACTCCTTCCGGGATTCTGACATGTGGAATCTCGATGAAGTCGCTGACAAGGGCAAGGACGAAAGCGCCCTTGCTGAGACCGCCAGAGCGCGTCGAAACGACCGCCGGAGTCTCCTTGGGAGGAGGCTTGTCGATGTCGGCACTGGAAGCAGTCGGGTCCCTTAAGGTGACTGTCAGTTTTCTCAGCGGTTGGGTTTCGGTCTCATCCTCCAGGTTAACTACCCCTTCCGGCCAAATCCCTTGTGCATCCTGTTCGAAGGATGCCGCCTCATTGTCATGATTTTTTGTTTTTTTTTTTGTTGTTGTTCTCGGTCGGAGGACTCAGAAGTCCTCTTTGACGCATTTCCTCCACCCCTTTTCACAGCTAGGGTGCGAGGTCTGGTAGCGCGGTCAGTAGGAGCCATGTCTTGTACTCTTGTTCTTTTTCTTTTGCTGACTCTAGTGGCAAAGGCGGGGAGAGTGTCGTATGACTTCCTCGGCCGATCGGGGCACTGTTGTTTCACTCGCCCGTCAGGATGCAAGCCTAGCCGGCTGAAGTCGAGTTTATCAATACCTGGCGAGAGACACAACCGATAAGGAACGTCGAAAATAAACATTATAAAGGTAAAAAAAAATAAAAAAAAAACGAAAAAACGAAAACGAAAGAATTACTATGTATATATATAGTGTGTTAAGGAACACGCATGCAGGTAAGAAAGGACAGGCAGGGTACTTATAGAAATTATTATCAAAGATAAAGTGCGCAAACAGTAAAGATAAATTTAAATACATGTAAAGATAATTTAATAACATTTCCATACCAAATGCATCGGTATGGCAGAGACCGACATGAGATAGAGGGACGTTGCCCAGTATATAATTACAATGTGGCAGCCACACCCCCGGAACAACTTTATTCTTCTTACCAGCCCTAACATATGTACAATTAAACCATTTAAAAGCCTTTTTCTCCATCGGTCCTAACGCTCTCGACCGTATGGTCTCGAACATGCTGTGTGGATGATGAAATGCCCTACGGACGGTAAAATCGTCAGGCACACTCATAAAATAAAATTCATTCTTCCAGTTCTTGCAACTGGTCAATTTCGGCCACAATGTGCATTTACCGGGAGCAGTAAACAAAGACCACCACCCAGGTGATTGGGTGTCTCTCTTTATCCAATGTAGCCTCCTAAAAAGGTTCAAGGTAAGGGGAAAGTCCATGAAGATCATTACCCAGACAAGAGAGACTATGTTGCGAATGGTTGGAGGCGTTAACTGTGCAATAGATACATTCCAAGCCCGAAATATTTTTTCAATATAGTGGTGAAGCGGAAACCGTAAGCCAAATTCAAAATGTTTGGCATATACGACGATATGGCCGGGAGGACAGTCCAAGGCCATTTGACCTGTGCCCGGTAATCTGAGTTCATATCCGTCAGGTAGACGGTAGAAGCGTTTACCATGTAGACAGTAATCTTTCTCGGTCGCTGTCTGCAACCATACTGGATCCACGACGCAGTCATTTATCTCATAACTGCTAGGGATTTCTTGTGGTACTAGATATTTTGCATCATCTTGGTCTGAGTCATATTCCTCGTCGAGACGTTCTTTGTCTGCGATCTGGGCCGCAACATTGAAATCCGCAACAATTTCCTCGTCGGTCTCGTCGCCTTCCTCCTCATCATCTCCTCCCTCAAGATTTTCTGATCCCTCTACATTTTCATTACCGATGCTATCACCCCCACTTTCTTGACGGTCTAGGCTTTCCTCAACAGACCGGATATCTTCTTCTCGGATATCCGAAGCTTCATGCTCAGGGTCACCAACTTCTTCATCAACAGCAGGTCTACTGCTTTCACCAACCTCACGTTGGAAACTGGTATGTTTGGTTCTCGGCATCCTGTCAATATTAGTGCCGTATTGATTAAACAAATCCAAGTTTGACCTTAAATGATATTGAACGCTAATAGGCTCAACGTCGGTAATCTCTGTGTCCTCTGGGATATTGGGGTTGGTAGGACGCAAAGCCTTCTCGGCGTCAGCCAGAAATTTATGACGGTAATAAGCTTCTCTTTCTTCTATAGAAGTTAAGGGGGTACAGAGTTCAGCCTCATTGGCTTTACCCGTATTCGCATGCATTCCAGAACCAGACATTCACAAATAATGAAATAAACGCAAAACTACTTAACCACAAACCAGCGAAAAATCGAAAAGAGAGTTAGGGTTTTTTTACCTCTTTTTGAACTCAACTCTTGAAGCTTAACTCGGAAATTAAGTGTCCTCCGTTTACAAACACCGGTCACAACACAACTGAACAAACCCTTGACAAATTGAGCCTTGAATCGCAGAAATATAAGCGCAGTACGAGCGAAGTGAAGTAGAAATTTTTCGAAATTTTTTCGCAAAGGAAATGAAGGGTCAAAGTGCGAAATAAGCTATTTATACTGTCCAAATGAAGCGGTTGATGTGACATTTACTGCATGCAATCCAACGGCTGTGATAAACACCTTTTCAATATTAACCTGCTTCGATGACTGACACGTGCCCCATTACCTTATTACATTTTCCCGCCAAATCCCGGGGGATAAATTTTTAAGTAAACAACAAATCGTTTTACCTCCTATTTTCGGTTTCATATTTAATTCACAATAACCATGTCGGCATTTTTTCCATGCTTTATTGACCAAAATTACTACCGTCAATTTGCTCACTTGGGGGGCAAATCGTAGATTTTTTCTTGTTGATTTATTGAGTAAATTACTACTGTCAATTTGCTCACTTGGGGGGCAAATCGTAGATTTTTTCTTGTTAATTTATTGAGTAAATTACTACCGTCAATTTGCTCGCTTGGGGGGCAAATCGTAGATTTTCTGTTTGTTTTCTAAAGCATGCTTGTATGCTGCTTTGTACATACCACCACCATGTTCCATCACAAGTGAGCACGTCAGTTTTACTAACGTCCTCACTTGGGGGGCTAGTTGTACGGGATATACCAGTAGTATCATAACATGCCGGTAAAAGAGTGCCTTGCAGTTTAAAGAAATGGTTAATTATTGAATAATTCATGTCCTTACCGGCATTAGTCTCTACCACGTGGAGAGATGCTTCTCGGAATATGGCATGTCCCACTGACACGTGGAGGGCTGCTTAGTGCCGCGTAAGCACCTGCTAGTACCAAGGTCGGTGTGCCACCTATCTGTATAGGTGGCACCTGCTTGGTTGCGTTCCTATAAATACCCAAACAAATTCTCATTTCAGAGGTAGAATCTCTCTCTCTCTCTAAAACATTTTCTCTCTCTTCTTTCACTTTCTTCTCACAAAGGTACTAACTTTAGCATCGGAGTGGTTATTCCCGGATAACCCCCGGGTTAGCTAATCTGTATTGGCTGTGTAGGTGAGCAATTGGACGGTAAACCATTACCAGCCCTCAGACATTGACGGAAGTAGAATCAAGCAGGAACAATTAGATTATATTTGTCTATGTATATTCTTGTATATTTACTAGGTTCACTCCCCTTCTCCATTATTGTATATATTAGATTCATACATCTTCCCTAGATTAGTTGTTTGTAATTTGTGTATTTATACTCTTTTCAATAATGAGAAAGGCAAGGGATTATTTCCTATATCTTCAACTGATGGCCCCGATATGGAGAGAAAGATCTGGACATGGTTGTTAGATTCATGTGTGTACAAAAGGCACGGTGTTTTTATGAGTGACGAAAGGCTAAGATGCTTAACCTTTTCCTCCATTGACAAACTGGAATAATCTAGCTACCCACTAATAAGAATTGTGTGTTATTAATTATTATCAGTATTCCTCCATAATTAAGATGTTCACTCTTTTCTTCCTGTGCACAAAGATAAGATTAGGGAGAATACGAGATTTACACCTTGTTTGGATAGAAGGAAATGGAAGGAAAGGAAAGGAAGAGAAAGGAAGAGGGACCAACTCTCTTGTTTGGATAAAGGATTGTGGGAAGGAAGGGAAAGGAGAGGGAGGGATCCATTTCCCCTCTCTCTTTAATAAGCTTAATTCCTCCAAATTTGGAGGAAAAATAATGGAGCTCACCTCTCCCTCCCTTTCTTCTCTCTTCCCTTCCACTTCTATCCCTTTCTTCTCTCTTCCCTTCCACTTCTATCCCTTCCCTTCCTTTCCTTCCTTGTTTCCTATCCAAACAAAGCATTAAGGAAGTTTTGTTGTGTTTAGGAAACAAATAGTTTTGTTCATATCTTGTTTCCTAGTCTCGTGTTATTAGGATTCTTATTAGCTTGTATTTGACTTATTTCCCAAGGCTTTCCACTAGTTTATTAAAGTTAATTAACAATATTTTCCGAAACTTTTTCGATTAGATTGTATGGTATTGGCAAAGCATTAGAAATTCAAGATATAATAAAATTTTAGTAGTTCGGGTTTTTTTTTTCTTTTTTTTTTTTTTGAAAAAAAGTATTTTATTAGATTGTTATGTGTACAAAAAAAAAAAAAAACTCCTTACGGCACACCATTAATAATAAGATAACTTAAACTAAATTACAATAACCTAATTGTTTAATGATAACACCAAATTAACCACGACAATTTCTTATTTAATTGCAACATACTCATGAGTCATGATACACAACTTCAAGATATTAAAATAGACAAACCGACAAATTAATTGAAAGTAATTTTATCATTATTAATAAACTTATTAAAAACAAAGTAGTTACATTTTAAAATTTAAAGTTGTATAATTAATTTGTCCGTTTACTCTTTTGAATCACTCAACTATAGGTTAGTGACTACTGGCTAATAATATAATATTCCGTATAATTTACGTGTCACGTGACACTTAGGGCATGTTCTACTAGATTGAAATTAGCTGAACTGAGGTGAAATAAATATTTTACAAGAGAAGGAAATTTGGAGTTGAACTGAGATGAATTGAACTGAAAATAAACGTATGAGAACACGCCCTACAACTTATTTAGGAATTATTGTAGACCTTTAGTAGTACCACAACTCCATAAGCGAGTAGTTGAGTACTAACAACCTAACTCCTTTCGGCAGTTTCGCGCGTTTCCCCTTTTCAACAACACAAACCTCTAAACCTCCATTTTCTCTCACTTCCTTCTGCATGAAAGCTTGAGACATGGCTACTTTCCGCTTACTTCGTTCTCAATTTCACAATCTCAATTTTAATGGCTTCCATTTTTACTCTCCTCCAACTGACTGCAGAGTCTTCCACAATCCACATTCGTTTTCCCCAAAACCCTCAATTTTCCCGCCATTTTCAACCTCCTTTGAATTCTCGGTTAATTCACTCAGTTAACCGTCGACTATCCCCTGAATCTCCTCTTCTCGCCGTCACTGGTCGAAGCGAAGGAACCCCATCAAATTCCCCAGATTCTGAACCCATTTTCGATCAAAACCCTAGGGTTTGGTCTATGTTTGGTCCCGACTCAGTTAGCCCTAAAACGAGTGATTCTGAAGAAGAATCAGTTGAAAATCGAGTGAATTCGGCTCCAAATTACTCGGATGGTCCGATTACAGGTGGTTATGTGGTGAAAGGGAAGAAGGGGAAGAGTAAGGAGTATTGGGTATGTTCTGATTGTGGGCATACTGAAGCGAAATGGTGGGGGGCTTGTAATGCGCAAAAAATTTGGTACTTTGAAGTCGTTTGTAGTGAAAGAAGGTGTGGACGGAGGAAAGGTTAACGGGTTTGAGGTTTCCGAGAATGCAATGAAGTCTTGATTGCCTGAGCAGAATGCTAGGCAAGGTGGTCCGGTGAGGTTGGGGGATGTGAACCGCGGTGTTAATCCGTCCAAATGGAGGATTCAATTGTAAGTTTTTAAATGTTTGTTAAAATGTTAATGCTGGAATTTCATTCATATATTTTATATTTATGCATTGCAAAACCCTTATTGAAAGTTTTGTTTTACAGAATCATGAATTGATTGCTTTGGGGTTCATTAGACTGTAGAGTGGTTTGTGCTTCCTGCTGACTTGCTGAGCATTGGCTATGCTATTTGATTTAATGTTTGTAGGTACGGTACATTCGGAGGTGAATTTTCTAGAGTGATTGGTGGTGGTCTTGTGCCAGGTATGTATAGACTAGTTTTGCGGTCTTTTTGGTTCGTTCTATATGTTCATGAGTTTTAATTGTGCTCTAGTTTCATAATGGAGATTAGTCATGAGCTGGTGAATGTGGTGGTTTGTGAAGGGAGGGCAATGCCCTATGAGGAAACTGAAAAGGGTATCATTTTTTTTGAAAGATTTCAACATATGAGCTGAAATGTTACATTTAAAAAAATGTCCTTAATTCTGTTAACTCTGTTTAATTAATTGTTATCTACCTAAAAATCATCCGAATTATTCCTAATGCATACATCAATTGAGCAAGCAATGAAGCAATTTGAAATTACATTACTATATGTTACTGTGATACATATAGTAATCTCTTACTATGATTTTCATAAGCAACACTACTATATGGTACATATATTTTTGCTTATCAAGATTCAATCGTTGTCTCCATGTTTTCATCCTCTCTTGCTTCAATTTAATATTAATGTATATACGCAGTGAGATAATCCTCGTTTTTGCTAGTATGTGCCAAGTGTAGTGCAGTCACAAATCTTATCTTTCTAGGTTCACTGATTTTGGTTGGTGGTGATCCTGGCGTTGGCAAGAGCACCCTGTTATTGCAGGTATGACATTTTGATGATGAAATTAGCAATCCTTGTGTTCGTTTTGTATGGATTGGAGGGGGAGGGGGGGGGGACGGGTGGGGGTTTACCCTACCTGTTCTTTGTGGTTACATATTTTAATTTATTTCTTTTTTTTATTTTTTTTTATTTTTTTTTTTGTTTTGCACTGCTTGCTTTCCGTATTCTTGAAGATTACAATATTTTATGTTTCACTGACGAGCTATATTCTAAATGAAGATTGCTGCCTTAATAGCAGAAAGTCCTGATAATTCTGAAAGCGCACCGGTGGTCTACATCTCTGGTGAAGAGGATAGTGTCTGTGAAAAGACTGAAACAGCATGATTTCGTGCTTATAATACTTGTGTTTCATGAATGGAAAATGGGAAGAAGAGGGACACTTACAATATCCAAGTTGCTCTTGCTCCCAGTATGATGACAACATTCATGAAAGCCAAATGAACTAATCTAGACAGAAAGAATAAAACATTTCAGCACTTATAAGCTACAGGCTCATCAATCTTGCTATAAGGATTTCTTTTGGCACCAATCATTATATGTTGCATATTTGTTTGTAGAGTATTGAGCAAATTGGAAACAGAGCAGATCGGCTGAGCATTAATGCAGAGGACTTGTTTCTGTATTCAAGCACTGATGTTGAGGTTTATCTATGTTTCCCTAAGTTTAAAGCCTTAAATGATGATCTCTATAGTTTACTTCATGACTCTCATAGTTTTATTGTTTGTCATAAACCTTGTACGTAGTATATATTTTTATTTATTTTATAATTTGATATTGGAGTTAAAGTGGGTGTTTTCTAACCTTGCTTTTGGGGTTACAGCTATGAAATCCATTAGTCCAAAAAGATTGATTTTACTTCATTTAATAGGATATTTTGAAAAAGGTGTCACTTCTTTGCCGACGGGCTGTGGTCATCGACTCCATTCAGACTATATATTTGCAAGGAGTGACGGGAAGTCCAGGAGGAATGCCGCAGGTATTTATTGGGTGTATGTGCTTGAGCTAGATATGTGCTTTAGAAACTTCTCAGTACCTAATGTGCTGATAATAACCAGATTGTTTAAGTTCTTCCTCTTTATGTCCTGCTGCCTCTGATTTTTCCCATAATTGACCCCAAAGGAGGTTGAAGCATGTAATACTCTATGATGCTAATGGAATTCTTTCCTAATTTCATTGCCACCTCATCATTATTATTACTCAAAATAAACTATCTTTTCAGAAACTTCAGTCGTCTTTGCCACTTCCTAGTTTGGCAGCTAGAAAGCGGAATGTATGGCTCAATGGCTGTATGCTGTTTCTCTGTGTTTGCATGTGGACACAATATTTTTCATAAATGCTAGTATCATTAATTTATGTGCTATAACTGGGGAAAAAAAAAGAAGAAGAAGAAGAAAAAAAAAAAAAGCCTACCTAATAGCTGATAAAGCTGTCTAAAAGTGTCTGATACAGTGATACTGAAATGCTAAAATGCTCTATATACTTTAGAGTTTGTGCTCCTGCCATAGTGCCATGCTTAGAACTGAAAGCTTAAATATTCCCCCCCCCCCCTCTCCCAAAAAAAAAAAGAATAAGAAAAGAAAGGAAGATGCAGTTGTTTTTGGGAATTGATTTTGGCACACCTCTATGTGAGAGCATAGTTTTCTATGCTCTTCTCACATAAGGGTGTGCCAAAATCAATTTCCGTTGTTTTTATTCAGCATTGCTAAAGAGGTTGACTATTTCTTAAAGTTACATTAGTATTTGACCTACTCTGGGTAGCTGTAGGTAGACTACTGATACTAATGTTGTGATGACAGTTGAAGGATTATACGGCAGCATTGCTTCGATTTTCAAAGAAGACAGGCATCCCTATTCTGCTGGTAAGTATGGACTGTAATAACATCAGGCAGATATTATCTAGTACCCCATTATCTCTTTTCTATTGCTTTTTAATTCCCAACAAACCCTACTTACACAATATATAACTCCAATTAACCACTTACATAGTCAAACCGATGCCAAAAAAAAGAGGGTTAATACTCCTTATGTTCCATAATGTAGTGCATTTTCCCTAATTTTCACAGTAATCAAGGTAGTAAGAGTGTGTAATATTCTTAAATATAGTGGTATATTCTAATTTCTATAGAAAAATTAATGATGACATTTGGTGAATCTTTGGATATATGGGTATTTTATATGGGGAAGGTGAAAAGGTAAATAGTGACACGAAAATTTGGGAAAGTGTAGGGACATATAATATGGGAAAGGTAAAAAAATAAATAAAGTTGATTCAAAAAAAGGTGTATTATGGTAAACTTATGTAAAATAAATATAGAGATATTAAAACAGACACAACATTGTGGGACGCCCCTAAAAAGAATACTAGCACTTTATTATGGAACAAAGGGAGTATCAGACATGTGATATGAGAGAGATAGAGAGAATTTATTGACCAAAAGGGAAAGTGATGCATCTAATATAAAACGGAGGAAGCACAAATTTTGCTGGAAGCTAGACATGAAGATGCATACCATTGATCCTAGTTCAAGGTCTCCTGTTTGATAATTGAAATACCTGTAGCCTGTATGAAGCTGTACGATTAGTCGATTATGAATTTGTTGGAATATAGAAATGTGAAGAAGTAAAGCCATTGACCTTTGTTTTAGGAGGGAATTTGATTGTCATGTGAATAAGTGCATTCACCAAATCAATGGTATAGCCTCTATCACTCATGTGCAGAATGGTTTAGCCTGCTGGCACTCTAGCTCTTGCCTGACCAATTGCAGTCACCTGTTTTCATATCTAGACCTTGATATCTATAGTTATATTTTGTTTTCCTTTAGAGTGGTATGATTGAACTTGAATCCCAATTAATTGTTCGAACTATTCGATACATACTTATATAAAGGTAGCATTGTAGCAGTTAGACTGTGCTGAATATAAATTGCCTAGAATTTCTTGCTTTTGATCATGACATTCTCCTTTCCCCCTCTCACTCTGAGGGCATGGTGGGACTTACCTGTTTCTGGACTATAGTTAATGTAGCTTTTGCTTACCCTGTCCTTTACTGCACTGCAAGCTGGAAATAATGTAAGATACATGTGTAGAGTCTAGACTCTAGAGACAGGAAAACAAAGGGTCTAGTGTAAGTCATTAGACCCCTGATCAGATTACAAATGTTGGTCAGGATCAGTCTTGCTGCTAATGGCGGCTAGCTTGGAGTGAGCCTATCTTCATCTTAAACTGTTTTCCATGTTGTGTAAAAATACTACAGGTCCTTTTGTTTCCCTGACATGTATATTTCTGTTAATGACAGATTGGACATGTGACCAAGATTGGAGACATTGCAGGTCCTCGTGTTTTGGAGCACATTGTAGATACTGTGCTATATATGGAGGTACCTTTTGCCCTGTGTTATTAAGTTTTGATGGAAAATTACTGGTGCCATCATCTTTGTTGCCGTTTTCATATTTCTTCTGCCACGGGTAGTGGCTGATCCAGGATTTTATGGGTGCTGGGTCACCGACTCACTGTCACCAATCGACCGGATATAAATCAATAATTAATGTATATATGTTCTAAAAGCTAATAAAAAAAAGTCACTCTGTTATGGACTGACTTAGTATTTTCTGATTTAAAGACTAATTAAGAGATTAAAAACTTGATAATTTAGATTAATAGTGGCAGAATGCGGGTACAAAAGGATAGATTAATAGCTTAAGGCTATCACTCTCTTGATAACTTTAGGTTATCACTCTCCTAGTAACTTGAGGTTACTACTCTCAACATTTTTCCTCATAATTCACCTGCCATCCTACTGCATATAATATCCCTATTTATACTAAGGTCAAGTGACTACTACCCTAAAAGCATTAGACTTCCCAAAATACCCTTCCTAATGTTGGTGTATTACACACTCCAAAACTTTTGTATACATCCGGTGTACAGTAATTTACTGCACATCGGAGGACACTTTTATCAAATTTAGGGTCACTTTTAAAAAATTTTGCCATTACTTTTATTAGTAAAACATAAATACTTCGCAACTTATATTTATGTCAGGGTAACTTTTATTCATATAAGAGTAATATTTGCCCATTTTAGGGTAACTTAATAACGGATGTTTTGTACATTCGACTTATTGAAAAGTTTGTCAAAATATCTTGTGGGAGAGGAGGAGGATTTGTGGCAGATAATGACAAATCACCAATAAAATTACGAAAAAGATTTAGAATGGTGAGCTTTAACAAGTTACCTAATGGGAACTAAGAATGTAAGATTTGAGGGATGAAAGTAATCAATTAAAAAATAAATTTCAACAAGTTACTTAGTGAGAATATATGTTCAAAATAGTACGTGTTCAAAAATACGTTCTCAAAATTAGAGAGTAATAAATAAATTAAAAATACGTGCTCAAAAAAATATGTATAGCCGTATAGGTAGTATATGATCTTTGACAAAATTATATTATGCCTCCACCAAAAACAAAGAAAGAACAAAGAAAGAAAGAAAAAAAGAAATAACAAAGAAAGGAACAAAAAAAGAAAGCAAAAAAAAGAAAGAACAAAGAAAGCGGAAAAAAAAAGGGGAAAACAAGAAAGCAAAAAAATAAAGGAAATGCTGCTGATGGGCTTTGATCTTGTGACCACAATATAGAGGAGTGAGGCCTTAACCACTAGACTAATGAGCACTTGTGGTTATTTAATGCAATATTTAATATTTAATGGCTCTGTTTTTTTGCTAGGTCACGTGACCCACCGTGCACAAGGTGGCTCCGCCACTGGCCACAGGTTTGTTTAATGAGACAGTTATATGTTGATCGTGGTATTTGTTTCTCTTTCTCTTCCCATACTGATCCTTGAGAACAAAGGAAAAAACACATATTCAGTTATCCACATCTTGTTTCATGACTTTAAAAGTCCATTTAATGCATCTGCTTAGAGCGTATAAGGCCTTAAAATAATGAGTTTAAATGACACTGTCGGTTGTGTTATTGCATCACTTGCTACATGTTTCAACTGGAGCTTGCTTATTCACCATGTATAAGGATCCCTGCACGGCACCTACAAATGTTATTCTTCTCATCTAAGAAAATTTTCATTCGTCGTCACATATATTTTGTGGAAAATGAGTTCCCATTTGCAAAGCCACCTGTTACACTGTTATTCCATTTGCAAGCGTAAGGAACTTGTTAAGGATTCAACAGGTTTCACACTGATTTGTCACTGGAGGCTGATTTTACTTGTGTAATGTTGTTATTCAAGGCTTTTTTAAAGTATTAAGAATGTTGTAGAAGGCTGATTTTACATGTGTAATGCTGTATAAGGATCCCCATATGACCACACATCACCACTTGTTAAATTGTAATTCCATTCGCTTGTTTAAGGAACTTTTAAACATCCATCCCCCCCCCCCCAACTGAGAGAGAGAGAGAGAGCGATACTAACAAATTATTGTTAGAGGCAAATCATGCAACTATGCAAGGTTTTAACGTATGCTTTTGCCTTTTCTAAATGTGACTAGTTTGACAATACTTCTTAGAACAAAGTGTTTTATTTTTTGTGATATACCATCAAATAATATAGTAGCCTACTTTTCTGCATCTAATGATGTGGTTGTATCACCCGAGTTTCAGGGGGAAAAGCATTCAACTTACCGCTTACTTCGTTCAGTGAAAAACCGCTTTGGGTCTACTGATGAGGTATTATGATATTATCTCACTGTTGACTATGTCCTACCCCCTACTTGAGATACTTATGCTCTCAAATCTCACTTCTGATGCAGCTGGGAGTATTTGAAATGGCAGAATCTGGACTGCAAGCTGTTTTGAATCCTAGTGAAATGTTCATGAGTGAGGAGCATTCAGAATCAGACCATTTAGCTGGAATTGCTGTTGCTGTAATCATTGATGGCTCTCCAACTTCTCTTATTGAAGTTCAGGTATAAATCTTGTTATAAGAATATTATCCCTACAAGCTGTTCATCCCCCCCCCCCCCCCCCCCCCCCCCCCCCCGTGCCTTCCATTCACCTAGACCCCTAATACTACTGCAATCCTCTTTTAAAAAGACAAGAAAATATATGGTAGATACTGTTCCCATGTGAATCTGATGGAAGTGTTTTGTTTTTGCACCACAAAATAGTGTTCAAACTGATGTCTTCCCCTTTGCTGATCAACATTTTTGTCTTCTTAAGAGTTCCTTCCTATAAGTCTCTCTTTTCATATAACCAATAGGATAGCCTAAGGGTTGTTTGCAAGGCTGCTATGTAATTAGAATCACCGGACTGAAAACTTAGTTGTAAAGTAGAGACAACCAACTGGATCAAGACAAAGTAGCATCTTGAGTTATCCTCCTAACATCGACTCAAATTAATTGATTTTCTGTTGCCTGGTAAATGTTTGTCTTGATTTTGCAACACTCTTATGCCACTTCTACTTACAGGCATTATGTGTAGCCGACTCTATTGGCAAGCATCTTAATTAGGGGTGGCAAACGGATCAGGTCGGGTCATATTCGTGTTCGGGTCATTTCGGGTTCGGGTTGAAACCCCCTGACCTGAACCTGATCTGTTTAGCATTTCGGGTCGAAGTTCTTGACCCTAACCTGATTTATTCGGGTTCGGGTCAACCCGAAGTTGACCTTATTCAACCTGATTTTTTTTTTTTTTTTTTTTTTTTTTGGGTAGATTAAAGAAAAATTTATCACCAATAAAAATCTTAAAAACAAAAAGAAATCAATACAAGTTGAATCTCAACTTTAAATCTGTAAATCATAAATAAATTTAAATGTAATAAATTTACAACCAAAACTTCCAATTAAAGGGATTTGAAACTTAAATTTACAACAAAATTTTAACTTCTCAAAATCCTTCACATGCTGGTTTGTTGTTCGTTCTTTCCTGCAAACAATAACAAAAACACATTAATAAATATTCAAGTCATCAATTTAGATTATATAAAATACAAAATCAACTTTCAATAATATGTATATTCAATTCCAAAACAATTCAAACCATAAACACTACGACAAAGTAGTAGAAAGTAGATGCAATTTTCACCAATTTCATAAATAGCCATCTTAATATAAGAAATATCAAATCAAACAAGTAGATCTAGATATTAAAATACAAGCTAAGAACATCTAGATGTAAAAAAATTAATAACTAATGATGAATTCGAATATAAACAGCAAATGACTTCGAAATTAAACAAAAATTAACATGTTAAAAACGAAAAAAAAAAAAAACCTGAAAGCATGTAAATAAATTCAAGAGGAAAATTACCATGAGATGATGGAGAAGGTTAAAGGAATGATTGTAGGACTGAAGGAAAGGAGTGAAGGAGACACAAGTGAGGCAATGAGACAAGGAGAGAGGAAGAAACTGAAAAACGGCTGTTTGCCTGTTTCAGAAGGAGAATGTGAGGGTTTTAGGGTTTTTCTCTTTTATTAGGTGGATTTTTGGGCTTGGGCTTAAGAGTTATTTTCGTTTTTTCTTGTTCGTTCTTTTTTTTTTTTTTTTCGGGTTAGATGGGTCATTTTCGGGTTGAAAATTTCAACCTTAACCTAACCCATTTAATTATCAGGTCGGGTTCGTGTCGACCCATTTAAGTTTTCGGGTCAGAAATCTCAACCCAAACCCGCTATTTTCAGGTCGGGTTCGGGTCGTGTTTTCGGGTCGGGTCAGTTTTTGCCGGCCCTAATCTTAATGGGGTTACGACAAGCAGAGCTGATATGATTATTTCAGTATGTCTTTTGGTTGAGATCTTCCTTAACTTTTATGTCTGTTAACAGCAATTTTATTCTTCACTTGCTGCTGCAATACATGTCTAGTTCCTGCGTATCTTTCCTTTGATAGTAAATATAGTTATTTGTTATTGTACATTGATTAATGGTTAGAATAACTACCCCCTTTTATTTGCAACATTTTCCTTTCAGGTGTCAAACTTTGGAAATTTTGACTATAGCTCTCAAATCTATTTGTAATATAGTAATCAAACTTGTTAAAGAATTTGTTATGGTATGTTGATTAATGGTTAGAAATTTTGACTATAGCTCTCAAATCTTAATATAGTAATATACATAGTTAAAGAATTGGTAATCAAAGTTGTGCATTAAAAACCGTGAAAAGGCAAGCAAACTAGTAATTAAGCGGAGGAAGTATTTGTTTTATCCAATAATCACCTTGATGGTGTTAGTTTGTTACTTGGTTTTCTTTGGCAGTTGGTAACGATGTATTAAATTAAATCAAGAAAAGATTCAATAAAAAAAAAAATTGGACAGTCAAATTAAGACAAGGGGTACCTCATTAAACGTTGGACCACAGGTCTATATTTCCATCAAGTGTTAAATATCCTGGATTTTGTTTGGCTATAGTGGTTCCAGAATGTTCCGTGAAAATATCACGATGAGTTCCTTAAAAAGCTTTCGACTGGTATCATTAACCTCAAGACTTTCTACTGGAAAATTATTGGAATCTGTACCCCTAGGCCCTAGGGTAGTGTTTAACATACGTTACTTTCACAGTTGGATTTATACAATTTAGTTCACTGTATAGTTGTTGAAAAATGCTTCAGTGAAGGGCTTTGAAGCATTAATTTAGGGAAGAACTCTGTTTTATCTTCTTAAAAACAGGGTGTAAAGCATAAATAACAACTGTTTCTAGTTTGTTGGCAGATCACAATGTTATGCTGGTGCTACTTATTATAGGAATTGAATGTTTTTTAGATGTGTATTTTTTTTTCTTTCCAGGTATCTTAATCTGACCAAAGATAATATCAGTTTGTTTGGCTAACTTAGAAAGCTATTAGTTGATGACTTGATGATTATTTAGAAACTTTATCAAAGAATTTCATTGTGACTTGGTTAGGGACAGGCATGATAAAAGTAGGATTTATGTAGAAGACTGAGTGTTTCACACATAATGGCGTAGAAAGTTGATAGCACTACACATTTTTTTATTTTTTATTTTTATTTTTTTTGAAGGATGATAGCACCACACATTAAGGTAGTTGAATGTTTTCATTTTATTGAGTGCAATGGATGAACTATTTATGCTTTCATCGTTTGTTTACAGGTTCTTAAAAAGCAAGCGGGACTGAAAATGCAAGACTATGTAATCATTCTCTTCACTACTACCCTTGTGCTTCATGCTGTAGCTCTAAAGTGTCTTAGTCTCATATTTAGTCTTTCATCTTTTTAAATTCTTTTTCATGTTCACTCTCTTTTTTTTACAAAAAAAATAAGGTTGGGGTAAGGCTAAATATATCTTCAACCAACCATAGCTCAGTCAGGAGCCATACTGCATCCATAAAATTCTCAATTATAAATTATACTTCGTATGATATAGTTGGATGATGAATGGTGGGTTGCAGGATAATATTGTTAAGATGATGTCAATCAGAATGGAGAATATAATATCCTGTTATATAATTATAAAAAATTATCTTATAATTATCTTGTCAATGGTGCATTATGTTTCAAGAACATGCAGTGTCCCAAAACATAATTCATTGCATATTGTGAAAAGATATTGTGCCCACTTCAATTTGCATTTATGTTAATCTGATCAATTAGTGATGTTGGACATGAGTATATGCCCAGGTATTAGACTCGATTATATTAGGGAAACTATGCATGTTTTTATTTGTATACAGGAAATGTCCAGTGTTCATATCCATATCAGAGTGTCGAGTATCAAACATTGGTACTAGTGGTTTAATGTAGAGCCATGATAAATAGTTCTACATCACTGTTCATTGGCTTCAGCATCTTTTTTTAAGAGTATAAGTTCTATATTAACTGATTACTTAATATTAGGGTCTTCTTCAATTGGTTAGTTCAATGGAGAATTTTGTTCCATGCATTGAACAACTGTCAGCAGCGTCTTTGAATTTGTCTATCTGCTTTTTTGATGGAGTAGAATGGATGGTAAAGAAAGGAAAAGTTTTCTTTCATTAGGTAGGAATCTGTAGGAAAGGAATATTCAGAAAATCTATTTCAATACAAATTAAACTGAACAACCTAAAGCACTGTTTCCCTTCGTTTCCTTTATGATCATCTCCAAATGCCAAAAAGCTCTAGGTTATCAGCAATATGTATATTTGAAAAGATTACAATGTGTCTTTAGTTTTCTGGATTCTTGC
This sequence comes from Chenopodium quinoa, assembly GCF_001683475.1. Classification (NCBI taxonomy): domain Eukaryota; kingdom Viridiplantae; phylum Streptophyta; class Magnoliopsida; order Caryophyllales; family Amaranthaceae; genus Chenopodium; species Chenopodium quinoa. Next base: position 3,643,720 of record NW_018745523.1, on the reverse strand, counting down.
AAGGGAATGTAGGACTTCTTAGATCCTCTCCTCCATTAGGAAATGTAGCCTAAAAGCCTATACGTCCGTTGAGCAGCTGATCTTCAAGTCAGAAGCATTTCCGGAAGCACCATGCTCATACTATATGTACACAAGACTCGTACTATATGTACACAAGACTCATGAACTACCGAAGAGACTTGTTAAAAGTTTTATATTTTTTAACAAATAGTATCAATCCCATTGTATGATTAGAAAACCATTAGACTAACAAGGATCAGAGAAAAGTCAAAAACAGGGTGTTAGTCAAATAAATAACCCATTTTAACTCATACTGTTAAAAAACTGTTTTATGCTTGCTCATCAGTGACAGTGGATACAGAACAATGGGCACATGATGTCTAATTTAATTGTTTCTAAATTTGTACAAGCCATTGTTCCGTTTTAAAGAGCATACATGATGCTAATATATTAGCTTCATGTACCTGATGATTAATGTATTACTGATTTTACTATGTGCTGGTTGTGGAACTCATTTCCAAGCTACAGTCTGGTACTCTGGATATAGTTTTGTTATAATTCATTTTTGTTTTTTTAACTGTTGTAAGTTCATGGTAATTGTAACCTGTTAGAATTTCATCTCTGTATGTGCTATATGCTAATGTAACTTCTTTTTTGTAGAGTGTTTTTCTTAATGTTGTTAGTGGAGTATCTCTCACTGAAACTGCAGGAGATCTTGCTGTGGCAGCGGCAATTTGCAGCAGGCATGTTTTCTTTTTTTGTTGGCTCATTTGTCTCACCAAATTTTCTGGCATTTAGGCCCTGTTTTCTTCACCTTAAAAAAATAATATTAAGTAAAAATAATTTCAGTTCAGTAAAAATAAGTTCAGTTCAGTAAAATTAATTTCAGTTCAGTAAAAATAATTTCAATTCAGTAAAAATAAGTTCAGTTCAGTAAAATTCAGTTTTCTTAAAGAAAAATTATAATAGAAAATCAGTAAAAATAATTTCAATTTAGTAAAAATAATTTCAGTTCAGTAAAAATAATTTTAGTTCAGTAAAATTAAGTTCAGTTCAGTAAAAATAAGTCCAGTTCAGTAAAAATAATTTCAGTTCAGCAAAATTAAGGTGAGTCAAACAGGGCCTTAGAGAGAAAATTATGTTACTAGGTTTGGTATGACCGCAGTAGTGTACTGATACCTGATTCTAAGCTCTTATCCAACCATTTCTCTTGGCTCTCCACTACACTTTTAGAGACTTGTGTTGTCCAGCCTTTTCATATTCTTTCTAGAGTCTTTTTTTATTTCTTGTCATCTTGGTGAGGAGTCTTGGTTTTTGGTTGGTGATATATGCCTTACTCGTGAGTTCTGTAAAGTGTATATTGCTCAAAAAACTATAGCTATCCTTTTCTTGTAATCAAATTCGAAGTAACATATCTACATTTGCCTTCTTCAGTCTTCTGGATTTCCCTCTACCAAATAATGTAGCATTTATTGGAGAAATTGGCCTTGGTGGTGAACTCTGAATGGTAAGTATGAGGCTCTTGCCAAATTATTTTTTTGCCAATATAAATATGCAACTTAAGTAAATTTCCAACAATTATTAAAAATGCTTGCCCTATTGAGGAAGTGACATAATCTCACATAATCTATTTCTCAATGACCAATTGACCACTAATTTTTCTAAGCCTGTATATAATGCTCCATAAATTGTCTGTTGTTTATTCACACCCCCTTTTTAACTTAGAATGTTATGTTAGTCTATATTTTGACCGAAAACTTCTTTGCAGGTTTCGAGAATTTAAAAAAGGGTTAATACTTTGGCTAAACTTGGATATAAAACATGCATTGTTCCAAAGTCGGCTGAAAAAGCCATAGCAGCTCTCAGCTTTGAAGGGTTACAGGTAGTGGGATGCAAGAACCTGAAAGAAGTCATTGATAAAGTATTCAGTACTTGAGAAGAGAAAACCATAAACTTTTCTCATTTTTTTGGCATCTTATAAGCATATGTAACATTGATATTATGTTGTATTGTTGTGTAAGAATCTGATGGAATGTAAATATGACATAGATAGATTATTAGATGCACCCATGTATATACGATTTTACCTCTATTTTAAGGACGAAGCTCACTAGAGTCGGTTCAGTCATGTACTGAACAAGCACATGGTTGAAATTCACATGTGCAATTTTGTCGACTGATAATGCTAATATAAAATATTGGAGCCCTATGGGTAGTTTTACATCTGAACTTTGTCAATACCTTTGCCTTCTCTATTGTCTATTTCAATTATTGAATGAAAAGAGACTCATAGTTGATTTCGCGTTTTTGTGGTACATAAAAAAGGTGCTGTAGAACTTTGAACTTTTGTGATGATACAGAACTTTGGTGACATTTTGGAGGGTTTGCAGTAATTTCAGATACTTGTGGAATTGTGGTGGAACTTTTGGTGGTACTCCGTATTAACAAGATTTTTAATTGATTAGCATTCTTGATTCTACACACTGAAAGGCTTAAGGAAATAAAAAACGTAAATAATGAAATGTAAAATTTTGTCCATTTGGAAAGCCTAATTAAGCTTTATTAGTTTCCGGTATCTATAGTGTGCGCTCAACTTATTGGCAAGGAAGATTGGGGCATATGAGAACGTGGGAGCTTTATTGTGGTGATGGGGAAAGGGATGTCTGGAAAATGGTTTGGAGTTTAGGAGGACCCCCAAAGCTGCACCATTTTGTGTGGCGTGCCTGCAAAGGATCGTTGGGTACTTTGGATGTTTTGTATAGACGTCAGATTCGCAACTCAAGTGTGTGTACCATCTGTGGGGCTGAAAGAGAAACCATAATCCATTATCTTTTCTACTGCAAGCATGCCCTGAATATTTGGAATTATAGTGAGTTCGGTGCTCTAATTGCTGAAGCCCCCCACGAGTCTTTTGCAGATCTGTTTTGCTGGTTGGTGAGCAAGGTCGAGAAACCTCAGCTTCGTGTTATTATGTGTTTAGCCTGGGCTTCATGGCATTGCCGCAACAAGGTTATTTTCGATGGAGATAATGATGTTAATGGTGTTCAGGTGGCCATGGGTTTTGTTAAGCTCTGTGAGGATTATGATGTGTATAATGTGAAGGTTGGTGGTCGTGTGTGTGTGGCAGGGTCTGCTGCTCCTTCAAATACAGCATGGAAACCACCTGAGCAACAGTTTGTGAAGGTTAATGTGGATGCTTATGTGCCTGGTAATGCGGGGGTGAGTCTTGGTGTGGTTATCAGGGATGAGAATGGGGCTTTGTTATGCGTGGCTGTGCAAAAGACGGGGTGTAGATGGCAATCAGACTATGCTGAAGCGGCTGCAGCGAGATACGGGGTGGAAGTTGCCAGCAGGTTGGGCTATGCTTATGTAGTTCTTGAGTGTGATGCTTTGAATGTCGTTCGTGCTGTTGCTGAGAATCAACAAGGAGCTGCTCCTATTTTTACTTTCGATGAAGATATTAGGCGTATTAGTGTGGTGTTTTCTTCTTTTAAGTGTTGTCATGTAAGGTGTGTGGGAAATACCGTTGCCCATTTAGTTGCTAGATGGGAGTCTGAGATTAATTCTGAACGTGTTTGTATGAATTGTTCCCCCAAAGTTTTCAATCTTTGGCGGAACTTGATTTGATTTAATAAATTTTCCCGTTTGCCTTAAAAAAAAGTCTCCGGATTTCAAAAAAAAATGAAATGTAAAATTTCAATGCTTGCTCGACATGACATGTGCAAGGAGAGAAGGGGTATCATGTATGGAGTACTCCCTCCGTTTTTAAATACTTGTTCCATTTTTCCATGCGTGCAGTTTTAGGAGAAATTGGAGAAAGTAATAAAATGTGGAGGTGGTGGGGTTGGTGGAAGAATAAAAAATTGTAAAAAACTAAAAGTATTTTTTGCCACAGTAGTGTATTGTAATGAAATTTTGTGTAGAACTGAAAGGGTCATTTGTGAACAACTGCCCATTTTTTTTTATTTGTTTAGATCTACCGGCAAGTTTGGAAAAATTTGGGTAGCACTACCCACTAACATTTTTCATCCAATTAAAACGTTTTTTGGCCCAATTTTTCACTTTTTTCAATTACAATGGCCAATTAATACTAAAATAACCAAAAAAAACCCCAATTCAATTAAACCCCAAACATTAGAAATCAAAATCCCCAAATAATACTAAACTCATGAACCCTAAAATGAATTCTAATTAAAACCTTAATTAGGTTAATTAAGGTAAATTAAAACCTTTATAAATTGGGAGAGTTAATTGGGTTGGAAAAGTGAAAAAAGTGCGCTCCGATAACGTCTTAATTGGACGAAAAATGTTAATAGGTAGTGCTACCCAAATGTTTTCAAATTTGTGGGTAGTTCTAAAAAAAAAAAAAAGGTAGTTGTTCACAAATGACCCTATCTTTAGGGTAGTTCTACACAAAATTTCCGTATTGTAATTTTGGGTTACAAGTTTATCTCCTCCATAAACAATGGCAAACTTGTAAATAACTTGTTTTAAAATTATCTATGTGCCACTTGTATTCTTTTTACACTGGTGTCGAGATTTAAACATTAAAACTGAGCTGAACTGCACTGTTTATGAGAGAAGGAAAATAGGAACTGAATTGAATAACTTAATTGAAATTAAGCTGAAGAAAATAGGGCCTTAAGGCCTGTTCACATTTACTTAATTTCAGTTCAGCTTCAATCAGTTCAGTTCAGTTCAGTTCAGCTCCAATCAGTACAGTTCAGTTCAGCTCCTAATTTCCCTCTCTCATAAAATATTCATTTCAGCTTTGTTCAGTTCAGTTCAGCTCCAATCAGTTTAGCTCCAATCAGTGTAGTTCGGTTCAGTTCAACTTAGTTCAGTAAATGTGAATAGACCCTTAATCCACATTTATATTTAAATACTTATAAGTGTTAGAGTAATAAAAAAAAAAAGTTATTGTTAGTCATTGCATTCTAATTTAATCACAATTAAAAAAAAATTAGTAAGCCTTTAAAAAAAATGTAAATTAATATAAGGTCTTTTAAATTATCTAACATAAAAAAGAAATTATTCAAAATATTACTTAGAGCAAATCCAAGTCATACACTAGTTTTTCATTATATATAGAATAATCATTTTTATTGATTTATTAAGTTTTGTTATACTTTGTTTATCGAAGAGGGAGCCCCAGTTAAACTTCAAGATATCTTGATGACAAGATTATAAATTTCGTTAACATTTGAAAAAAAAAAAAAAAAAAAAAATCTTCATCATCTTCCACCTCCATGGTCCATCCTTAATTTCTTCCTCCTTTCTTGTGATTCTATTCTGTGTTACATTACAATTTCAACTATTCTTGCTACTTCGGATTTGACAAACACCTATTTACATTTTACTATTACTTATGTTCAATTCACATAATCTGATCTAACCTGATCTAATTTGATTTGGTAGTGTGATGAGCTCTTTGTACACCGTCAAATAAGATTAAGATCTATGATGCACGGACACGCCTGCCAAGTGGCGTGTCCGAGTCGACACGCGTGTCGGACACGGACACGCGTGGGACACGGGGGGATACGTCTTGGACACGCGAAAATCCGTGTCCGTTTTTTTTTTTGAATTTCTTCTGTACGGACACGGGCCGTGTCTCACCCAGACACGGTCCGTTTTGTGATGGACACGCAATTACGGCTTTACAAGCCCAACTTCCTCCATTCTCTCTGACTCTCTCACATTCTCAATTCCTCCATTCACAATTCACAAACCTACTGCCTTACTCAAGCTCCCTGAGTCCCAGACCGTCAGCCACTCACCGTCGCGCCGATAACTGCCGTCGCATCACCTGCTGCTGCTGGTCCAGACCGTCACTCAGTTCACCGTCACTTCGTCGCCTACAACCTACTCTCACAGAGACACAGACTTCACTCGCCGCTCGTTGTTCGTCCTCAGCCACCACCCCAGTGTCGCCAGCCACTAGTCCACCAGACCACCACCAGGTAACTCGCTCAACCTAGGTTTCAGGCCGTGGCTTGACTGGCTTCTGTACTTTGTTTTTTTTAAATTCAATTAATTCAGTCGCTAACTCGCTCAACCTAGGTTTCAGGCTGTCGTTGTTCGTCCTCAGCCACTAGTCCACCACCCAGTACCGTCCGTCGCCACTCGCCAGCCACCAGTCCACCACCAGGTAAGGGTTATGTGACTTCTGTCTTCTGTACTTTCTTTTCTGAAATTCAATTGCTGAATGCTGATGTTAATTGTGAGGTGGAGCCGTGGAGGCAGTATCACTGTAATTCGCAATTGTTAATTGTTAAATGTGATGTTAATTGTTAATTGTGATGTTAATTGTGAGATGGGTTCAGCTGTCAAATTGTATTGTGCCCTGGTTGCTGAAATTGTATTGTATTGTTGACTCGCTAACTTGCTGGTTGCTGAAATTGTATTGCTGAGTTGCTGACTTGCTGGTTGCTGAAATTGTATTGCTGACTTGCTGGTTGCTGAAATTGTATTGTTGTGTTGCTAACTTTGCTGTGTTGTCTTGCTGAAATGTGTTGTTGTGTTGCTGAAATTGTCAGGAATGTCTTCTAGTTCCTCTGCTTCATGCAATGTCAGTGGTAGTAGTAATTCATCTGAGTCAATGAAAGACCTCTACCCTTTGTGGAAGTTTGTTGTTAAGGGTGATAAAATATCGGGTGGTGGAGGAAATTATAATTGGAAATGTAACTTTTGCGGCGAAGTTAAAAATGGTTCATACACTAGAGTGAAAGCTCATTTGCTAGGTGAACAAGGGAAAGGGATTCAAACTTGTAATAAAGTGAAAATTGATGACCTTGCTAAACTAAGATCGCTTCATCGTGAATCCGAGGATTATAAAAAATCTTTGTTACCAAAAGTTCCACCTTTTTCAAATGAACCCATATCTTCTCACACATCAACTGAAGCTACATCAATGAGACTAGGTTCATTTGATAATGTAAAGAAGAGGAAATCAAAAAATACAATTTCCGATGCTTTTAATGTGAAATCTCGTGACCACTTGGATTCTGAAATTGCTAGAATGTTTTACACAGGGGGGTTGCCTTTTAATCTTGCTAGAAACCCTTACTATGTTAGTTCATATACAATGGCTGCCAATTCTAATCTCTCTGGTTATAAGCCTCCCGGATACAACAAACTTAGAACAACTTTGCTTTGTAAAGAGACAGAAAATGTGGATAGGTTATTACAACCTATGAAAGCCACATGGAAAACAAAAGGTGTTAGCATTGTTAGTGATGGGTGGAGTGATCCACAAAGAAGGCCTTTGATTAACATTATGATTGCTTCTGAAACGGGTCCTATGTTTATGAAAGTTATTGATTGCTCGGGTGAGATTAAGGACAAAGATTTCATTGCTACCTTACTAAGTGAGGTGATTGATGAAATTGGAGATCAAAATGTTGTTCAAATAATCACAGATAATGCAAGTAATTGTAAGGCTGCAGGGGAATTGGTTGAGGGTAGGTATCCTCATATATATTGGACACCATGTGTTGTTCATACACTTAATCTTGCAATGAAAATCATCTGTGCAGCTAAGAATGTGTTGAATAATGTTGAAGTATATGATGAATGTCATTGGATAACGGAAGTTCATGCAGATGCCTTGTTCATTAAAAATTACATAATGAATCATTCGATGAGGCTTTCAATGTTCAATAAGTTTTCGCCATTAAAACTACTTTGCATTGCCGACACTCGTTTTGCTTCAATTGTGTGCATGCTTAAAAGGTTGAAACTCCTTAAAACATCACTTCAATCAATGGTTATTAGTGAGAATTGGTCCTTATACAAGGATGATCGACGCGGGCAAGCCTCACATGTAAGGGAAAAGATTTTGGATGAAATATGGTGGGAAAAAGTACTAATAGGAGAGGTTGGTATTCTAGAGATGGCCGAGCTCTCACTTGATGAACCCGAGATGGAGAATATGATTTTTGATGATGTACTTGGTGATGGTGAAGAATGAAACTATTAGTACTTTTGTTTATTTTATTTATGATTTGTAAAACTATTATTAAAACATGTATTTGGTTTGATGGTTTCTTGATATGTATGAGACTACGTTCGTACACTTTGTTTATTTACTTGTTTTAACAAAATTGTGTGTTTTGAGGCTAATTATTTAGTGTTTTATTGAATAGGTTGTCAAATTCTCGTTTTTTTGATATATTATATGCCTTGTTATATGCCGTACCCGTGTCCCCTATTTCAGGATTGCCGTTTTCCCGTGTCCGTATCGTGTCCGTGTCCGTGTCCGTGTCGGTATCCGTGCAACATATATTAAGATCGATGTTACTCTAACTTAGCTAGAAGTGTCAATCGCGGCCAGTACATGAATCATTTTTGCTTAATTTGAGACCTAGTCAAATGTCATATGAAGAATAAAGTAATGAAGCTTGAAAGTAATCTTTTTTGACAATATTTTTTTAGGCAGATCAATTGAAATCCAGTCCTATCTCTTGAGCAATCAACCGTAGATCTGTAATGGCTGTAGTTAGTCACAACTCACAACATTATACATGATTAAAATTCTTTTTTTTTTTGACAAATACATGATTAAAATTCTTGAAGCTTAGATAATAATTTATAAGCCAAAGAATTTAGCAGAGTTATCCCAGTTTAACAATATGATCATCATATAATTATACTATGTTAATCGGACACGGCTAATATCACGATATGTCCGTGCCGACACGACACTTCATGGACACGGACACATGACACGCGTCCGATCCTTCAATGTGCACTCAGACACTTCCATTAAGTGAGGAGAGGAAAAAGAGAAGAAACATGAAAGAAAAATATATCTTGTTCGAAAACCGCTATTAATATAAAGAAGATGGAGATAAGAAGATTGTCATTTATTAGGAGAATTTATCGAGGAAAGAATTAAAATAAAAAAATAGGGGTAGACGTATAATTCATTTATATAAATTTAAGTGACGTATTGACATGTCCCCGTACCCGTGTCCAAATATCGAACAGAGTCCCCATGTCCTAAAATTTTGGAACTTGCCGGATCGGACAATTGAACATGTGTCTGTATCCGACACCCGTTCCGGAGACCATGTAACATAGTAAGTATATAAATATATTAATCTACCTTCCAGATATCAATGTCATAGTAATTTCATTATTTGAACTTGAATGGGCGTTGCTTGAAACAGAATTATGTGGCATATTCCTTTGAAAATAAAAGCCAGGTTCTTTAGGTTCTGGCAATTGGCTATCTCCACTTAACATGGCGGTAACGAAAGACATACTAGGCCTTTCTTCTGGATTCTGTTGAACGCACAGCAAGCCTAAGTGTATCGATCGATGCATTTCGTATTCGTAGTTTGGGTTCCGAATTGATGGTTCTACAATGTCCAAAGTCTTCTTGTCTCTGAAAAGCATCCATGTCTACATAACATAGACAAAATCAAGTTAGTTGGTCTGTTCAACTTACTCAAATATGTTTCAGCAATTAGTTTATTTAAGTGAAAAGTATTTTAGATCAGTTAAAAAGCAACATTGTTCTACTTGGTCTACCACATTTAAGGAGACCAAATTTTAGTTGAGATAGAACTCAATAGATCGAATTGTTTTAAGGGAAAGTGCAGCACTGATTATAGCTGAAATGAGTAAACTTCTTTGAAAAGATCTTCGAAAATATATCATGAACTTATATGGAGGATAAATGATGTAGACGTAATTTTCTCCCTTTGGTATCACCCTAAGACTTTAACCAACTTACTAACCAAACTTTAACCATAAGAATGTTTCGATAATTGCCTGTAAAATATGATTTATCAAAGATAATAACTTGCACAAATTCTACATTCCTGTCTCAATCCTAAAAAGGTTGTTAAAGTTGTTGCATGCTTGAAAGAAGATATGGTTCATAAGATACAGTCTGAAATTAGAAAACAAAGAGTTGAAAAGTTGCAACCAGAGAAAGGTACGACTGATCTTACATGTCCAAGAAGGTTGTGTTGGTGATCTGAATGTTTGAACCCTCTATTTTTCTTGCCAGAAATAATCTCCAGTACCAATACTCCAAAGCTGTAGACGTCAGATTTTACTGAAAATACCCCACCAATCGTGTATTCAGGAGGCATATAACCGCTGTCACAAAATAACATACAAAGTATGTAATTAGTCATCAACATAAGGATAAGATACAAGAAGTCAAGGAGTGTAAAGTGATGTAGGAAAATTACTATGTTCCGACTACCCTGACAGTCATTGCCTCGTGTTCATTCCCATCAAAACTTCTAGCCAAGCCAAAATCTGAAATTTTGGGGTTCATCTCAGAATCAAGTAATACATTGCTTGCCTTAAGATCTCGATGGACTATTCTCAATCTAGAGTCTTCATGAAGATAAAGCAGACCTCGAGCAATCCCCTTAATTACATCAAAACGCTTTGTCCAATCCAATGTAGAATTGTTCGTTTCATCTGCAAATACATCAGAATTGTAAGCTTTTCTATTAATCGTGTGTTGCCAGTGATGGGTGCAGTAAATTTGGATGATTTCAATCATTTCATAGTGATTTAAATGTAAAGAATGCCTAGTTTTTTGTATTAATGATTGTCAATGCTCTAATCTAAAGCTTCAGTTTCAGGACAAACACCGTAAATTTTACTGAACTTATTAGTTATTCTGCATGTAAAAAAAAAAAAAAAAAAAAAAAAGGAAAAAAGGAAAGAAAAAAGTTTCAATGAAAGTGATAAAATAAGCATGGATGTGAAGTCTAGAGAATATCAAACCAAATATGAAGTGGTCCAAGCTTCTATTGGGCATGTATTCATAGATTAAAATCCTTTCTTCTGCTTCAACACAGCATCCATTAAGTCTCACAAGATTGCGATGCTGAAGACTAGCAATAAATAAAGCCTCATTCTTAAATTCATTTATTCCTTGTCTTGAATCTTTTGAAAGCCTTTTCACTGCTATCTCTTCCCCATTGTTCAGCAATCCCTGGGAATTATTAGACGTGGCAATCAGAACTGTACACCAATTTAGAAGTAAAACCTGTCTAATTCACATTTATTTAATAAAAATATATGAAATATCATAAAAAATATCGTCCTTTCAATAAGGATGTTCACCAAACAATATAACAGATATCAGTTGCCCAACTCGATTCCTAACAGCATTGGAGTCTCTGACAGTAATACTTGTATTTACTTACATTGGCCAGTGCCTCTGTAAACAATCAAGTAGTAAAGCAAATGACTGAATCTGATACCTTGTAGACAGACCCAAAGCCTCCTTCTCCAAGCTTGTTGCTGGGTGAAAAGTAATTGGTAGCTTTCTCTACCACACCGAAGGCAAATATTGGCAACTCCGACTCCTTTTTGTTGCTACGGTTTTCTTGTTCACTTTCCCTTGTTTCCTGTGACCACAGATAAGAAATAAAAAAAATAAAAAAATTGGTAGAATAATTATGAGATTGACCAAAGCACAATTTTTTTCCTACAGTGGAACCAGCATGTTTCAGACTTAGAAAGTTATACTGCTACTACAAAATAAATTTTCAGTTAAAACCACAGGATGTTGAACTTTCAAACATCAGTTGAGATTCAGATAAAAAGAAAACAGCATAAGTTTTTTACTGACTTCTTTTCCTCCCCTAGTTCCTTTTTTGCCTTCCAAAAAAGATAATAGCGCCACATATAAGCAAGACAGCTGATAAACTGGAACCTACTGCTATCCAGATTCGTCTTTTTCCACCAACTACAGAAATGACAGTTCAAAACAGGAAAAAAAAGTTCGGACCAGAAACAAAAAATTTATAAGAATGTTAATTTTTTTAACATAGAAAATCAAAACTGAAGATAAAAAAAAAAAAAGTTTTAAGGAACAGCATCAGCAATAAATCCTTACTAGAGTTGGAGGACACCCTTACGTAAAGGTCTTGTCCAGGGCCATTTATAGCTCTCAAATCCATTAAAGTATCAAACCAAAGCAAGCAACCACTTCCTCGACCTATGAAATTTAAATTTGCACAAGCTGTACAGGAGCAATTCTGGAAGCATCTGTGCTTCCATTCATCTAGGTTCATGGTCGTATAATACCAGGAATATCTTGTGTCAGGCAATTTGACATTGGAATATTTCGTGAACCCATTGTTAATGCTGCAGTTTAATAGGCCGTTATGAACGCACCCACCTGACCAAACCCCATTGTTCCAATCTTTGGGTGACTTTGGCACAAACCCTTTCAGACACTGACATTGAATAGAATTTGCAAGGTTACAAATACCAAATAAGCCACAGGATGCATAAGTGTCACATCTATCATTTGGCTTATTATAAAGTGGTTCCCAATCACCTGTATTATTATTCCAATTAAGACGTTGAATACTTCCATCAATATTCAAAGTCCTCCTAGTTGGGATGTCAGACATTGTATAGGTATAATACATCTCCTTGTTACTAAAAACAAAGCTGGCCAAAGTATCGTCTGGTAACATAGAGGTTCCAGAGAACCAAACACCATTCCAAGGGCCATCCTGGAACAGCTCAACAGAACCATTTCTAAAAACAAAAGGCTGTGGATATCCATGAGGATCAATTTTATATGTATAGCTACCCGGAGAAGGATCCTCACTACTTGTCCATGATGTCAGAAACCGATCAAACCCAGTAACAAGATCCCTTCCCAACTTCATTTCTGGCAGCATGGTATCAATAGGATAGTCAAAACTACGCCATAAGATATTATCAGGGTTGTCATCATCTTGATCTCTTATAACAAGGTTTCCATTATCCAAAATCTTCGCAATTGGATTCTTTACTAATCTTGTTGTATTGGTAGACCACAGGACTCCTCCAGAACCATTGAAAAGTTTAAGAACAGAGTTGTTGGTAACCTGAAGCACACCAGCAAAATCAAGAATGGGGGTTTCTCGATTGGCAACCCAAACAACCGTTGGACTTGGGATTTTCTTGAACCAAATCCCGACATATCTCTTCTCATTAGTGCCTGGGAAGAATCCCAGCTCAAAATCTCCACCAGCAGACACTAAAGTCTCCGAAGAATTATCTCGAATAGATTGACCTAGAGTGATTGTATCTAAAGCTATGCAAGTAATGATCAGAGACAAAAATGACCATAAAAGAGCTATACCATACAAAGTTGTCATCTTGCTTTCAGAAGAAAATTGAATGAACAATGTGCAAGTAAAGCTAACACAACCAAACAAGAGATCCAATTATTTAGTTCAGACCTTCTGAAAGGAAGATTGCACTGCTTCTGAGAGAACAAATCAATTGTAAAGCTCATATATAATTCAAAATTTTACAATGTCATTAATTGAAAACTTGAAAAGTCATCCAAATTTTCTGTGGCTAAAATTTGCTTTTTTTTTTTTTCTTTTTTTTTTTCTCAAACATAACTGCTTTAAGGGTCATCCCACTAGACAGATTGATACCATAGTCAACAGCTGCTTCATAGAATTTAACCTTGCTCTATGATTTAGACTTTTTAGTTATTAAGATAAAGTCCCATATAATTATATTTCAACCTTTTGTTACTGTAACTCTGTAAGTTTTTCTTCAATTCTCTTCTCTACCTTTGATTGGTCAATTGATTCTAGAATGTTTAGATTTTTGCAGCATATTTTTCTGCTGTTATGAAAATTGTATGTAGAATATGTTCAATCTTTACGCAATGCATCCATATTCCATGTAATAACAATGAGACGACTGTTTCCTTTGCTAAGTTCAAAATTGGTATGACCAACTCAAACTAGGTATATTCAAGATATTAAAAATCAACATTGTAAATGCTACTAGTCATAATACATCTATTTACGGATTACAAAATATAGAAGTTTGATTTCAGAAAGCAATTTACAGCAGTAATTTTACAGTTTCTGTAGAAGCCATAAGGATACAGGAATGATCAATATGTGCACTTCATCTAGCAGACAGTAAACTAATAGTAATTTTATCATTGGAATGAGATTGTGTGCCTCTTGAGTTTAGTTCTTTGGGCAAATACCTTTGAATGAAGAAGCCAGGCTCTTTAGATACAGGCAATTTGGTATCACCACTTAACATGACAGAAACTTGTGACATGCTAGGTCTGTCTTCTGGATGCTGCTGAACGCACAGCAAACCTATCTGAATCACCATTTGCATTTCCAATGAATAGCTCATGTTCCATATTGATGGTTCCATAATATCCAAAGTAGTGCCTTCTAAGAAATGCATCCAAGCCTAGACAACATATATCAGTAAGATTACTCAGCCGTACCAAACTAGGGAGATAACAATAATATGCAACCTTAAATTCCCTCCGTTTCATGATAATGATCACACTCTCCATAATTATGTGTTTCAACTTTCAAGTGAATATTTACACTTTTGCATTATCCATTTTAGGGTAAATGACCCACCTCAGTCAGTTCATTTTCACTATCTTTTCCCAATTAAACTTACAACGTACATTCCACTCAGCCTATTATTTATTATTCTTCCTTTTACTTATAACATTTCACTCAACCTACTATTTTATTCCTTTCATATTCTCACAACACTCCACTTAACTTTTTTTTTTTTTTTTTTTTTCCTAACAACATTCCACTTCCACCTTCCTGTATTCTCTCATATTTTCCAAACATATCTCATTGTGTGTGAAAATCTCAAATGTAACCACTATAGTGAAACTGAGGGAGTAAATACTGCCTCCATTTTTGGGGCGATTTGCATTTACAAAATTATAAAGCTTCATGGTACTGCTTATTATGATTAAATATTTTTGGCGAAACTTGGGCTAAAACCATGCCAATGCATCTTGGTCATCACACCTAATCACTAACGCAATGGTCAAGTAATTGTTGTTTAAACTCATTTCCCATGTAATATCCTAAAGATGGCATGAGGGTTTCTTATCTTCAATAAGAAGAGGGCTAAAATCACAACTTCACCAAGAGCAACAGAGATAGGAGACAGGAGAATTTTTCTGATGACATGATGGTTTAATTCAGCATACCACATTAGCACCAAAACCAGGGGATAGCCTAAACCCTAAGCAATAATTGCATGACCTTGATCGGCATTTTAAGAAAGGAAGATTAATCTTACATGTCCAAGCAAGCTGTGATGGTGATCTGAATGGATGAATCCTCTGTTCTTCTTGCCACATACAATCTCAAGCACTATTACTCCAAAGCTGAAGACATCAGATTTCACTGAAAATAGGCCATCAATTGTATATTCAGGAGGCATGTAGCCGCTGTAACAAAACAATAAACGTTAGCATATATATGGACCTGAAATGAGAGGGGGTAAGTACAAAATGAGGAGAGGATATTACTATGTTCCAACCACCCTTTTTGTCCGTGCCTCATCTTCGCTTCCAATAAAACTTCTTGCCATGCCAAAGTCAGAAATTTTGGGGTTCATCTCATTATCAAGTAAGACATTGCTTGCCTTAAGATCTCTGTGAACTACTCTCAATCTTGAATCTTGATGAAGATATAGTAGGCCACGAGCAATCCCCTTGACTATCTCAAAACGCTTTGGCCAATCCAATAAGCCACTGCTTGTTTGATCTGGTAAAATTCAGAAACAATAATTCTTTTGTTATGGATGTATATATCAAATATATCGAATTATACAATTAAGTGAGTATTTAAGGAGCAAAGCTCCAGCCTATTGGTTCCTAATTTCAAACATTGGGGAGGGGAGAGGCCGTACTTATTGATGGTTGCTTGATCCGTGAGTCCACAATCCAACTTACTTACTGATTGACTTACTTACTAAAGGAACATGTTAGTACAATTTAGATCATAGATGTCAAGGCTAAGAAGTGGTTTACCAAATAAGAACCGGTCCAAGCTATTATTAGCCATGTATTCATATATCAATATCCGTTCTTCTGCTTTAACACAACATCCTATAAGTCTCACAAGGTTGCGATGCTGAAGCTTGGCAATAAATAGAGCCTCATTCTTAAACTCATCCAGCCCTTGGTTTGAGTCCTTCGAAAGCCTTTTCACAGCTATCTCTTGCCCATCATTCAGCACTCCCTGAATTTATACAGCAGGAAATCAAAATATAGAAAGGGGTAAAGATATACAAAGTAAAAAAAATAAAATTAATTTGTCCAATACGTACAATGAGAATAACCATGCAACAAAAAATATACTTCAGAGTTTGGATGATATAAAAAAACCTTGAATAAGTGACTCACAAGAGCTTCATTGGCTTACATACATCAGATCCTTTACAAGTTGTCGAGAGTAGTAGAAGTCTCCGATATGATCTAATATTATAACTAATGACATAATATCATTTTATAATTTCTAACACACACAAAATAGAGCAAAATAGAGCTTAAAGAATGTTAATCTTGTTTCTGTAATTTATATTTATGGGTAAACCTCTGAAAGTTCAGCAGAATTCTTTCCCAAGAAACTAAAAGATACAGTAATAATTGTTATATAACTCCTACATTGAAGGATCAAATATCAAAGTCAATCCATGTTAAACATATGCAAAGAGCCAATAAACATAATTTTTTTTTTACCCCCCACCCTGACCTCCTCATAATCTCTACTTGAACTAGGAGAGAGGAGTGTTGACATGAGGGGGTCTGATGTGCTTCAGAATGATAATTTGTGCAATGCTAATATTTCTGACAATTGGCATGATTTGTGCAATGCCAATATTTCTGACAATTCATATCTTCTTCAACAATAAGTTATGCTAGTAAATTAATAAAAAATTAAAACTACTACCTTATAGACACATCCAAAGCCTCCCTCTCCAAGCTTCTTGGTATGTGAAAAGTAATCGGTAGCTTAAATTATTACGTCGAAGGGAAACATAGGCAGCTCACTTTCTTCCTCATGCTTTTCAATGCCATTTTCTTTTTTACTTGCTAGATCCTTAACTGTGAACAAAGAAATACCACGTTTAATAAATAAAGATATAGAAGATTGATCCAGGGCTAAAGGGGTTCCTCAAATGGCTCATATATACACCGTATCAATTTCTATAATTTCTGCTATAGTGTCATGAGATGGAGAATATCCTAAATTATGATAATAATGGTTACAGGACCACAGAATATTGAGCTCTATAATTGCTATGATAGTATGGAACTTCGGACTAAAAACAGAACAAGAAAAGAGTACAAACTCCTATCAGTTACCGTCACTGTTGAGCCTCCGTTTCCTCCAACGAATAAAGATCACAGCACAACATAAGATCAGAATCAATACCAAACTGGAGCCTACTGCAATCCAGATCCATAATTTCTTATCACCACCTACAATACAGAGATACACCAAACTAAGTTCTTCAGTTCCAAATTGACTAGGAAAACAAATGAATTTAAACAGAAAAACAGAAAATTGTAAGACATCTTTCAAAGCAATATCAGTAAGATATCACCAACTGGATTAGCACAATTTTCTTATCAGTTACTAATATATAGATTATATAGTATTAGCATCTAGATCCATCTCATAAGTGAAAAGAATAAAAAACAAATGATACTCCTTCCCTATCTTCACACTCATTTATGTAACAGTAATTTTATCAGGATAATTGCTGAATCCCAAAAGAAGGAAAAAAAAAATAAATAAATAAATAAGGAATGCTACTATCATGCAAATAGCAAACATTTTCTCAGGGAATACAAAATGCAGCCAGACAGAAGTACCTCGGAGAATAAGTCCATAACAATATGTTGCAAAGAAGATATTTTGTTCCTTTGATAACCAGATAATGTCATAATACACACCATTACAGATATAATCCTTTGGTTTCTTTCAACAGGAAGAATTAAATCAAGTATAAGCACATTCTCCAACTGAAAATTTAAAAAGAACCAGTAATTAGGTTCTCACCTGACCCAGACGATGCCACCCTTACATAAAGATCTTGCCCTACACCCGAGAGAACTCGCACATCAATCAAATCATCAAACCAAAGCAAGCAGCCCCTTCCTCCTTCAGTGACATCCAAATTTGCATAGGCAACACAAGAGCAATTTCTCAAGCACTTATTCTTGCATTCCTCAAGAGTTATGGTTGTATTGTACCAAGAGGATCTCGTGTCAGGCAATTTGACATTGGAGTATTTTACGAAACCATTGTTGATGCTACAATTTAAAGGGGTATTCAGAACACACCCGTCTGACCAAATCCTCCCATCCCAATCTTTTGGAGATTTAGGCACATATCCTTTTACACACTGACATTGAGGAGAATCCATTAGACTACAAATACCAAACGAGCCACAAACTGCATATGTGTCACAACCATCTATAGGTTTCATAAATATGTGGCCCATCCTTGTGTACGATTGTTCCACACAACTCGCTGCAGAGTCCCATACGGGTTTAAAAGTCTATTGGTGACAGCTGAAAAATTGATAAGCTTATAGACATAGTAAAATTCCTTGTCATTAAAAACAAACTGGTATAATTCTGAAGGATTTGAGTCTAACAAGTTGTTCCCAGAAAACCAGTAGCCGTTCCATGGACCATCTCGGAACTGCTTAGCAGAATCTATGTACAGGAATGGTTGCGGATATCCTTGGGGATCGAACCGGTAGGTATAGCTCCCTGGGGAAGGATCATCACTACTTTTCCAGGATGTTAAATACCTATCTAAACCAGTAACAAGGTCCCTTCCTATCTTCATTCCAGGTAGCTGGGAATCACAAGGATAATCAAAACTTTGCCACAAGAAGTTATCTGGATTGTTGTCAGTCTGATCTCTGACAACAAAGTTTCCTGAGTCAAGAAGTTGTGCAATTGGATTCAGCACTGATCTTGAGGAATTGGTAGACCATATTACACTACCAGTATTGTTCATAAGTACAAGAAGAGAATTGTTGGTGAACCGGAAAACACCAGAAGAATTAAGAAGTGGACTTTCTCGATTTGCAACCCAAACAACAGTTTGATCTGGAACATTTTTAAACCAGATTCCAATATATTTTCTCTCAGTACTGCCTGGGGTGAAAAATCCCAGCTCAAAGGTTCCACCAGAAGACACCAAGGTCTCCCCATCCCGAATGGATTGAGTTGTGGTTAACGTGTCTCGAGCTACAGAGTTAGTAACTACAAATACAAGTAACGATAAAAGAATATATGCAGTTGCTTTCATGATGGTTGATGCAAGCAGAGAAGGCTAGCACAAGCCACTTATAGAAAAGTAAGAAAGAAAGCCAGTACAATCGAAAATCTAAAACGTATATTCCAGCGATAGGTAAGAGCTTACCCTAGATAAAACTTAACTGGGTGCTCAGAATCAGTTCATTCAACATCAGACAAGCATAATTATTATAAATCAATAATCCCAGTGTGCAAAGTATAACAAAAAGTCAGCAACTTCGTGTCAAAATCAGTTCATTCAACATTAGACATGCATATTATTATAAACAATTATCCTAGTGTGCAAATGAACTATAGCTAATAATGTAATCCTCTGAAGAAGATTATTCTATTATGATAATTTGACATAATCAAGAATTTCCAACAAACAAACCCTTAGATGTTCACACTTGTAGTCCCCCCCCCCCACCCCACCAAAGAAAGGACGAGATTTTAGGAAAATGACTTGTCAACCGTCATGAGAGATTTAAGAGAGAGAAAGAGAATATAAATATTCAAAAATGCAACAGAATAAAGTGTTTTTTTTTTTCCTTCTCTAAATTATGTACTGCATTTGCGAGGAACTTTCCAATGGCTATGAGGATTGCAAATTAAAAGGGTTATCCAAACATTTCCCATACATGTACATGGCAGCAAGAGGTATGAGTAAAACAGTTTGACCCAACATTATATATCATATTCATCAGAGCGTCAACATTGACTAGATTTTCAGAGCCGCTTCTTTTGAATAAGTCTTCATAAACCCATTCAACATAGAGTTTTCATGTGTATACTATGTCAAGATTGTCAGCATCATCATAAAAATAGCAAAGAAGTACACTTACACTTGTAAGAAATATATGAGACTGAAATTAAAATAGGAAATGGTAACAAAATGTATAGACTTTAACTTATTTCTATGACTGAATAAAATAAGACGATTGAAATGTGTTGGGAAAACATTATGGTTCATCAGAGCATATAATGCTTACGTACTTCACTAAAAGTAAAATTTCAAGCTGATAAAACTAGCATAAAGTTACAGGACTATTAATTTTTTAATTATGCAAAAAACAGCTTGGATTAGAATTTGGTCTAAATGAAAAAAAAATGGTAATAAAAACATTAAAACTTCATTCAGATATAGATAAATGGGAGAGAAATTAAGGCCATCAAATCAAATAAACTTGTTATTTACTATTGAACATCATCATTGATCACATCACTTTTACATCTAGTGGAGCCTAAACTAATTTTTGTACAGTGAAGCAGTGAAAGTGATGTGAACCAAAACTAGGTGTGCAAAAACAAATTGGCTTAAATTTCCAATGGGTAAGAACTTTCCTGGTTCCTATGCAATGAAACTCAGAAAGACCTATTTACTCTCCTTGAAACAGCTACTTGCAAGCACATTCTTCTCCAGCTCATCCTCTCTGCAAGATATGCAAAAGGAATTTTATAAAAATCCATCGTTCTCCATAAAAATGATTTCAGAGCAAATCCAGAATAGAACAAAAAAATTAAAATGCATGGTGTTCAAGTGAGTAAGAGATCAATGACATAACAATGCATCAATACCTGATGTCTCCAATAAGGTTCCCACCTAGGATGACTTGTTGTAAGGAGCATTCCTGTAACCATGGAAAAAATGTTTCTGAAACCTGAATGAATGATACGGAGAGCTTACTAATTTCTTTTTTTTTCTTTTTCTTTTTTTTTTTCCTAATTTTTTTTCAAGAAAGGGAGAACTTACTTCAGCTTTTGGAATCTCAGTAATTCAGTAGTTTCTTAATATCCATGGTTGAAGATTAAAAATGAATTCTAAGTTTGATTCTATATTGAATTACACCACCCTACCGCCCAACTAGCAATGATACAGATTCATAATTGGAGCTTGATTGAGTTTTGCCAGAAACTGATTCCAGTGGCAAATTCCTTGCCACAAAGAAGCCAGGTTCTTTAGGATCAGGTAATCTAGAGTCACCGCTTAACATGACAGTAACGACTGACATGCTTGGCCTATCATCTGGATGTTGCTGAGCACATAGCAAGCCAATGTGAATCATTCTTTGCAATTGGGGTGCATAACTTGAGTTCCTAATCAACGGATCAACTACATCCAAAGCTGTATCTTCTTTGAAAAGCATCCATGCCTATACAATTTACACACACTAGTCAGGTAATTAACAGACCCCTTTAATAAATGATACTAATTTCAAGTACAACCCCCTATTAGTCTATATATCAATGACATCATGCTACGGCTTAGCTTGGTGAAAGAAAGACTAGTCTTACATGTCCAAGAAGATTATGATGGTGGTCTGGATGATTAAACCCTCTATTTTTCTTGCCACTCACTATCTCGAGAATTAATACTCCAAAGCTGAAGACATCAGATTTCACTGAAAATAATCCGTCGACAGTGTATTCAGGAGGCATGTAGCCACTGCAAAAAAATTAGCAAAATATCAGGAAACTGTCAAGAGAGAGGCAAAAGAACAAGTGAGATTAGAATATTACTATGTTCCAACTACTCGCTTTGTTTGTGCCTCATCTTCGTTTCCAATGAAAGATCTAGCCAGACCAAAATCAGAAATTTTGGGATTCATCTGAGAATCTAGTAAAATATTGCTCGCTTTGAGGTCTCGATGAACAATTCTCAGTCTAGAATCTTGATGAAGATATAGAAGTCCACGAGCAATCCCCATAATGATCTCTAAGCGCTTTGGCCAATCTAGTAAGTCAATGCTTGTTGGGTCTGCCCATAAAGTATGACTGTAAGCTACTGTTGCTAAGGATGTGTAAGTGTCTAACTAGCCAAAGAATATAACTTGGATTAAATTTTCCACTGAAGAACTCCACTCTAGACAAGTCATTTTATTTTATACAAGTAGTTTACATCACTATGTCGTAAAATTTATTTCATTATCCTCAAAACAAATTAAACAAAAAAATATAGTCAATAATTAATGTGTGCACTAGTTACAAAACAGGAAACAGAAATGTAAACATGAAATCTAAAGTAAGCCATACCATAGATATAGCAATCCAAACTTTTCTTGGGCATATATTCATAGATAAGCAACCGCTCATCTGCTTCAATGCAACATCCCATAAGTTTCACAAGATTTCGATGCTGAAGCTTTGCAATGAATATAACCTCATTTTTGAATTCATCCAGTCCTTGTCTTGAATCTTTAGAGAGCCTTTTCACAGCTATTTCTTGTCCATTGCTCAGCACTCCCTAAAAATTATTAAGAGACAAATTTTTATAATAATAATAATAAAATAAATTAAAAGAAAAAACTCTTAGAGTTAACATGATTGTTTCTGTTGTCTAATAAAGTGACAATAATGCCTTTGAGACACAGAAATCCCTACTACAGCTTTCAGATTGTCATAGTATATTGACTTCATCTCTAGACTTGAGCATTCTCTCAAACAATGGAACTGTGAATTACTAGCCATAAAATACTTTCGGAATCAGTTTTCTTATGGACAAAACCCAGAAGCAAGAACAGGATGGCCAATCCTCTACTCTTGCTGGACATGCAAGTAAATAACTGCTCGTTGCAAGTATTAAGTCAAACTCCAATCAACATATTCAGATTTTAAACTGTTCATCTTCAATTCCAAGAAAAGAAAAAAGTACTATGAGCAAGAATCACATGAATTTTCCTCTGTACTCCATTATCTGCATCATTGTTTAAAAAATTTACCCAATGCATCTTTAGTGTGGTTCTGAAAGACGGTAACAACAGCACCAATGCAAGTTAATGGAAGCCTTGAAAGAAAATAAATAATTAGAGATAAATTTAACCTTGTATACAGGTCCAAAGCCACCCTCTCCAAGTTTGTTAGAAAAGGAAAAATGGTCTGTAGCTTTGGCAATCACATCAAAAGCATATATTGGCAGCTCAGATTCTCGTTCACTGTTGTTATTTATGGTGAATCTTCTGCTGGAAGTGCATTTTTCTGCAATATCATAGCATACCAATAAACAAAAAACACGTTCATAATATAGAGACAGAGTATCTCCAAACTTTGGGGTGCAATGAACTACATGCCAGAAGATAGAGTTATCTTCTAAACCCCAAATAATGATAAACCATAGTTTAGAAAGGAATAATAGCAGTTGAAACACGAAACAGAAATCAGCATACCTGCTCTCTTCCGCCTCCTTCTCCACACAATAAAAATTGCAACTCCACAGAGAGACATAAAAGCAAAAATACTGGAAATCACAGCAATCCATACCCGTTTTTTCCTATTCCCTCCTATACATACATAAAATGATAAAAGGTTTGAGTTAATTCTTAAATAGCTCAAGTTCAGCCAGACACACAAAAAAAAAAAAAAAAAAAAGAAAATTGTATCCATGAAAGCCATATTAATCTTGTGAAGATTAGTAAATTTGGGAATTCAACAGATTTTGTCGGCTTAGAGATAGTCAAGTAGCAGTTAAATGTTGATAGTATGCTAATAAAAAAAAAATAAAAAAAATAAAAAAAAAATCCCACAAAAGGTTCTTACCCAACTCTGAAGATGGCACCTTTACATAAAGATCTTGTCCTGAACCAGGTATAACTTTCACGTCAATCACGGTATCAATCCACAACAAGCAGCCAATTCCTCCATTGGTTACATCTATATTAGCATAAGCCACGCAAGAGCAGTTTTGCAAGCATTTGCCCCTGCACTCATCAAGAGTCATTGTCATGTTATACCAGGAATATCTTGTATCAGGCAGCTTAACATTGGCATACTTAATGAATCCGTCACTGACACTGCAATTCAACGAAGCACTACGAACACACCCATCACTCCAACTCCCTGCATTCCAATTTGTGGAGGACTTGGGCACAAATCCTTTCATGCATTGACATTGAGGAGATTTTACAAGGTTACAACTACTAAATGCACCACACACCCCATAAGTATCACAATTATCAATTGGTTTTGAGTAAAATGTTGCCCACCCTTGTGTATGATTATTCCATTCTTGACGTTGAATATTTCCATAAGGGTTTACAATTCTGTTAGTGATGATTGAGATGTTGATGAGCTCATAGACATACGACACCTCCCTGTTATTGAAAACAAATTTATATACCTGAGTAGAATCAGTTGGCAACCTGGCAGTACCGGAAAACCAAACACCATTCCATGGACCATCACGAAACTGCACAACGCCGTCTTTCATAAGGAACGGTTGTGGGTATCCTTGAGGATTAATCCGATATGTATAGCTACCTGGGGAAGGATCATCACTGCTTTTCCAGGAAGTAAGGAACCTGTCAAACCCAGTAACAAGGTCTCTTCCCAACTTCATTCCCGGTAACTGGGAATCGCAGGGATAATCAAAACTCTGCCACAAGAAATTGTCAAGGTTACCATCATTCTGGTCTCTGACAACAAGATTTCCTGAATCCAAAAGCTGTGCAACTGGATTCAATCCTGATCTCGATGAATTAGTAGACCAAACAAATCCTCCCGCGCCATTTGCAAGTACCAAAACAGATTTATTGTTGAACTGAAGAACACCAGAAGAATCAAGAAGCGGAAAGTTTCGATTGGCAACCCAAACAACAGTCTGAACTGGGATTTTCTTAAACCAGATTCCGACATATCTTCTTGAGCTACTGCCACTACCAGGACTGAAGAATCCTAACTCGAAGTTCCCATTTGCAGAAACAAGGACCTTACCATCTTGGAGAGACTGGTTTACAGTAATAGTATCCTGAGCAGTAGAGGCAGTTAAGATGAAATTCAGGAGTAGCCAGAAAAGAAGAAAAAAGCCATATGAGGCGGCTGTCATCTTGCACATTTTTTATTGCAGAACACAATGAAATTGATTCATTCAAAAGAAAAAGGGGAAAAACTTTACTCAAATAGCACACAACTTAATTCAAATAGCACGTAAAACTCACGAAAACTTGTAGACAAACACATTGAAGCTAAAAAGCAGTCTCAAAAAGACTATATCAACGCTCTCCAATAATAGAAGGCCTAACACTTCTATCTATTTTGGCAAATAAAACATCACAATCACTTACCAAAGTCAGCATAACAATTGCAAATAATTGAGATTTTTCAACCATGTTAGACCCACTGCTGGCCACTTTTATCAGATATTTTCACATAGAATTTCATAATTTTGCATGTTGTGAAATGTGGACATCTTCTCCAAGACAAAGGAAGATAAAGCCAAACACAAGTCAATGATTTGGTCAAATTTACTTACATATTCAACAATCAAAATTTCTAAGTCCAATTAAAACTAATGACAAACTTTGACACACTATTATAAGCGTATAATTATTGAAAGAGGTGAAAAGAACTTGTAACCCAAACTTCAGTGTATGACCCTTTTTTGTACTGCAAAACCTTCAATAAAGCTCTACTAGTTAAAATGAGTGCAAGGTTAAACACCGAAAATGAAAATTAATCCTCAGTAGAATGTTCAAAAGTTCTGCTCAATCATCAAGTAGTTGAGGAAAAGGATGAGCTATAAATGAAAATTGATTAACATGATATGATCTGTCAAGTGGGATTCAAAGCACATGTATATTTTATTTGGCCAGTCAACCATTGTGTACTACTCTAGTATTTTAGTACATTTAAGATAGGTGTATTGTGCTGTAATAGTGTAATCCATAAATAAACAAGACTACAAGATTAGGTACTTGCATTTATGACCCCTGTTAATTTTACAAGGCAGTATCTTAACGTTACCAAGAAAGATATAGTCGATCAGGCAACATGTCTAAAATTGTTTTGATAAAGATAGATATTGCCCAAGAAAAATCTTCTCCCATAAAGAAAGGGTGATTATAAAATGCATCTATAGTTATATTTACTATAGGCATTCTATACAAAAAGTAAAAATTCAATGGATAAGAAAGAGAAAGACTACCCAAGTAAACAAGACATCATAAGGTATTAAACAAACATGCATTTTAGTTATGACGACTTACAGAAGGAATAAAAACACACACATGGCCCAAGTAAACAGGCAGCAAAAACTTCAGCAAACTGTAGTATGACACTCTTCTTTTTCTTCCTTGTTCAAATTTCACAAGGGGTGCAATGTACAACACTAAAGCAAGTTACTGTGACATAAGTTATTGGTTGGTCAAATTTTTAATATTAGATGCTATAAACGTCAAATTCTCCTATCTTAGCACTACACCATGTACGGGGTACTACATAGACCGTAAAGCTTAATTGGCTACATCCGAAAAGAATCTAACAAGAGCAGCGGGCTTAATGAATTCTAACAGATCCAAAATCCACACCAACACTGCTAGGTACACTCATCTCGCTTCATACATATGTAAGCACCCTACAACTCCAAACATGCAAAATAGTACACCTATAAATTAAATAACCCCACTAATCCTCAAATGTAATTTGCTTTCAGTTCTCTATAAAATACTTTTTCTCTAGTCTCTAAATACATACTAATATTATATATTACATACTACCTTCGTTAATTATTATGTGCAACAAAGGGGTATTAGTTGTGAGACATAAAATATTCATTTGTTGCACATAATAATTAATGGAGGTAGTATATACACTTTCACAGTTGATAACTAACTTAGACATCGAGGGAGTTTCCTCGGTAAAACCCCCCGAAAATAATTGATGTTTGCTATTCCTGGCAGGGCATAAGCATCCAGAGTCCAGGTAAACACACCATATTTTGCAGTAAGCAAAAGAAAATCAAGCCAAAGTATCAATAAATGCTAGGCTGTAGTATATCTATATCATTATATCACAGATCAGAAGATAAATACCTATCTCAGACCCATATAAGAATATTGAACACTTGTGAGATTTTGTGTATCAGTATAAATTTTAAACAACAAGCAAGATAAAAATATGGATCCCGTGATTGGAAAATTGACTTTTTTTTGTCGGAAGATAAAATTAAGGTGCTGTTTTTAATACTTTTGTCAAACTAAGGTATAAATCGTTAAAAAGTAATCTGATAAGGTATTTGCTCACAAATCGACCAAAAACAAACAAAAAAAATTCGAGCATGAGTCGGGGTATTGTATTGTATATTTGTATTCATGTATTATATAAGCTCAATTAGAGCACCCATAAATTATTACTTGTACATTGAAACCTAGATTTTTATAAATACTCCAACACATGACAAATTCAACAAACATTGTCTCTATTTCTCTCGACTTCACCTCTTAGCCAAAATTTACCTTTATTTATAGATAATTGCTTAATTGAATGGTTGAATTGTGTTTAGGAATTAAAAAAAGGAGCTTAACGACGCAACCAAAAATGAAAATCTTAAATTTAATTTGAATAAGTTTTAGACCAACCTTAAAATAAGCTTAAACCTTATCACAAGCTCTAATTTTCCAATACAAAAAACCCTGATAATGATATTTTATGCATGATTTGGTGGTATTTTAATCCAAATATTAATCAAAAAAAAAAAAAAATTGTGGAAACAAGAATTAAAGCAAAATTCACAGTAAAAAATATCATAGTAAACAGAGAAAGGATAAAGAATAATTACCTAGGAAAAGACGACAAGATGATCATGATAAAATTAATTGGACATGCTTCTTCAATTTGGCATCAAATTTCTAAATGAATTTTTAAATTGACGTATTCCGAATAATCTATACAACGAAGTACCTTACCAGCCTTACCACGTATTTTATCAACCCAATTAGGCCCTGTTCTTTTGAGCTTCTGGACACAGCAGAGTAGATTTCAGCAGAGCAGAGCAGAGCCACGTATAATTACTATTATTATTACTATTATTATTATTATTATTATTATTATTATTATTAAATATTAATTATTATTATTGATGTTATTATTATTAATTATTAATAATTAATTATTATTATTATTATTAAATATGAATAATTAATTATTTTTATTATTATTAATAAGTACTAATTATTAATTATTATTATTATATTAAATATTAATTATTTATTATTATTATTAAATATTAATTATTATTATTAAATATTAAATATTAATTATTTATTATTATTATTAAATATTAATTATTATTATAATAATTCAATATTAAGTATTAATTTTAAGTAGAGCAGAGCAGGGCAGAGCAGAGCAGATTCCAGCAGAGCAGAGCAGAGCAAAACAGCTCTAAAGAACGGGGCCTTACTGTATGTATACTTGTATAGTACAAAATTTGAATAGTGTTTTTGGGTTGTGATTCAAATTAAATCATTATCATTTGTTTTAAGGCAACAAGAAGGACCTCACTGAACCTCAACCCGGTTTTGTAATATAATATTTACAGATTAGACACTTTGAGAAGGGGAGGGTAAGGGATCCATGCCCTCAAAGTGCCTCTAGTAGAGATTAAACCCCTACCCTCAAAGTGTCTCTAGTGGAGATTAAATTATTTTCATTACCAAGTGTGTTTTTGTAAGATATGACGCATTTGAAAGAACATAAGGTAATACGGAGTACCAATAAAAGACAAATAAATCATGATGCTTTAAAAAGAAAATAGGAGTAATTACCCTTACCAAATGGCTAATAGTGATGTTAGATTTAAGTGATTTCTTTTCGTGGTTAAACCAAATAAATTAGCCTGGGAGGGTAGGGTAAAAGAATAAGTTTAACCTTAGAGGAAGTACTAAGGTAGGTTTAATGCATAACAAATACTAAGATGTTGAAAAACACATGAAAGAGAGTGAAATGAAGAGAGAGATGAATAAGTGGGACCACTTTTAAATGTACCAGTGAAAGCTTATATAATATCATTGGCTATTATAGTATACTATTTCTACACGTACTTAGTACCACTACATACATATACAGTACCACTGAATGTTTAATGGTATTTGATCATCCAGTGGTAGTATTGAATTATTGATCATCCAATGATTAGGGGTGAAACTAATGCGGTTTATTAAAACCAAACTAAACCGAATTAGAAATTTGGTGCGATTTTTTTTTCTAATATGGTTTAGTGCGGTCTGAGAATCCCAAAACCGAATCAATATGATTTGGCTTCATTCGGTTTTAAGATTTGGAAAATTCAAAAATCGAAATCCAAACCGAATTATTGCATATCCAAATTATAGCCTAGCCCAATACTAATTTAGTAATTTGTACCCTACATAATACCTTCGTTAAATGTATATGTGCGACTTTTGCCAAAAACGGATGATCAAGGTTATGTGCAACTTTCCATTTTCTTTCCTATTTTAGTAAACAAAAAGCTTAAAAAGACTGATATACCCTTACTTAAAAAAATAAGATTTGAATAATTAAGTGGTGTGGTTACATTTTCTCTCTCCCTTTTAAAGGGTGTTACTAAATGCCACAAGGAAATTACTTAGGTCGTGGTATTAAATGACTCATCTACCCTTATAAATTCCATGTTTGACATTATTCAATTTTTCTCACCAATTATACTTCTTCCACCACCATCACCCTAAACACCATCACCATCACCACCACCACCCTAATGTCGCCGGAATCACCATCACCCTACACACCATCACCACCACCACCCTAAGGTCGTCGGAATCATCCAATTTTCTCACTATCTATCACACCAAATCAATCACTTATCATACCAAATCAACCGGAAAAAGGAAGGGGCTGACGACAATGGAATCGCGGTGTGGGAAAGGGGTTCGTTTGTCGGGAAACGTGGGGAAAACGCCGGCCAATTCGTCGGTAATTTTTTTTTATTTTCACATAAAATAGCATAGTCGCGTGCTATATGCGACTCCACCACGGTACAGTCGCATATAGCATGCGATTACACCGTGGTGGAGTCGCATATAGCGTGTGACTATACCACGGTGCAGTCACACATAGCACGCGACTCTACCATGGTGTAGTCGCATGCTATATGCGACTGTACCACGGTATAATCGCATGCTATATGCGACTATGCCGTGGTGGAGTCGCATATAGCACGCGACTATGTTTTTTTTTTTTTTTTTGAATTTTGAATTTGAATTTAAATTTCGAATTATGGTTGTAATTTGTTTTTTTTTTAGATTTCGAATTATCATCTATAAATTAATTTTGAATTCGTGATAAAATTAGTAATGTAATTTGAATTATGGTAATCTTATTTTTTTTTTTTAAATTCGAATTAATAATTTTTTTTAATTATGGTAAAAAAAAATTTTGAATTCGAATTAATATTTTTTTTGATAATAAAATTTAAATATTAATCATGTTTTTGTTGATCCATGTTTATCTTTATTCCATGATCATCAATGTTTTTGTTTTGAATCAGTTTATATTTATTCCTAAGATATATATGTATGATTTAAGAGAGTAGTTATTATTATTATGATTTTTTAATTTAAAAAAGCAGTTTTAATTTAATTATAAAAAAGCAGTTTTTTTCCTCAAAAAAAAAAGTTATACTACAAAGACTACGTGGAATCATGGATGACTATGCTATATCAACAATTTTTATTTATTTTCTTTTCTTACAATTGTCAACAAAATAAACATGGATAATTTTTAAAAAAAAAATCCAAATAACTTCTTTTTTTTGAAGTAACAACCAACTAAACGTGAGTTGTGGGGAGTTTTTTTTTTTTTTATTTTTTTATATATAACTAAAAAACCAACTAAAAATATAATTTTTTTTATTTAAAATTAATTTCGAATTAGTCATAAAATTTTTATTTAGCAATAGTAATAAGTAGTTAATAATAATTAATAAATGTAATCATTGTTTTGTTAGATGCAAATATAATTGTTGTTACTAATTAGGGAGTAGTAAATTTGGTTTAGGCATTGGCTTTTAATTTGTTAATATTTAGGATTATGTTATTTAAAAAAAATGATTTGAATAGTATATTGTTTAATAGTAAAATTATTAGTAATAATACTTGAAATAATAATAATTATTGTTAGAATTATGAATATAATAATTTGAAATTTTATTATTATATTAAATAGCGACAAGGTGGAAAATCGATTACGGTGAATAATGTGTTGACTGGCTCGGGGCCGTGACACACTCGAGCCCGAAACATCGATGCCTCTGTTAGGAGAGAAAGGGATGCTGCACGATTGGGAAAGTCTGTTGTTGATGGTGCTTCTGATGATGTATTTGTTCCTTTTGACGACGAGCCTGATTACGGACGAGCTAGTGCGTCTGAGGAGATGGAGGTGTTTGAGGGTAATTTTGATCAGAGTGGTGGGCATGATGACACATCAAGTGTAGTGGTAGGTAGAAGGGCTAGAGATGGTAGGTTTGTCGCTTCTGACACTGGTAGCACCACTAGTAGACGACGTACTAATAAACGTCAAAGACAAGTTGATGATGATTCTTGGATAGTGAAGGAGGACATGCCCGGTGGGCCCCTTGATGGTAGTGTTATTCCTAGTTTCAGAGGCCATGTTGCTCGTATGATATGGGATGGAAAGGAGAGAAACTTGCTAAGGTGTCTGAATAGGGAAAGAGCATGTTACCAGCTTCAGTCATGGTTTGTCGCGCTTTCATCCGAGCAGGTTGCAGTGGTTGAGGGTACAGGCTTGTCACACTTGCCTAGGTGTATGTTTGGACACCTTGATATACCTCTTATTTGTGCATTTGTGGAGCGGTGGCAACCTGACACTAACACATTTCACTTCCCTTTTGGAGAGATGACTATTACTCTACATGATATCTGGCACATTTTGCGCATCCCAATGGATGGGCGTATAGTTTCTGCTCAGGCTACTAGTGAGGAGTTGCGCATACATGCTATGCAGTTTCTTGGAGTGGATAGAGATACACTTTTGGCACCTCCTACACCGCACTATTGTAGTGGTGCGATTTCCATTGATTCCATTATCAACATTTTCTCAAAGCGTAGTCCTGAAACGCAACTTATGGGTTACATGTTACTATTGTTTGGTTCTATGTTATTTGTAGACAAGAGTGCTAGTAGGGTACGACTAGCTGACATCCTCGAGCTCATTCATGGGTGGATGATATTTCAGATTATGCATGGGGAGTCGCCACTTTGGCGAACTTATATCGCCAGTTAGGGATTGCGAGCAGGAGTATGTGCTCAGGCATTGCTGGTTGTTTGACATTACTACAGGCTTGGATATATGAGCATTTCCCACCGTTTCGGCCTCATAGGGAGCGGTTAGTTTGTGCATCTCATGGGGCTCGTGCCTCTACTTGGAGTGTTAAGAAGGAGGGCTTTTCTGATGCTCGATTGAGATCTTTTCATCATCAGTTAGACGAGTTTGATTCGAACATGGTAAATTATAACACTTTCTACATATTTTCATTAAACAACGGTTAATGCGACTTTATTAATGTTTTTACCTCATTCCTTGCAGGTGGTTTGGCTACTCTATGGTCCAAAGCCAGCCTCAGATGTTCCTAGGACTGTATTTACTGGATGGCTTCGTTATCGAGATGTCATTGAGCCATACATGCCCGATCGTGTCTTACGACATTTGGTTATGTACAGACAATTCCTATGCCTATTAACCGTCCAGATTTCGCGTACAGGCCTGCAGATTCGAAATTGTATGAAGTTAAGTGGAATGTCTCGAGTGTTGACAATGCTTGGACCTTGTATCCTAGAGGTTTCCGGCTGATTCTTGCAGAGTTCCAGCGCGCTCAGTGTTCCTCTGATGTTGTGGATGGTTATTATGATTGGTTCACTTACGTGGCACATATCTTTGTTGTTCCAGGAGTGGATGCGGTGTTTCCTGCAGTTCCTGATAGGACACTCCCAGTTTATGTAAGTTAATATTATTTTACTTTAATTTTAATTTATCATATATCTCAAGTTTTGGTACTTATTAATATCTCATTTGCAGTGGATGGGACGGATTGCTCAGGCCATTGAGGGTTGCGTCGACTGCCATCCACGTGTTGCTGATGTGCTGAAAGAATGGGATGAGTATGCTAGATGATTATGTTTTATTGATGCACTTTATATTTTGTACTGGACGATTTGCTACTATTTTATGTTTTAGATTTGTTATGTAATTGATGGACTTGACTATGTCACTATAACTTTTAGATACTTTTATGTACTAGTTTTTATTTGTTTATTTATTTTTTGTCTAAATTGGTAAGCAACTACTATAAATAAGCATATAACATAAGCAATTTCTTAATGTTAAGCATATAATAAACTACATTAAAAATGTAAGAAATTGATTAAAGTGAATTCCAATGTATCCTCCTCCTAAGATGATGAAGTAGATGCTACTATTAGTTGATCCCAATTTGCCCTCCTTTCTTGATAAAGCTGCTCCCAACCAATCACACTTTGATCTCTATACATAAACCATGGATCAACAATAGGAGGTACTGGATAGTTTGGCGATAGATCAAGTCGAACATAATGGCGACCAATGTGTGCAATGGTAATCTCAATCCGAGGTCGATCATTAGTAGACGGGGCTCGCAATGGTAGAACTGTCATACACGGATACAACTCTCTTCGTGGGCCAACTCCGTAAACCATAACTGCACAATTCCAAAAATTTGCAATTGGGTACAAATCATCAGGCAAGTCCATGTAATGGTTCGCGCCACAATGTCAACCGTTCCAGGTGATAAGATCAATTGCTTGATCCAAGCCTCCGTGATACAAATGTATGTACTCTGGTCGATTGGCCTTAACCTCGTTCACAATTAAATACCGAGCTTGTATCCAATTGTCTTGCCAACCTAATAAAAAATTAAACAACAAAATTTTAAGTAAAATCATTGGAATATAATGTGACACTTACTTAATATGCAAAGTCTTACCTAAGAAAAAGTCTGCAACACATCGAAATCCACAATTTCCGTCACCCATTACATTGTTCCAATCCTCCACAAATGGTTTGATGATATCGGGAAGCCCATAAAGGTAAGGAAAATCTGAAATGTCTCTTCCTCCTGATGAATAACGAATTATTATTTTTGTAGTTAACATAAACATCAAAGTATAGTAAAATAAACAAAAAATTACAAAAACATAGAGTACACTTACCTCGACCTCCACTACGACCACCATCACCGCGTCCCCCATTACGACCACGACGCCCACGAGTACCACGTGTATACTCCCATGCACTATGGTTACGTCGTGTACTATTTGATTATGGTCTCCCTCTAGTAGTTGTGTTCCTAGGCGGCTCATTAACATCAAATTGATTGGAATAATGGAGATGTTCATCTATTAGGCGAGATACAGAACACATGATTGCTGGGTCACTTCTACTCACCCCACGCACAAGACTCTCAAAAAATCGACTGTCCTGTGACTGATGATCGGGGTCATCCAATGGAGTCGGAACACAACCATCCTCACCAATAACTAGTGTCCTATAAAAGGGTTGCACTTGGTCTAAGTAGAAGTATGTCCCCGAATCAATGGCACGACGTATATCACATGCACAAGGAATCTGATGAGTCGTCTTATAAACACATCCACACCGAACATTCACCTCATGACTTAACTCTCTCATTCTTTTCTTCTCATTACAACAACATACAATGGTGAGAGGTACGTCCATTAAGATGTAGTAATGTCATAACATCATATATCCGCCCATGACTGCGTCGACTGCGCTCAAGTGATTGCTTAATCTGTGTGACCTGATATTCAATTGCCTTGTTTACCTTGGCCCATACAGAATCGAGAGAACCAGTTGAAGTTTTCAACCACCCCTTAAAAGATGAATGTGCACTTTCCACTCTACAATTGGTGACATTGCCGAAGTGAAGCACACCATTGGTCCAAAATTTCACAAATTTCTCCTTATGATTGTTTAACCAAGTGTCCTTCACATAAGAAATCACAGCAGGAAATGCTACATAAGATTCCTCCATTTGCCGAACCGCTCTATTATAATCATCCAATGTGGTGGCATTGAGAATTGGATTCCACCTTGTCAACCTGAAAATTTTGCCTTGATCTTTATTATTAGTTATTTTCTTAACTCTATGCTCTACATCGTTGTTAATATGCCATGTGCATAGTAAATGAGTAGTTCCAGGAAATATTTCCCGAATAGGCGACATCAAACCCAACTCAAAATCGGTTATAATGGCCGTAGGCGATACATCACTACCAACCAGCAACTTTAACTTAACTATCACCCATGCATAGCTCGCAGCGCTCTCATCCTTCATAAAAGCATACCCGATCAAGGAATTCATGTTGCAAGATAGAAGTAACACCAACGAGCTACAAAAAAGGCATTTTGTATTTGTTTGTCTTGTAAGTTGAATCAATGCCAATGACCCACGGATACGTGCGTAAGAGCGCTAGAGACGTAGGATGTGCCATAAATACATGAGTCAAAACATTCGTATCCGGGTCAACCAAGCTTCAATGTGTATACTGCGACTCGATACCAAGTTCAAGGAAATATGTAACAACAGCTCGACCGTCAGCATCTTCAAGTCTCAACCGATCCCTAAAGTTGTAAATATGTCTACGATTGGGATGATCATCAGGAAACTGATTCCGCACAGCCGCTAAGATATTTTATGGCTTCACTTTTGCATCAGTCAGGTCACGAACAAGTTGCTTCGCACCCGGACTAAGCTTGCTCATTTGTCGATTGCCTTCTTCATAGACAATTAGCTCATGGTTGAGTTTTCCATATGCATCGGGACCCAAGACAATCTGCCATCCTTCATCATCAGAAACTTTATAACCCTTGATAAAAAACTTGCAACCGCAATGTTGAGTTTTTGTGTTCGGTCGTTGTGCAACACTAAGATATCTATTTTTCACTCTATATATCTCTTGCACCACGATTGCATCTCAAATACAACCATCCGTTATGGTTGTAAAAAATCACAAGTTGAAATTTGAGTGTTTGTGCAATGTCTTTTGCCCATTGTGACAACTCTCGATACGTTGGAAATAATTGATCGGTCTGAAAATGTGGGTAATAATTTACCCCATCACCGCCAAAATCTTCAATAGGATCCTATTAGAAAGAAAAATACAAAGTTAATTAAAATTAAATTTAACTACAAATTAAATTAAATTCAATTGAAAGCAAAAATAATTTTTTTTGTTTTGCAAATTTAAACTACTAATTTTTTTTATTAAGCCATAAATTTACTAATTAAATTAAGTGTATTTTGTTATTTTTAATAATTGTAAGGGGCATGCAAGTCATTTATATCTCGTGAGTGGTCAAGGTAAAGTCGTGGTGTATGATGGTCAAGGTGGAGTCGTGGTGGTGGACCAGACAAGGTGGAGTCGTGGTGGTGCACCAGTCAAGGTGGAGTCGTGGTGGTGGACCAGTCAAGGTGAGTGATGGTATGGGTGGTGGAGCTAATGGTGAAGGTGGAGCAAAGACAAAATTAGTAATGGTTGGATTGTTATGTAATTTTTAAAATTGTAAGGGGCATGAAAGTCATTTAATGCTATAACTTGAGAAATTTCATTGTGGCAAATAGCAATTCACTTTTTAAATGGGGTGATCTCATTTTCTTTCTCTCCTAATAAAATCAGATTCCCCCACCCTATTTTAAGTGAGGTGGTCCCATTTTCTCTCTCCCCTGTCTTTAAGGACCTGTTCTCATTGACTGAACTCAGCTGAACTGAACTGAACTGAATATTTTATAAGAGAAGTAAATTAGGAGCTGAACTGAACTGAGCTGAACTAAACTGAACTGAATTTCAACGTATGAGACCTGACCCTGATTACTTCCCATTATACCAACTAATCTTTGCCCCCTTCACCTTACCACAAAAAAAAAAAAAAAAAAAAAAAAAAAAGAGATAGATAAAATTAGGGGTGGTCGAGGTAGCAATGGCCACCCATATGAATGATAAAATCTATTACTCGTAATTGTCAAGTATAATATGGTGGTAAACTTGGCAAAGTTGGTTTACTTTGGGTTTAAATAGTTTAGAATTCTTTTGTTCATTTTTTTCTTGTGTTCTTATCTTTCTTTCATTTTCAATTTTCGTTGCGAATTGCATATAATCTTTCTATTTTTCCCTTTATGTAATATTCTAACTTTTAAAATATACGATTAAAAAGTACATCAAGAATTTATAACTATTGTCCCGTTTATATAAATTTTCTGGTTCCGCCACTGTTTAAAAATACTTCAATTTGTAAAATAATTTTACTTTAATAGAAGTGAACTTCATACAGCAAAAGTAAGTACAATCCATAATAGTCAGAAAATTCAAATAAAAAAAAATATTAGACAATCAGTAAAAGTTTATTACAATTTAGTATGGAGTATAAATTATTTAAGTTTGACAATTTTTTTTTTTTTTGAAGAGATGACAAAAATAATTTTAATTCATTAAAAACAAATTGAAATCAATAGGACCTAACTATCTTTAGATAAGAGATCTACCACGCACTTTTGCTCTCACAAACAATACTTTTGATCTATCACTATCAAACATTGAAAGAGAATTGAGTACTCCCTTCATTCCATTAGCATTTTTTGTACCATTCATCTGAACAACTTTGTTTAATACTACCTCCGTTTTTATTAGTTTTGAATTTAGCACTATTCACACATGTTTTATGATTTATTTGTAAGGAAAAATTTAGTCAAGTGGGATCTTGTTAAATTCGTCATAGTGTAATATTTTCATAACATCAAGTTTTTATAATTTTTGATTATCGGTAATTAAAGATATTAATGATTTAATTTGTGCATTGACAAACGTGACTAAAAAAACGTGTCAACTAAAAAGAAACGAAGGAAGTACATAAGTAGGGCTGTGCACTGGTCCAAAACCGGACCAGGACCGGAACCCGGAATTGATTTTTTTGGGGACTGAGATCGAACCGTAATCAACCAGTTCGGGTTCCGGTCCAAACTTGTTTATTCCGGTCAAGTCCGATTTTGGACCGGAATGGACCGGTTACATTATTTTTTATTTTTCTTTTTCATTTTAGTATCTTAATACATATATACATTTTTAATGTCTTGTTTTTGTTAGCGTGCTTTCCTATTTTCCACCTAAAATTTATAAATTACAAGTTTTGTACCTAAATTTTTTAGAAATTTAAACATAAAATTTAAAATTTTCACCCAAAAAATTACAAAAATACACTTTCTAGTCCAGAATGAAATATTTCGATTTTTAACCGGACCAGACTGGAATCCCCAATTTGTGAGGACCGAAGACCGGACCAAAACAATCGGTTCGAGCCGGTCCGGTCCAGCTCCGGTCCGGTCCTGGTCGGTTTTCTGGTCCAGGTCCATTTCTGCACACCCCTATACATAAGTAAAAATATAAATTTATAAGTACTTGTGAGAATCGTGTCAATAAATAGATTATTAATTTTTAATTGTTGTAATTTATACTCCATACTTAATAATAATTAAGATATTATTGGTCAATGTTTGCACGCATAAGAAAATGTACTCAATAGAAATAGAGCATTTATTACACAACCGAATGGAGTAATTTAAAAGAAATAGAGAAAATATATTCATACGTTAACGGGGCGTTTGGATTGTGGGAATGGAAATTTAGGGATTAAAAGGTGGGAATGGGATTGGGAATAAATTGATGGGAATACATGAAAATATGTCAATACCTTGTTTGGATAGTAGATGGGAATAAATAGGGAATAAATAACAATTTTACAAAAATACCCTTACTAAGATTTTTTTTTTTTTTAAACAACCCTTACTAAGATTATTATTTCATCCTTTTCATTAATGACAAAAATGTCATTTTCCTCTATTCCCATTTCCATCCATTTATTACCTACTCTTCCTAGGTAATAAAATGGTGGGAATTCACTCATAAATAATCTCATTCCCAAACCCCATTTTATTCCCATTCCCACCAAACAAACAAGGCTTATGTTTTCAGTTGGGATTAAAATTCCCAATCCCACCCTCAATTCCCACTTGCCAAACACCCCCTAAGTGCCTTGATAAGTGGTTGTTCCGCACTCCGTATTTGGAATAAGAAGTTTGGGAACGAACAAACATAGGTTATATATACAACATACCAGTGTATAAGGATTCGAAACCCAGACCTCTAGAATCTGAGGTAAGCAACTTATCAAGTGAGGGTGTTTAGGGGTAGGAATTCCTTACCCTACCCTCTACTCCCAATTGTCACATACAAGCCTATGCAAAAAATGCTCATTAGTAATTACATAAGAACACAAGCCTATGTACGTAGTACAAGACAATGTAATGTAACAATGCTAATTAGCTTAAGCTATTGGTTGAATTCGTCCTTTAACATGGTATCAAGAGTTAGCGTGACACAAAGGTTGCGGGTTGGAGTCTCATCCACCTCGTATATAAACCGATCTTGGGCTTCAACCAGTCAACTTAAGCTTTTGGTTGAATTGATCCTTTAACATATAGTATATCAAAGAATTGTCCACGTCTATCCAGTTAATTAAAGAACTATGACTTGACTTTCCAAATTATGTATATATGTGAATGGTAATTTTTTAAAACCAATTAAAGTAATGTCAATTTCATATGCATGATCATCCAGTTCATTCTCAATGACATTTGCATTTTTAAAATGTTCAGAGATTCTCTAATCCCATTTTTGTACAACAAAGTTATAGCCACTTCCTGAATGCAATGTATCTAAACTGGTTTTTAGTCCGTCTTTTGCAGTCTATAATACTTTTTTAGGTTCATCTTCAGTGTGTACTTACTGAAACTTGTAATTTTTTTTAGCAATTGCTAACCATTTTCTCAAATGGAAAATTTTAATGAGAGGTTGAAAGTTAATTTTCTAAGAACTTGCCAGAATATGCAGGGACAAAAATACTACAAGTTGCTTCTGAAGTCAAATATTAAGCAATCATTTGTTCAAGCTAACTAGTTATTTAACTATAATTATAATACTGTAATAACTAAAAAAAAAAAAAAAAAAAACCAAGGTAGCACATAAATTCTTGAGTAACATATAGACCTTAAGCTTGATATTAATGAACAAACGAAATAGGAGGCAGGACTTTGAAGGAGATGATCCGAGTTTACCTTAGGGGCTTCGTAGCTGTTCTAGCTCTTGCAGTGCTTGTACATTCACAGCAGGATCACACAGGTTTTGTTACAGTGTGTTTTTTACGAATCATAATTTATAATAGTGTATGAGTGTATGAGTCTAACACAATATCCTGCTTTTTATTTCCGTTCTTGGTGATTTTTATCAGGATTTATAAGCATTGATTGTGGATAAGATACAGGCTACACAGATGAATCGACAACCTTAGATTATGCACCAGATGAACTATATATTGATACTGGCATAAATGTCGACGTATCTCCACCCTACAGAGTACCAACCCTGCAGCAGCAGCTTCAGAATGTCAGAAGCTTTCCTAAGGGATCAAAGAATTATTATACCCTTAGATCATCTCAAGGAAAAGGCGCTAACTATTTGGTCAGAGCTATTTTTATGTATGGAAATTATGATTTCCTTGATAATCCTCCCACATTTGAGCTGCACCTTGGGGTTGATGTTTGGGACACAATAAAATTAGACAACTCGTCTCATATTGTGATGAAGGAAATGATACACTCACCATCTACAGATTTCTTATATGTTTGTCTTGCTAACATTGGGTCTGGAACTCCTTTTATATCAGCATTGGAACTCAGGCAGGTAAATGACTCGATCTATAAAAGGGAATCCGGATCTCTTGAACTTCTCTATCGATATTATTCTCACAAAACATCTGTGGATAACATAAGGTGAGTTTATCACAAAGTTTTCAATGTTATTGTTTTTAATTCTTGGTATAATCTGGCTTTAATGTAACATGTAGAAGTAACATAGTTCATTATTAGTACCTCAATATATCATAACAAGATCAGTTTACCTCCTGTATTATTAATTGAATCATCATATTCATTTTTCACCACATTTCAGGTACAATGATGATATATTTGATCGAATTTGGGAACCAATGTACTTGGTTAATGGGAGCCAAATCAGTACCGAATTTGATGTCATATCTACCCTCAATGTGTTTCAATTGCCACCATCAGTAATGAAAGCAGCAATCATACCAGTAAATGTTAGTGAGCCTATTCACTTCACCTACACACCCACTACAAATAAGAGCTTGGAATTTTATATCTACCTTCATTTGGCTGAGCTTTCGACACTCAGTGCTAATCAAGTCAGGGAGTTCAATGTTACTGTCAACGGCCTGCATCTTTATGGACCGTATGTCCCACTGTACTTGACAGCTGATACCATATACAACAACAAAGCACTTACTGGCTCGCAGCTTGATGTTTTTATCCAGAGCACTGAGAGATCCACCCTTCCACCAATCTTGTTAAAAATGTAATCTAGAAAAATCTAATTAGTAAAATCTACAATTAGCTAGATATTTCTAGAATAGCCTAGTGTCTTAAGAGAAATCTAGAGAAAGCTAGTAGATAGGAGTAGAGTAGTATGTCGGTGAAGGAGCATGTAAACCGACCTACACCACTATATATACTAGCACTTGGTCATGCAAATGTAAGCTATCCCCATGCAATAATACTTCAAATTTTATCCCACCACTACTTCCACTCACCTAAATTCTAACATTTGGTATCAAGAGCCACAAATTCTCAAAGCCTTTCCTACAATATCATACACATATTAGCCCAAACACAACATAATATATAATGGCCAATAACAATGTAAGTTTTCCCATTCCAACTTTCGGGGGAGAAAGTTATGATTTTTGGAAGATCAAAATGAAGACAATGTTAAGATCATATGGACTATGGAGTTATGCCGATAAAGGCTATAACGAACCTGAAGATGAAAGCAGTCTAAGTGATGCTCAAAGAAGAGACTTGAGGAGGAAAGGATGAAGGATGCATTGGCATTATATCTCATACAAAATGCGGTGAAAGATACCATTTTTCCAAGAATTATGAGGGCTAATACAACAAAGGAGGCCTGGGAGATTCTACAACAAGAGTTCCAGGGAGATAGCAACGTGAGAAGTATCAAACTTCAATCTTTAAGAAGAGATTTTGAAAATTTAAAGATGAAAGATAATGAGTTGGTTAAAGATTATTTTTCAAGAATTATCGAGATTGTTAATCAAATGAAATCATATGGAGAAGAAATTTCGGATGAAAAAATTGTGAAGAAAATTTTAGTATAATTAAATGACAAATTTGATAATATAGTTACAATAATTGAAGAAACAAAAGAATTATCCAACATAACTGTTGAACAACTTATGGGATCTCTAGAGTCCCATGAACAAAGAAAAAATCGTCAAAGTAATGATGAAGACATGATGGAGACCGCGCTTGCAACAAAATTTTCTCTTAAACCAGGAGAAATCAAGAAAAATGGGTCCATGAAGAAGGCCGAGGGTGAAGATGAAGAAGATTCACCATAATACAAAGGTATGGAGAATAAATTATTTTGTAAAATTTGTAAGAGAACTAACCATGATAGTGCAGATTGCTACTTCAAAGGAAAAGCACAATGTTGGATATGCAAAAAGTTCGGCCATGTTGGAAAGAATTGCAGGTTCAAGAAAGCTGATGTGGAAATTGCCAATTTTGGCAAGGAAGATAATGAAGAAAGCTTGTTTTGAAGAAGAAAATAAGAGGTTGCTAATGACAAGTGCATTAGCAGAAATATTTGGTGATATGAGCACCAAAATTAAAAGGAAAAATAAAGGAGATATATTCGAAAGGAGAATTTGGGAGATCTCTGGTGACACGAGCATCAGATCAGTTAGAAAGATGGTAACACGAGTACCAAAATTAAACAACAAAATTAAGGTTGGTAACATGAGTACCAACACAATGACAAGAAGAAAAGTCAAGATTAGAAGTTGTCGGTGACAACAAGAAGAAACAACATCAGAGGCCGTTGGTGACAAGAGCATCAACAAAACCGAAAGAATATTTTGAGAAGACGACGTACAGTTTAGAGTACAAGATTTTCAGATTAAGGGGGAGTGTTAAAAATGTAATCTAGAAAAATCTAATTAGTAAAATCTACAATTAGCTAGATATTTCTAGAATAGCCTAGTGTCTTAAGAGAAATCTAGAGAAAGCTAGTAGATAGGAGTAGAGTAGTATGTCGGTGAAGGAGCATGTAAACCCACCTACACCACTATATATACTAGCACTTGGTCATGCAAATGTAAGCTATCCCCATGCAATAATACTTCAAATTTTATCCCACCACGACTTCCACTCACCTAAATTCTAACAAATCTTAAATGCTGTGGAGATTTTTAGCATTAAGAAGCTTTCGAAACTTTCAACCAATCAACTTGATGGTAATTTCTTGCTCATTTTAGTCATGTAACATAACTTATTTTCTTGACTATTAGCTCATTCACTTCATCAGTTATTCATCTTGAGTTTTGTCAGAGTAATTTATTTTCTTAACTATTAGTTGATACTATGCGAAACATCAAGCTGTCTTATACCCTGACAAAGGATTGGCAAGGTGATCCGTGTGTGCCAAAG
The DNA here is from genome assembly GCF_001683475.1 of Chenopodium quinoa. Taxonomy (NCBI): domain Eukaryota; kingdom Viridiplantae; phylum Streptophyta; class Magnoliopsida; order Caryophyllales; family Amaranthaceae; genus Chenopodium; species Chenopodium quinoa. Next base: position 3,600,173 of record NW_018745523.1, on the reverse strand, counting down.
GCTTACCGGTGGACTGGAATAAACTGCAGCTATGAAACTTCTAGTTCCCCTAGAATAATATCTCTGTAAGCTTCTGAATTTTTACTAAAAATAAGTATAAAGTATCTTAATAACTAATGTTTCTAAAATAGAAATCAGACCACTATATAGTTAATCTTTTCCACTTTGTGGTCAGGAATTTGAGTTCAGAAGGACTTACTGGTGACATCGCGACTTCAATTTCAAATCTTACTGCCTTACAAGTCCTGTAATGTTTCGACAAACATTTAAGTTTTATTCCTGGTGTTTCTGAACTGCATTGGCAAAAAAAATCAGTTGTTCTATTGCTACGCTAAGTCCTTTATTGTTCTCTTATATAGTTATATTAATATATGACTTGGTATTTGTTTCAGGAATTTGTCAAATAATAAACTAAGTGGAAACATACCTGAGTTCCTTACAGAATTGCCTTCACTGAGAATCTTGTAAACCCCCCTTGTCTTTCATTGTTTTAATGGTTATCAAACAGTTCAATATAAGTAGACTTATTTCAGAATTATTTCCAGGAATCTTTCAGGAAATAGCTTCAATGGATCAGTTCCCGAACTTCTGCTTGAAAGATCCAGAAAAGGATCACTTTCCTTGAGGTAATCTTCTATAAATGAAAAGAGGATATTGTTTTCTTTTCTAGTTAACTTACTGTATTACATCTATTTCTGAAAAAGGTAATTCAATTTTAGCAACTTAGTCAACTAACACAACTTTGTTACCCTGTCAATGAAAGTGTGGAGAATAACCCAGCTCTTTGCTCGAGCACATCATGTACTTCACAGAAGAAAAAGAAAGCCTTCATTGCACTGGTAGCAGCCTGTGTTGCTCTCTTTGTCCTACTTACAGCTGGGTTTTTTTTCATTTTTGGTCTACACAAGAAGAAAGAAGCAAAGTATGAAACTAATACATTCTAATGTTGATCTTTCTCTTATAAATTGGTTAGCTACAACACTGTTCTCAAAAAGATCATAGCAGGATCATTTCATGCAGAATCATCAATAATAGAAGCTAAGAAACCTCCAACTACAACCAGCATACAAAAATCCAGTTATAGTCAAGGGAAGGGTGGATTAGCGCGATTTACTTACTCTGAGATAACAAACCTGACAAGAGGCTTCCGGAGAGAACTAGGAAAAGGTGGATTTGGAGTTGTTTACTATGGCTGCTTGAAAGATGGGGTGGAAGTTGCTGTCAAGATGCTCTCTCCTTCAATTAATGCTTCAGAACAATATAGTACTGAGGTTAATTGTGATCAAAACTGCACTACTAAAGCTACATTTTATCCTGAAACATATAAAATTGACAGGATTTTTCAATTTGAGTGACAGGTTGAACTCTTGATGTCCATTCGCCATAAGAACTTGGTCTCTCTAATCGGCTACTGCGAGGAAGGAGCCCATTTAGCCCTCATATATGAGTACATGGCTAAGGGAAACTTGCAAACCGTTCTCTCAGGTATATAAAACTACTCATCAATTGTTCTTACTCCTGTACTATTTGTTTCTGAACAGAAAAATTCATTGTTTTTCAATAAAACAACTAATATTAAAACTGGTGGGACAAATGCAGCATCAGAATTTTTGAGTTGGAAAGACAGGCTACAGATAGCAATCGATTCTGCACAAGGTTAGCGATCTAAGTAACAGCTATCCTGATTTAGTTTTATAAATCCAAGCTCGTATTTATCAGATAATAACAACTACTTTGTATGCTGGATTGTATTGCAGGACTAGAGTACTTGCACAATGGTTGCAGGCCACCTATAGTCCATAGAGACGTTAAGACTCCAAACATTCTACTAAACAAAAATCTCCAGGCATAGATAGCTGATTTCGGTCTGTCCAAAATCTTTCCTGATGAAAATAAATCTTACATATCAACAAGAGTCATTGGCACAACAGGCTATCTCGATCCCCAGTAAGTCCATACAGTATACATCACATTATTACCAAGAACTGAATGCATTTTACCTAATAATATGACTTATATATGTTCATTTTGTGTAGGTATCACATTACACAACAGCTGAATGAGAAAAGTGATGTATACAGTTTCGGCGTAGTCCTATTGGAGTTGATCACAGGTAAAACAGCAATCATGAAAAAAGATGATGAACAAACTAGTTTGGTTAGGTGGGTTAGTCCATTACTTGAAAGAGGAGACATTTGGAGCATCGTCGACAAAAGACTGCAAAATGTGCACAACCCCAATTCCCTTTGGAGGGTCACAGACATAGCTCTGGCATGTGTTAAGCTGACTGCAGTGGAAAGGCCAACAATGAGTCACATTGTTACAGAACTGAAAGAGTGCTTAGAAATGGAGCTGAATGAAGGAAACTTGATAATAGAATCTGATAAAAATTCAATTGAGATGAGCCCGGCTATTACTTACACAGCAATGGCTCCTGCAGCTCGTTAACATAGCCCAAACAAGGTTACATCCTAAAACTAATCGACAAAATTATAAATTTGCTTTTACTTTATAGATGTGACACTACTCATCAAGTAATTTGTGGCTATTTTTTTACATAATAAATTGTGCTTCTTTTTTTTTTTTTTTTTTTTTTTTTTTTTTTTTTTTTTTTTTTTTTTAAATTGCAAAGTTTGGAATTTTACACTTATTCATGCACAACATTCTTTTGATCGTTCTTGTGATTTATACTAAGAAAATATTATCATATGGGATCACTTAGATTAGCTCCGAAATGCACCTTCATAATATCAACTAAAAACTCTTCTGTTTCATGCTTCCACTATTTTTAACCAATTAACCAATAATATCTTAGTTACAAAGAAGTAAAAAATTATAAATCATGTTGATTTTTCGAAAGTTTATTATAAATCAAGACAAGTCTAACAAAACCCTGTTTGTCTATTATAATATATAATGTTGGAAATTTTGTGAAAAACTACCTATTATATTCCAGAATTTGCGAGAAAGTACCTATTAAAAAAAATGTTATAATTAACTACCTAATTTTCGAAAAATGTTGTAATTTACTACCTTACGCCGGATTATGAAGGAGTTTGACCAAAGTTCTCCGGTGTTGACTTGGTCACGTGATACTTAATGACCCTTTTCTTTCACCAAGTGTCACGTTTGACGCCGGAGAATTTTGGTCAAACTCATTCATAATCCGGCGTAAAGGTAGTAAATTACAACATTTTTAAAAAAATTAGGTAGTCAATTACAACATTTTTTTTAATAGGTAGTTTCTCGCAAATTCTGGATTATATTAGGTAGTTTTTCACAAAATTTCCTCGTTTGGTTGCATAAGAAGTGAAAAGAATTTAAAAATGAAGGGATTGTTTGGTTGACAATAAAAAGTGTAAATGAGGGAATTGCACATTTATGGGAAGTGCAGCTTCCTACTAAACATGGGAAGTTAATTACCCAACCCCCCTTGGTAAGTCAAAATTCTCATAATTTGTAACTTCGTTCATGCCAACCAAACAAGTTTTGCAATTCTTAGGAATTTGATGTAGGTATATTTACTTCCCATAAAATACAAATTCCTATGGGAAGTAAATTCCCATAGCAACCAAACACCAGTAGAGGTTATATAGCATGTGAAGGATCTACAGTGAAATGTTTCATCTAAAAGATAGACATAGCTCCTGGCATGATTTTTACTTTATTTTATTTATTTATTTATTTATTTATTTTTTGAAGAAGAAATAGATGATGCATGTAAAGGGGTGTACATAGTTCATGTTCAAGGTCAAGTTCATTTAACACTAGTAGAAAAAAAGCATTAGGCACCCCCCATATGGTACCGGTTCAGGCTAAACCGGTGCCAAAAACCGGTCCAGAAATGGGCGGGATTTTAGAAGAAGAGAAAAGGCACCGGTTTGGCCTGAACCGGTGCCTAAAATTAAAATGGCACCGGTTTGAACCGGTGCCAATTGAACCGGACCCATTTTAAAAAAAAAAACGCGGACTCTCTTCTTCTTCTCCTTCCTCTCTTTCTTTTCTTTCTCTTTCATTCCTTCTTCAATTCCGTCTTACTGTTTCATTGCTGGGTTTCGAAATTACATCCTTCAATCCTTCCTCTCTCTCCCTCCACCACCAGCCGTCACCTTCACCGGCGGCCACCAGGGGTTTCGAAAACCGGCCTAGTTCAATCCTTCCTCTCTCTGTTTTCCCTTTCTTTCTCTTTCGAAAATAAACCACCACCTAGCCGCGCCACCCCCCTGAGGCTCCTCCACCACCGAGCCGCGCCACCAGCCTGAGTGTCCTCCTCCATTTGCCGTGAGTGCTGCTGCGCCTCCTCCATTATGAACTTAGCTGCTGCCCTAATTTTCTCCTCCACCACCTAGCTGCGCCACCCCCCTGAGGCTCCTCCACCACCGAGCCGCACCACCGGCCTGAGGGTCACCATCGAGTCTCCTCCTAGCTAGCTGCTGCCCTAATTGTTCAAGGTTTATTTTTAATTTTTTTTTTACATTATTTTCCAATTATATAATTATATATATTAATTTGTTTTGTATTTTGAACCATTGTTAGTAAATTAAAATTTAGGTTTGAATATAATTTTTCTCAATTTTAGGTTTGAATATAATTGAAAAATTGTGAAAATATTAGAGATTAGTAACCTTGTTACTTAATTAGTTGGATTTTATTATGTTTTAATGGTTAATTTAATGTGTTTTGGTGGATACTTTTGAAATAATTATAGAAAATATATTAACCTTGGTACTTAATTAAATAGGTGAAATTTGGTATTTTACTTTTAATGTTTAATTTGAAGTTGTTTTGATGGATTATTTTGAATAAGTTAGAGATTAGTTAACTTTGTTATTAAATTAGTTGAATTTTGGAATGTTTAAACGGTTAACATTAAGTTGTTATATGCGATCAGACCACAACGAATGAATTTCAGAATGAGGTAGTTTGATTAAAAGTTAGTAATAGTTTCATTGCAAATATAGTTTAGTTATCATGTATATAGGAGCATAAGTAGGCGAAAATGATATATTTGTAGTTTGAAATTGCCTAAGTGTACTCATTATCATGCATATACAAGGTTATAGGACCATAAGTAGGTGAAACTGGCATAAATAGCTTCTACTTAACCCAACTCCTTTGTTTTGTGTATGAACTAACATTTATTCATTCTAACAACCTATTTTCCATATGTAGATTGAAATTGGCATTTTGTACTCATTATCATGCATATACAAGGTTATAGGATCATAATAAGTAGGTGAAAATGGCTAAAATAGCTTCTACATAACCATAATAACAATCATGCATATACTTTACTATACACTAATATTGTTTTATGATTGCTTTGACATGTGCTTATATCTCATGGCGGACGATCATGATCCTCGTTTGGTAGAGGACATTGACGATGATGAGTATGAGGACGAGTACGAGGATGACGACTCCGATGATAGTGATGCTCCTTATGATGTGAATAAGGAGGATGACTTGGGTGAGCCAGAGAATCAGGCTCAAGATGAGTTCGAGCGTAGGCTTGACGATTTTGAAATGTCAGCTGAACGTGCACCGGCCATTGAAAATACAACACGTGAGATTGTTGGTGAGAACTCGACTCCTGAAAGTCAAGGCCAAGGACAAGATGAAAACAACACAGGTGGTGGAGGGGGGGAAAAGGCACCGGCTGAAAGAAAAACAAAGGGTCCGACGAGAAGCTTTAAGAAACCGGACGGTCCCATGGTCTTAGAGTATGACAACAAAGGCCAACCCGGGCTCAAATGGCGTTGACAATATGCTAATCAAGTTGGCTTATGTTCGCGGAAAATCCCCATTACACTTGTAATGCGGCAAGTACCTCCGGGTTTGATTCAAGCATTTTGGGATGATACAAGGGTAAGTGTGTTTTTGGCACATTTAGACAATTTAAGATACCTTAACCTTATGATTGTTTTTAAATAGAAACTAATAATCGGTTTTAATTTGTGCTTGCAGAGGCAGTTTTCTATTCCTAATGATCCCGAGAAGAAAAGGGTGTTTGTCTCTTTATTAGGGGAAAGATTCAGAGGCTTTAAGACCAAGTTGACTAATCGGTGGATCCATAAGAAGAAGAAGGTGCAAACAAAGAAGAAGAATGCCAAAGAGGATAACCGTCTCCCGTGGAAAATATGGTCGACTGTGTCAAAAGATGATTGGGAAGAGTTCGTTAGAATGAAGAGTCAAAAGAGAGCCATTGTAAGTTTGTGTAAATCTGATGTCAATTGAATAATAGCTTGACATTTTTTGTATTAATGAGACTAACATTTTTTGTTTTGTAGGAACTTCGAGAGCAAAATCAAGCGAATGCAGAAAAGAAGGAATACGTTCATCGTATGGGTCCTAAGACTTTTGCTGAAAAGAGACCTGAGTGGGCCGCTTCGGGTTTATACCCTAAAGCGCTTCTAGTGGCATCGAAGGAACCCTCTAGTTCCACGATCACTACCTTGGTGAGTCGTGCCGGTGATTTCTTTTGTTCTCTCCATTCGTTTGATAAGAAAACCGGAAAATGGTTCATCAAGGGTCCGGAAGCCAAAAAACTGGCGGATAAGCTAGTAAGTTACCTATGAATTGTTGAAATTAAGTCACTTTTGCATCTAATCACTGTACAAACCATTAACTGTTTTACTGACCTCATTTTTCCTTATGCTATAGCTTGAGCACACTCAAGAGATGGTGGAGGGAAAATTTGAACCAAGTGTGGAGAATGACCCTTTCACCATGGCTTTGGGAAGGCCATACCATTCAGGACGAGTAGTAGGTTCGGGAGGGTCATTGCTTGGATGGAATAAGGTGATGGGTCCCGAATACACAAAATCGGGTACATCTCGAGCCAGTGTTAACTCACCGGGGGAGTTGGATGCCAAGGTGGCATCAATTAAGGAACAAGTACACAACGAGTTAGTTGGTGAATTGAATGCTTGGGCGAAGCTGATGAACTTACCGACTTTGCCGTTTCTCACTCGTACCCCGGTCGACTCATGTTCTGAACCAAAAGGACAAGGAGAAGGTGATAGACATGGAGGAGATGAGAAACGTGGTGAAGATGTGCCACCTCAGGTAAAATCAATTGGGTTATTAAAAATTTTAAAATACCGAGTTAATTGAGATTTTAGGTGCAATGATTGATGTACTGTTGCAGGTTCCTACTCCTACACATGCGGACTCGAGGGAGCTTGAAAATCCAACACCGCATGAATTTCCAGAGTTACAGGTGATTTGTAACCCTCTACCTTAATGAATTTTGTTATATCTATGTTGTTGTAAAAGTCCTATTTAACTATTTTCTTTTTATATATATACTTGTGTAGGAAGACACCCGGTGTGCACTTCTAGCCCCGGGGCATGCAAATAGTACCGTGTTGAGTTTGGTGGCGTATGGTAGTGCCCAACCGACGACGGGTGCTACGGCGGGGCCACATCATTACTCGGTTGGGATCGATTCAGTGGTTGCGGGGTTCGAAGACATCCCACTACCCGTACCGATAGAGGAGGTTGAGATAACAGCGCTTTGGCAAGCTGTAGGTAGCTTCGTTGATTGGCCACGTGCATGGGTGAAGTTGATTATTAAGGAGGTAAATTAGCTACTCACTTGACTATTTTCTTCATTTCTTAACTTTTAAACTCCTTGCATATCAAAACAACTCATAATCACATATAAGTGTTTGTCATTTGAAATTACATTAAAATCGCTAAGTTCTAAGGTTTTGGGTCCAATTCATCAAACTAAAAAGCCACTTTGAACCGAAATGGCTACTCAATTGCCTATTTTCTTTATTTCTCAACTTATAAACTACTTGCATCTCAAAACAACTCATAATCACATATTTATAAATGTTTGTCATTTGAAATTACATAAAAATCGCCTATTTCTAAGTTTTTGGGTCCAATTCATCAGAAAAAGCCATTTTGACCCGAAATGGCTACTCACTTGCCTATTTTCTTCATTTCTCAACTTATAAACTCCTTGCATCTCAAAACAACTCATAATAACATATTTATAAGTGTTTGTAATTTGAAATTACATAAAAATCGCCAAGTTCTAAGTTTTTGGGTCCAATTCATCAAAAAAAGCCATTTTGACCCGAAATGGCTACTCACTTGGCTATTTTCTTCATTTCTGAACTTATAAACTCCTTGCATCTCAAAACACCTCATAATCACATATTTATAAGTGTTTGTCATTTGAAATTACACAAAAATCGCCAAGTTCTAAGTTTTTGAGTCAAATTCATCAAAAAAAGCCATTTTGACCCGAAATGGCTACTCACTTGGCTATTTTCTTCATTTCTCAACTTATAAACTCCTTGCATCTCAAAAAAACTCATAATCAAATATTTATAAGTGTTTGTCATTTGAAATTACATAAAAATCGCCAAGTTCTAAGTTTTTGGGTCCAATTCATAAAAAAAAGCCATTTTGACCCGAAATGGCTACTCACTTGGCTATTTTCTTCATTTCTCAACTTATAAACTCCTTGCATCTCAAAACACCTCATAATCACATATTTATAAGTGTTTGTCATTTGAAATTACACAAAAATCGCCAAGTTCTAAGTTTTTGGGTCAAATTCATCAAAAAAAGCCATTTTGACCCGAAATGGCTACTCACTTGGCTATTTTCTTCATTTCTCAACTTATAAACTCCTTGCATCTCAAAACAACTCATAATCAAATATTTATAAGTGTTTGTCATTTGAAATTACATAAAAATCGCCAAGTTCTAAGTTTTTGGGTCCAATTCATAAAAAAAAAGCCATTTTGACTCGAAATGGCTACTCACTTGGCTATTTTCTTCATTTCTCAGCTTATAAACTCCTTGCATCTCAAAACACCTCATAATCACATATTTATAAGTGTTTGTCATTTGAAATTACACAAAAATCGCCAAGTTCTAAGTTTTTGGGTCAAATTCATCAAAAAAAGCCATTTTGACCCGAAATGGCTACTCACTTGGCTATTTTCTTCATTTCTCAACTTATAAACTCCTTGCATCTCAAAAAAACTCATAATAACATATTTATAAGTGTTTGTAATTTGAAATTACATAAAAATCGCCAAGTTCTAAGTTTTTGGGTCCAATTCATCAAAAAAAGCCATTTTGACCCGAAATGGCTACTCACTTGGCTATTTTCTTCATTTCTCAACTTATAAACTCCTTGCATCTCAAAACAACTCATAATCACATATTTAAAAGTGTTTGTCATTTTAAATTACATAAAAATCGCCAAGTTCTAAGTTTTTTGGTCCAATTCATCAAAAAAAGCCATTTTGACTCGAAATGGCTACTCACTTGCCTATTTTCTTCATTTCTCAACTTATAAACTCCTTGCATCTCAAAAAAACTCATAATAACATATTTATAAGTGTTTTTCATTTGAAATTACATAAAAATCGCCAAGTTCTAAGTTTTTGGGTCCAATTCGTCAAAAATAGCCATTTTGACCCGAAATGGCTACTCACTTGGCTATTTTCTTCATTTCTCAACTTATAAACTCCTTGCATCTCAAAAAACCTCATAATCACATATTTATAAGTGTTTTTCATTTGAAATTACATAAAAATCGCCAAGTTCTAAGTTTTTGGGTCCAATTCGTCAAAAATAGCCATTTTGACCCGAAATGGTTACTCACTTGGCTATTTTCTTCATTTGTCAACTTATAAACTCATTGCATCTCAAAACACCTCATAATCACATATTTATAAGTGTTTGTCATTTGAAATTACATAAAAATCGCCATGTTCTAATTTTTTGGGTCCAATTCATCAAAAAAAGCCACATTGAGCCGAAATGGCTACTCACTTGGCTATTTTCTTCATTTCTCAACTTATAAACTCCTTGCATCTCAAAACAAGTCATAATCACATATTTATAAATGTTTGTCATTTGAAATTACATAAAAATCTCCTAGTTCTAAGTTTTTGGGTCCAATTCATCAAAAAAAGCCATTTTGACCCGAAATGGTTACTCACTTGGCTATTATAAATGATTGTGAGTTGAAACTTATTATTTATCAAACTATTTCAGATTTCCAATGGAAGCAAAACTTCAAAGAGAAAGAGGGTGGAGAATCCTAAAAGAATTTATCAACCTAAGAAGAAGCTTAGTGAACAACAGTCCAAGAGTGAACAAGCGTCGAAGTTGCACTCTTCGAAAGGTTCACCCATGCCACCTACTCCAATTGTTGAAGACATTGTTCTTCAATCGCTCTCTACTGACATGACCTTTCTTCACAACCGTGCTTGTCATTTGGTCGATCCCATGGAAGTTGCACTTCCTAAGGCAATGTTCCACTATGATGAGGATGTAATTGCATGGATCAGCAAAGAAGATGTGAAGGAATTTCTACGTGGTGCAAAGCTTAACATTTCCCTCATTCAAACATTCATGAGGTACTTCAATGCCCACATAAAGTTCATACTTTTTTCAAGTTATTCAAATTGATGGTGATTATCCTACATCCGATAAATTAATCAATGTTCATGCACGCAGAGCACTACAGGAGCACTTAACTGACACTGATTCTCCTTGTAAAGTTGGGTGGTTATGCGCCGAGTTATCCACTACTAAAATCATAGGCAACCCCCATGACGTGTTGTACTATGTTGAACAGAGTATAAGGGAATCAACGCGTGCGGGAGACAAGTTCATATTCGCCCCATGTTATAGAGAGTATGACTAACCATGTCAAATTCAATCGATTTGGCCTCATTATATGTTGACTCCTAAATATTAATTACCTTGTATATTGTGAAATTATGTAGGGAGCATTGGAGCCTCATGGTGATTTGTAATTCCACTAACACAATTTATCACCTTGATTCAGCTCGATCATCGGAGAAGTGGCTCGTGAAGTCTATATTTGCAAAGTAAATATATATAGCAACCTATAGTGATGATTATTGCTAATAATAACTAATTTAGTAATCATACGACTAATCAAATTTGATTGTATTTTTTTATACTACAGTGTTATGAAGAAGCTACATTGTCGTGCTCCAAAGGGTCCAACATGGAAGACACCATTGGTAATTTACATGATATTATTGTGATTATCTTGAAAATCTATGGTAGCAAATATTTGCTCATTTCCTTTGCATGTTTCACTGATGTGATTTGTTTGTCATATGCTAGTGCGCACGACAAGAGAATGGACTTGATTGTGCTTTGTATGTGATGAGATTCATGCTTGACATTGTGACTCATTGTACGGACACTCAACAGCTTGATGAGGTAAGTCCTAAAACTTCTTGAAATGCTATATTGATGTGATTTCACGCCTTAGACACTTAATATTACCCAACAATGGCATGTTATGAGAAACAAAAAAACTATTTCACAAGAAAGGTAGAAAATGGGCTGAATAGAAGTCATATGGGCCATGTTAGGGCCATTTTGTGTTAATATGCTCTTTTGATGTGATTTCTTTCCTTATACATATATAAATAGATAATATTGACATGTTATGAGATAAATAAAGTTCATTTAATAAGAAATGTAGGAAATGGGCAAAGTAAGGTCATATAGGCCATATTCGGGCCATTTTGAGTAAAAAGCGTCGTAAACCTTAATAAAATGCTCTCCTATACAATTTTAGGACTTACACACATACAACTACCCAACATTGACATGTTATGAGAAAGAAATAGTTCATTTGATAAGTAATGTAGAAAATGGGCTACATAGAAGTCATATAAGCCCTATTTGGGCCATGTTGAGTAAAATGCGTTGTTAAACTTCTTGAAATGCTATATTGATGTGATTTCTAGCCTTATACACCTAATATTATCCAACAATGACATGTTATGAGAAACAAAAAGGCTATTTCACAAGAAAGGTAGAAAATGGGTTGAATAGAAGTCATATGGGCCATATTAGGGTCATTTTGTGTTAATATGCTCTTTTAATGTGATTTCTTTCCTTATACACCTATAACTAGATAATATTGACATGTTATGAGATAAATAAAGTTCATTTAATAAGAAATGTAGGAAATGGGCAAAGTAAGGTCATATAGGCAATATTCGGGCCATTTTGGGTAAAAACCGTCATAAACCTTAATAAAATGCTCTCCTATACAATTTTAGGGCTTACACACATACAACTATCCAATATTGAAATGTTATGAGAAAGAAATAGTTCATTTGATAAGTAATGTAGTAAATGGGCAATATAGAAGTCGTATAGGTAATATTTGATAAAATACATATTTTTTGCCTAATTAATTATTTTTAAAATAATGTTTTTGTATTTCAAGTTTTGCAAGGTTCAAAAGGATGGTCCGTTGACAATCAAGGAGCTTAATGAAGTTCGTGACATGTTGGCGTCTTTCATCACCTTCAACATGTAAATGGCATGCATTATAATTGTAAATTATTTATGTTAACTTTTGAACTATATATAACTTATTATTCATTATATATGTGTACTTACTATTATTTGTATAAGTAAGAAACTTTTTTTTTTGTATGGCGTTTGGGAATATTTATATCTATATATATATATAATTGAATTCTTGTATCTAATATTATTTTTGTATATAATAATTAATAATATTATTATTAGTTATTATAATAATAAAATTATTAATTATTATATTTAATATAATTGTTGGAATTACAGGGTATTATTATTGCAGGTTTTTTTTTTAAAATATTATTGCACGGTTGAAAAAAAAAATTATACAAAAGACACCGGTTAGGCAGGAACCGGTGCCTAAACTATCCACCACCCAAAAAAAATGGCGGGAGAGCAGTATTAGGCACCGGTTAACCGGTGCTTATTAAACCCTATGGCACCGGTTTTGAACCGGTGCCAAATAGGGGGTTTTTGGCACCCCTCAAATAGGCAGCGGTACAAACCGGTGCCTTAGACCGGGTTTGAACCGTTGCCTAATGCGTTTTTTCTACTAGTGTAACTTAGCCGAGTACATAGTTCATGTTCAAGCTGAATCGAGCAGAGTACTACATAATTCATGTTCAAGTTCATTTAACTTAGCCGAATCCGAGCACAATCCTGAGCTTTAAAGCGAGCTCAAAAATCTGTTCAAACTCGGCTCATTTAATACACTATATGCGCACGAACGATTCATGAACGACTCGTTTATTAAACGAGTTGATAAATGAGCTTTTCATGAACGAGCTTACTAGTAATTAATGAGCTTCTCTAATAAATGAGCTTTGTACTTTTGACATTTGTAAACCTCAAATTAAGAAAAACAATTAAGTCCTAACTATGAACCTCGAGTAGTTTGCAAACATAAACGAGTTATTAATTAACTTATCCGAACGAGCATATATATTTTCGTAGTCAAGCTCATTTATTAAACGAGCTTTAATTTTTATTCACTCTTAGCTCATTTATCAAATAAATGAACTAGAACAAGCTTCAATAGAACTCGAACCCGAATAGTTTATTGATCTACTTGGATCATATACACCTACTATAAGGATGTATTGTTAGCACTCCGTAACTTCAATTTTTCTTCTCTCATGGGTATAAAAATTTCTCATGACAACATATTCTCCAAGGGGACATTCCCTGTTTCTCATGGTGAGAAACGAAATTTGTTTCTCATCGGGGTATTTTCGTGAATAAATCAACAATATTTTCATTATTGTGGGCTGTACAGTTGAATAAAGTTGTTGGTTTATTTACGAAAATGCCATGTGAGAAACAAACCAAGAGAAACTGGGCATCCTCTCCAAGCCAATTATTAATTTTCAATCAAAGTAGCATGAATAATTTTTTATTCAAATCAGTAAAGCTTTAGTAGTTCACTTTTGCAAAACTACTTTTAAAAAGTTTGATTTAAAGAAAACACTAGAGATTGTGTGTGGATTACAGGATATTGAATAGAAGAAGAGTAAAAGATAACTTCCCTATTCCTGTTTAATTTGATTGAATTGGTATAAAGTAGAGACTAAACTCAGCACTGAAAACATTAGAGTAGTAAATGCACAATTGCAGCTGGAAAGGTGGAGTATTTGGGTCTGCTATTGCTATCTGGCCAACTGTACTGTGTCCTCTACAAACAAGGAGTTAAAGAATTTCTTAGGACTTTCTGGTTGATACAACGAGTTTGTTCAAATTTTTTTGCAATAATTAGCAAGGCATTGACAAATCCTCTTAAAAAAGGAGCTTTTGTTTGGAGTGATGAGTCTAAGGACGTAGGACGGCTCTTTTGATTCTCTCAAATTATTAGGCTTAACCACGTCGTGGTGTGATTATAATAATTAAACGGATTATTTAGAAAATGTCGTGGTGTAACAACAGATCATTTTCCTAAAGTCGAGTTTGTCCCGCACAAGTACACACAGACTCATAGCAACTGACCTCCAATTTTATACAACTCCAACTCTTCGATTAGATTGAAACCACCTTCGAACAATGCTCAATAATGCATGAAAACTAATTTTAAGAGATGATATATTATCACTTTTTTTGTGTTTTAAAAGAACAAAAAGAGATGTATATATAGTATTTGAGTGTGAACTATATACAACAAATCTGGTCACAAATGAGAGTGAACCAGGCACAATGAATCTAGTCACGAATGAGAGTGAACAAGGTATGACGAATTTGGTCACCAATTAGACCAAAAATGGTTAACATCCAAATCCCCCAATTAAGTTGTCGAAAACAATTGACTAATTGAGCATATTTCAAGGAATATAATCTAACTTAATTTAGAAACCATCAAAAATATTATACAGTGCAACATTTGACAAATGGGAAATTAATTCTTTTGAAGCACAACTTAGAGTTATCTACCTAAAACGCCAACACTCCTACCTTGGTTGTTCCGGCTTTTTACCATATCTTTTGTGCTGGAAACTGATACTTCTAAGGTGGGTATTGGTGCTTCTAACGTCTCTAGTGACCTATTACGAGTATAAGGATTTATAACAATTTGGGTGATCGGTTGAGACCAATAATGTGAATACCCTTCCAGTTTGAAAAGGACGAGTAGTACATTTTTCCACCAAATATACTCGTACCAAAAATTAAATTATTTTGTTCAAGTTGGTCAAGTTGCAAAATGGTTTGGCCTACAACAATCTGAAACAAAACATCACAGGGTGTGTCTTGGGCCATACCGGGCCACGGAAGTTTACTCAATTGACTCAAGGCATGACTTCACTTTACATGCAGCGTGTAGCTTTCGCCAGTTTATCATTTATCATTTATGAATGTTAAACTTAAACCCATTCCCAAATTCTTTACCTATTACTCAACTCTTATGCAATGCTGAAACTCAATATTATATGTTTGATTCTATTTCTTGGTACCACCGCGACCACTGTCGTCACCACCACCAAACCAATAGGCATTCATAACTACCAGCATCGAAGGAGGCTCCTTACAGATGCAAGAGACACAACTGGTAACTCATTTATTTTTCCTTCTTATAGACCGCAGTCATATATACTATACATTACTCCTTCCGTCTCATTATTTTATTTTATATTTTATTTAGAAATTTTGACAATTACCACCTTCTGTTATGTCCATTTTAGCAATTACCACCTTCTATTTTCAAAAATATCAAAAGTTACCACCTTCTTGCCCCCCAACTACCACGTGACGTCATTTTGGGTCCATTCTTTCCCTTCCCTCCCTATTTCCCTCGCATTTCTCATTCCTATGTGGATTCTCATCTCCCCTTTCACTTTTTTTTCCCCCAAACCACCAATAATTGTTCGTCAATTTTGATTTGGAGGAGTGAATTGAAGTGTTTTTGATTGTTTGGGGGAAAAAAAGTAAAAGGGGGATGAGAATCGAGTTAGGAATGAGAAATGTGAGGGGAATAGGGAGTAAAGGGAAAGAATGACCCCAAAATGACGTCATGTGATAGTTGGGAGGCAAGAAGGTGGTAACTTTTGATTTTTTGAAAATAGAAGGTGGTAATTTTCAAAAAAAAAAATAGAAGGTGGTAATTGCTAAAATGGACATAACAGAAGGTGGTAATTCTCAAAATTTCCATTTTATTTTAAGGGTCCGTCTCATTATTAAATGACTTGATTTCTAATGTACCAAAATTAAATTTTTGTTTCTAAAAAAATATCATAGTGTATAAATTGTGATCATAAAACACCTTTTTTTTTAGGATAATGTTATATGTAGCCCTAAGGTCTATATATAAGCATTAAATATACTATTGAAAATTGTATAAAATTAGGAATTCATGACAAAAACACACGTAAATCAGTGTTATTAGTGTTTATATTTTGATGATTTCTTAACTTTTTACAATTTTCAAGTGTAAATTTAATGCTTATATGTAACCTTAAGGGCTATGTATAACATTTTCCTTTTTTTTATAACGTTTTCCGGATAAGTTATCCCAATATTTCTCTAAATTTCATGTCATTATACCTTTTTATTTATTTATTTTTTACCTTTTCCATATATAACACACCAAATACGGAGTAAATCTTTATTAAATGTTACAGAGTAATTTTTTTTTTTTTTTTTTTTTTTTGTACATTTTTCATATAGAATTCCAATACTTAAAAAAAATACTATATATATTTTCTCCACTAACCTTAAGCATGTGTTTTATTAACCTGATTTTTACTTATCTGAACTTATTTAATCTTAACTTATTAGATCTTATTAAAACTGATTTTAGTTGTAATTTGAACTTGAGCAACCGTGATCAAAACTTATATGAACTTAACTTATCTGAATTTATTAAATTCGAAATAAGTGAAAATAAGATAAACAGACATAATTCCCTGAGAAAAACGAGCACTTAATTGGACAAAGGAGCAATTCCTTAGTTTGAAAATAGTTGCACAAAAATTAGTTTTAACAATCCAATCTTTATGTCAATTCTTAATAATCCGTTAAAAAAATTGGGTGGAGGGGAAGGTAGTAGACAATGGGAGGTGGTGTATTTTTTATTAAAATTAAAATAAAAAATTAGGCATTCACACGTATTAAGGAACCACCTAAAGCACAATTCATAATTTGGCGCAACAAAAGAAAATACCCCTTAAATTTGAATGGATCTTGCTAATGAACGCCCCAGGGCGTTAAATAATCCCTTAAAATAATTCCTAGAATGTTATTAATTTGAGAATACATGCCAAAATCACACATAGATTGGTTTAATTAATATTTATTTCAAGTCAATAATTCTACCTTTAGTTATCTTATCCAACGCCCCGGGATGATTGCTAAAAAATAATTAAACATTGAGGTCATTAAAATCAAACTGAATTAAAGTTGAGATTATTAAAACCAAAATTTTTCTAAAATGTTTGAAATACTGTTATTAACTACGACTATAATTACCAAAAAGGCAACCAGTCGGGGATTGTATCCAATCATAAAGGTTCTTCTAAGTAGAAGTGAGCTAATTTAATTAAAAACAAAAGGTTTATGTTTGTGACAGCTAGATCTAATTCCAATCATGTTTACATCATTTCCATATTGGCCATATCATAGGCATGTGGCTCTATCTACAAAAAAGAAAAGATGCATTGTAGCAATTGGATGAATGTACGACTCAAATCTTGTTAAAATTATTACCAGAGATGAAAGAGGGGAAAGAGAAACCAAACATCTATTCAATCCATTGAAAACAAAATACACAATAACATATGGAGTGTATATATATAGTGCAAAATTAAGTTGAAAGTAAGAACATGATTTCATGATCATTAGATCATGTCTACCTAACATTAAGTCTGTAGACACCCTACTCTTATCTATTAACTATTACTAAAACAGAAGTTGTTGACGTTACCATGCCCACGTGTCGCTTTCTCAATAAAGAATTTCCCGCATAGATACAATGATGATGTCATTTTTTTTTGTAGAGCTATCATATTTAACATTTTTGAAATTTAAAGAAGTTTTTATGACATTACAACTAAAACTTATCAATTTATCGTAGGAAATTGAAACAATTGAAAATAGCACACTAATAAATGACATCCTACATTGAGATATGAATTAGACAAAGTTACACAGATACTATATCATAATTTTGATGGAAATAAAAAATTTTAAAATTACAAAAAATACGTAATTCTTTTATATTTATGTATAATAGTGATTTATTTTTAAAATGTACAAATTTAAAATAGATTTTATATAAACCGTGCCTAGCACGGGTTCTAACCTAGTGACTCTACTAATACAAACTAATATCTTAAGAAAACATATTCCTATAGTTTGAAGTTAGCTAACTACTCCCTCGGTCTCTTACTTTTAGCCTCATTATTTCATTGAGAAGCTATTGCGTCATAAGGCTTGACTTTCATGAAATTTCGTTAGGCAAACCTCAAAACAACAAGCCCAGCTTATAAATAATATCATATATCCAATAGATCATATCATCCAATGTACTGCTACAATGAAGACAATGCTTGATATGTACACCCGAGTGTACCATGCGTATGGTACACCCAACGACATCCGCTTCTTCATAAAACACAGGTACAAAACAAGTTTTAAAAAAGCGAAAAGAACATCATGTTAGTGTAGGGAATAATTTCAAGCTTTAATCCCACTAGCTTGAACCCCACTGTGATCATACACTAAAGTACGGTGGCGTCCAAAAGGGAAGAAGATAGAGCAAAAGAGTCGCCAACAAGTTTTTTTTAGGAACTTGTAAAACGTTCATAGGATGAAGGTTACACCCTTTAACGATCCAAGAGATTGTCAACTCCATAAGGTCTAGAACCAAATAAGGGTTTGGGGATGATGGTCTAAATCCAACCTAAAAGAGATTGAACATGCCCTAATAATAGGCCTTTACTTTATTCTGATCGTATTCATGTGCGCTTTCTGACTAACATGCAATCAATAGGATTACCCCTAAACCTGTTTAATCTATGTTGGTTGAATTTAATGCACAAATAAACTATTATTGGCGATCACTTGAATTATAATCATATTAACCCTAACAAGATTATTAATTATCTTATTAAGCGTGATTACAAGTACCAATTCCCTTTAAACATGCAATAAAAGGCGTGATCAAGCAATAAAAATAATCAAGCAACATAAATAATCATCATAATAATAATAATCATAAATAAAATAATCATCATCAAAATAATAATTATAATAGCAATAATAATTATAATCATAATCATGTTCATATTAATATTAAAGCATAATAATAATAGCAAGATCCTAGGCATGATACTAACAAGATTAATAACAAACCCTAGCATGTCACTGAGCAATAAAAATCAAATCTTTAACCCTAACATGATACTAACAATCATAAATATTAGGATGAACATAGGAAGCATCGTAACAATCATATTTAATATTAAAATTACCCTAGACATGATACTAGGAATATCATAATAACAATGTAAACATGATTTCTAAATCATAACATCAATTAAAACCATTAAATCACTTACTTTGATGCTTCGTACCTCTTTCTAATAACAAAATACACACGTTAGTAACTTCAAGGAAAATAATAAACAAACAATTAAATTAAATAATTGAAAGAGAGATTTGGGACCAAACCCTCAGAAATTAAAATCTATCACGTCTAGGGCGAAGGCAACTTCGAATATGGCTAGGTGTTTCTAGATCTTGTGAATGCGGAATTTTGTATCTGAAAACAAAGTTCAGAGAAAGAAAGAATTGAAAGATTAAAGAACACTAATTAAAACTGATTGTAAATGAGAACTCGTGAACGATGAGAATTGGTGAATGAAAACGGAGTTTTTAATACGCTATTTATAGAGAAAATTAGCCAAAAAGATAAAATAACAAAATAGAGTCTGACGCACAAAAAACAGAGTTGGCGCAAACCCTGGCTAACTGGCGCTAGGAACCAACACTGGCGCCAATGGCTAGCGCCAGGTGCCAGGCTTGGTTCCAGGCGCCAAAGCCTGGGGTCAGGCGCCAAGCCTGGTTTTAACGCATTTTCGAAAATCAGATAAATTTGTCGTACTGGAGGATAAAATCATATAATTTCCTCGAAAATGCTATTTGATTTTAATTAAAACTCTGAAAAGTCAAAAAGTCAATTTATCAATGCTAATTGAATTAGGAATGAAAAGAACCTTCTAGAAGATTCTAGAAGACTAAAACCATTCCTAATTATAATAGGAATGATAAATCATATTAGGCCCTCCCCAAGATCATTGGGCCGTACATAAAGCTCAAACCGGGCCCAGTTTAGTAAATTGGCCATAACTTCCTCAATATTCTTCGGAATTGGGCTTATAATATATCATTGGAAAGCTCTTGTCAAGCCCCATCCAACAACACTACTATTGGACCCATATCATGGACCAACCAAACTGGATTGGATGTTTTCTTAAAATAAGTTTTCAAAAACAGAGAGAAGAGAAAAGAAATTAAAACTTTCCGCAACACTAAACTGTCCACACTTTCACTTCATTCGATTATGATTCGACGTGAAAGGTACTCATCACTGGGTTTGGTTTTGGGGAGACACAAATGGGTGTCTACAAAAGCCCCCACTTTGATCGAGTTTGGAGAAACGCAAGTTTCGAAAACAAAAGTCAAAGTAACGATAGGGATGGAGAATGACTCTGAACGTTCTGCGATCCTTAATCATTCTTGTAACGCCAATACTTGCAAAACTATCGTTAGTTAAACTGATAAAAGAGTTAAGAAACGCGTATCTTGCACCGTCGAGCACACGTCTCTGAAAGTAACCGATTTGATGCCGCTTTACTGTTGTTTCGCTGTTTTGATGACCTTCTGCAAGCTAGAGAATGCCATCCCGCTTGAAAACCGCTACACCCGTAACTGCTTCCAATTTAGAAGATTGCTTCGCCTGAAATGATCCTCCTCCGCTATGATAATATTCCACGTCCAAGGGAATATCATCGAAGATTTCTTCTCTTGAAACAAATCCTCATCCGCATTGATAATATTCCACGTCCAAGGGAATACTATCGAAGATTATTTCTCTCGAAACAATCCTCAGTTGTTTGTGACAACTCTCCATAATCCAGGGAACGCCACCTTGCTGTTTCGATGTTCACTCGTCTCTGAACAAAGAGCTTCTTTTTTATATGTTCACGCGTCTCTGAAAAAAGAGCTTCTTTTTGATATGTTCACGCGTCTCTGAACAAAGAGATTCTTTTTTATATGATCTTCTGAATGATGTGTACACGCATCTCTAAACGAAGAGCTTGATAATAGGATGCCCACGCGTCTCTGAGCAAAAGAGCTTGTAGGAAATGTCCACGCGTCTCTGAACAAAAGAGCTTGAAAAGGATTGTCCACGCGTCTCTGAACAAAAGAGCTTGATTGATGTGCCCACGCGTCTCTAGACAATAGAGCTTGAATG
Organism: Chenopodium quinoa; assembly: GCF_001683475.1. Lineage (NCBI taxonomy): Eukaryota > Viridiplantae > Streptophyta > Magnoliopsida > Caryophyllales > Amaranthaceae > Chenopodium > Chenopodium quinoa. Next base: position 3,578,854 of record NW_018745523.1, on the reverse strand, counting down.
AAATGTCCACGCGTCTCTGAACAAAAGAGCTTTGATGATATGCTCACGCGTCTCTAGAGCAAAAGAGCTTTTGAATGATATGCCCACGCGTCTCTGGAGCAAAAGAGCTTGATGGAAATTTTCACGCGTCTCTGAACAATAGAGCTTCGGTACTTGAACGTTTGTTGCGATAATGTCTTGAAGAAAAAAATTTTGAAGACCAACGTTTGTCGATTTCTAAAGCTCGCCTGAACTTTATTTCCGCTAAAACCAGTATGTCGGTGTCTCCGTGATTAGGCGCTTTAAGCTAAGTGAGACGATCTTTCATCAGGCCGATCACTTATTGCAATTGTAATCAAACTGACTACTTAATCATGTCAAATTGCTTATAGGGGCTAACTGGCGTACCAAGGAACCCAAAATTGTTGTATGAGGTCGAAATCACCTTTCTGAGAGGCTTCGAGCTCTGTCGCTGCTGAAATATCTCTGGCGCCAAGAATTGACTCAGTCGTCGAACGCTGTGATAGGGTCTTCCCCATTCTGCTCCACCTGTATTTATTTTTTACTATAGAACTTTGCCAATTTCTTCAATTATCTTAGGTTTGACCTAAGGTTTAGCATTGCTTGACTCATTGTGATGACACGACTCAAGGTATAAACTTGACTCGATATGATTGACTCGAGGTTGACTCGACTCGAAACGAAATGACACATGTGTTAGACTCAAATCAAAGTGATATGACACGACATGACTCAATGTGTACATGAATTGTGTGTGCATCGTAATGTGATCGTGCGACTCGAAAATGCAAAGAAGCAAAAATTTTCTGTCATTTTTGTGGAGGGTACCGACTTTCTCCCGAAAAAGAAAGACACGAAAAAGACTCAAAGGTATTGAAGGTGCATGTTGAATGTTGTTTGATACTATCTCTCAAGGTGCAAGGATTAATCTATCCTAGGCTATCTCAATGGTTGACTCCATGATGAAAGTATTTGGGTAACTTAGGCACGGAGGCTAAGAACTTCATACTTCGTAATGCAATGATGATTATGATTGATGAGTGATGTTGCATGCTTCAGCGTTAAGATTTCATGACAAAGGGCTCCTGAGGGAAGTATATTTGGTCATGTATCTGTGCGGTGTGTGAATGTGACACTTAAAGTTAGGCCACAAGAGCTAAGCGTGTGGAGAGATGTTATTTGTTAAAAGAGTCAAATGGTGGTGACTCTTAGGCTAGGTAAGCTAATGATGTAGGGATCAAGCCCCCAAGTCTAGCTCTAAGTGAATAGGGATGAGCATTGGAGATCCCTTGATATGATCAATGGTGTAAGTGTGTGAATGTGAATATGAATGCATGTTTATTACGGCCGCACCTCGATGTGAGGTTGCCTACGTATCCGTTAGGAATCAGGCCGAACGTAGCTCTAGCCGAACCTCGCACAAGTGTGTATACCTCAAAAAGGTCTTTTTAAGGGTTGTAACGTGGTTAGGCTAAAGGTTTGAAGAAGAAGGGGATAAAGGCTCAAGACCCTAGATAAGCCCCCAAGGTGTGCAACCTCGCTTTTGAATTTTTATATTTTTATGCTTGAGTTTCTACTCTTTTTTTAGCTCTCTTTTATCTTTTGCTTTAGCATCTATTTTATTTTTATAAGCTTGGGCAATCCCGATCATGCGGTCTATCACTCACTTGGCATGCATGTTTCTCAGGCACGGTACCGAGCACTCGATAAGAGACGCAATCTGAGACGTGTTCTTATCGAAGATATTTTCACATCAAAGACATTGGAACACTTACCCTTTGATATGCTTTTATAATTATTTTATTTTTGCTTATTTTTATTTTGATCTTTTGAATTACTCAAGCTCTTTTTTAGAATTGCATAAGTTACACACCATCCCATCCCGAGGTTAGGTAGATGTAGGTTGAAAAAAGAAAGGTCTATCGTTAGACGAGGCTCAAAGTGGTTTATGAAGAAAGGATCCCCTAAACAGTTTTTAGTGTATGATCCCCTAGATCGAACCCCACTGTGATCATACACTAAAGTACGGTGGCGTCCAAAAGGGAAGAAGATAGAGCAAAAGAGTCGCCAACAAGTTTTAGGAACTTGTAAACCGTTCACGAGATGAAGGTTACACCCCTTATTGATCCAAGAGATCGTCAACTCCATAAGTTCTAGAACCAAATAAGGGTTCGGGGATGAAGGTACAAATCCAATCTAAAAGAGATTGAACCTGCCCTAATAATAGGCCTCTACTTTATTCTGATCGTATTCATGTGCGCTTCCTGATTAACATGCAATCAGTAGGTTTAACCCTAAACCTGTTTATCTATGTTGGTTGAATTTAATGCACAAATAAATCTATTATTGGTGATCACTTAAATTATAATCATATTAACCCTAAACAAGATTATTAATTATCTTATTAAGCGTGATTACAAGTATCAATTCCCTTTAAACATGCATAAAAGGCGTGATCAAGCAATAACAATAAATATCAAGCAACATAATAAATAATCAATCATTAGAATAAACATGAATAATAATAATAATCATCATAAAAAAAATAATAATAATAATATTCATAATCATCATAAATTATAACAATTATAATAATAATCATGTTCATGTTAATATTAATATTAAAGCATAATAATAATAGTAAGATCCTAGGCATGATATCAACAAGATTAATAACAAACCCTAGCATGTCACTAAGCAATAAAAATCAAATCTTTAACCCTAACATTATACTAACAATCATAAATATTAGGAAGAACATAGGAAGCATCGTAACAATCATATTTAATATTAAAAATACCCTAGACATGATACTAGGAATATCATAATAACAATGTAAACATGATTTCTACATCATAACATCAATTAAAACCATTAAAGCACTTACTTTGATGCTTCGTACCTCTTTCTAATAACAAAATACACACGTTAGTAACTTCAAGGAAAATAATAAAAAAACAATTAAATTAAATAATTAAAAGAGAGATTTGGGACCAAACCCTCAGAAATTATAACCTATCACGTCTAGGGCGAAGGCAACTTCGAATATGGCTAGGTGTTTCTAAATCTTGCGAATGCGGAATTTTGTATGTGAGAAAAGGCTAGTTTAGAAAAAGAGAGAGAGAGAGAATAATCAAGAAAATCTTGATGAGAGTTGGTGAATGATTAAAGATAGAATTAGAGAATTAATGATTGCGAATGAAAACTGATTGTAGGTGAATGAAAACGGAGTTTTTAATACGTTATTTATAGAGAAATCGGCCAAGAAGATAAAATATCAAAACAAAGCACTTGGCGCACGCAAAACGAGATTGGCGCATGCAATACAGAGCTGGCGCCAGCACCAGGCTATTGGCGCCATGCGCCAATGGCTAGCACCAGGCGCCAATGGCTGGCGTTTGGCGCTGATTTCAGAAATTCACGCGTTTTTGTTTTTATCATATGTTTTGATCCGAAAGTCTAAATAAGGCATACAATATGTCGTTGGAAAGATATTAAAGTCTAATTTGCAACCCAATTAGAATCAGATTAAAATAGTTTGTAGATAGAAAGATATTGCCAAAATAGTAGAAGGGTGTCAGTTTTGGATAGAGTTTCATGTCTCATTCATATCTTTTTCGTTATAACTCGGATTTAAGATTATAATATATCATTGGAAAGATAATTTCAAGATCTATCCAACCATATAAAACTTGGATAAATATTATGAGGCACGAAATTAATATCTGAATATATTCCACTTCGTACAAAACAAGGATTCTTAAAGGAGTAGTTTTATTCAATTTCAAACTCTTTAAAACATAATTATCAATCCTAACTTCATTAGGATTTAAAAGAACCTCCTAGAGTATTCTACAAGACTATAATCAATCCTAATAGATTTAAGAATGGTAATTAATAATAGGCCCTCCTCTAGATCTTTGGGTCGCATATAAAAACCAAATCGAGCCCAGTTTAGTATTTTGGCCATAACTTCCTCGATATTCATCGGAATTAGGCTTATAATATATCGTTGGAAAGGCCTTTTCAAACCCCATCTAACTACACCATTATTGGATCCTTATCATGGACCAACAAAAATGGATTGACTATTTTCTTAAAATAAGTTTTCAAAAACAGAGAGAAGAGAAAAGAATTAAAACTATCCGCAACACTAAACTTTCCACACTTTCACTTCATTTGATTATTATTCGACGTGAAAGGTACTCATCAATGGTTTTGGTTTTGGGGAGACACAAATGGGTGTCTACAGAAGCCCCCACTTTGACTGAGTTTGGAGAAACGCAAGTTTCAAAAACAAAAGTCAAAGTATCGATAGGGACGGAGAATGATTCAGAACGTTCTGCGATCCTAAACCACTCTTGTAACGCCGATACCTGCAAACTAACGTTAGTTTAACAGATAAAAGAGTTAAGAAACGCGTATCTTGCACCGTCGAGCACACGTCTTTGAAAGTAACCGATTTGTTGCTGCTTTACTGTTGTTTTGATGACCTCCTGCAAGATAGAGAATGCCATCCCGCTTGAAAACTGCTACGCTCGTAACTACTTTCAATATAGAAGACTGCTTTTCCTGAAACGATCCTCTTCCCGCTTTGCACATCCAAGGGAATACTATCGAAGATTGGTTCTCTTGAAACAATCCTCATCCGCATTGATAATATTCCACGTCCAAGGGAATACTATCGAAGCTTGCTTCTCTTGAAACAATCCTCAGTTATTTGTGACAACTCTCCATAATCCAGGGAACGCCACCTTGTTGTTTCGATGTTCACTCGTCTCTGAACAAAGAGCTTCTTTTTGATATGTTCACGCGTCTCTGAACAAAGAGCTTCTTTATTATATTCTTTTTTAATATGAACTTCTAAATGATGTGTCCACGCGTCTCTGAACGAAGAGCTTGATAATAGGTACCCACGCGTCTCTGAGCAAAAGAGCTTGATGGAAATGTTCACGCGTCTTTGAACAAAAGAGCTTGAATGATATGCCCACGCGTCTCTGGAGCAAAGAGCTTTGATGGAGATGTTCACGCGTCTCTGAACAATAGAGATTGAATAATATGCCCACGCGTCTCTGGAGCAAAGAGCTTTTGATGGAATGTCCACGCGTCTCTGAACAATAGAGCTTCGGTACTTGAGCGTTTGTTGCGATAATATTCTAAAGAAGAAATTTCCAAAGACCAACGTTTGTCGATTTCTAAAGCTCGCCTGAACTTTGTTTCCGCTAAAACCAGTATGTCGGTGTTTCCGTGATGAGCCAATTCTTAGGCGCTTTAATTTAAGCTAAGTGAGACGATCTTTCATCAGGTCGACCACTTATTGTGATTGTAATCAAACTGACTACTTAATCATGTCGAAATCACTTTTCTGAGAGGCTTCGAGCTCTATCAATGCCGAGATATCTCTGGCGCCAGGAACTGGAGTAGGGTCCTCCTTATTCTGCTGCACCTGTATTTATTTTGACTATAGAACTTTGCTAATCTCTTTAATTATCTTAGGGTTGACCTAAGATTTAGCGTTGCTTGACTCATTAACTTGAGATGACTCAAGGTATAAACTTGACTCTCTGTGATTGACTCGAGGTTGACTCGACTCAAAGTGAAATAACACGTGTGACTCATGACCCGTGTGTGCATAGTGTTGATTATGCGACTCGAAAATGTAAAAAAAAAAAGCAAAAATTTTCCGTCATTTTTGTGGAGGGTACCGACTTTCTCCCGAAAAAGAAAGACGCGAAAAAGAAGAAGCGAAGTTTGAAGATGCTTGTTGAATGAGCTTAGTCAGATGTTGTTTGATATTGTCTCTCAAGGTGCAAGGATTAATCCATCCTAAGCTATCTCAATGGTTGACTCAATGATGAAAGTATTTGGGTAACTTAGCACGGAGGCTAAGCACTTCATACTTCGATGTAATGACAATTATGAGTGATGAGTGATGTGACAAGGCATTCTTCATCGTTATGTTAAGATTTCATGACAAAGGGTTCCTAAGGGAAGTATATTTGGTCATGTATCTGTGCGGTGTGTGAAATGACACTAAAGTTAGGCTGCAAAGGCTAAGTGTGTGGAAAAATATATTGAAAAGAGTCAAATGGTGGTGACTCTTAGGCTAGGTAAGCTAATGATGTAGGGATCAAGCCCCCAAGTCTAGCTCTAAGTGAATAGGGATGAGCATTGGAGATCCCCTGATATGATCATGGTGTAAGTGTGTGAATGTGAATATGAATGCATGTTTATTACGGTCGCACCTCGATGTGAGGTTGCCTACGTATCCGTTAGTAATCAGGCCGAACGTAGCTCTAGCAAAACCTCGCACAAGTGTGTGTATACCTCAAAAAGGTCTTTTAAGGGTTGTAACGTGGTTAGGCTAAAGGTTATAGAAAAAGGGCTAAAGGCTCAAGACCCTAGATAACCCCCCAAGGTGTGCAACCTTGCTTTTGAATATTTGTATTTTCATGCTTGAGGTTTTCTACTCTTTTTTTAGCTTTTTCTTTTGCTTTAGCATTTATTTCATTTTTATAACTGTGAGCAATCTCGATCATGCGGTCTATCACTCACTCGGCATTCATGTTTCTCAGGCACGGTATCGAGCACTCGATAAGAGACGCAATCTGAGACGTGTTCTTATCGAAGATATTTTCACATCAAAGACATTGGAACACTTTCCCTTTTGTACACTTTTACTTATTTTTTGCTTTTGCTTATTTTTGCTATTTTAATCTTTTGAATTTTCTCAAGCTTTCTTTCGAATTGCATAAGTTGAACACTGTCCCATCCCAAGGTTAGAGAGATGTAGGTTGAAAAAAGAAGGGTCTATCGTTAGACGAGGCTCAAAGTGGTTTATGAAGAAAGGATTGTAAATTGAAGGGTGAAAGGAGATATGATGTGGCTACAAGAGGTGCCTCAAATCATTGGTATACCTTGTGCTTAATTCGACATGGATTTTTTTTTTTAATGAAATGCAATGCGATGATCATATGCAAGGAAATAAATTCTCATTTTATTAAAAGGGAAAAAATAAATAGAGAATCTACAAAAGTAATCTTAAGGGAAAAGAAAGGTGCCTATGCTAGACTTATTGGGGAAAGGAAAAAAATGAAAAAGAACTAGAAAAAAGAGGTCATGAAATCTTGTCATTGAAGCTCGCCTCTGTCTTGTGTTGTTTGCTCCGACATCATCCAGTCTTCTTGCTAGCTAGAGGCAATGGGATCTTATTTGTCTCTATGAGATCTTGAATGAGGTTTTGTAACCTGTAGCATTCATTAGTAGTATGACCGCGCCCTCGATGGTACTTGCAATAGGAGTTTGGATTCCATCTCGAAGATCGATTTTCTGGTGTTGGATCCTCGGTAGGGCCAATAGGTTTGATTAATCCTCGATCATAGAGACGATCGAAAGCAGCATCGTAGGTCATTCCAATGGGTGTAAACTCTCGCCTGGGTTTCCTTTTAGATCCTTGATTGTCCATGGCTAAGACATCATTATGGTCAAAGGTACTAACATTATTACTAGAGTGGGCGTATTTGGAAGAAGAAGGATTGTCGCTCTTCTTTCCTTTCCAGCCACCGTGGTTACTATTGTTAGTAGATTTTTTGCTTAGCGAGGTCGTCTTCGATTTCAATTCCGATGTCATAAACGGCCTTGAAAGTATTCAAGTTGTGTTGATATTTTAAGTGCTTCGAATACTTCTCTTGGAGATTCTTGATAAACATCCTCACAGATTCCTTTTCGTTAGGGACCTCAATCATCTTAGCGGAAGTTTCTCTCCACTTATTAAAGAAAGAAGTAAAGCCTTCATTCTCTTTTTGTCTTAGCATCTCAAGTTGTCTATGATCGGTTTCAACTTGAATATTGTACTTGTACCTATCAATGAAAGCGTATACTATCGATTCCCAGGTAGAGGTTTTCTCCTTGTCAAGGGAGAAGAACCATTGTTGGCAAACGGTTTCAAGAGATAGTGGGAACAGAGAGGGGAAAACCTTCTTATCGATACCCTTAATGTTCATTATAGTTTCGAAAGCTCTTAGATGGAAGAAGTTCCTTGTCCAGCGAGACCCCTTGTGAACTCATGCCCTGAAATTTGTAGTCACTAGATAGCTTGCTCAAGCTTTCTTGCATGAGGTTCATTTGTTGTTGCTTCATGGGATCATCGATCTTGAGCGTGAGTAGCTTCAGTGTCTCAGTCACGTTAGTCAATTGACTCCTAAGTTCATTGACTTCTTCTTGACTTGCCATTATCTTTTTATCCTTCCTCTTTTGACGAATTGGTTTATCAAAAAGTGATACTTGAACAAAGAGGTTGTCCTTGATTAATCGCCCTTGTCTCCTCGACCAAGTACTGTGGAAAAGGAAATTGGGGATATTTATTGTTAATTATTTTAATCAAACTTTATTCAACATGCAATGGATGGAGGAAGTGAAGAAAGATTGGAATAGAATGTGAAAGAAGATTTAGATGGAGGGATATGAAAAATTAGGAATAGAATGTACCCCCAACTCAAATGACGGAAAAGACCGACTCATGCATGAACCTAAGACATGGCCATAGTGACATGTGTACTCAAAGTGTGTGCTAAGACTAGTGAGTGTAGGTGGTACGTTAAGACTCGTGTCATGACCATGTGGCTAAACTATGTGACTAGACTCAAGCAAAGACTAAGTTAATACTTCACGTATATGCATTAAACTGGACAGGTTGTGGTATTTTAGTCATAATTTTTTATCTGTATCTCTGATAAACCCCTAGCTCGAACCCCACCGTGATCACACACTAAAGTACGGTACCGTACTTTAAAAGAAAGGTATATCGTTAGACGAGGCTCAAAGTGGTTTCTGAAGTGGAGTCGCCAAAAATTGTAGGGAATAATTTCAAGCTTTAATTCCACTAGCTTGAACCCCACTGTGATCATACACTAAAGTACGGTGGCGTCCAAAAGGGAAGAAGATAGAGCAAAAGAGTCGCCAACAAGTTTTTTTTTAGGATTGCATATTTGAAAGGTGAAAGGAGATATGATGTGGCTACAAGGGGTGCCTTAAATCATTGGTATACCTTGTGCTTAATTCAACATGGGCTTTTTTTTTTTAATGCAATATAATGAAATGATCATATGTAAGGAAATAAATGCTCATTTTTATTAAAAGAAAATATATAATGATCCTAAAAAATAAATCTAAAGAGAATAAAAAGGTGTCTATGCTAGACTTATTGGGGAAGGGGTAAAATGAAAAAGAAATAGAAAAAGAGGTCATGAAATCTTGTCGTTGAAGTTCGCCTCTTGTCTTGTGTTGTTTCCTTTATCATCACTCGATCTTCTTGTAAACTGGAGGTATGGGAAGCTTGTTATTATCAATCAAATGTTGGATATCCTCCTTTAGCTTCCAACAGCTCTCAGTAGCATGACCCCTACCTTGGTGGTACTTGTAGTGTTCGTTTGGATTCCAACTAGGCAATCTTTTCTTAAGTGGGGGATCTTGAATAGGTCCAATGGGAGTAATGATTCCCTTGGCATGGAGTCGATCGAAAGCATCATCGTAGCAAATTCCAATAGGGGTAAATTCCCTTTTCGGTTGCTTTCGATTACCCATGGCTAGGATCTCACTAAGGTCGAAAGTACCAACACTATTACTAGAGTAGGTGTTTTCGGAAGAAGAAGGAAAGTCGTTCTTCTTCCCTTTACAGCCACTGTTACCATTGTTACTAATCTTGGCCTTCTTGTCACGCAGAGGAACATGAAGGAGATTTGAATCAATGAAGTCTTGAACACGATCCTTGAGGGTGAAACATACTTCGGTGGTGTGATCACGACCTCTATGGTATCGATAATAAGATTTTGGATCCCAATTGGGAAAACGTTTTTCAGGTGGAGGGTCTTGACTGGGACCAATGGGGTGAATGAGACCTTAATCGTGAAGACAGTCAAAAGCTTCATTGTAAGTCATTCCTATTGGTGTGTATTCTACAATGGTTCGTTTTTCCTGTGGCTTAGGAGCATTGAGTTCTTCATTAAACTCTTGGCGAGAATTTTGTTCGATGGCCATCACCCGATTTTCTAATCCTTCTACCACATTTAAGAGCATGGCAATGGCATCTTGCAGTTTTCGAATGTCCTCTTTTAGACTTGACGAGTCTTCCTTGGTATTATCTAAGAAAAGACTTTCATCCTCCTCAATTATGGCCACTTCATCGAGAGAGGTCATATAAGCTGTTCGATCATGGACTCTCCTACAGGTGTGATAAGAAGTGATGGATCATGCTTGGTCATCTTTGATGGCTAGAATCTCGGAAGTTTCATTGTTATCAATCAGATCTTGAATAACTTCTTTGAGTTTCCAACACTCTTCAGTGTCGTGACCCTTTCCTTGATGATATTTGCAGTGCTTATTAGGGTCCCACTTAGGTGGCCTAGCTTCTGGAACTGGATCTTTGATGGGCCCTATGGGCATGACTAGTCCTTTGTGATGTAGCTTCTCAAAAGCTGTTTCATGACTCATACCAAGTGGAGTGAACACTCTTTTTTATCTTTGGATTCGCGGTTTAGAGGCGTTCGTGGCATGTACTTCATTAATGGGAGAGGAAGAAGAAGGATGGTCGTTCTTCTTTCCTCTCGCACCATTATCTTTCAGAAGGTCATCTTCAATGTCAATGCCTATATTATAGATAGCTTTGAAAATATCTAAATTGTGTTGGTATTTTAAGTGCTTTGAATACTTCCCTTGGAGATTCTTGATAAACATCCTCACAAATTCTTTTTCGGTAGGAGCCTTGACCATATTAGCGGAAGTTTCCCTCCATTTATTGAAGAAAGAAGTGAACCCTTCGTTTTCCTTTTGTTTTAACATCTCAAGTTATCTGTGATCTGTTTTGTCTTGGATGTTGCACTTATATCTATCTATGAAAGCGTTTGTTATTGACTCCCAAGAAGAGGTTTTTTCTTTCTCGAGAGAAAAGAACCATTGTTGACAAACGGTTTCGAGAGATAGTGGAAACAGAGAGGGGAAAACCTTCTTATCGATACCCTTAATGCTCATTATAGTTTCAAAAGCTCTTAGATGGAAGTAAGGGTTATCTATTGCCTTGAATTTAGGGATGTCAGTGGCGTTGAACTTATGCGGAAGAAGTTCCTTGTCCAGCGAGACCCCTTGTGAACTCATGCCCTAAAATTTATAGTCACTAGATAGCTTTCTCAAACTTTCTTGCATGAGGTTCATTTGTTGTTGCTTCTCGGGATCATCGACCTTAAGTGTGAGAAGCTTCAGTGTTTCATTCATGGTAACCAGTTGGTTCCTAAGCTCATTGACTTCTTCTTGAGCTTCCATTATCTTTTTAGCCTTTCTCTTTTGACGAATTGGTTTATCGAAGAGCGAGACCTGAACAAAGAGGTTGTCCTTGATTAATCGCCCTTGTCTCCTCGACCAAGTACTGTGGAAAAGGAAATTTGGGGATATTTATTGTTAATTATTTGACTCAAACTTCATTCAACATGAAATGGATGGAGGAAGTGAAGAAAGATAGAAGAATGTGAAGAAAAATGATGGAGATGGAGGGATATGAAAAATTAGGAATAGAATGTACCCCCCAACTCAAATGACGGAAAAAGACCGACTCATGCATGAACCTAAGACATGGTCATGGTGACATATACTCAAAGTGTGTGATAAGAATAGTGAGTGTATATGGTGCGTTAAGACTCGTGTCATGACCATGTGGCTAGACTACGTGACTAGACTCAAGCAAAGACTAAGTTAAGACTTCACGTATATGCATTAAACTTGACAGACTGTGGTATTTTAGTCATATATTTTTATTTGTGACTCTTATTTGTATAAAACCAACGCCAAATTAAAGATAAAACTAGGGGCTACAGATCCATAGGCTATACGACTCGTAGTTCTTCCTAGAACTCCGGATATGACCAAAACAAGTTGACGTTTGTGTAGTATACGGGAATAAATATGCGGGTTGACTTAAAGGAACTATGACTCGATTTTATGTTTATTTATTAGCTCAAATTAATTAATTAATTAATTAAACAAAGTCCTTTAGTCATTAATCAGTTTATTTAGTCTTAACACAAGTCAAACAAACAGTTAGGAAAAATCACATAGAGTATGCACAACAAATAATGCACAATTAGTTAAGTAGGCACAATATGATGCAATGCGTTTGCAACCTAACCATGGCTCTAGTTCTCTAAAGTTCGGGATATTGGTTAGTCAATAGAGGGTCCATGGTTAATTGTCCGGATGCACCGCGCGGAAGCCTAACTGTGAAGGGTTGGCGCGAGTGGATGGGACACCGCGAGTTTTAGAAAAAACTCGCTTCCATGGTTTGGTGAATTCAACAATCTCGGATGTACCCTTTGTTGCACGGAGCGTTCAATCGGGTAGATGGAGCATGAATTCCCAGAGGGTTATGTGCATATGTAGAACACATATGGGTTTCAGAAAAGTGAGAAAAAATTCAATCAGGAAGTAGGATCGAGCAAACAATACGAAAAACTGGTCGAAATTAGAACGCTAGTATTGGCGCCAGCAATAAGAGACTGGCGCCAGCTTTTAACCGTAGCGCCTGGCGCCAATACTAGCGTCTGGCGCTACGGCTAAAATGCTGACGCCAAGCTCTGACCTCCGAAGCTACTTCCCACATGCCTCAGCAGCTTTTTGTGCTTGATAAAATTTTCCAGTTCCGCACGGTGTTAGTTCGGTCCTAGTTGTGAAAGATATTTCTCAAATTTCCTACGTGTAAAATCCTATGTTTTTAACTCATTACGGATGGTCTTTCCAATGAGATCTTTTTTATGCATATGACAATAATGTTAATCAAAATTACGCACATGAACTACTTAGAACGTTTCGAGTCTCATCCACTAATTCTAAATCATTGCCGAAACAAATTCAGGAACTAAAATGGAAATCCTCCCCAGTGGAGTCGCCAAAAACTGTAGGGAATAATTTCAAGCTTTAATCCCACTAGCTTGAACCCCACTGTGATCATACACTAAAGTACGGTGGCGTCCAAAAGGGAAGAAGATAGAGCAAAAGAGTCGCCAACAAGTTTTTTTTTAGGAACTTGTAAACCGTTCATAGGATGAAGGTTACACTCCTTAACGATCCAAGAGATCGTCAACTTCATAAGGTCTAGAACCAAATAAGGGTTTGGGGATGATGGTACAAATCCAACCTAAAAGAGATTGAACATGCCCTAATAATAGACCTCTACTTTATTCTGATCGTATTCATGTGCGCTTTCTGACTAACATGCAATCAATAGGATTACCCCTAAACCTGTTTAATCTATGTTGTTTGAATTTAATGCACAAATAAACTATTATTGGCGATCACTTGAATTATAATCATATTAACCCTAACAAAAAATTATCTTATTAAGCGTGATTACAAGTACCAATTCCCTTTAAACATGCAATAAAAGGCGTGATCAAGCAATAAAAATAATCAAACAACATAAATAATCATCATAATAATAATAATCATAAATAAAATAATCATCATCAAAATAATAATTATAATAGCAATAATAATTATAATCATAATCATGTTCATATTAATATTAAAGCATAATAATAATAGCAAGATCCTAGGCATGATACTAACAAGATTAATAACAAACCCTAGCATGTCACTGAGCAATAAAAATCAAATCTTTAACCCTAACATGATACTAACAATCATAAATATTAGGATGAACATAGGAAGCATCGTAACAATCATATTTAATATTAAAATTACCCTAGACATGATACTAGGAATATCATAATAACAATGTAAACATGATTTCTACATTATAACATCAATTAAAACCATTAAAGCACTTACTTTGATGCTTCGTACCTCTTTTTAATAACAAAATACACACGTTAGTAACTTCAAGGAAAATAATAAACAAACAATTAAATTAAATAATTGAAAGAGAGAATTGGGACCAAACCCTCAAAAATTAAAACCTTTCACGTCTAGGGCGAAGGCAACTTCGAATATGGTTAGGTGTTTCTAGATCTTGTGGATGCGAAATTTTGTATGTGAAAACAAAGTTTAGAGAAAGAAAGAAAGAATTGAAAGATTAAAGAACGCTAATTAAAACTGATTGTAGATGAGAACTCGTGAACGATGTGAATTGGTGAATGAAAACGGAGTTTTTAATACGCTATTTATAGAGAAAATCAGCCAAAAAGATAATATAACAAAATAGAGTCTGACGCACAAAAAACAGAGTTGGCGCAAACCCTGTCTAACTGGCGCTAGGAACCAACACTGGCGCCAGGCGCCAATGGCTAGCGCCAGGCTTGGTTCCAGGCGCCAAAGCCTGGGATCAGGCGCCAAGCCTGGTTTTAACGCGTTTTCGAAAATCAGATAAATTTGCCGTACTGGAGGATAAAATCATATAATTTCCTCGAAAATGCTATTATATTTTAATTAAAACTCTGAAAAGTCAAAAAGTAAATTTATCAATGCTAATTGAATTAGGAATGAAAAGAATCTTCTAGAAGATTCTAGAAGACTAAAACCATTCCTAATTATACTAGGAATGATAAATCGTATTAGGCCCTCCCCAAGATCATTGGGCCGTACATAAAACTCAAACCGGGCCCAGTTTAGTAAATTGGCCATAACTTCCTCAATATTCATTGGAATTGGGCTTATAATATATCGTTGGAAAGCTCTTGTCAAGCCCCATCCAACTACACTACTATTGGACCCATATCATGGACCAACCAAACTGGATTGGCTGTTTTCTTAAAATAAGTTTTCAAAAACAGAGAGAAGAGAAAAGAAATTAAAACTTTCCGCAACACTAAACTTTCCACACTTTCACTTCATTCGATTATGATTCAACATGAAAGGTACTCATCACTGGGTTTAGTTTTGGGGAGACACAAATGGGTTTCTACAGTTAGTAAATAATGAACATGCATATTTTAAAGAACATCAAGTTAAGCTAAAAAGAACGCGAGATATTCTTAACAAAAACCTTTAATTACGGGAAAAGATCTACTCATGGCTCACATTACCTGATAAAATCATATCAAAATTTATCATTTTCCAAAATCAGTTTTGCTTTCTCTCTAAAAATACAGTTTCTCATAATAATTTTTATTCTCTGAAATTATTTCACCAAAAATAACTTAAGGTTCGTTTGGCATCGCTGTGGTTTTCTGTTTTTTGTTTTTTTTTTTTGTTTTTTAAAAGTGTATTATATATGTCACATAATGAATCAAAAAATATATAGACTTATTAAAAAATCATGATAATTTTGAAAACTGACAACAGAAAAGTGGAAACACCTTTTTCTTGTTTACTGTTTTTGGTTTTTGGTTTTAAAAAAAACAGAAAATTGAAAACCAAAAATGATGCCAAACAAGCCCTTAAGATTTCGTTTTTAAAGTTCAAAATTCAAAATTTTAAATTTTATTTTCAAAATTTCAGTTTTCAAATATATTTTTTTTTATTTCATTCATATTTTTCACCAATTATATATGGATCTTGCTAACAAACGCCCCTGGGGCGTTGGATAAACATTTAAAATCTTAGCTAAAATGGTATTAATTTGGGAAAACATGACAATATCACGCGTCGATCAGTGTAATTAGTGTTAGTTTTAATTTAATCTTTCTACTTTTAACAAGCTTATCCAACGACCCCGGAGCGTTCGTTAGTTTTTTGAGTTTTGTCTTTGGATCGTGCCAAGGTATATATATATGAAAGTTATAATATTATCATGTTCTTTAGTAATATTACGAATGTTCATTAGATCTGAAAAACAATCATCAAAAGAGGAGATCTCAAAAGAATACATCATCAACCTTCCTGATCCTGATTCAAAAAAATTAAAAATATACATAGTTAAAGATAAATTAATATTAAAAAGCAAAATGGCGCTCCCGCTAGATAACATTGTCTTTCTCACATTTATTGCTCTTATATTGAATATTTCTTATCATCCAAAAAAAAACAAACCTGAGTAGTGAGTACTATGTGAATGCAAACCAAAATTAGTGCCATAAATTTCATTAATTAATGGAAGGTAAAGAGAGTATTATTTTACATGTATATCAGTGGTTCTTTCAATAATCAAAAAACAAAATAAAAAAAAAACTGATATTTCATTAAACATATAACAAAATTGCATATGCGATGACATGTTCTTTGAATATATATGCAATTTTGTTGGTGCACAATATCCCCAATGCCATAATTATTTCGATTATTTCTAATGTATCGTCATATCTGTCAAAGATAAAATCCTAGCAGACCCAACTAATAATGTAGTATGTTAAGTAGAGTCGAATCCATATGCTAAAATGACTTTTTTTTTTTAAACACTTTTAACCTTTTATAGAAATTATATCATGCATGTACGAAATCTGAATAAAACAATAGTCTAAATTAATTATAGTAACAAAATAAATAAAAAAAAAAAAAAGAAAAAAAAGAAAAAAAAAAAAAAAAAAAAAAGAAAAAAACAGGTTGTTGTTCACCATGGTTTTAGTTTTAACTACTTCGTATATTAAACTAGTTTTTGGGCTCGGACGATGCCCCACATTATTACATGAAACTGATCAATATTATTTGTTGTAATTGATGATTCAATTTTCTTGTAATGAAATTTGTTGTTTATATTGTCATTTATTACATATTAATATTTTGTGTTCTAAAGATCATATAAAAATCATATAGCTTGGTGGTAAGACACTTAGTTCTAGAGTTAAAAGTTTGTGAGTTCAAATCTTGTGGTGAATTTTTTTTTATTATTATAAGTGCATGACATGTAATGAAAACAAATGGAAGGGAGAGCTACATGGAGAAACGCCTTTTAATATATTAGTATAGATTATCATTATCAATTCAATTAATCAAGTATTATTTTTCGATTCAAACTTATATAAACATATATCCCTACATTTTTAAAAGTATGAGTAAACTCTTATGAATAGTGTTGTGATGATTAAGCCCTTAAAATATTTACATTATTTACATATTTACCCTTTTAAAAGTATGGTCACACTTTTATGAATAGTGGTGAGATGATTAAGCCCCTACAAATATTTACACTATAATTTACATATTTACCCCTATTAAAAGTATGGTCACACTTTTATGAATAGTGTTGAGACGATTATGTCCGTAAAATGTATATTAACACATTTTCCCTCACTGATGGTAATTGTTTTTTTTTTTTTTTTTGAAATCTTAAGAATAGTGTATGGACGTTTATGCCCCTGAATATTATTATGTTACATATTTTCCCTCGTTAACACTACTAAAGTACTAATAAGTACAGTTATAAAATAACGCTAAACCCAAAAAAAAACTTCCTTGACATGGCTAGTTATTATACGCGCATCGCACGCATTAGCCGCCCTCATTATAATAAAAATTGATCAATTTGCAAGATTAACTAAAAAAACCATCAGTTGGAGATATAAAAGCTTAATTAAATCACCAACAAATATTAATCGTGATTCATTATATAAACATATTGATTTTCAAACCCCAGAAAATAAACTACTCAAACATGAAAAAACAATAAAAAAAATCTAAAAAAAAACATAATTAAAACATAAATAAATTAAAAGGAATAAAAGATACTTCTAACAATTGAAATCATAAATCCAAGAATCATCCATGGAGATGATATGAGAAACTAGAGCTTTAGAAAAAACTACAACGAATATAAAAATGATAAAATGTAAAACAATAATTCCTTGGAGTATTTATAGGTGTTTTGGGTGTTTTTGTCCCTCGGGAGATTTACAGCTCAGAGACTAGTTGCGCGCGGTCTGTATTTGCAAAACAACGGAGACTCCGGATGGTTGGAGCTCCGCCTCCGACGGTCAAGTTAGTACTTGAAGAATAATGGGAGAAAGTGCGGAAAAAGAGGTAAGATCTTCTCGAATTCCGAGATCAGCGGATTTTCTTATGTAAGAGAATGTATGTAGGGTATGCTGTAATAAATGTAGATCTCTCAAAAAAGGGGGAAATCTTCCTATTTATAGGGTCTTTGGTAAATGTGCCCCTGATTAGGTCATTTTGACCTAATTATTATGGGTTGCGCTGCATTGCAGCTTTCTCGGGATTTGGGCCGATGAAGGCCGCCTTTTCTTCCCAAGTTCAAGGAGAGACACGTGTCAAAAGGAGATTGGCCCAATTTGGACCAACCGAAATATGACACGTGTCAAGGCCTGATTGGGCCACGTGGCATGGGTAAAATTACCCACAACATTTGCCCCCTCACAGATGGGATGTGGCGTGCCACGTGGCATCTGTGACACATGTCACTCTTCCATAGGTGGCTATTCAAAAGGGTTTTTTTTTTACTGTGAACATTTTAACTTTTCACATTCGGGGAAATTACGAAATTACCCTCAAATTTACCCCTCTATAAATACTAACTTTACCCCTCTAGTTTTGGACGTTTCTAATAAAACATTCTAGAGAGATAAAGTCAAAGAGTTTCTAGAGAGAGAGAGTCTACCTACCGTCTTTGTGTGAACACAAACCTTGCATTTCTCCCGCCTGCGTCAGCTGGTTATCGACCGCCTGTGCCTCAAGCAAGCATGATCTTCTTTTGCAGCAACTCAATCGGACCTCGCCCTTTGCCCCCCTTTCAGAGACAAAGATAAGGTACCGCCTCTACCCCTTTCAATAAATGGACTCATCACCAACATACACGGCACAGCCTTGGTCAGTAGTCAGCCGGTCACCCGGGACGGCTGAGTCTAGGACTAGGAGTGCCGGCTCTGGGTGCTTGGAGCAATATTATACTCTCCAACAGACCATCTATGTGTCTGTGCAAGACACGATGGCCAGAACCAAACAGACGGCCACCAGACGGCGTCGAGGAGACGGTACTTTGGAAGTACCGTCTAGAGAGGTAACCCCGGTTGAGGGGTCTCAAGGTAACAAAGGTTCTGGGGAGTATTCCCCATCTAGCATCCCAAGAACCCCCAGCGATACAATTTTGCATGAGGGTAGAGACGGTGAAGAAACCGTTTCCCAGATGGAAATTGATCAAGCTTACCCTGTACACCGAAACGGGGAAAAGTCCACTTCTGGGTCAGCCGGTGACCAAGGAGACGATGAAGACTCCGCCTCAGGGTCAAGCTCTGAGGATGATAGTGACACCTCCCTCCCTCCGCTTGAGGTTTTTGGAGGTTGAGGAGAGAAAAAAATGGGAGGATAAAGACGATCCTTTCCTGATTCATGTCTCTGCTAAGGACAGAGACATCATGATAAACGACATAGAGGGTTTTTTAAAGAAACGACCCTTGGGTAAAGGTTATACCATCTGGGCACCGCCTGCTCTGGGCACTATAGCATAGGAGGATGACCAGCCGAACGCCGACGCCTACTTTAGATGTTATGAGGCGGCGTTTTTGGCAGGTCTCCAATTCCCTCTTCACCATGCGATGAGAGCTATTCTTAGGGCTTATGGCCTGGGAGCCTGACAACTCTCACCAAAATCATGGGCCAACATTCTGGGGTATGTTGCCGCCTGTGAGATGTAGAACTTGAAACCCAGCTGGCAGGCGTTTACCCACATGCATTACTTGAGTCGCAACCCAGGCGGCTGAAGGGCGTGGTACACTCTGACCACCCTTCCAAAGTACCAGATGACATTGGACAAGGTGTCCAAGTATGACGATTGGAAGACGCGGTTTTATTTGTTGTCTTCCCCAACCCATAAAGAGAACCGGGAGATGCGCCGATACAATAAGAAACCTGACCTTCTGGGTCGCAAGTGCGCTCTCCCCAAAATACCGGGAGATGACTATGACGCAATCATGGGGACAGAGTTTTTTAAGCTTCATCCGTCCTGAGTGATCGAATAGAACAAGAAGCATGAGATACTTGTAACAACATCATCATAGCCTAGATACTAGGAAATGTATCTAATTTCATCAAAAACTCTATAATGTTTATTAATAATTGTCCTTGAATCTTGACACAACTTGAGAAAATGTTTGCAATTGCAAATTGATTTAGAAAGTATCAGTTTTAATAAAGAAATATATGAGACAAAGAAGTTTGGGAAATATGCAACTGATATTACACAAACCTGAAGATTTTTTCGGAGGAACTAGAGAGCATGTCTAGCCTACCTTCTATCACTACTACGAGTGCAGAGTTATTATCTGCATTTCTCACTGCCCTAAATTGACATAATGAAGAGTAGAAACTATTTTAGTTTTTGAATGGACGAAATGACACTTATAGTCAACAAAGGAGTCATATTCTTATGTAAACGTGTTTACCTAGTGTAGACTCGGCATACAATACATTCCATCAAGATGAAAATTAGAGAACAGTCTTGAAAGCTATGAAAAGACGAAGAAAGTGAACCCTTAGCAATGCTCGGCAAGGGAAATGAACATATGATAGGAGAATTTTCATGTACTTATTGTGGAAAATGTGGTCAAGTTAGGGAAAAGTGTTAATACATGAAGGGATTCGGAAGTGGACATCCAGAAATAGCTAAAAAAAAATACTCTAGAGTGAACAATAATAGAGGTGGATTCGGAGGTGGTAGTGGAAATAAAGGAGGAAAAATAAGAAGATTGATAGAACTACATATGTGCGCGAGCACGTACTAGCGGTAACTACCTTGCCTTTTAATGCAAGCTAGTGCAATTTGGTGAATATGTGGCCTAGTGTAGGAAAGTATGATAGAGGCCTGGAGCAAGTGGAGAAGAAGAAGATGATCAAGAGTTTACATATGCAGGCATGGTGAGATGTCACTATGAAAATACAGCAAGTATAACTAGGATCATTGATTCAGGGGCACCTGATTATGTGACAAGCAATTTTGAGATATTAGAGAATGCTAAGAAATGCAAAGTAAGGCAAAATTCAATCTTCCTACAGGCCACACATCAGGGATAACTCACAAAGGATCTGTGAGCCTAGAACGAATATGGGATAAAACTCAAAGAAGTTCTGTAAGTTACAGTTATTAAGCATATAATTTGCTCTTTGTATAGAAGTTGGTGGAAATGAGTTGTGCATAGTAGATTTTCATGCTCACTATTGTGTGATATAGGACAAGAAGAGGGAGTGATCAGAGGAATATGCAAGGCTAGAAATGGTCTGTACTATCTTATAAAGGAATTTATGAAAAGTGTAACCAAGAAGCTTGCTGAAATGAAGAAGTATAGTGAGAAAGTGGCCTTGAATGAAACATCAACAATTAATTGTAAGAAATGTGAACAAGCTGAGCACTCCAAATCTCTATTAGGTCATATCCCCATGACTAAAATCTGAAAAATTGAAGAGCCGAAAGGAATTGATAACAAGTGTATGTGAACACGAGATACATATCTTGTTGCAAAGTTCACAAAGCCGCCTTATACTTTTTGAGCATCTTTAGGACAAAAACATGCCTTTAAGCTAATACGGGGGAGCTCTTAAAGTGGCAACTAGGTATAATCAGAAGTAATTCTTGACAATAGTAGATGACTTCTGTAAAATTACATGGGTGAAATTGCTAAAAGAGAAATATCAAGCATTCAATGCTATAGCCTATAGAAGAGTTTGTTTATGTAGAAAAAATCAGTATGGAAAGGAAATGAAAGCCATAAGATCTGACAATGTATTAGAGTATGATGATGCAAGCTGTAAGATGGACTTTTTCATCAGATTAGTTGTGTGGGCAGACCACAACGAAATGAAAGAATTGAAAGAAAGCATTAGGGGTGAGCAAACCGGTCAAAATTTTAGGACCCGGACCCGGAATTGGTTAGAACTAGCTCCTAAAATTCGGAACCGGAATTTGAATTGGTTCAACCGGGTCCTAAAATTTAGGACTTGGAATTGGAACCACCGGGTACCGATTCCGGTTCCGGGTACCACTTATGTAAATAATTATTAAAATATAATATAAATTATGATACTTATTTAAGTTTATTTTCATTTTTAGCGTTTAACACTTATATTTATATGTACATTAAGATATTTTATTTATGTTAGGTATTAAAAATAATTTTTTAATTTTACTAACTAGATACATTTAACATAATTTTATTTAAAAAAACTTATTTAGTGTAGCATATGTTAGTTAATCGGGTACCCAACCGGTTCCGGGTCCAAAAAATCAAGAATTGGAATTGAAACCGGTTCCTTAATTTATTACCCGGAATTGGAACCACCGGGTCCAATTCCGGCTCCGGAACCACCGGGTCCTAACCGGATCTAATTCCAATTCCGGGTACCTGAAATTTTTGCTCACCCCTAGAAAGCATAAGAACATCTTGGAAATGGACAGCCAAATTTTTTGTGAATAGGGATGTGAAGTTCTATGAACTCATCTGTATTTACAAAATATTCTATCCTCATAGTAAAATCCGCATTTAAAATTTTAAACATTGGCAAATGCATTAATAGTAGAGCAATAGAAGATAGTAGAAGATATATAGTAAAATTAATGAGGAAATTGATCATGAGGAGTTGATCAACCTAATGAGGTTAATAACTTGATCACACCCTTATTGGCGATGAAGAGCCAGTAAGAAGGAGCTTTAGAGCTCATGTGCCACCAATTTGGCACAAAGATTATGTGATGGAAAGCACCTTATCAAATATTTGTGTTAAGACCTATCCCAGAAAAATAAAAACCTTTGTCTTTGTCCAGAGAGCAACACTTTAAACAATATCTATCTGAATAGAAAGGAATGGGGTAGATGCAATTAATAAGGAATTAGAAGCACCGGAGGATAATGCTATTTGGGATAAAATTGATTTTCCATAAGTTAAAAGGCAATATGTTGTAAATGGGTGTACAAAACTGGATACAAACCTGGAGAGAAAAAGAGATACGACATATAATTATATAAAGACTTGTTGTTCAAGGAAACAAGCAAATATATGAAGTTGACTATGATCAGACATTTGCTCATGTAGCAAAAATGACCATTGTAAGGTCTTTGCTTGCATTTGATGCCCTTGAGAGCACTCACCACAGTGAGCAAAAATATGCTCATGAGCATTTTAATGAGAAAAAAGCATAAAATGCCTCATCTCATCAATGAGCATAAGTTAAAATGCTCATGAATATTTTATAAAATGCTCATACTATAAGCAAAATTTTAGATGAATAGTACGAGTGGGCCAAGGTTGAAATTCATTAATCAAAAGATAATTAAATATAAATATGGTAATGTATAAGAGAGAGAAATAATGTTTGTGGGTATTGAAAAAGTTAGGAGAGAGAATGACGAGAAAAATTATTTTGATCATTGGTGAGATAAAATATGACCATCAAAAATGCTCATGAGGAAAATAACATTAGAGGAAATAGAAAGTGAGTAGAGAGCGAGTGAGTAGAGAGCGAATGAGGAAACAAAAAAAGGCCCTTTGAGCTTAAGCTGATGGTTGAGGCCCAGGAATGTGTTTTATACTCTATCACTCCCCCTCACATGAAAGGCCCTTTGAGCTTGAAATGTGGATGCAACACAAGTCCACCCATACCTGGTGCGAATTAATTCCATTTTAAAGGAGGGGCGGATGAGATTCGAACCCATGACCTTTGTGTCACCCTGGCTCTGATACCATGTTAAAGGACCAACTCAACCAAAAGCTTAAATTGATAGAGTATAAAACATATTCCTGATCCTCAACCATCAGCTTAAGTTTTTGGTTGAGTTGGTCCTCTAACATGGTATCACAGTTTAGGTGAGATCTTGGAATCATATACTGTAACACCCTAATAATTCTCTCTTTAAACCTATGAATACCCTGAACAAAATCCAAGAGAATTACTGGCATGCTACTGCCACGTGTTCAAATGTTAAGGCTTTATCAGAAAATAGCAGCGGAAAAACTAATTCAGTTATAAATAAGTTTCAAAACCGATAACCAAAACCAAATTAAATCATACAACTTGGAACCATTAAGGCCCTTATTAAAAACCCCACAAAAGTAGTAAATAAATAAACTAGAGTTTAATAAAATTCAAATTTATGAAAAGAAATAAACTGCAAATAATAACCAACTCTCCACTCAAAATCCCACAACCCTGATGCGAATGTTGCGTGTTTAAGAACCTGTTGTTAATCTGCTCCCCAATATTACAAGTGTAAAAATTGGATCGTCACAGGGTCATAGAAAGGAGAAGGTCATGACCAAAGAAAGACACACACAAAAACACGCAATCAGCAAAGCTGAGTACATACAAGCTGCGAAACAAATAAGAAATCCATAACATGCTACTAATAATCAATCATCACGTATCATTAGTTTATAGACTCGACACATGACTCAACTATTTACATTACTAAGACTCCATTAATTATTAATAGGTAAATCATTATTTTTATTCATTGGATTTAGCAATAGACAAGGTTGTCCAACCCATGCTCCATTTGGAACATCAATAAAAGAAAAACCCCATGCCTCCTTTCGGAAACATCAATAAACATCCAACGACCACGGGCGCGACTCCGTGACCGTAGTTAGTATGAGATCTCACCTAACTCCTAGTTTTAAAAAATTAATATTTGAAATAGGAGACTCGTAGATCAGACGGCCTCGATAAAAGTACACGGCTAATACCCCGTGTTCCCAAACCCCTCACTAGTAGAAAATACATAATGGCAAGCGGTTCAAGCCCCCTAATGGGAAGCGGTTCTGAATCGCATGCCCTTAGGGGGCTTGTCAATTGGTCTTTAAAATGGCAAGCGGTTCTGAACGGCATGCCCTTAGGGGGCTTGTCAATTGGTCTTTAAAATGGCAAGCGGTTCAGAACCGCTTGCCAATTGTAGTGAAAGGGCAGCGGTTTTGGCGCCAAACCGCTGCCCTAAAGGGGTATTAAAAAAAAAAATTGATTTTTTTCAATTAAATTGATACATAATCAAACCAAATGTAAAAACATTAATATTTTTATTAATTAATTGTTATAATATTATTTAATTTAAGCCACCAGCCACCACCCACAACAACATCAACGAAGGGGTGGGTTTGGAGTAGTTTACTATGGTTGCCTAAATGATGACACGGAAGTGGCTGTTAAAATGTTGTCTCAATCAATCTTCGCTTCTGAACAATTCACAACAGAGGTTTGATCAGAAAAATTAAGTTGGAAATTGAATATCTATGGACTATGGTCATGGCTGCCTTTTTTTCTTCCTAATTGATCTGCGTTCATTTTAACAACAGGTTGAACTCTTAATGGATATTCGTCATAAAAACTTGGTTTCTCTAATTGGATATTGTGAAGAAGAAACAACCTTAGCTCTAGTTTATGAATATATGGCTGGTGGAAACTTGCAGTCTAATCTCTCAGGTATATTGTATACCTTGCTAAATTTGTTGCATTAATTGTTATATAAGTCTTATAAATTTTGTGTTATGGGAAATTCATGGTGCTCTTCATTTTTTGTTTCCACCAGCTTCGAAGCCACTAAGTTGGAAATTGAGGCTCCAGATAGCATTAGATTCTGCACAAGGTCAGCAAGCAGTATCTGTAGTGTATAATTAAATTTTTGTTCGGAGATTATATTAAGCTATGTTTAATCATAACATAGTTTAAACATAATCTTAATTGTAGGACTGGAATACTTGCACAACGGTTGCAGCCCCCCTGTAGTCCACAGAGATGTGAAAACCCAAAATATCTTATTGGATAAAAATCTCCAGGCAAAGATAGCAGATTTTGGTATGTCCAAAATTTTCCCAGATGAACCAAGAACCCATGTATCAACAAGAGTGATCGGTACACCAGGTTATCTCGATCCTCAGTAAGCACATCCTAAAACCTAGCCCTTTATTATGCAATGTTTTTGGATATAAAAAATGCTAGACAAGATAAAACTTTCCTGGAATTTAAACTGATTGATCACATTTAACCGTTTGTGGCATTAGCAGTTCATTTATGTATAACTCATACTTGTTTATGTATAACTCATACTTGTTTATTGATTTAACATATTAAGCAGCTAATACCATTAAGAACATGAAACCAAATAGTGTATATGAAAAAATTAATGAATTTTGAAACCAAAGCATGCTAGGATTTATTGAGAGTGATGTATGTATAAATAGTATATTAACAATTCTCTTTGTTTAGGTATCATGAAACCCGGCAGTTGAAAGAGAAAAGTGATGTATACAGTTTTGGGGTGGTTCTATTGGAGTTAATCACAGGTAAAGAGGCAACGGTGAACATTCAAGAAAAAGTTATAACGTTGGTTCAATGGGTGATCCCCATTCTTGAAACGGGGGATTTGAGGGAAATATTGGATGAAAGATTGCAGGAAGTTCAGAACACGAATTCTGTTTGGAGGGTAATAGATATAGCTATGGCATGTGTGAAGCGAACTGCAATGGAAAGGCCTACAATGAGTCAGATTGCCACTGATTTAAAAGAGTGCTTAGCTATGGTGCTGAACACTGAACATGATACAACAGTTCCTGATGATTCAACAGAAATGCGCCTAATGACCGCGAACACAGAAATGGCTCCAGAAGTAAGATAACAATAAGAGTCACATGATTTGTTATTTGCTTAATTGCATTGCAGACATATTTCTTCCTATTTCAGCCGTGTTGCATAACTTTCATTGCTTTGTGTGAAACAGAATTAGTACGGAGTACTATTTTTGTTACCTTTACTTTTTGTGATGTGGAATCAGATTACAAAAATACATATGCTGGTTTTTTTTTCTTTGGTGGCTGTGCAGGCTTAATAGCTAATTAGATCTCCGCGATAGATTACTAAACGAGTGGCAAAGTCACGACAGTGGAAGCAGGAAGCTTTTCATTTTACCAGTCAATTTGCATTGATCCATAATACAATCCTCTGCATTCCCAATATGCACCACAGACCCTAAAGATGTCACAGTTATTAAGAGGTTTCGAAATATTCGAATGTTACCCTCTCTTAATGAAATGTTATATTTACACATATAGTACATCTCTGTCATTGAAAGCGTATGCCTGAAGGTTTTAGAAGCATCTAATAGTAAACCAACCATCTTAACAAACTAGACACAATTATGTGATCCATTCAAAATTTAAGCCTGAAAAACTTAAGCCTTGCAAAATTTAAACCTGTAAAACAACTGTCTCACGGAAATAAAATTTGCCGTTTTCAATAGACAACCCAAAGTCCCAAACAACTGTCTCACGGAAATCATCTCATTATTAGAACTCAAGAATCCTATCTCAAATTAATTTTTTTCTTAATGAAAATAAAAAATCCTATTTATACATATTACACAACTTATATGACATGTAGACTCATTTTGTTTAGGTATCATATTGCACAACAGCTGAATGAGAAAAAGTTATTTGTACAGTTTGATTTGGGGTAGTCGTGTTGGAGTTAAACACAGACTAAACAGCAATCATTGAAAAAGATGATGAGCAAACTAGTTTGGTTAGGTGGGTTAATCCATTACTTGAAAGAGGGGATAAAATTGGAGCATCGTCGACAAAAGACTGCAACATGTGCTAAGCTGACTGCTGTAGAAAGACCAACAATGAGTCACATTGTTACAGAATTGAATGAAACTCAATAATAGAATCTGATAATAGTTCAATTGAGCTGAGCCCGGCTATTACTTACACAGCAAAATTTGCGAATCTTGAATCCTAAAACTAATAGTCAAAATTTGCGAATCTTGAAGGTCACCATTTAAATTGCCCATTAATAAAAATGAATACCTTCAAATTTTGGGTTATTTAAAATTGATCCAAAGTTGAAATTATTTAAAACAAAACTGACCAAATTTGAGATTACTAAAACTAATTTTTTTTTTTTTCTTTTTTAATTAAAGACACCTAAAATAAAATAGAGGTATTATTGTTTTGGGAAGGACGACTGGACGAGTAGTACAACTTTTCTGCTAAATTTAGTCGTACCAAAAACAATAATTATTTTGGTTCAAGTTGGTCAAGTTGCATGCAAATTGGTGTGACCTACAGCAACATAAAACAAAGAATTCACAGGTTGTATCTTGGGCCATTCTAGTCCTTGAAAATTTACTCATTGACTCAAGGGATGACTTCACTTCCGCCAGTTTATGAATGTTAAGCCCATTCCCAAATTCTTTAACATATCGATTTTACAAGTTCATCAGCTCTTATACAATGCTGAAACTCAATACTTGTATCATACGTTTGGTTCTATTTCTTGGCACCACCGCGACCACTGTCATCGCCGCTACCAAACCACATGGCATTCATCACTATCGGCATCAAAGGAGGCACCTTACAGATGCACGGGACGTAACTGGTAACTCATTTTTTTTTTACTTCTTAATCTTATATACAACGGAGTACTCCCTCCGTCTCATTATTAAGGACTAGGCATGGGTTCTTAATGTCCCAAACTAAGTTTTTGTTTCTAAATAAAAAATTATAATGCATTTTCCATATAAATCATCCCAATATTTATCTAAATTTCATGTCATTAAATATTTTGTTTTTTACGCCTTTACCGTACATAACACCTATTAAAGGCATGTTTTGTTTACTTTATTTTCACTTATTTCAGGTTTAATAAGTTGAGTTAAGATAAATAAGTTCTGATAATAGTTACCTAAGTTCAAATTACAACTAAAATAAGTTTCAATAAGTTTAGATTAATGAAAATTATTAGGTTAGTAAAACACACCATAAATCTTTATTACAAGTATAAAAAAAAATTTTAAAAATAATAATTATTAAATATTACACATTTCATTTAATCACATTATTCTTAGCTATCGTACAATATTGCAAATCTTTAATTGCAAATATGTTTAAGTTCACATTAGCAAAAATTATATAAAATAGATACGGAGTATTAATAATATACTCATCCACACAAATTAAACTAGAGCTCATTGTATTTTTTTTTTTTTTTTGGGCCTAAAAATAACTACATTTATTGTTATACGGAGTACATAGAGATAAATTTAGAAGACCCCCTCTAATGTTTAACCGTCAAAAGATTCTACATGACTAGATGGACTATTATTTATTTTACTTTACCTTTCACAGACTAACATATAGACAAGGGCGGAGCCACAGCGGGGCTGGTGGAGGCCCGACCCCTGTGGCCCAAATGTCTGCCCTTATATTGTAAAGGCTGGCACCCACAGTTTCATAGGATAAAAGCAATTAGTTTTGTAATAATTCAAGCTTCCAATGCATAGCTTAGTGGTTGAAGTATACTGTGGCAAGTTAATGCACACAGCTAGTCCCATGTTTGATTCCTCTAAGCAATTATTTAAAAAAAAAATCATTTTCTTTTTATTTTCCCTATTTACTTTTCTTAAAAAATTATTCTACTATTTATTTTTATTTTCTTGGTACAAATGAACCATAAGACTACAAGAGTGATACAAATATCAAGCGTTAGGACAGAGGAGGAAATGAAACTTATACCCCTATATAGACGTACACAAACCCTTCGCCTCAAGTAATAAGGCAAAACCTCATTGGTCCTGTAGTATTGTAAATTATTTTGACAAAATATTTTGTGTTGTTTTATCAAAAATTCAATTTAATCTAATATATAAAATCGCAAATACTACAAAAGAAAAAATTATACGATGAGAAAATCATAGAAAACATACAGCTTTACTTAATAAGACTCGGCCCCCCTATATTGTAATTATTAATTGATGGATTGATTGATGGATGGATTGATGATTGCATCATAGTAATCTTTTCTATAACTATATTATAGGAATAAAAAAAATATTACTATGATGCAATCATCAATCCATCCATCAATCAATCATAATAAGGAAAATTTGTAATTATTAATCCCAACTTTCGCCCATTTACTTTCATTAATCTCAACTATCGATTATTATTGAATAATCCCAATTTTGAGGGGCATTTTCTTTTATCAGGTCAAATGACCAGTGACTTGTTTAAAAGGTAACTTTTTTTTTATTTTTTTCTTACATGTCACATGTCGCAATTTCATTAGTTAAGTTTTTTTTAAAAAAATTTAAAACCAAAAAAAATTTAAAAACCAAACCCACCAGCACCATAGCCCCACCACCTCCTTCCTTAACACCACCCCACCATCTCCTTCCCCAACCCCACTGAAAACCACCGCAACCTCACCCCCCGTCGCCGACAACAACCCCCAAGCCACCATTTTCACCCCTCGTCGCCGAAAACAACCCCCAAGCACCGCAACTCCTCCTAGACGTATCTCCACCCTTTACCCCGATCTCCCTCATCCACTCACAAAAACCACCAATCTCCCTCCCCCACTCACGAAAACCCTAACAACATGGTGAGGAAGGGGCGTTTGGTGGTTTTCGTGAGTGAGGGAGGGAAGTCAGGGTTTTGGGGGTCGAGGCTCGTGGGGGGACGGTGGTTTCAACGGTCACGGTTGCGCGGCTGGTGATGTTGGGGGTCAGGATTCGCGTGGTTGTTGATTTTGGGGGTCGATGAGGTTCGCGTGAAATGGTTGTTTTAGAGGTCCGGTTGTTGGCTGGTGAATTTGGGGGTCTGGATTTGTGCTGCTAGTGGTAATGGGGGCCGAGGTTCACGTGAACCAGTTGTTTTAGGTGTCGTGGTGGTGTGGCTGGAGGTTTTGGGGGTCGAGGTTCGCCGATCGGTTGATTTTGGTGACCCAAAGGCAGTGGTCGACGAGGTTAGGTGATAGGTTGTCGTACACCTGTCAAAAATAAATTCCTAACAAAACCAACTAACATTGTAGTAGGGTAAGTAGGGTCAAATCCACAGAGAGATGGTTATTCAATTTAACTTCTAAGGTATGGAGAAACTAAACTATGTCACGAAATTGGGATAGAAAAATAGTCTAAATTAAAATAGAAATAAAATAATTAATAAAAAGACCTAGGGTTATGGTTCACCATGTTTATAGTTCTAAATCTGTCAAATATCAATAACAATTCAATCAATCAATCATCTAGAGCAATTGCTAAGCCTACGGTCGGGTCTTAACGCTCTCAATTCAACATATGCAGTACGGTCGCTAACATAATCAAAATTGCTAATTGTAGGGAAGCCTCTAAAAGTAAGATCTTTTGATTCAAACTCTTATTAACAATAATTAATCAAACAATTGATCAGTTTACAAGATTAACAATAAAACACTATCAATTAGAGAAATGAATAATCAAAATATTAAAATTATCAATCAAGATTCATAATATAAACATGGATTCCCAAACCCTAGAAATAAACTACTCAAACATGAAAGAAATAATTAAAACTAGATCTAAGGAATAAAACATAATTAAAAATAAGAGATATAAATAAAATACCTCAATGAATTAAAATAATAAACCCAAGAATCATCCATGGAAGAATCCATTGAGATGCCATGAGAAACTAGGGTTCAAAAGAGAAAACTCAAAAGAACGTAAAATAATAAAAGATATAAAAGGCATAAGGGAAAAATAATATTCCTTGGAGTATTTATATTATCCTAAAACTAATCTAAAGATAAATAAAGAAAAAAAAATAAGAAAATAAAAAATACATAAGCTACATTACTATTGGACCATAGATGATGACGTGGCACGAAGATGATCGATGCAAAAGGGACGAGTGAAGACGTGACAGCGACAAAGCCTCGTGGCTGCTGTTCACTCGCCAAAACCTGCGGGCGCAGGTCAGCCCCACGCCTTGGCAGTAGCTACGGAGCCTCGATTGGGCGCGGGTTATGGTCGCAGGCTACCTAGCTCGGATTAAAATGGGCCATAACTTCTGTTATAGGAGGCTTCTCGGATCATGTGACCTATCATTGGAAAGCTCTTTAAGTCTAGTTTCAAACGCAATTTGAATCGCATCAATCCAATCTGTAGAACTCAAGTTATGATCAAAAGAGTGGACAAAGGTCAGTTTTGCCACTTTGTAAAATATCGTTTAACTTCGTTTCTAACTCAAATTCAATTCCGAAAAGTGCATAACAACCCTTGTGGATTCTATATTCATTCCTCATGCATATAAATATCAAAATCAACATTCACGAACATGGTATCTACAATTAATAAGCTCGATTCGTCGGCTTCCATCTAAATATCATCCGAATCAACTCCAAACACTTCGAAAGCGTCCAAATGACTATAAAATCACCTGAAACATCAAGACAAACACAAACGGAACGTAATAGAGCACAAAACAAACAAATTATGCATTTGCGTCCTAAAAAGCAACAAAAGACCTAAATAGCTACTATAAACTTAGCATAAATATGCCTATAAACTCTATATAAATATGACTCATCATTAGGGGTGGGGGTTTAGGTTTCACGGCGGTAAAGGAGTGGCTGGGATGTCAGGGTGGGGTTGGGGTATGGTGGTCCGGTGAACGGAAGGGAGAGGTTGGGGTTTTTGTTTTTTTTTTTCAATTTTTGTAATTTTTTTTTTTACCAATCAGGGCTTGACACATGTCAAGTTACCTGTTATAATAGGTCATTGACTTTTATCGACCAGTCATGACCTAATAAAAGAAAATGCCCCCCAAAGTTGGGATTATTCAATAATAATCAAAAGTTGGGATCAATGAAAGTAAATGGGCGAAAGTTTGGATTAATAATTACAAATTTTCCTAATAATAATAATAATAATAATTTATATACTAAAAGACACGCCGACAATGGCACGTGTCATCTCCTGGTGCGTTAACAAACAAATCTTTACATGTATAATACTGTAATAATTACTTATGGTGTGTGATAGAAGATTTGATTTATCAAATCCTTTGAAAAAAAACATATTAACAAGTATAAATGTAAACAATAAAATTAAAAAAAAAATCGTAATATAATTTTTAACACTACACACACACATATATATATATATAATACTGTAATAATTACTTATGGTGTGTAATAGAAATCCGTTGATTTTGATTTGTTCAATGTCGTAGTGAAAATGTATACTTTCCACCCTTGAAATTGAAGGTGAAAGAGGAGAGAGAAAATAGCAAAAGGTTGAAGGAGGGGAGAGAAAATAAAAAAAATAAAAAAAATAAAAAAAAAGGCAAAAGGTTGAAGGAGGAGAGAGAAAACAATAGTTAACCAAAGTTATATGTAATTTTCATATACACCCCTTGATAAACTTGAAATTTTTATTAAGGTTATAAACTTGTATTTTCTCAAAAAAATAAAAAAAAATAAAATAAAAACCTTAAATTCTTATAAAAACATAGTTATAGAAAAGAAATAAGAAAATAAAAAAGTACATCAGTTAGCGATTGACTAACGGCCGGTGAAGACAAAGCGACTAATGAACCAACAGGCAAGATATACACATCTAACGGGCTATAGGTATATCGAACTGCGGGCGCGGCAAATTCGTTGCTTGATGATTTCTTAAAGATGCCTAGGAGATCGAAACAGCTCAACATGCGAGCGCAACTTCAAAACACAGATTGCTTGACTCGTCGATGTCAAGCCTTGTTTACTAGATCATTGCCTTCAAAACTCAATTCAGTCCAAGGCATCTAAGCTTGCAATCCGAGAACTGATTGCAAACCGCTAGTTTCTTCAATCAAACATGTCGTTTACAATACAAATCAACCTTCGGTTATCCGAGTCAACTTCAAACACTTCGAAAGCGTCCAAATGACTATCAAATCCTTAAAAGACAGAAACATCAAGAAAACAACAAACGAAACGTCATAGAGCGCAATAACAAAACTTATACAAATGCGACCTTTAAAACAACTAAATTAATTAAAAAGTGGTTATAAAAGTAGCATAAAAGCGACCAAGAATCCTATATAGATATAATTCATTGACTTCTCTTCACTTGATTCTCATTATTATCACATATTTGGAATTTTAAGTACTTCTCTTCACTATGATTCTCATAATCACCACATACTATTTTAACCCATTCTTGTCATAGTGGTTTTCCCTTCTCTTATTACTCATAAAACGAAACATGACTTGTAATGCATGGCTCAGTACCCCACTCTCTCTCTCTCTCTTTCTTGATCAACCTAACATGTCTCTCTCTCTCTCTTGATTGACCTATCATGTCTCTGATACCAGGTTGAAATTAAAATAGAGATGAGAGAGGGGAAAAAAACCAAACTTGTATTCAATTCATTGAAAAGAAATTGCATAGCTACATCATGTGTATATATATAGCGCAAAATTAATTAAGTTAAAAGTAAGGAACATGATACCATAAACATTATTATATTATGCGTGTCTAAACCCATATTACTATACATTAGTTTATAACTAACCACTAACATTGTAGCAAATATTCATCAAATCTACCGACTACTTTTAACTTTTTGTGGTGAATGGTAACAGGATTCATAAGCATTGATTGTGGGACAAATGCAAGCTACACTGATAGTTCTACAGCATTATATTACACAACCGATGAACAATATATTGACAGTGGCATTAATATGGACATTCTTCCAGAACACAAAATAGAAAACTTACAGCAGCAACTCACAAATGTCAGAAGTTTTCCTGAGGGAACCAAGAACTGCTACACTCTGAAACCATCTCAAGGGAAAGGCAGAAACTATTTGATCAGAGCTTATTTTTTGTATGGAAACTACGATTCCCTGAATAAACCTCCAACATTTGATCTTCTCCT
The DNA here is from genome assembly GCF_001683475.1 of Chenopodium quinoa. Classification (NCBI taxonomy): domain Eukaryota; kingdom Viridiplantae; phylum Streptophyta; class Magnoliopsida; order Caryophyllales; family Amaranthaceae; genus Chenopodium; species Chenopodium quinoa. The sequence goes on along the minus strand of NW_018745523.1, from coordinate 3,544,304 downwards.
TGGGGTTGACGTTTGGAGCACTGTGAAATTAGATAATTCATCTCACTATGTGTGGAAAGAAATCATACACACACCATCCACGGATTACTTGTATGTCTGTGTCGCGAATACAGATTCAGGAACACCTTTTATATCAGGATTAGAGCTAAGGCTTCTACCTGACTCCATCTATAAACAGGACTCTGGCTCGCTTGATCTTCTGTGTCGAAATTATGTCACAAATTTGTTGAACTTTAATGTAATAAGGTAAATTCAGCATAGCATATGGGTTTCTTAATTATACAGTATATATGTACTTTTGACTATTAATTGTAATATATAAATTGCATCAAAAATGGATGATAGTCAGTTTAAACTAATACAAAGTAGAGTTATATGTGATGATCCAAATTGATTTTGGAACTAACCTTGCTTTGTTTCAGATACAAGGATGATGTCTATGACCGCATTTGGAAACCTGGATACCCAACTTCACAGGCCAGCTTCATTGAAACCATGTCTGAAGTTGGCCCGGGCGGCTATTTATTGCCATCATCAGTTATGAAAGTAGCCGTTGTACCAAAGATTCTTAATCAACCTATAAGATTATACTACAACCAAGAAAGTGATAGAAGCACAGGATTTTACTTCTTCCTCCATGTTGCTGAGATTTCAGAACTTCCTAAAGGTGAAGTCAGGGAACTTTCTATCACTTTAAATGGCGTAAAAAAAACCCAAGATTTATACACTGCCTTACCTACAAACTAAAACCATTTCCAATGACCAGAAACCAATTACTGACTCCTTTCTTAATATTACCATCCAAAGTACCAATAATTCTACCCTTCCTCCAATACTGAATGCCATTGAAGTGTTTAACGTCATACAAATTTCAGAACTATCCACTGATGTAGCAGATGGTAAATTTTTTTCTACATAATCTATAATTATTGCCGAATGATTAGTGAATGTTTGTCTTTTGATATGAGGTCAATTGGTTACACTTGTATTAGTTCATGCTCTCAACCAAATCAAGTCATTTTATAAGCGGATGACCGATTGGCAAGGAGATCCTTGCTTTCCAAAGAGGTACTCATGGGCTGGTGTGGTCTGCAACTATGACAGTTCCAATATCATCAGAATAACATCAGTGTAAGATTTGAAGCTAGCTAGCTGAGAACTTATGATCGTACTTCTTGTTTTAGTTATTCGTATTGTTCATTTGGTAATTAACGAGCTCTGAAGTTAATCCGTTTAATTTTGTGATCAGGAATCTTAGTTCAAAAGGACTTACAGGACATATTGCAGCGTCATTTGCAGACCTTACATCATTACAAATCTTGTATGTTTTTGAAGACAGTGTTTTGATTTGAAATCTGCATGATTTCAGTCATTCCAAGATTCTTACATGTGGATAATATCATTAATTTCAGGGATTTATCAGACAACAACCTCAGTGGGCTGATACCTGAGCTTCTCGCAGACTTGCCAATGTTAAAAACCTTGTATGTTTACTTTTTATTCGATCTCTCAGCTCCCTTCGTCTGAAATTAGTTGTGACTATGATGGCGTAATTGACAGCTAAATTCAGATAGGGGTACACTATATGTTCAAAGTATGTGAAAGTACTAAGACAATCACTGTTTGCAGAAACCTTTCAAAAAATAACTTCACTGGTTCAGTTCCTGAACTTCTGCTAGAAAAATCTGCAGCAGGGGCTCTGTCTTTAAGGTATTTATAGCTTTCTCTCTTTAAAAATTCCCCTTCCCATAAGCATATATATCTGACTTGTTCATGTTGTTTTGGCCAAAGTGTGGAAAACATTTCAGGTCTATGTTCGAGCAGATCCTGTACTTCGAAGAAAAAAAGTAAAGCATACCTAGCTTATATAGCAGCAATTTCTGCACTATTGGTTCTTCTTGTGGCAGGTTTCATCATTTTTTGTATATACAAAAGACATACTGCTAGGTACAATTCCACATATGTTATGTTACCTATTTTCAGTATATTGCTCAATGATGATGTAATTTAAATCATGATACTCTTCGGATTATTTAGTTCATGACTGAACTTTTACTCACAGACTGTATGAAAGATCTAGAAATGGCAAAAGGAAGGGTGAATTCACACGGTTTTCTAATTCCGAGTTAACAAGCATAACCAAGAACCGCCGGAGAGAGCTAGGAAAGGGTGGGTTTGGAGTAGTTTACTATGGTCGCCTAAATGATGGCACGGAAGTGGCTGTTAAAATTTTGTCTCAATCAATCCACGCTTCTGACCAATTCACAACAGAGGTTTGATCAAGTTGGATATTCAATATATATGTTTTTTCTTCCTAATTGATCTGCGTTCATTTTAACAACAGGTTGAACTCTTAATGGATATTCGTCATAAAAACTTGGTTTCTCTAATTGGATATTGTGAAGAAGAAACAACCTTAGCTCTAGTTTATGAATATATGGCTGGTGGAAACTTGCAGTCTAATCTCTCAGGTATATTGTATACCTTGCTAAATTTGTTGCATTAATTGTTATATAAGTCTTATAAATTTTGTGTTATGGGAAATTCATGGTGCTCTTCATTTTTTGTTTCCACCAGCTTCGAAGCCACTAAGTTGGAAATTGAGGCTCCAGATAGCATTAGATTCTGCACAAGGTCAGCAAGCAGTATCTGTAGTGTATAATTAAATTTTTGTTCGGAGATTATATTAAGCTATGTTTAATCATAACATAGTTTAAACATAATCTTAATTGTAGGACTGGAATACTTGCACAACGGTTGCAGCCCCCCTGTAGTCCACAGAGATGTGAAAACCCAAAATATCTTATTGGATAAAAATCTCCAGGCAAAGATAGCAGATTTTGGTATGTCCAAAATTTTCCCAGATGAACCAAGAACCCATGTATCAACAAGAGTGATCGGTACACCAGGTTATCTCGATCCTCAGTAAGCACATCCTAAAACCTAGCCCTTTATTATGCAATGTTTTTGGATATAAAAAATGCTAGACAAGATAAAACTTTCCTGGAATTTAAACTGATTGATCACATTTAACCGTTTGTGGCATTAGCAGTTCATTTATGTATAACTCATACTTGTTTATGTATAACTCATACTTGTTTATTGATTTAACATATTAAGCAGCTAATACCATTAAGAACATGAAACCAAATAGTGTATATGAAAAAATTAATGAATTTTGAAACCAAAGCATGCTAGGATTTATTGAGAGTGATGTATGTATAAATAGTATATTAACAATTCTCTTTGTTTAGGTATCATGAAACCCGGCAGTTGAAAGAGAAAAGTGATGTATACAGTTTTGGGGTGGTTCTATTGGAGTTAATCACAGGTAAAGAGGCAACGGTGAACATTCAAGAAAAAGTTATAACGTTGGTTCAATGGGTGATCCCCATTCTTGAAACGGGGGATTTGAGGGAAATATTGGATGAAAGATTGCAGGAAGTTCAGAACACGAATTCTGTTTGGAGGGTAATAGATATAGCTATGGCATGTGTGAAGCGAACTGCAATGGAAAGGCCTACAATGAGTCAGATTGTCACTGATTTGAAAGAGTGCTTAGCTATGGTGCTGAACACTGAACATGATACAACAGTTCCTGATGATTCAACAGAAAGCCTAGTGACCGCGAACACTGAACTTGATACAACAGTTCATGATGATTCGACAGAAAGCCTAGTGACCACGAACACAGAAATGGCTCCGGAAGTAAGATAACAATATGAGCCACATAATTTGTTATTTGCTTAATTGCATTGCTGACATTTGCTTTTCTACTTTGGCTTTGCTGCATTCTATGCATGCATTTACAAACTATTAAGTCTGATTGTAACTTCCATCCTTTGTGTGAAACACAATTAGTACGTCTCTTTCTCATTTAAGTGTATACCTGAAGGTTTTTTACAAGCATCTAGTAGTAAAACAACTATCTCAAAAACCTAGACAAAATTATGTGATCCATTCCCAATTACACCTGCAAAACTTTCAAAAGAAACAGTTGTGGGTATTCCCAGGCCTCAAGGAAAGCAGATTTCGGTTTGTCCAAAAATTTTCTTGATGAAATAGATCCTATGTATCAACAAGAGTCATTGGCACAACGGAATTGAATGCATTTTACCAACCTATATGACATGTAGGCGAATTTTGTTTAGGTATCATATTGCACAACAGCTGAATGAGAAAAGCGATTTATACAGTTTTGTGGTTGTCGTCTTGGAGTTAAACACAGGCTAAACAGCAATCATGAAAAAAGATGATGAGCAAACTAGTTTAATTAGATGGGTTAGTCCATTACTTGAAAGAGGTGACATTTGGAACATCGTCGACAAAAGGCTGCAAGAATTGCACAAAACCAATCATCTTTGAAGAGTCACAAGCATAGCTCTGGCATGTGTTACGCAAACTGCAGTTGAAAGGCCAATAAGTCACATTGTTACAGAACTGAAAGAGTGCTTAGAAATGGAACTGAATGGAATAAACTGAATAATAGAATCTGATAATAATTCAATCGAGATGAACCCGGCTATTACTTACACAGCAGCAATGGCTCCTGCAGGGCGTTAACATAGCCCAAGTGAGGTTCCATCCTAAAACCAATCATCGGAATTATAAGTTAATTTTTTTAACTTTATATTTCAATGTGTGACACTACTCACACTTGTACCCAACAGGTTGCATAAATTGTATAATTTTCCAGTTTGTTTTGACTTAATTTTGCTTTGTCCTTCAAATGATAATGTTTATGGTATATAAATGATAATTTTGCTTTGACCTAATTATTCATTGAACAAGAAATTATGCAATAATATATTTATTGGAGAAAAAAGATCCACAATTTCACTAAAAAGAATTGAATTAATCAGCCCAATGAGTACATCAAATTTCACCTAACAAAAGAATGAACCAAGAACAACCTAAAAGAATTTCTACTTAAACAAACAACCAAAAATCAACATAATAAATTAAGCATATAAACAAACACCCTATATCAATCCTTAAATTTCTCAAGCAGAACAACTCTTCTGATTGTTGTATCGATAAAAGGCGCGCTTCTTCTTCTTGGAATTGTTCTTAACAGTGAGCACAACCTTCCCAGGCTCATTGTTTCTGAATGAATTTCGAACCGGCTCTTCGATCGAATCCATCTTCTTCTCCTTCTGGATTATAATAGTGTAAGACCCTTCATCTGTTGGAATAAATTCCTCCTTGTAACTCACTTCTCCTCCCAAAACAGCCAAGTCCCATATCAATGTTGCACCAGCCTGTTACAGGAATAAAAAATACCAATGTCAGACCAAAATAATGACAGCAAATCAGTAAAAATGTAAAATTAAGAAAATAGGAACTTTTTTTTTTCTCATACTTGTTCTGCTGGGATTTCAACTGTTTCTGTTGATCCGGATTTCAAGAAAATTTCTGTGACTACACCCTCTTCCGAGTTGAATTCAATATCATTTTCGCGGTTGAAGCCACCGTACTGAATTGGAATTTCATCAAATGGGATGTACCTAAAAACAAACAATTATGTTAAGAATCTTGTAAAATTTGTGACAAATCAAGAAAACTATTTGACAAAAAAATTAAAGTTGACTCACTTGAGAAGAGTCTCAGTAACTTTAGCTGGCCTAGCAACAACAAACTTGCTCTTACTTCTTTGAGTCAAGAAAGGTGAAATAAGGGAGTAAAAAGCATAGTACCAAAATGGCACATTAATAAATACCTGTCACATAAAATAAACCATATAACATTAGCAAAAATTAGACCATATAATCCTACATCAAAACGATGCAGTATATAAATTAACAAATTACACGAAACTATTAAGACTCACATTTCTAGCAACCAATTCAGGGTAATTATCCTGAAGAAGTCCAACAGCCTTAGAAGTAGCACTTCTAATTTCCTTCTTAAAAGGACCAGGACAATTCTTAAGATCATAAACTTGAAGAATTGATGTAACACCTCCTGGCCTAAAATCGAGCTTTTCGATACCTTTCTCCATAAACTGAATCCTCCACCTTAAAAACTGCTCACTCTTTTCCTCACTCCCAAACGTCTTCTGATACAACTCTTGATTACCAAACACCCCAAAAATATTGTAACAAACCGGGTGATTTTCGCGGTCTTTACCATTCATATAAGCCGCATTTGCAAGATCCTCCCCTAAATCCTCCCCTAAAATGGATTGAATCTTGAAATCTTTCCTCCAAACAAGGGTTTTCTTGATCATTTCAAATGCATCATTAACTTTAAATTCTCTAGCCCTTAAAAATTTCAACAAAATTACATCAGTACCTTCTGAGCCTTTACTAGGCAATAAAGGTACACCCCAAATGGAAATATTGCCCTCGTAATCTCCTTCGATCTTTTCCTCTCCTTCCTCTTGTTTGCTCGATTCCTCGGCCGGGTTATCGGCTTTCTTCTCCTCTGATTTAAATAAGGTATTGGATGAAATGGCTTCTTCGAGTTTTGATTTGAGGTCGGATAAGGCCTTCCTTTCGCCGTCTTTAAGGTCGGAGAGGTAATTACTCTCCTCCCTATAAGATGAACTCTTTTCAACCAAATTTGGCTTAGGAGTATCCTCTACATTTTGGGTATTTTCCTCAATTTTTTGGGGTTCTTCTAAATTGACTAATTTAGCATCTTTTTCAGAAATTAAAACCTTTTCTTTCTGGGTTTCTTCAACTGATGAAACCTCAACAGTCATATTAAAATTTGAAGAACTAATCTTATAAATTTGAAGGGTAAAATTTGATGAAAATGAAGGGAATCAAAAACCCAGATGAATTTGTTGGGTGTTTTTGGAGAAAAATGAAGGGTTTTGAGTTGGAGGAAACAGGGGAATGGAGGATGTAACGGTTATATAATTTGAAAACGGTACAATTTTAGTGGTCCCTTAATTCAAACGGTTACTTAAGGTGGGTCCATGAAAAGAGGAGTAGTTGATAAAATAAGAGGATTCCTTTGCCTAGGGCTTGGTTGGCTAGGCTGGAGGACAGCCTTCTTTTGGGTCCACAAACTCCACATGATTTGTGTTTGTCTCATAAGTTTAAGGAACCAAAACGGTAAACACAAGCTTTGTTCCCTCTTCTCTGTCAAAAAATGAAAAAACTACTCCTCTAATTAATGTACCTTGTATAGTGTTAAAAACTGACCTAATTGACCTGATTTACTCCGACTCGAAAAATATTCGATTTAGATTTTAATTAATATGAACATAATAATACCGCATAATTATATTTTAAGATAAATTCGAACGGATCCGATTTTCATCAAATCTGACCAAAATACCTGGATTGACATCTTTACCCAATTACTGTAATCTCAGTTCAAGAACATTAAAAGTGAATCAGTCAAACTTGATTCGTTGTTCATCAAAAATACTTCTTAAATTGTTTTTTTTTTTCTTTTTTCTTTAGATGGGAAGTTATAATATCCTTAAAATTTACTTCGTATGAATTTGTAAATATAAAGTTGCAAAATTGAACATATTTTACGATTAAAAAGTGCATTGAAAAGAGCAAAAGAAAACAAGTACTCCATAGATTAAAAAAAGGTAATGTTATATGTAGCTTTAAGAGTATCATGACATAAACAAATACTCCATAAATTAAAAATAAGCATTTAGGGCCCGTTCTCTTACGTTGAAATTCAGTCCAGTTCAGCTCAGCTCAGCTTAGTTCAATTCAGTTCAGTTCAGTTCCGCTCCTAATTTCCTTCTCTTATAAAATATTCATTTCAATTCAATTCAATTCAGTTCAGTTCAGTTCAGTTCAGCTCTGCTCAGTTCAGTTCAGTTCAGTTCAGCTGAGTTCAGTCAATGAGAACAGGCCGTAACTCTTGAAAGTTGTAAAATTAATAATTCATAACAAAAACACGCGTAAATCAGTTTACTTAGTGTTCATATTTTTATGATTTCCTAACTTTGCACGATTCATTATCTCACTTTGATATTAATTCACACTGTTTCTTTATTTTAAGATATACTTTGTATAAATTTATTTTTGAGACGAGTGGAAAAAAAAAAAAAAAAAAAACATATTTTAAAAGTTTTTGTAACGTAAGCTCGAAGGATAATAAAAAGGAATTCACACCTTTAAAGCGTCTTTAATCGAAATTGAACATTCATTCCTTACCACTAGACCAACACTTTTATTGGTACATAAATTTACTTACTGGGAGTTAAAGAACAATGATTAAACATATACATTGTATTTGCAAACAAGATAGATGAATTAGATCAATTTAAAAATAATAATAAAAAAAATATATAATATTGTTGTATAGATTGGGAGTTTTGGCACATTGCCTACAGTCTACAGTCTACAGAGATGATTGGCATTTAAGCCGCTAGAATATAATCCATGCCTAAATCACTAACAACAACTTGGATATCTTGGTTGGATCATACCATGTGCTCCTATACTACTATTGATAGATACAACTATATGATGATGATTTGTCATATTCCTCAATGGTAGAGATCAATTGTTTTTTTTGTTAAATTTAATGGTTGTCATTAACTTAGAGCAATAAACTAGTAATTGTATAATTACTACCTCTAGTTCTTATTACTCGCAACAAAGGAATATTTCATGCATCACAAATAATACTCCTTTGTTGTAAGTAATAAGAACCGAAGGTAGTATTTTAATAGTTTAATAATATTGATATTCGTAAGGCGTAAGGTCACGTATATCATTAACCATATATTTATGGTGTACTTAATTTACTGAAAACCATCCATAATTATTACAAAGTTGTACTGGTCCAAATAAAAACTGGTACACCGGATAAAATTGAATACTACTCTAGTTAGCATGAATAAAATTTGAAGCTATCTTCAGTATTTGACCAGGATTGGAAAAACAGGACAGCGAAATGCCGGTATGCAAGTTGCAGATATGATATCTCAGCATATCTGACAGTCTGACATGGTCTATTGACTAGCAGCTCTCAAGTCCAAGAATATCTTACTACTATGGCTCCATTATGCTCATGCTATGTACACTGTTCATCTACTTACATCTGATTTGATCTAACCAGGTTTAATATAATTAATTAATCAAATATTAACCTTAACTGTACAATTCTACTCTAATGCTTAAGGAAAAAAAAAAATGTTTGGTGTCCATAAACTGAATCCTCCACCTTCAAAGTATTTAGGTCTACTTTTCCAAATACTTGTATACAATTACTTTATTACAATGAATGATAAATACAAAATAAAACAGATTAAAAAAAATAATACAGAGTATGATCTAAGCTTAATTTGAAATGATCAAGAGATTAACTATGAAATAAACAAACATTTTCTGAAATAAGTTGAATTATACATTTCCTTAATTGCTTTAACTTAAATAAATTGAACTGTTATAGCTAAACTTGTTTTCCCCGAACATAAGTTAGAAACATAGTTTATAAATTTCTTAAAAATTATTCTCATAATAGGATAGGGATAGATTATTTACCTAAAATTTTTTTAGGTATTTTGTTTGCACTTGCATAAATCTATTTTATCTGAATTCAGTCAAAATAGGTGATAATAAGTTAATTTAAATGGATCCTAACACCAGACCAAAAGTTATACAAACCACATTTCCTCACCAATGGAATAAATAATATTTGCATTAATGGTAGCAAGAAAAATGAGGTCATATACATGACAACAAGATGCTATCAACACTCGGGATTTTCAATATACCTCCATCAATCAATAAGCCAATTTTAATCTTTTTCTTTTTCAGCCATTTTCTTTTCTGGAGCGTGATTATAAACATAAAAAATACGCGAAGTGTTCAAAGCGCCATCTCAGCTTGTAATGCAGCAAGTTCATCATCTTCCTCAGAGTTCTTTTGAGGCGTCGGTCTTGGTGGTTTACCAGCTGGAACTTGAACTGGTGCCATAGGGGCAGTTATAGCTGGCTGTAGAAGTTGTTCTTCCAACTCAGCTCCTTCAAGTTCTTCAAGCTCGGCTTCCAATTCATCCTTCACATATAATTAAAAAAAAAGTGAGTGTTGGTAAATACTATGGAGTAAATGAGATACAGCAATTCTTGAGATACAGAATTTTCTACAAGTACTTGTGATTATAAAGACTAGAAAGAACCTTTACCTCATCAAAATCAGCTACACCACCAATAGGTGAAGCTAGTGCCTCCTGTATCTGTCTCAAATTATCGGTCTGCTCATTGATCTCATCCATTGTCTTGTCTACATCATCAATGTTCCTGCAACATAAGATGAGCAACTTCCTCAAAACCACAACCACGCCAAAATTTAGAGATAAAAATTGCAGTTCCGCCCAGAATTTCTTTTACTACTGCACCGAATCCCATAATCTATTGCATCTACAGGAAATTGTGTCGTATAAAGGAAAGATCACTAACTAGTTTCAGTTGAAAGCCAATATATTGAATATTGACTATGGAACATCTTCCGACTTGGTTTAAGCTCACTTTGGACAATTTTAAAACTTGAATCTAAATCGAACTAGCTGAGTTGATTTTTTTTTTTTTTTTTTTTTAGAAAAACTAGCTGAGTTGATTATTATTAAAGCATGCCTGAAAAAAAAGCCAGACACTAATTGTTTTAGACAATGGCTCCTAGGCCCCTTAGACATATTAGATCTAGAAATGACAGTAACAATCCCTTATTCAAGACAAGACATTCCCTTAATCATCCATTTACAATTTGCAGAAACCCTGGCCCCATAGAGGTTCGTGGAGATAGATACATCATACCAAATTCCACCCAACCTCAGAAATTAGTGAACTTATAGGTTCTGTCTACTCTATAAACGGTACATCAAACCCAAAAGCCCACAACCTCAATAGCCAGAAAAAAGTTTGAAATGATAACCACCAAAAGCACAAAAACATTTATAGTGAAAATTACTGGATTAACACACATAAATGGGACAGCCAAGATACAGTAAACACAAGTAAGTGCACCCACAGCTTGCTCAGAAAAATCAAGACTCCATTGGCTGGTTAGAGACATAAGATCAATGTAATGAGAGTAAGCAGTGTAACAAAAAATATAGCTAGCCTCGTATTTCATGAAAACATTAGTACCTTCAATCCAACATTGCATCAAAGATCTAATCCACAGTGGGGGCTGAATTTAAAGAAGATCCAGGTTATATCAACAATTATCTTTAACTAAAATTTCAGTCTGTCTTTTGGACAACAGGCTTATTTGTCATAATCCAACCACTTCACGCTTAAGCATAGTGCATATAAAACGATTCCACAGTGAGGTTTAGAGACTTTAGAGTTTAGACCCACCCCAAGAAATAGAAATATAGCTTAACTTTGTAAATAAAAATGAAAATAAGTCGGTCAAGACACAGGCTAGCTCTGACTAAGGTCAGATCAAATCTGGATGTGCGATGTGCCCACATAGTCACACTCAACAGCCTATTCCCTAACCAGCCTCTTTTACCACATAGCTAGGAAAATCAGGGTAATGATAATAAAAATAGAATGGGACAAGCATGGCTATAGCAGATGGCAAGAACAGCTCCTTATAGATTCCTATCCAAACTCTTTTCGAGGGTCGAGTGGGGTGGTTGGGGTGAGGTGGGGAGGAAGAAGGGGATTTGAACTTAACAAATGAAATGCCTTATATAGTTATATCCACCCAGTCCGGTTAAGGAAGCAGTTAGACACAAGCACCAAGCTGACTAGCCAAGCACCATGCTGACTTAGATTGGCACACCTGGCTCTTCATACAAGGTGTGCAAATCTAAATCTAAGATACCTGGGCCAATAAGACTAGCCAAGCTCGGACTGAGCTTTCCCAATGTAAACCTAGTTAGATACTTATGGAATTGATTTCGAGCAGAAATATACTGCTTCGTCACCACTTCGTAATCTAAGGCTAAACAATTCTTCTCAAAAGGGGTAGTTAAAGCGTCAAAGCTCTAACTTGTAAAGTTGAAATGACATTTCACAGGGCATTTGTCCAATCACAAACTTTTTGTTCGCGAGGGAATCGGTAGGGGCATCAGACTTCCTAATAAGTATATAATAAGAGCAAATGGTTGGAGGAATGCTAGAATTCAGATTGAAGGAACCTGGAACTTACGTTGCTTTCTGCATGGCCTTCATAGCACTAGCACCAGATCTTAAAGCGGCAACGGTCTCTGTCGTTGCCTTCGCAGAATCGAGCATTATAATCTGCAAGCCAATAAAGCAACAGAAAATTTTCAAAAATATGGACTAGTTATAGCATGCAACTCAATGAAGCTATATGAACAGTTAAAAAACAATGACCATATAGGACAAGAGAACTGAAACCTTTAAATAGTACAAACATTTATACGCAACACAAAATTTTTGAAGAGTTGTACACAAAGCAGTGGAGAAAGAAGTAAAAAAAGACTGAAAATAATAAGAGAACGTAGCTATGTACTAACCTGATCATGAATTCGCAGTTGAAAATTTCCAACCTGCTCTACTTGCTGTTCATATAACCTTTTCCTCTTTAAACATTGTATGGCAGCTTCATAGAATAGAAGCAATGATGTCAGAGACAAAAAATGCACAGAGCCAAAGACCATCACAAATGAGGGCATGGATGCCATGCTTTAGTCATTGCATAACCAATAGGTTGTGACCAAAAATAAACATTACCAATACATCCTAAAGCTCCAATTCAAAAGTTCAAAGGCATAATGTTAATATGCTCAAATCTTAACTTAATCAGGACTATTCACAGGCCATGAACTCCCAGAAACAAGAACCAATTCTAAAAATGCTAGGCCTAAATTTCAATGACAAACACCACTATATACATATGAGAGACAGCATTGCAGCTATGTAATTAGACAGGATAAAATCAGTAGATTACATAGATAATAATTCAATCTTGAAAAGTACTGAAATTTCCAGGAACATACCTCGTTTATTCTTTGCTCTTGTGAACTCTTTTGCCTTTTCAACCTCTGCAGCAGCCCTTTTCATTAACACCTGCTCTTTCTTCTCTAGCATCTTAAGTGTCTGCAGAAAATAACACAGCAAAAAATTAATCAGCCGAGAGTGCAGAAGGCGCAAAGCAAAGATCAAAGTTCCAAAACATGAAATACTAACTATACATATTCAAGTTTCAATAAGACATGCAAGCAACAATGAGACACAAACTTTTCACACAAACAATCACAACCTTATTGCTTGTAACTTTGGAAGTAGCAAGATAATTCATTCAGATGTTTCAGTATAACATCTGTAGAAGGACTCCTAGGCAAACAAAGAGGTAATACAGTGCATAACACGTTGAATATTGTGATCAAATAAAGGATTATGTTCTCGCATAATCAGCTGCATGTTGCAGAAAGTGAAAGCACTCCCCTCATCCTATAATAAATTTCTGACTTTACCACGAATTTCAATAGTAATTGTTGAATTAAAATTATTAAACCAATAAAAGCGTACGGAGACAAAAAAAAATGATACTTCGTAAAAAAAGATAAATGAATGATGTGAAGAAAGAAGAAAATGGAAAATAATACGAGCGTTAGAGCCAAGTTCTTTGTTGAAAAGACTGGTGGTTCAAAACTTATGACACATATCCTGCATATATTAGAAGCTTGCCCCTCTGATGGAACTCCCCTGATAGGGGCAAGAAAACAAGCATAGAGCAAAGTTCTTGGGAGTACAGAAGACCCCACACCTCTATTCCACCTCTCTTCATAGTGCTTCCCATCCATAAAAACTCAAGAAGGCAAATGTAACATGAAATAAAGTATAAAGCTATAACAATTAACAAAAGGGTATAAGCAATTGAAGTGATCACAAGTCAACCAACAGCTCCATAAATGTTCCAAGATAAACAATTTTCTAATCAAAGTCAGCAAGCTTGTAGAATTTCACAGTTTCAGCTTCGATGAATAATCACAATTGACAATTCCACTACTCAAGCTAAGAATGCCGTAATCACAAGTCTACGTGACTTAAATTAATCAATGTCACTTCATCCCGAATCCTCTCTTTAAAAAGAAGCATAGTCACAACACTACTACTGAAGCTACGAAACACCAGATAGCAACCGCCAACCGGCCGTGTCACCTCGACCCAATGACTCCACAAATAACAAACACAATTCAACCATACATTTCAAAGGAGCACATAATTAGTTCCAAGATCATCCTCTCTAATCAATTTTAAGCTCTTTAATAAATCTTTCAACATCATAATCCCTTATTTCAACACATTTCATCACTATATAACATTAGTTCCTTTCAAATTCATCCACAATAGCATAAAGAGTATAAAAAAATTCTTATACTACATTTGATCAAACAATATTTAACTTTTTTCTGCATAAATTGACAATTTAAGAGCTCAAATTACACAAAATCACAAAATTAAAGAACAAACCTCATCTAATTTCTCCAACGTTGACAAAGTACTCTCAGTATTAGCTGCCTCCCTCGATTTCGCACCAAAAAGCCTCGAAAACACACTTGACGACATTTTAATTTCCCCTAAAACAAATCAAACACAGCAAATTAAATTCCAGAAACCCTAAAAAACCATCAAAGAACATTAAACCCTTACAAAATCAAGAAATTCAAAAAAAAAAAAAAAAAAAAAAAAATTGACGATCAATTCAAAATTGAACAAACCTGAATCACCAGAAAAAAAAAATTGAGATAATAATCAATTAAAAAATCGATCAACTAGATTACGAACAGAAAAATTGGGAGTAAGCGAAGATCGAGAAGAGAGAAAATTGGGATTTAGAGGAGAGAGAAAGTGTAGTTCGTCTCACCCTCTTGTGGGGGGACTTGAAAGTTTCTTCCTTTTGTTATCTTTCTCCGCTAATAAACTGCGTAATTTTTTTTATTTTTGTTTTTTTAATTTTGATTTTGTTGGTGATTTAATTTGGATTTATTTAGGTGAGGAGTGTAATTGTGATATAACTTCGTTAGGAAGTAAGAGGGTGTCGACCACAAGAAAGAGTCGATCAATACAAAAATCATTCCCACCAACATAAAATAGTATCCAAAACAATTGAGATGAGAAATTGGGAGAATGGAAGATGGAAGGAAAGTCCTTGATTTTTGAATGGACACAACATAAATTATCTTTTTCCTCTGTGTGAACATTACTCGTTTTAAATATTGTCTCTGTTTCATATATTTACAACGATTTGACATAAAGTAGAGAGAAAAATATCTAATCATTACAAATAATATAAACGGAGGTAGTATTTAGAAATTAATTGTATACTAAATAGACTATCAAAAAAAGTAGTATTTGATTTAGTGATTAAGAATGTTATTTTATTATCACGAGATCATAAAATCAATACAATTAGAGAAACATTAGGGGTGGGGATTTCATTACCCTCCCAGCCTCCCCACCGACCCTCCCAAGGGGTATTGCCCGAGTAGGTTTGACTTGTGATTATCAGTGTCGATCTAGTAGGGCGTCAGTGCGTCACCACACATTTAAAAAATAATTTGTTAAAAGTCAATTTCAAGTTGACTAAAAAATTTGAAAATATTATTTACTCCGTACTAATTAAGTATGTAATATTATATTTGCACAATCATCTACGATTACTTTTTTTTTCTTGAAAAATGCTCAATCATCTACTTTTCTTTTTTTTTTTTAAAGAAGTCCTAAAGGACATTAAATTTCATTAAATAAAGTCAACGACATCTACAATTGACAATTAACAATAATGAAAACAAATTTAACAAAATCAAACAAGAATTAATCGGGGAAGGGCTAAGAATCCAAATACGTAAATATAACAATTCGACACATTCTCGATTCGTTGTCTCATACAACTTAAAAGTATGAAATAATTAATGACTAATTGTTTCAAAAAAAAATGGCTAATTGACTCAAGAAATGCTAACCTAATATCTATGTCGTTGACTTTTAAAATTTTAATTATTAACAAATATATCAAATTATGGTCCAATACATCTCAATCTTTGTAACCTTATTCTTTCAACAAAAAAAATTAAGAGTTCTACGACGACTATATTGGTAGATAGCTTGTGGAATAAACATACTCATGGTTCGGGATTGGGGTGTTGTACAGAAAAAGAAGAGTTTGGTATTAAGGGAATGTTGGGGGAGCGGCTCACGATTTGGCTCAATCGGCCTTACATGCGGAAATGAAAGTTTGTCTTGAAGGTCTTGAGACGTGGGGAGCAAAACATTTATTGCAAGCTATCACAATTTACACAGACTCTTTTCTCTCGTAAAGAATCTTAGGGAGGAAACTGTAACTGATGTTAGTCTTAGATTGACGGTGAATGATATTCGCTGAACTAGTAACGCCTTTACATAGTGTAGCATCCACAATGTTCAAAGGAAACGAGTTCACAAGGCGCATATCCTTGCTACCAGTCTAGCACGGCTAATAGTAGTTTATCTGAATATTACTCCCAAAGAAAAAATAATTGATCTATCAAATTTGATTAACAATGAACCTTCAACAAATTTGTTTGATCTTGAATTCTTGATTAAAACAATTTGGTACTTCCTCCATTCTTTTTTACTTGACGCGCTTTGGCTTTTACACTATTCATCACCCTTCCTTTGACCGTCTTTTGTAAATAATATGCAATGAAAAATATATTCATGTAAGATCTTTTTGAATTCATCTCAATAAGTACTAACATAATATGTAAATTTTAAAATTTCTACTTATAAAGAATTAAAGTTATTGATCGTTAAAGTTTTGCATTGACAAGCGTGATAAAAGAAACAGGCCAGGTAAAGTAAAAAAGAACAGAGAAAGTATATACATTGTATCGCACCGGCATTATTGTGCGCATAGAAATCAACTAAGATTGAATATTGAATATTACTTTGTATCATATTAATCAGAGTTCTCAACTTTGATCCTTTTTCTTCCAAGCATATGGTTTATATTGTCATTACAATTGCACAGTAATATAAATATTTCAAGAGAAAATATAAGTAGGTTTTCATATCTTTGCTAATTATTAGATATAAGTTCGAATGGAAATTAAAAATTACAATTAACCGGTCATAATTGAACCTTTTATGCGGGAAAATGGCAATCCGAAGTTATAGTACTTAACGGAAATCATGAGCAGCTTAGTCAAACGAAGTATTTGTACATACTACGTGTGTACCTAGCTAGTCTATTTCATACTCCTATGTAGAGTTTATATACAAAGACCTTATTCTTTTGAGTTTCTGGCAAAATACTGCAGATTTCAACAAGACAGAGCAGTTAAAAAGCAGGGCTTTATTCCCTTCTCTACCCAATTCACTCAAATCTCGTGTCTTCGAGTTGTACTAATAAACTGTTATAGACTTTTGAAGTTGCTAACAAGCTATTTATATAATAATCCGATATGTAGCTTAGATGAATTAGATCCAATCATCCAATGACTAGTTTGTACAAAGTAATTAATAATCATACAAATCTTATTTAGACATGTATCAAACTAGGTAGGTACATGGTGCTTTCATCTATATTAATGAAGTGATGACAGGCAAGGCAAGTAGAACCAAGGAGTTGCCGCTATATTATTTAGATTTTGCACCAACAAGGACCTACTACTATCAACTTGAATTTCTTACAAATTATACGATCATCCTATTATAATACATGTACTCATTTCAAAATAAGTCATTATTGAATAATGGAGATAATAGTAAATAGAGGAATGATTAGTCCCTTCATCCCCTCTCCTCTAAGGATGGCAATTCGGGTCAGTGGGTCGGGTTCGGGTTAGATTTCGGGTCGATTTTGGGTTATGCTTAGAAACAATAAAAAATAGTGTAAAACTTAATATTATTACGAAATATGAAATTTTGGTCAAATCGGATTGAATTCGAGTTATTCGGATTTGGATTGGGTCGGGTTTGAGTTTCTCTCAATAACCTTCGGGTCAGGGATTGCCAGCCCTACTCCCCCTAAGTGGTCGAGGATCGGATTCGATACTCATCCTTTTTATTCCTGTGATAGAGTGGGGACCCCGAAAATGATGAGGAATTTTAAAGGGAGGAATATTAGGTATTTAGAAATGCACAACAAGGGGTATTCATGTAATTATACATATACACAAACGAATGCATATTCAGGTATCATTAGATGATTAAATGGTATCATTAAATATACAGTGATACTATATATGCACATAATTGATATTATATATGCATTCGGCTGTACTAAACTTATGCATAAATAGTACCACTGAGAATTGAATGATACTATATAAACTTTCAGTGGAACAATCAACATGTGGCCCCTCATCACGTGATACAATCCGACCAAAAAATGGATGGAGTCCACCTACAAACATCTCTCTTCCTATCTCTCTCCTCTTTTCTCTCTCTACAATATATTTTTAAAATATTTTAATCAATATTATATATTCACGAATGCATAACATTCATCCATTTTCACTTCTTTACAAGAGCAGTCATACATAATAATTGAATAGATTCCACGTCATTTAGAAGCAACGTGTCACTTATACGGCCATCTGTCGTAGCATGCAATTCTACCTTGTTACGCATTATTGCTTACACGAGTTACACTCAGCCACCTTGTTCAGCCTGCCCACTGAGTAATTCTATTTTAAATCCAACCACTCAGTGTTCTATACTCGGATACTCCTACGCAATGCGATCATTCTGTTGTATCAAAACGCGATTATTATTCACTTTATTGATTTAAAACAGTTGTTAGTAATTTTGTACTAAAATGAATACGAAGTATATTTCTTTTGTTATATGATAATCGCACTTAAATAATAAAATATAAATAAATACTAATACTCATACTAGTCTCATACTCTCATAGTCACAAGTCACAACAACAGACAATTCATCAATAAGTATGCAAATAGTGCAACAGACACGTCAAATGTGTCAATAATAGAACGAATGACGTATTTGGATAGTCAATTATGTTTAGGAAAAATCTTATGTGGTTCTTTAACCTTTGTTTCATTTTTTTTTTTTGAAAGAACATATTCATTTGTTTAAGAGATAAAAGAAATATTGGTCTAAGGCCTCATTTAGTTCACCTTATTTTTGCTGAACTTAAATTAATACTGAACTAAAAACTTAAATTATTTTTATTGAAATGAAATTATTTATACTGAACTCAAATTAATTTGTTGAACTAAAATTATTTTACTGATTGTTTTATATTTCTTCTTTGAAATTATTGGTTTTTTGCTGAACTATAATTATTTATATTAAAATGAAATTAATTTTTATTGAACTGAACTTATTTTTATTAAATATTATTTCTTAAAAGTAAATTAAACAGGGCCTAATAGAGTATTCTTCTCACCTTATAAAAAAATCACGGATATGTAATGCATATTCACATTTATTGAACTGAACTGAATTGATGGAGCTGAATTGAACTGAACTTATTGAAATTGAAGTAAAGTGAACTGGAATTAAGCTGAACTGAACAGGCCCGTACTTTATAGCTACTCGTATGATTTAACAACGATATAAACCTGTAATCACCACAGTTTCCCTAAATATCTTCCCTCCTATCATCCTTCAACAACGGAGTAGCAAGCTAAGCAATGACTCAACAAAATGTATACATCTATCTAAAGACTAGATCTAACATTTAAAGGTCAAAACAAAATATGCTATAAAAGTTCAATTATAAAAATGACAACGTTGCAGATGAAATTTTCATGGAAGGACTTATGAATGTTGAAATCACAGTTAAGGACTCTTCGTCCACCTATATAACTAACACCTCATTCATTAGCTTGCCCTATCTTTTTCCATTCCAACTTTTTTCTCACAAAAATTATAAAAAAATAAAAATCTGTGGCATTATTTTGATCAACATGACTATCATCATTGAGCAGCACCCTGATTCTGGTACATTTTTTTTTACCCATCATTTCGAAAAAGAAAAAAAAGAAAAAAAAATTGTGTGTGTGTTTGTTTTTTTTTTTTTTTTTTAGAATATGATTGAAGTTTTAAAGGCCATAATTTTTGTATTTTATGTAGTTAATATTTTTTATTATTTACATTTTTTTTTTATATGTCATCATCACATTAATTAAAACTCCAAAACACTTTACCTTCTAGTCCCAAATAACCGAATTATGTAAGAAAATATTCCTTAGAGATTAAAATTTTTGTTTTCTCTGTATAATACTTACTTGGTAATACTTTGTTGATTCAAAACAGTTTATTATGAGGAGAAGGAAGAATATGTAGTGGCAATAGAAGAAGTACATAAGCCAAATTACTTTTTGGTACCTCAAACCAACTCCTTTGGCCAAACTTTTAGGTACTACTCGTATCATATCATGGAATTTGTTTTAGTATGGAGTGACCCTAGTACTTCGTACCAACTGTTTATGTGTACTTTTCTCTGTCTTTTTTTTTTTTTTTTTTTTTTTTTCCTGTCAAAAAAAAAAAATCAAATTCGAAATTTTAAATGGTACAGTATGCAATTATAAATATTTAGAAAAATATAAAAAGACAATGATTTGACTTTGAATGTAAATGGTTTGGTCAGATTTGATCTTGTGTAATCTAATGATAAGAATTTTATATGATGATAATTGTTACGGAGTATAATTGTATAAATTTATTGTAAAAAGTTTTTTGGGACAAAGAAATCAAATTTAGATCAAATCATATCAAAATTACTTGTATAAAAAAAGAAAAAATAAAATCTTATAATTGGTGAAATGGTGAATAGAACATGTTCTGAGGTGTAACTCAAGAACCTATCCACCCACTACGGATTCATGATTTGAATATAATACGAGGTTTTGTTATCAATTAAGATGATGAGGTTGAGGTTGAGGTGGAGGAGAGTGGTGACATCGTTCCGTACTTGGTTTAGAGATTAAATCTCATGGAGCTCATTTCAAGAATTTATTAATTTCTCTATCTTAAGTTCTTAACCAGGAAAAAAAAAAAAAACCTTATTATACTCCAACTGTAAATGGGCTGGGCCAAACTAATTCACCTGCTGGGCCTAGGTTAATTATAACTAAGGTAGATTTTGAAGTAAATGGCCAATTGGTAGCCCAATAAAAGATCCAACTACTTGTTTTCTGAACAGAGATTATGAGGCTGAAGGTGAAAGGCAACCTGGTGTGGAGAAATTCTACCGGATTAATCACATTTGCCAGTGTGTTGACTTTGTAAGTTCTAAAGAATATAAAGTACATTACAATAACATTCATTTTGCAGTGATGAAATTTAGTTTTTGATGAACTAATTATTTATTTGAAATGTAGGTGAAAAAGATGAGGGAAGAGTATGGAAAACTAGACAAGGTGGAAATGAGCATTTGGGAATGCTGTGAGCTCCTAAACGACGTCGTCGATGAGAGTGATCCTGACTTGGATGAGCCACAAATTGAGCATTTGTTACAATCTGCTGAGGCTATTAGAAAAGATTATCCTAATGAAGATTGGCTTCATCTCACTGCCCTTATTCATGGTAAAACAATAGTTCAATTTTGGATAACAGTGGATTTAATATAGTTTCAAGTAATGTTATTTTAGATAAACAACTCTAAATTGGTGAAATTTTAGATCTTGGTAAGGTTCTCCTACTTCCTAGCTTTGGTGAGCTTCCTCAATGGGCTGTTGTTGGTGATATATTTCCTGTTGGTTGTGCTTTTGACGAGTCGATCGTGCACCACAAGGTGAGTATGCATGCCTAGATGCTTAATGCTAATTTCATTGCATAATGTCAAGGAGTTACAACCGTTTCAGTCTGATTTTTACAGTATTTTGCTCTAAACCCGAACTACGATAACCCAGCTTATAACACAAAGTATGGCATGTACTCCGAAGGATGTGGACTTGAGAATGTGTTAATGTCATTTGGGCATGATGACTACATGTACCTAGTTGCAAAGGAGAACAACACTACTCTACCTTCGGCTGCTCTGTTCATCATACGATATCATTCTTTCTACGGTAGGTTACTCGTGTAACTTGTAGCTTGACGGTAATGAATGGATGTGCAAGTGTGTAACCTTTTGTTGCCTTAGCACTACACACTGCAGGAGCATACAAGTACTTGATGAATGAAGAGGATAAAGAGAACTTGAAATGGCTCCATATATTTAACAAGTATGACCTCTACAGCAAGAGCAAGGAGAGAATTGATGTGGAGAAGGTTAAACCGTACTATCTCTCCCTCATTGAGAAGGTTAGCTTTACACGTAGTCGCGTTTATAGTGTAACTTAAGCTATTAATGTTCGAATATATTCAGATAGAGGTAGTATGTTATGCATGTTTCAATTGATGTACAAACTTCCTGATGATTATGCAGTACTTCCCATCGAAACTAAGATGGTGAAGATGGATCACTCAAGACACTGTACCCAGGGGATGTTCTACTAATCAGGGAAACCCAGACCTAAGTAAGGTGGTTAAGAAATAGTTCTACTATGTAGCTACAGTATGTTCCAGAGGATGTGTTTTAGAGGATGCCTTTGTGGATGATACTTATAAGGAAGCTTTAATGCGTGGTTAAGGACCCTTTTATGTCTTAAATACAAATGTCTTTTAGATGATAATACCATTACCGCCATTTATTACCGCCTCCGCCTTTTGAATGGGTCATATACTCATATGACTTGTGAGGATAAATTATGGATGTTGATGTTCTTCCAACTATCGTTGGCAGATAATGTTCAATCAGAATATGTCCACATTTCTTACAAATAATGAAATCACACTTTACATAGTATCTCAACAAAAACCACATAACTTAGCAATGTGGTGGCTCATAGCTTAGCAAATATTAGTAGCAAGTTTAATGAAAGTCGTATTTGGTTAGAGTACCCTCATGAAATTCATGAGGCTATTTGTAATGATCTTGCTAATTTGATTACTTAATAAAATGCTAAGCATCATTGCTGTAAAAAAAAACCAAAAAAAAAAAAAACAAAAAACAAAAACCTCATAAAAAGTGTTCCCATATATAATCACTCAAATAAGGCTCATAGCAATTATTTCACTATCCAAGCCCCCTCATCGATTAATCTTAATTCTTGACTTCTGCACGTAAAGCTCTTTTACATGAATACCCTAATACGTAGAATAATTCCGAGGGGTAAAAATCAGTTTAACTTTCATGATGGCAGTTTTTAGCAGTATAATGCAAAAACTTGCTCTGAAGTGAGAACAGAGAACCACAGAGCAGCAGAAATTAATACATAGAGCGGGCAGTTCAATCATGTCATGTAACATGATACCTATCGCGCCAAATTTGGGTAATTTGTATGTCATGCTAGATCAGAGTCAATGTTATCTTATATTCTTATCATGTTAAAAGATCAATTACTTAACTAATGACATGTCACTATGCCTACAATTATTAGGAGGAAGAACCAAAATTTGGACAGGTTAAACACTGTGAGGAAGTGAATAAGCGTTCATCATTGAATATTTAACGGTTGACATCTTCACTGAATTGCAAAGAGTACAATCTCATGTCAAAGAACCACAAAAAATTCTGTATTCTGCTTGGACTTGAGAGATATATCAATCATCTCCACAATCAACACATGACTCAAAAGACACCTTTATCTTCTTCATGAATTAGAGAAAAACATCAAAAAATTTATTTCTGCACTTCTCCTTGGAGAATAGATTCATCAACTTTTTTCATGGCGAACAACAGAGTTAATAGCAGCCTAGCAGGATTGAACTTAACAATGAAAAGCATGTGACCAAAGAGGTTACCAGCTCCTTATCATTCCAGAGGACATGCTTTTTCAAATGCTTCCTGCTCTTTGCGGCACATCTCAAATTCATTAGTGTGGTAATACATGCAGTTTCCGTAGGCATCCATCTCCTTTGTGCACTTTTGGTGAAGGTCTTTCAGCCTGCACAGCCAACAGTGTAAAGATCACAAATTCCCAAAATGGGTCTACAATGTTGAACAGAACACCTGAAGGGCTAATCCGCCGAATAAAATTCACTGATTCAAAAATCAAAACAGCATGACAGCAACAAAAATTAGCAAAATATATCAATCTAATTTATTTTTTTTTGAACGGATATATCAATCTAATTGATGATAAATTGTACTACCATATTTAGCACAACCATCAGAACAAAGATGTGTGCACGGTAACAGGACTTGTACAAATATAAACTCTTCTTCCCGCACATGAATTTCCAATTTCACACACAAGAATGGAAAGAAGCCACCAGATATTGAAATTTGGCCCAAGGTTGTTGACATTTCTAGATCATGGGTAGTGAAAAAAACAAGAATGACATAGCTTGCAAGGACAGAAGAACAAACAAAGGATTCAGGCATGACTCCAATGCTAGACGGATAAAAGTAATCTTCCAGTTTTTCTTACTCAGGACAGGACTAATGAATGGGTAATGGAATTTCTGCTACAATTACTGCTGCTCCTTCATTAAACGAAATAGCGGCATGCCACTGTTTTAGTAGTGAAACATGAAGATTGCTACTATTATCTCTCCTTAGTGATAAAATTATTGCAAAACAGAGATCAAATTGAGGTGAGTTTGCGGAGTTTAAGCACCAAATGTGCTGGGGCAAAGAGCAGGACATTCTTACAATGCCAATCATAGAACGGATCTTAGATCTCGCACCAGAAGCAAAGCCCTATGCTGGTGCAGGGAGGGGGGGGGTGGCGAGAAAAGAAAGATATCCAAGGAGAGAAAGTTAGGTTCCCAATGCTCAACAAGATGCGCCAACCTCAAGATGCTCAACTCCATCTCTCTTCATTTCGTTAGTGATTATGCCCCAGCGAGGCACTTTGATGGGTCATATGGAGTTCGGAGTCCTTCTCCAACCCCCTTTCTCTCTCCCTACTCTATGATCTCAGGCTCTTGCTCTCCCTCAATGTCTGTTCCTGAGTAGGAGTTTCGTTTGAGAAGGTGATCAGCCATAAAAAAATAGGGTTAATCATGTGGGTGCTAGACTGTAAAGTGGTGGTCACCAAGGAGAATGTTTTTTCATATTTAAATATAGAAGAATGATATTGGTGACAATGATAAGCATGAGAAGGCAAAACTTCTAGGAAACAACTGCCTAAGGCTTTATAGTAGTTCTTTATTCCTCTGCAAAACAAGACGTTATTTGCTGTAGCAAAAGAATAAAAGGACACTAGTGACCATCATACTGTCCTGGCAATAAGACATGAACTTTACTAGCAAAAGCTTTAGTTTTTATAGACATCAAACAGGAAACAATGAAACCTAGTAAGTCTGGATGAGAATCAGAAGATGATTGGATTTGTTTATCAAATGGGTATCTCTTCCCTGCAGTAGGGGAAGAGTTAAACTCAACTGACACTCCTCTAAAGGATGCCTGCAATCTGCTGAAGGTTGGATTCTTTTGTATGCAGATGCAGGGGCAATTACGAAGCTTTCTTAGATATATGCAAGTTTGAATTACAGGAAGCTCCTCGAGGGCATACCGCTAGTGGCAACCAAAGGCCTGAAGATGCTAGGGGAAATCGCAATAAACAACCAATACTATTACTCCATCCATTTTCCAATAAATGATCACTTCTCTAGTATGGCTTTTTAGAAATGAATGAAACATTCCTTTGTTTCATCCATGGTTTCTCCTACTCCCTTTCCTCATCACATGGACACATTCTCCCATCTATATATATTTCTCTCGTCAATTGTCATCACTTAAAAATTTGTGCCAAATCCTAATGTTTCACTAATTGGCAAATGAGCCGTATCAGAAGATAGTGGATGCCGTTTAGTGGATGCCCCTTATAATTAACAGGTTTAAATGGGTCCTGTTATACCAGTCAAGAATCAAGATTTCATCAAACCTTTAGAAAACTCTAAAGTTTATGAAGTAAATAGTGATTCATAATATAGTTACCGAAAACATATCTAATAACTCCCATAAACCTTATACATTTTCCTGTTAAGGAAGGAACTTCTTATGATAGTTACCTTTTACACTATGTTTGGATAACATTAGTGAAGGGAAAAAGGGGGGGGGGGGTAGAAGAGGTGAGGGAAAGGGAGGTGAGGGGAGGGAAGGGGGAAGGTGAACTTCCATTTTCCTTCCAAATCTTTTCCAATAATGGAGGGATTTGATTTGTTAAAAGGGGAAGGAAAATGGATCCTTCCAATTTCCTCCCCATCCCTTGCATTACATGTCCAAACAAAGGATGATGCATCCTTCCTTTTCTCTTCTCTTCCTTTCCCTACATTTCTCTCTATCCGAACATAGTGTTAAAGTTTGCATAGGCATTGAATCTATTGGAACCCCATGATCCAAAGGCAATGCATTAAGCCCCTCTTATATAGTGCATAATCACACAAAATGCTGGCAAGAGTTTACACAATCAATCAAATCATTGAATGATCCTCAACTTCCAAAACAAGTTGAGAGTTTGTCTAGTTTTTATTAGTTGTCCCCTCACTCCCCTGTGACAAAAAAACATCCTATGCTCAATTTTAAGAGGCGTGTGAGCAATGCAGTCCCTATGAATGAAGGGTGAGAAGTATGGAATAGCATGAAGATGTTCTATGTGGTTAAGCAGCAATTACATGGCAAGGCAAAGACCAAGTAGGAAAATTAAAACAGAAAAAATCCAACCTCTTCTTATAGTTATCAGTCAAAGTGTTTTCTCAACCACGTCTCCATGTCGAACCCATACACATATCATATTAGCAATAATCAACACACCAAGGGCGAAATTGCCATCCTAAAGTAGCACCCACTCGCCAAGCCAAAATATGAGAAGCCCGCTCATTTATAGCTTTTTAATGTCAAAATAATAAATAAAGCATCATAGATCTCTACAGTCAGAAAATCATATTTTTGATGTTTCTTAACCCCGAATCCCCTTTACTGACCATCACCTCAAAAATGGACCACTCTCCTATCTAAAGTATGTATGCTCAATTGCTCATAACTCATGAACTCAGGACCAATAAAGATCTAACCAGCAATATAAAAAATGTTCCCTTGAATATCTCAAAGAAAATAAGCATTTGTCTATTGTCTTCTCCTCCCATCCCAAACATAAGTTCTCATATGCGGAGTATCAAATTTCAAATGACTTATTTTCTCTCTACTTCAGACAATAGTTTGGGCCATTCACTCATCCATATACTCACCATTTTTCACTTTCCTCTATACTTGTGCCAAAAGAAAATTGGGTATAAAATTAGCATGAGGTTAGAATCACGGGCTTAAACTGGGGCTTATAGGGGGTAAAGAACACTGGGATAGAAAGCTGTTAATCTTTTTTCTTTGAATAATTATCTGAAGAAAAGACAATAGTGACACTCTTGCTCACTGCATCATACATTGCCATTGTCAACAAGTAGCATGGGCAATGGGGCTCATCTACAGTCAAATGACTCAAATCAACCCTCTAATAAGAGAATTCATGTTACATACTATGCCAAATGCCGATCATCATAATGCAAAATCTCATTCAAAATTTCAAATCTAATTCATTTCTCGTGTCCAAACTTTCGGGACGTGTGTAATCTCACATCACAATAAATAAGCAGAGGAAAAAGAGAAGAGCTTAGCTTCCTCAAGCAAAAACCACAGCTAAGATAAGCTAAGACTTATACTTCAGATATCTGAATTGATTCAGCAAACAGTAATACAGTACGACAGAATGCTTACCCATTTTCGCCCAAACACTAAGCGATTTCCTAATCCAACCAAAATCATAAAGCATGAAAAACTAAGTGCTACAATACACTTACACACATCACCTAAAACACCGCATTTTTTGAGCAGAAAAACTATCATCTTTTGAAATCACCCGGCTACACTAGTAACACAGCCATTAGCAAAACTACATCTTTTGATCATATAACCCACCCTCGGATTCGCATTCCTTTTGATTCACAATTGACCAATTTCATAAACCCTAAATTACAAATTACAAAAATAAAAAAATATAGAAGAAAACAAACAACCCACAAATCAAATTGCCCCAATCAACCCTAAATCACAGAAAACCGAAACCTTTGCTCAATCAATCAATAAACCCACCACTAATCAATCCCTAATTAGCCAAAAACAAAACATTCTAATTGCAAAAATTTGAAATAAATTAAGAAAAACCCATGAAAAGAAAGAGAAAAAGAGAGAGAATATTACAAGGAAAAGACACAACGAGTGACTTGTTGACCCTTATCGAGGCATTTCTCAGGATTCTGATCTTTCTTCTTGCACTTCAAAAACGCAATGTTTTCATCGCGGCATCTTGTTGATATGTGCTTTGATGCCGCCATTAACACCGCCGATGTGGGAATCGGTTCCTCAACTGATGCATTTGCTGCCATCTGAAATTTGAAAACAAAAAAAACCCAGAAATTAAAATTTTGAAGAAACCCCATTAATAAAATAGAGGAATTGGTGAAATGTAGGAAGGAAAAAGATAATTTGATGAGAAAATTTGTGGGGATTTTGAAAAAGGAGTAATTACGTTATTGGGTATTTGGGATTTGATTGATGTCGCTTCAACGATGAGAGAGAGAGAGAGGATGCAGGTTCAGGTGAAGGGAGCTGAAGAACAAACTGAGAGTAAAGGGATTTTTGCAGTTCACTGGGAAGAGAGGATGGTAATTTTTTTATTTTTTATTTTTTATTTTTATTTTCAAATCCACAAAGTTTTATGGCTACAACGTTTAACCGGGGTTATTTATTCAGGAGTTACTCTATCATAGGTTACTCGGTCAGGGATTACTTGGTCAGGGGTGGTCGGGGTTATTATTCAAGGGGTATTCGGTTAATTAGGAGTTACTTGGTTAGGGATTACCCGGTCAGGAGTTATTCGTTTATGGGTTACCCGGGCAATTAGAGATTACCCGGTCGATCATGGGATAGATACTTAGTCAAGGGTTACTCGATCGGTCAGAGGTAAACTAATTAGTGTGTTGGTGCGTGTCAACTTGGCACACTGAATACACGCTTTTTGTTTTTTAAATTATTATTTATATATTTTTGCAAAACATAAAATCGTAGATTTAGTTGGACACATCGTGTGATCAACGTCATGAAGGTTAATTCGATAGTGTTATATGGTTACTTGGCCAGTGTTACAAGGGTTACTTCATCAGTGTTACAGGGGTTATTTCGTCAGTGTTATAGGGATTATTCGATCATTATTATTTTAGAGGTTACTTGGTCAGTTGGTCGTCAGTATTAGAAGAGTTACTCGATCAATGTTACAAAAGTTATTCGGTCAATGTTATAGAGGTTACTTTGTTCTTTTACAAGCGGCCACATTGCCACACTCAAAACAAATTGTTTGCAAACTTATTCTGCATATGAGTAATGGGATTTTCTCAATTTATTTCCTTTTTATAATATAAATTGATTAATAAATAGAAATTCATAAGACATTTTACAAAGAAATTTATATCAAACAAATAAATGACAATTGAATCAAATAAAAACATCATTTCAGCAAAGCTATAATCGTTATTGTAAATCGTATACCCTATTTCACATGGTTGTGATTTACAGCTTTCTTCGACGATGGAATTCTATCAATCTGTTGCAACCATGAAGAAAATTTTCGCTTGATTCATCTAGTTATAATCGAAAGATTAACCTCTTTTCCAATCCCACACAAATTTTACCTATGAAACAACTCTACTACAATCCGTCAAACAAAAAAGCAAATCCTCCCTCAAAAGAGAGAAGAAAAACCTTTTTCCCCTTCTAAGTCTTTTCTTTTGAGGGTGAAACGTTCCTCCTAAAAGAGGAAGAGTTGTTATAAATTTAGAACATACAAAAACAAAGAGAAAAGGCACACATAAAAACAAAAGATTGGAGATTTCCACCGATAAAAACCGATGGAAGCTCCTCCAAAATTCAACAATGAAGGCAAGGGTTTTTAGAGAGAGGAGAGAGGCTAGGGTTCAATATATAATTTCGGTAGTGGGGATGTCAATGACTTGAAATTCATTCTAAGTTACCTGACACGCGTCAAGTTGTGGTTGGTTAAAAAAAATTTAAAAAAAAAAAAGAAAAGGAAAAAAATCAATAGGAAGAAAAAGATAAAAAATAAATTTTTCACGTGTCATATGTTTACCGGTTCAAAATTTTAAAATTTAAATTAAAATAAATCAACTAACCCCCAGCCCCCAACCCCGTCAACCTCCTTTTTCCCAACCCCAACCCCCGACAACCTCCAGCTTCCTAGACCTACCCACCGCTGGCAACCTCCAGCTTCCCATGTCATTCCTACCGGAAACAACACTTCCCTCTCCCCCACCGGGGTACGGTGGTACCATCGAAACCGGCCATCTGCACCTTCCCTCCTCGAGCCGCTGAAACAACCTATAATCAAATTAGAGGTGATATAAAAATCAGGTCAGACCGGACCTTAACACAATTTCTCGTGCCTAAACCCACAAAAAAAAAAATAGCGGGCTTGTCAGACCAAAACGGGGCTTTGTGGGTTGGGTTTGAGCTTTTTAATTAACTTAAAATGGATTTTTATGCTTGCCCAAACCCGCCCTATTTCAGGTCGGGCTAGCGGGCCAATGTTGATCATCTCTAAATCAAATCTCCTTCCCTAAAACCACCACCCGCAAAACCACCGGTAACTAAAACCTCCGCTAACCAAAAAACCATTGCGACACCACCGTTAGACAAAACCCCCAAAACAACCACCCGCGAAGGGATTTGGTTAACGGTGGCTTCGAGGGTGGTGGGAGGGAAGAAGAACAGTTTTTTGGGGATATTTTCGATGATGTAATGTTGCCCCGTGGGTTGTTCAAGGATGGGAATGGCCGGTTGGGGAAAGAAGGGCAACCAGCATAGTGGTTGGTGTTTTCTCTAAGTTTTTTTAATTTAATTTTATTTCTGTAAAAAAAAATTTATTTATATTTGGTTCAAAAAAAATAAAATCATCCAATTATAATGCAACATGTGGAAGATATTTTATTTTTTTTTTAGAAAAATTAACCTTTCTATCAGGTTATCGGTAGTTAGGATTGAAAAAAGTAAACGCAGGTAAAAGTTGGGATTATTACAAAATAATTAAAAGTTGGTTTTATTTAAAAGAACTAAAATGTACGAGCTAATCTTTAACTATTAGTTAATTAAATGTTAAAAAAAGAGTTTAATATTTGAATTATAAATTAATAATTATAAAATAAAATAAAAGTTTTGTTTCATAAAGAAAAATTATAATTTTAATATAACATGGTCAACTCGCAAACCGTATCGCACCAAACCGCAGGTTGGTGTGGTGCGGTTTGGTGCGGTTTGGTGCGGTTTTTTAAAAGTGTGGATTGGTGCGGTTTGAAAAAATTACAAACTACGCTTTTGCTGTTTGGTGCAGTTTAGGATCCAAACTGCACCAAATCGATAAACTGCACCAAACCGCATTGCAAACACCCCTGATTTTGCTAGCTGATTACAGTAGTATAGGATTATAATAATAATTTTTTTTAATTGTTAGGATTGTGGCTTTGCGAAAACCTTTTAAAGGCACCATTTTGCAAAAAAAAAAAACCTTTTGAAAGCTTTATTGTAAAAGAAAACTCGAAATTAATTTCTTTTTTTTTTTTTAAATTATCCAACCATTCTAATTCACATAATTGTAACACCCCAATAACTCTCTCTTAAAACCTGTAAATACCTGTAGGGAATAATTTCAAGCTTTAAATCCCACTAGCTTGAACCCCACTGTGATCATACACTAAAGTACGGTGGCGTCCAAAAGGGAAGAAGATAGAGCAAAAGAGTCGCCAACAAGTTTTTAAGGAACTTGTAAACCGTTCACGAGGTGAAGGTTACACCCCTTAACGATCCAAGAGATCGCCAACTCCATAAGGTCATGAACCAAATAAGGGTTCGGGGATGATGGTACAAATCCAACCTAAAAGAGATTGAACCTGCCCTAATAATAGGCCTCTACTTTATTCTGCTCGTATTCATGTGCGATTTTTAATTAACATGCAATTAATTTTTTTTCCTAAATTTTTTTTTTCCTTTGTTTTTTTCCCCGAAAGTGGGGGGACAATGGTCCCCCCTTGTTCCTTCATGGGTCCGCCCCTGGATGAGAAGATTCGAACACTTGACCTCTTTAAAGAAAGGGTATTGTTCAACCATCTAGACTAATTATCAATTATGCTTTAACTTTGCACAATAAATTATATTACACATACTATAAAGTATTGAAGACCCATACTATATAGTATATACACACTATTAGATGCTCTAAAAATTAGCAATTACACAACTATAAAAGTAGTAACCCGGGGCAACGCCCGGGCTACTCACTAGTTATTTATTTAAAATAGTTGTCAATATTCTGTATTTGAAAAAGGCGTAATAATATTCTCATTAATTAATTTTGAAAGAAATATTGTGTTTGTTTAGTTTTAAAACTTAATTAGGAGGGAAAAAATAGAGAAAAAACATTATGATGTCAAAAATAGTTTTGGCGGGAAATTTTTTCATAAGAAGTCGATAAATGTCTCTAAATGATGTCAGCATCTTTTGTTTTAGTTGTAGTTAATAGAATAGATTAGTATAGATTATAAATATATGTCCCATAATTTGTATGAAGTACTTCACACTTAACAAAATTTCCCTTTGCATCCCCCCCCCCCCACCATCAAATAATGGAAATGATATCAAACAAACAAATAAATAATAATAATAATAATAATAATAATAATAATAATAATGTATTTTGGTTATTTGTATGTAAGTTTCTATATATGGAGTAACATTTTATTTATATACTAGATTAGGCCATGTGCCATTCACGATAATTTTTATCATTTATTATTAGTTTAACTCTATATACATTTATAATAATCATCATCAAATTTCAAAATAAGATAAAAATTTGTAATTACAAAAAGAAAATAAAAATAAAATTAAAATCATACTACAGAAAATACCGGGAGTACACAAACTTTCATATGTAGCTGGCCACACCGGCCATACCGGGTGACCAGCCACAATTTTTTTTTTAAAAATAAAATTTCTATCTCTCCTCATCTTCTCTTTCAAACTTTCTATCTCTAACCGTCGTCTTCCGCCGGAGCACTGATTTTCGCCGTCGTCGTCGTCTTCTTGTTCATCGTTGTCGAAGGTTCTCGAAGCTCCAAACCAACCCAGATCTAAATCACCATCTTCGTGTTTGCCATTGTCGAAGGTCCTCAAAGCTCCAAACCAACCCATCGATAATAGCATTGGTTTGGCCAATTATTTACAGTAACATTGTGAAATAATTAAGTCCATTTCTTTATTTGTATTTTTTGGTGGCAGGCACATTTAATTACGTTTAAAAGCATTGATTTATAGTTACCCATTTCAGAGGCGGACCTGGCCTTGTGGCTAGTGGGTCAAGTGACTCACCAGGGCCCAAAAAAAACTAAGTTTTTCCTTTTAAAAAAAATGTCATGATTGGGCGCTATTGCTTACTGCACATATGCTTGCCGAGGTTTTGGGCTTAAAAGACGACTAGCCTGGCTCTGTTCTGAAACTTGTGGCTTGGCCCATCTTTGAGTTGGATAAAGACAAGAAGGGATGGGTCAACCTTGATTATACCAACCCAAGGAAAAGTATTCGGGTTTTTAAATTTATAATTAATGTATAATTGATAATTTTTTAATTTATTTGTATATATTGAGATTTTTGTTTTGTGTGTAATATTAATATTTTGGTGTTAGAATTTAGAATGTTAGGTTATTAGAGATTTTAGTTAGATATCTAATTTATTTTTTGTATTACTGATTTACTAAATAAAAAACTAGAATATTACTAAGACTAGTATTGTAATAAATTAATACTAAGACTACATTGATCCTTCTGATAGCGACTGTAAGTGGTGGAATGAATGTTTTCATTATTAATGACTTATGTAAAAAATAAAATAAAAAGTCTTATGTAAAGAAAAAAAAAGGTTGCGGAATGGTATAAACGGTAAACTATTGAATGATAGTTTAAGTCACTTTTCTTGAGATTGACTTATTTGTTAGATTTAGTGATAATGATTTATTGAAACGCTTTCAAAGTATGAAAACTCAAAAAATGCTTTTGTAGTATTTTTTTTTTAATTGCATTCTCTCTCCTCCTATCTCAAGCTCAAAAAGTCGCTGCTTTTTTTTGTTCATTCTCCATTGCACTGAAACTGGTTGATGATTTGCTTCTGAGAAAGAGGGTACACGAACAGAGGATATATGGTTTCTGGGTTTTTGGATGTATTTTTTAGTACTATTATTTGGTTGGTAAAACATTTTTTTTACATATTTGGTTATCGATTGTGACTCACCAGTCGGAAATTCCTGCGTCCGCCACTGCCCAGGTTTGATCGTCGTCGTTGATTTCAAACTCAGAAACTTATTTTGATCCTTTTCTTTTTAATTATTTGGTTATTATTTATTAAGTTAGTTTCTTATGGTAATTTTGGTTGGATCGAATGGGTGGTTGTTGATTGTTGTGGTGGTTGGAATTGGTGGTTTCGTGGCGGCTTTAGCGGTGGAATTGATGGTTAGGTCAGGGGTTACTAGATCCGGCTAGGGGTTACTAGATCCGGGGTTACTAGGTCAGACAGGGGTTACTAGAGGGGTTACCTTAGGGGTAACTTCGGGGGTTACTAGACAGGGGTTAGTTCAAGGGTTACTAGAGGGGTTACTTTAGGGATTACTTTGGGGGGTTACTGATAGGCCGTCGTCGAGCCTACCGAAGATAAAAACCTAACTTGGTCTCTAATGGGTAGAAAGGGCAAGTAAGGGTCGATCCCACAAGGACTAAGGGGAGCACTAACGATTTGTGATAAGCTAAGTCAAGTCTTTTTGGATTTGAGTTATAATGAAAAACTACAAACAATAATAAAAAAGATCTTGGGAAAGTATCCACCAATTATGTCATTCACAAACTACAATTTAACATACAAAACATATCAATTTGGGGATAAATTAGGGGAAGTCATCTAAGGCACCCAACTACTCTCTCAAGCTAGAGGGATTACTTGAGTTATGAATACAACCTACTCTCGTGGTTACAAAGCATAAAACAAATGTTAAAGCATTATCACGATGACATAAACATTCCCTTGACTGGAAATTCCTATTCTCATGGCATTTCAAGTCAATTAAGCATAAGGGAGCTAACTCAAGTTCATATCTCGATCTTTCGTTGAGAAAGCTTAGATAAATAGTTCTAGCAATGGCCACTTACAAGAACTAACAATGAAACCACTTAAACTTCACTAATTAACATCCTACATTAGCTAAATTAACACATGCAAACAAGTATTTGTGAATTCATCAATGGTTTCAACATCCCAAGTAAAAGAACTACTCACACATCATTATAAATTGCAAAACTAAAGTAGTAAACTACTAAGAACATGAATCCAAACACTAATTTAACATAAACAAGTAATAAAACCAGAAAAGATACAAAAAATAAGTAATTAAAGCAATAAAATAAGAGAGAGAGAGTAAGAAATTCTCATTGATAATGCAAGAAATAATCAAATCTTCAAGTCTCTTTCCTTCAATTCTTCATATTCCAAGCTTTCAACAAGTTTTTCACACTTTCTCTCTTTAGAAAATGAGAGTTTCTCTCTCTAAAAATCCTCACCTAAGCTAAAACTACTCTAAGAAGATCTCTCTTTTACAAATGAAGCCAAAGAGGTATTATATAACCCCCAAGTAAAAGGACGGAGAATACGAGGAAACGACCCGTCTACAGGTCGGCAAGGACGTGCCAAAGGTTGCACGGACGTGCAGACCTGTTAAAAAACGACCATTAGCTATTGCCTGACCTTGCAAGGACGTGCTTCATCCTTCCAAAACTTTCCAACAACTTTTCATTTCTCTTTAAGGCACTCATCCTTCTTCCTTAATTGCTCTATAAACCAAGCTTTCCCTTCTCCTTTTTCACTCATGCTTGATCACGTCCATATATAGTGATAAAAATAGCTACATTACATCAAAAACACAAACAACCCGTGAAGCATGGATGGTACAAAATTTGTATAAAAATAGGATAAATAATGAACTTTGATGTCGAATAATCACGAAAACAAGGTTCAAAAGTACCCTAAAATCATACCAAATAACAAGTTATTAGTTACTTCGAGGGTTACTAAGCTAGAGGGGTTAATTTAGGGGTTACTTTCAGGGTTACTTCAGGGGTTATTAGACAGGTTACTTCAGGGGGTTACTAATGTGGCACCTTGCCACACCGTGCGACTGGCCACACCAGAAACCCGCTGCTGGGAGTATTACATGCACAACGAATAAAATATTTATGGATTATGTCACAAAGTTATACATAGGAAAATATTATTGCATATTATTAAATAAATAAATAATATTTTGTTGGAAGTTTATAAATGGAATATAATTTTACCAAATAGTAAGGGAGATATTATTGCATAGTATTAAATACGAAGTATTTTTTAAGAAGCTTTGGCAAATATAAATAAATGATTTTGGAGCAAAATTATTTTAAAAGAAGATGACATTGTTAAGCCTGGTTTCACCTTTATTACAGTATAACTAGATTAGTGCCCGTGCGATTCACATTAGTAATAATTTTTTTTTTCTATAATTACTTTGTGATATAATATAAAAATGAGGCAACTCATGTGGAATAAATAAATTTAATGCATATAAGAAAAATGAAATAATAAGGCAAAAATTTATTAAACTACAATTGAGATTGAAATGTCATAGGCGTGTCGCGTACCTAACAAAAATAAACCTAACTAGACCACTACTATGTAGACGGGTAAGCAAGGGTCGGATCCCAAGAGACTATGGTTCAACTAATTAACTAGACTCAAGCAATTACTAAGCAAGTAACCAATTCAAATAAATGAGAATTAATAACTAAAGAACTAATTAAAACGATTAAATCAAAACAATATGATAAATCAATGCTAAAAACATCCAAGATCAAGCATCACCACGAATACAATTAATGCAATAGTCGCTCTGCCCCTAACACATAATTCAATTTATTAAAGAGGAAAAGTAATCCATGAATAATACCATTGGTCTCTCCCGAGTTATCAATGGCTTCTCTAATCACAATCAAGCCTACTTTCGTGGATTCATGTAAATTAAAGACCTTAAGCACATTACTCTAACTTCCTAATCATCCATTCAACTACTCCCGTGATGAACTTCAAACCCTTAATTAATTGATTTATTCAAATCCGTCAAAACCAAACTCCCGTTGCGATTAAAACAAAGGATTAATAACAATACCAATTATCCCTAATCTAGTATTGGCA
This sequence comes from Chenopodium quinoa, assembly GCF_001683475.1. Lineage (NCBI taxonomy): Eukaryota > Viridiplantae > Streptophyta > Magnoliopsida > Caryophyllales > Amaranthaceae > Chenopodium > Chenopodium quinoa. The sequence continues at coordinate 3,507,065 of NW_018745523.1, read as the reverse complement.
TAAGCATAATCAATTAAGAATATCAATTACAATTATTATTAGAGAGTTTAAAGAATTAAATCATGCATTAATCATATTCGAGATCCGCTAGATCTTGGAATAAAGAAACTACTCACACATATTAATGAAAGAAAAAACAATAATCAATGAAGAAAACATGATTAATTAGTAATTAAAAGTAAAAGAAGAAATAAAGATGAATACCAATTGCTTGAATGAAGAAAAGTACCAATTGTTGATGAATAAAGATTAAAACTTGAAAGTGAAATGTAATCTAGATCTAGAGAGAATATTAGGGTTCTAATGAAGGTTTAAAAGCTAGAATATAATAACTAAGTATGTTTAGTCGAGGTTTACAAAGGGTATTTATATCCCTTAATTGTGAAAACCCGAAAAAAATAGGAAAACGCAGTATTCGACACTCCGCCCGGTCTGACCAGGCAAGGCTGCCCGATCGGGCGCGCGAAGCAACTCCTTTTTGCGCTTCTTCATATGGCCTCTACTGTACAATTCTTTGTTTGCCCGGTCTGCCAGGGCAATGTTGCCCAGTCTGGGCGGACAAAAGCTAACTCTTCATACTTCCTCTATTGTGACTTCTCTTCTTTCCTTCTTCGCCCTGGCTGCCAGGGCAATGTTGCCCTCCAGGGCGGACACGAGTAAAATTCTCCTCCATCTTAATAAGCTTTCGTGGCTATCCAAAACAAGTCCAAATCATCCGAAAATCTTCATATGCCTACAAAATCAATCAAATAGACCAAGCCACACTAGAGAGGATGATATTAGCGAGAAATAGCTTCGTAGAGCTTAGAAATCATACGAACATAGCTATAAAATGAGGGTAAAATATGGTATAGAATGTGTACATCAAATTCCCCCAAGCTAGCTTCTTGCTTGTCCTGAAGCAAGACAATCAATGACAAGCAACAACCAAATAAACATACTTCACCCCATAATACTTTGAAAATACCATACTTAAAATTGAATCAGACACACAAGCATCTTAGCCAACCAATCACCTCATTCAGACTATCAATCAACCTGAATGGCCATCAAACAGAGTCAACCATGTACACAAAAGGAATCGATGACTAGAATATCTCACTCAGTGGTCACTCCGCACCATTTTATGTGGCGAGCTAAAAATGAGTCCGATCTCTCTCCATCCCCACTAATAATGATAACCCCCCATTCTCACAACACTCGTGTGTTTAGAGGGTAATAATGCCGCTCAACCTAGTCAATAGTCGAATCGAAATGTGACACATACTCTAGTATTTTGACAAAAGACTGGTTTCACATGAACACAATACTATGCACGAAGGTCATAGAAGGTCTTTTCTTTTCAAGCTTGTAATGTAAGTCGGGTGAAAATGGGTAGGAAAATTTTGGAAAATGTAGGTAAATATAGTCCCTCAGGGAAGCCATAAAAAATGAACAATACACATCAAAATCCCATCGAACTGATTCACAAGAATACACACTCCAAACATAACTTGAATTGAGAGCAACTACTACCTTATTTACCCTACATAACAATTCATCGCACTATTCTTATTTTTGAAGCTCTTTTATTTATCCTTCAAGAAGCTGAAATTTTTTCTTTTCTTTTTTTTTTTTTTCATTTTTTTCAAACTATAAGAGCTTAAAAAATAGATCATATAGAAAAAATTTCAAGAACCTTCAAGCTAAAAATTAATCTTCTCCAAAACATCATCACAAATCATAGAGAACGCCAAGATAGATGGCTCCCCAAGCTAGAATTGGGATAAGTTACTAATTGGGGCCGATAGGATTAATTTTGTGACTTAGATGAAAAACATGGACAAGGCTACAACATGGGTAAGCAAGAAGAGGACAAACGTTTCTAAATTCATCTGGAGGCTACCTAATGAACATGGCCTTCGTCCTCCTCATCGTGCATGTGCAATGTATCATGACACACTACTAAGAGTCTCAAGACAAAACTAAGATCAATGTCACACCAGGAACTAACACACATGAATAAATAATAAAGGCTCAAGCCTCACGGTTAACACAGTCAAGCTCCAGATTCATATACAGTTGCGCAAAGTTGATTTCCATTAGGCCAAGACAATCCAAAATCAGATCATGATCATTTAATTCGCATTGCAAGTCTTTCAATCAAAATCAAGCCAAAAACCTTTAAATCATCAAGGATAGGAGCACAGAGAAGTAGTTTACTAGCTATTCATCGTCATGATTCACAAAGTAACTGCCCAAAGCCAAAAGTAATCCCTCCCCCAAGCTAAACTTCACATTGTCCTCAATGTGAACATATATCGAATAAGAACAAGCAAGGGAAAAAGAAAACTAGGCCCTACTGACAGAGGAGGGATCATACCTAAGGGCGGAGCTGGGACCGCCCTCAAAATAACATCGCATCATAACCCCAAGACACTAAAAAAAAAAAATTAAAAAAATAAAGGGAAAATAAAATAAATAAATAAAAAACAGAATGGGTTGCCTCCCATTTAGCGCTTGTTTAAGGTCTTTAGCTCGACCCCTCTTTAGTAGCTCAATCTGGGTTACCACATGGAGAATATACTCTGTGGTATTTCTCATCAATATATCCACCTCCAAACGACTCCTTCAAATTAGAGTTGATGTGCTTTGTATCCGAGCTTATTTTGATGTAGCTTAACCCATCATGTGGTGGAATATTGTCCTTTTTGCGCACATAATTTCTATTAAAATCACACTTATTAACCAAAGGGTTAGTAGCATCAATTCTCAAACAGGTACCACCATCAAAAGTAAAATTATGGTCATTGAAAAGCTTAAACACAACTTGTTTATCCTGAGCTCTAATGGTCACTTGTCCTTTAGGAACATCTATTAACGCTTGACTTGTAGCAAGAAAAGGGCGACCAAAGATGAGTGGGATCTTATGGTCTTCTTTCATATCCACTACAACAAAGTCAACAGGAAAAACAAGTTCACCAATCCCAACTAATACATCTTCAACAACACCCTTAGGGAGTCTAACAATTCTATCAGCCATATGAAGAGATATAGGAGAGGGTTTAAGGTTTTTCAAACCTAATTTGTCATACAATGAAGAAGGAATTAAATTAACACTATCACCTAAATCACACAAGACCCTATCAAAATATGTTTCGTTTATCATACAAGGGATAGTAAAACTACCAGGATCATGCAATTTAGGTGGTAAGCTATCATGTAAAAGATCAGAACATTTCTTCTTTACTACCACACTTTCTAATTTCTTATCATTATGATCATGATCTAGAATTCCTTTCACAAAATTTGCAAATTGAGGCATTTGAACTACAAAATCGGAAAAAGGACATATACCTTCTTAAGAGTCTCGGAATACTTCCCAAAATGCTTATCGAGCACAACTTTTGATAACCTTTGCGGGAAAGGCATCGGCTCCTCATATGCTTGCGGAGCAACATATTTGGGACCTTCTCTCTCATGCTTCTAAGTTCTTGACTCCACATTGCACACTTTCTCTTCTAATCCACCCGTAAACAATTCATCACTCTTCACAAAAATTGCATTGCATTGTTTCGTCTAGACTTTTGCTTGATCTTGAAGAGTTGTTAGATGACTCACTTGCTGTGAAAGTTGAGAAAGATGAGTCTCTATCCTCTTATTTTGAGCGGTGAGCAATTGGATTGAGTTTTCAAAGTACTCATTTTGCTTTGCTTGTAGCTCAAATTGCCTTGATATAAGCTCTTGTTGTTGAATTTGGGAGGTAGTAAAAGCCTTCATAATTGATTCAAGATCAAATTTTTGAGGTTTGGGGTGGTGGTAGTTGTGTGGATTGATGATTGAAAGGTGCCCTTGCTTGAAAAGCAGGTGGTGGTTGAGGATTCACTTGAGCCTGATTGTTCATATATGAGAGCCCTTGATGATTTCTCCACCCTTCATCAAATGTCCTTGTGGAGGTTGTGGTATAAAAAGCTTTAGCTTGCTCAATTGTCATTCCATCATAATTAGGTTGACACTCCCATGCAGTATGGCCTTGCAATCCACACATATGACAAGTTTCCATCGAGGTTCGAGGGGACTCAGCTTGGAGTTGATTGACCTTATGAGTTAGTGCCTGCACAAAACTAGTCAACATGGTTAGAGCATCAACATCATGTTTATTACCTATGTTGATAGAATTTAGTCCCCTTGGATGGTAATTATCATTAGTCTCCATCTTCTCAATCAAATCCTTTGCATCGGTTGGGTTCTTCGTCATGATAGAACCTCCAGACGCAACATCAATATATATGCGAAACTCATGGGTCAAACCATTATAGAATGTTTGGATCAACATCCATTCTGGAATACCATGGTGAGGGCATTGTCTCTGCAATTGCTTAAACCTTCTCCATGCCTCATATAAAGACTCGTCATTAGATTGATGGAAGGTAGATAGCTCGTTCCTTAATTTCGCGGTTTTCTCTTGCCCCAAGAATTTTACTAGGAAGGCCTTAGCAAGCTTGTCCCACGTATCAAAGGAACCAATACCTTCATCTCGTAGCCACTCCCTTGCCCTATCCCTTAGTGAAAAAGGGAAAAGGCGTAGTCTAATAGCATCATCAGTGACACTGTTGAGCTTCATAGTGTCACACTTCTCCAAGAAACTATCAATGTGAGTTACAGGGCAATCATTTGATGAGCCCTCAAAAGAATCATTGGAGATGAACTGTATGAATTGGGGCTTCAACTCAAAACTCTGAGCGGTGACAGGTGGTCTAACAATATTGGAGAGAAATCCGGTTGTTGTATCCGGAATACCATACTCCAAAACAGATTTTGTTCATGGGTCGACCATGTTTCTTATATTTTGATTTCTCCTTCTTCTACCTCTTCGTCTTCTTGCAGTAGCTTCGATCTTAGAATCAAAAGGTGTTAAATCATCTGAACCTAAACTTCGAGTTTGCATGCAACAAAGAAACTAAAACAGGAGATCAAAGACACAAGGAACAATAGTCGAAGCAACAAAATATATGCTTAGTAAAACGAATCACAAATAACTAGAATGAAACTGTTAGTCCCTGGCAACGACGCCAAAATTTGATAGGCGTGTCGCGTACCTAACAAAAATAAACCTAACTAGACCACTACTATGTAGACGGGCAAGCAAGGGTCGGATCCCAAGAGACTATGGTTCAACTAATTAAATAGACTCAAGCAATTACTAAGCAAGTAACCAATTCAAATAAATGAGAATCAATAACTAAAGAACTAATTAAAACGATTAAATCAAAAAAATATGATAAATCAATGCTAAAAACATCCAAGATCAAGCATCACCACGAATACAATTAATGCAATAGTCGCTCTACCCCTAACACATAATTCAATTTATTAAAGAGGAAAAGTAATCCATGAATAATACCATTGGTCTCTCCCGAGTTATCAATGGCTTCTCTAATCACAATCAAGCCTACTTCCGTGGATTCATGTAAATTAAAGACCTTAAGCACATTAATCTAACTTTCTAGTCGTCCATTCAACTACTCCCGTGATGAACTTCAAATCCGTCAAAACCCAAATCCCGTTGCGACTAAAACAAAGGATTAATAACAATAACAATACCAATTATCCCTAATCTAGTATTGGCATAATCATAATCAATTAAGCATATCAATTACAATTATTATTAGAGAATTAAATCATGCATTAATCATATTCGGGATCCGCTAGATCTTGGAATAAAGAAACTACTCACACATATTAATGAAAGCAAAAATAATAATCAATGAAGAAAACATGATTAATAAGTAATTAAAAGTAAAAGAAGAAATAAAGATGAATACCAATTGCTTGAATGAAGAAAAGTACCAATTGTTGATGAATAAAGATTAAAACTTGAAAGTGAAATGTAATCTAGATCTAGAGAGAATATTAGGGTTCTAATGAAGGTTTAAAAGCTAGAATATAATAACTAAGTATGTTTAGTCGGGGTTTACAAAGGGTATTTATATCCCTTAATTGAGAAAACCCGAAAAAAATAGGAAAACGCGGTATTCGACACTCCGCCCGGTCTGATCGGGCAAGGCTGCCCAGTCGGGCGCGCGAAGCAACTCCTTTTTGCGCTTCTTCATATGGCCTCTATTGTACAGTTCTTTGTTTGCCCGGTCTGCCAGGGCAATGTTGCCCGGTCCGGGCGGACAAAAGCTAACTCTTCATACTTCCTCTAATGTGACTTCTCTTCTTTCCTTCTTCGCCCTGGTTGCCAGGGCAATGTTGCCCTCCAGGGCGGACACGAGTAAAATTCTCCTCCATCTTAATAAGCTTTCGTGGCTATCCAAAACAAGTCCAAATCATCCGAAAATCTTCATATGCCTACAAAATCAATCAAATAGACCAAGCCACACTAGAGAGGATGATATTAGCGAGAAATAGCTTCGTAGAGCTTAGAAATCATACGAACATAGCTATAAAATGAGGGTAAAATATGGTATAGAATGTGTACATCATATAGATAAATTAATTTTGATTAGTTGTGTTGAATATATTTAACAATAGTATACATTATATTACATTAATGATGCATGTTATTCCCAATAAAACTATTCAAGTATACAATATAGGTATTGTACTGTTGTATGAGTGTTTATTATTGAATTAATTTAATTCTAAAAAATATATATTATACAATGTCATTCCAAAAATAAGCTAATATAATCAAAATAATTTTTTTGTAAAAAAAAACTTAAAACTGACATCATATATTGTATTGGTGGTAATTTTTTTAATGATAGTATGACATGAATATGTCCAAAATGATCGATATAAGTATCACATGTTTTAATAGTTAATTAATTAAATCTATGTGATTGTAATATATTAGAAAAAACGAAAATAAGATTAATATTAGTAATAAAAATCTTTACTTTCAATTATAATATTTCAATAAAATATTTCAATTATAATATTTAAATAAAATATATATGGAGTATAATTTTATTAACTTAAATAAGTTTGTTGTCAATCAATAAGATATTAAAAGATAAAAAACAGAATGTATTTATTTTTAGAAAATGGTTTTTGGAGAGAAAAAACGACACCATGAAGTGACACATGTCATTCCCGATTTCTGTTTTAGTATAATACTAGTTTTTTGCTCGAGCAACGCTCGGATATCCAAAAGAAAAAAAATATTTTTTTATAAATTGTACAAAGTATCTATATATATTATCAAATTAATATAAATTAAATACATGAATGTAGAGTACTATTCTCTAATTTTAGTTTGCTGACATGTTATGAATTTGAAATTGAGTGAAAGTCCTTTTTTTTTTTTTTAATAAACAACGAACAATACATAGGTTTAAGGGAACGTATATAATATAAGTACATTTGATAGATTAACGAGTAAATTATTTATATATTTATTTAAGTTGTTATTATTGTTCTATTTGTTAGGTGGTATATTCTCCTTTTATTTATTTATTATTAGCTATCTTTTTTTTAAAGGATTTTTGGGCGGGAAAAATTTTAACGTGAGCACGACACGTGTATTTTGGGAATAATGATAGTGATTTCTTTTGTATATAGTATTGATATTGATTGATGTTATTGATATTGATATTTGTAGGTATTATTGAAGATATATGCCATGCATGTGGATCCTTAATCCTTATGCTTATGGCCTGGATATCTTGTTAACCCCCACTATTTGCTGTTATTGTTGTTATTATTACTATTATAATTACATATGTTAAATTAATAAATAAAATCTAACTAATCTATTACTCTGCACAAGGAAGATTATAGGAAAACTACAACCAGGGGCGGTTCTGGGTCGGAGCGAGGTGGTCGACGGAACAGAGTCCCCAAATTTGAGGGCCCCTAAAATTTAGATATATCTAATTAAGTTGGGTATAATATCATAAGATTGTAGTTTCTTTTTCTTTGAAAAAAGTTAAAAAAATTATATTAAAGCTCCAAAGGATACAAAATATACAAGCTGTCAATGAAGCAGCACCAAACCAACTAAAAACACAAACAACACCAAAAAGCCTAGTTATACATCAACTTCCTAAACCACTCCACATTTCTACTACTAGTCTTAGCAGGAATAACATATTCAATTCTTTGCCTAACATTAGCCAGGCCAAAAGCTCGACAATCACTTTCTCAGAATATCTGATACACTTATCCCACATTGCGTTATTTCTTTCCTTCCAGATTACATACAATAAGCCTACATAAAAGGACTGGAACACCTGTCTTCTGAATCTACTTGTGATCTGAGCCAATTTATCATTATAATCCTCTAAGGAGCTTGGAAACAGCTGCACTTTAAGCCTTTGAGCAAGGAACTGATTGCACTTCCTAGAATACTTACATCCTTAATACAAATGTTCAACTGATTCATCAGCATTATGACAGAGAGGACAGCTAGCATCAGTGCTCCCTCCAATTCTGTACAGTAAATCCTTTACTCTAATTTTCTTCTAAAGAATCATCCAACAAATGGGTTTATGCTTAGGTATATTTAACCTATTCCAAACCCAGCTACACCAAGGAACCTCATCATGCTGCTTATTAAGCCAAGAATAGCCACTGGCAATGGAATAACCTTTCTTATCCTCCTTCCAGTTATTGCCAGTATACCAATCTTTAATATGGTCTTTAACTCACCAATGTTGCCTCCAGCTCCAGCTCACATTACTAGGGCATTTATAACTCTTCCAACTCTTCCCTTTTTAATACAAACCATTCACCCATCTCAACCACAAACTGTCCTGCTTTTGAGCAATGTTCCAAATCTATTTTCCCAGAGCAGCAATATTCCAAATTCTACAATTATGAATACCCAAGCCACTCTGCTTCTTGCTTCTACAAACAATGTCCCAAGAAATAGGAGAAGACTTAGTGTAAACAGCTTTTCCACTCCACAAATAATTCCTACAAATAGCTGCCACCCCATCTATCACACTTTTGGGCAAAAGAAAGATAGTAGCCTAATATGTGCATAGACATCAACACAGAATTGACTAACTGAGCTCTTTCAGCATAAGACAGGGTCATGCAGCCCCAAGAATTAATTCTGCCGGTAATCTTGTCAATAAGCAACTGACAATCATCCTTAGCTAACTTCTTAGCACTCACATTTATACCTAAATACTTGAAAGGGAGAGAACCTTCCTTAAAACCAGAAGTTCTAATTATATCCTCCTTCAGTCCTTGATCCACATTGCAAAAATAAATTTTGGACTTTCCTTCATTAGCTACCAAGCAGGAAGAAGCTGCAAAGAAAGCCAAGCTCCTTAAAATAAGCTCAATGGAATCTTTGTCCCTTTTACTGAAAATAATCAGATCATCAGCAAAGACCAAGTGGTTCAATCTCAAGCTTTTACACCTGGGATGGAACTAAAACTTCTTCTACAACCCAACTTGCCCCAAGATCCTGGACAAATTCTCCGTACAAAGCAAAAAAAAGTAAAGGAGACATAGGATCTCCCTGTCTCAAACCCTTCTTGCCTTTGAAAAAACCAACTAAACTTCCATTAATAGCTGGAGAAAAAGAATCAGTATTAACACAGTTCATAACCAGCAAAGTGAACTTCTGGGTTAACATTTCCTCAAGGAAATCCCATCTCACATAATCTTAGGATTTTCTAATGTCAACCTTAAGCAAGCAACCAGGAGGAGTGTTCTTTCTACCATATCTAGCCACAATGTCCTGCACAATACTTATGTTTTGGACAATCTGTCTACCCTCTACAAACCCAGCTTGATTCATAGAAATCAGAGAAGGCAAAACCATCTTAAGCCTATTACAAAGCATCTTAGTTATGAATTTGTACAGAACATTACAACATGCAATAGGCCTGAACTCACTGATAGAAGAAGGACTCTCAACTTTAGGGATCAAAGTAAGAGTGGTACAGTTAAGCTCTTTTAACATTTTTTCCATTATCCAAGAACTGAAAAACACCATTTGTAACTTCTACTCCTATAATTCTCCAGGCATGCTTGAAGAAATTGCAGCTATACCCATCAGGCCCAGGAGCTTTATCTCTTGGGATAGAAAATAAAGCCTTCCTCACTTCATGTCTGCTAAAAGGAGCATCAAGAAGCATAGCCTGATCCTCAGGAAGGACCCTGCCATGATTTCCTATTTCATCCTGCACATTAATCCCATCTCCAACATGAGTCCCAAGAAGAGACTTATAATACTCAACAAAAGCATTGCTCAGGCTTATTACACCAATTCCCATCTTTGTCTATAACAACAATAACTCTTGATTTGTACTGCCTCTGCTTCACAAAATTATGAAAAATTTAGACTATACACATGGATAACGGGAACCTATGCTAGACTTATTAGGGGAAAGAGTTGAAACAAAAGAAGAAAAAAAATCATGAAATCTTGTATGGAAAGCTCGTCTCGTGCTTCGTCTTCATGGTTGCTTATGACTTCCTTCTTACCGCTAGGAGGGACAACAATTTTGTTATTGTTGATGATTTGATTGGAACAAAAGAAGGAAGGAATGATGTTCCCCTTATTCTTCCAACTCTTGGACTATGGAACAAAATGAGCTCACATAATGCATAGAATCAATACTTGGATTGGAAATGAATATTGTATGAAAGAATTTTCAAAATCAATGGGAAATACTCCACTCATTCCTATTACGACAGAAAATGACGCATGCATGGTCCTAATATACGATCATAAACAATATAGTGCGTTACTTGAAGACAAAGTGTGTGCAACGACTCAACATGTGTGATTAGGTGAGTTTATTAAGACTCGTGGTATGATCGCATGGTTAGACATGAGAACGTTGTGAAAAACATAGGACCCAAGGACCAAATAGCACGGAAGACTAAAAGACAAACTAACTCGATGAATTTTGTCCAATTTTAATGTTTATGCTATTTAATAGGTGAAAACAGTCCATTGGCAATCGTTAGTCATAAATAAGATCAACCACAATCAACAACAACAAACACATGTTAAGGTTAGCACAAAAAATCACAAGAAACTAGGAAGACGAGTGGAATTCTAGAAGAGTTAGGACTCATGGGTATAAATAAATAAATAAATAAATAAATAAAAATCTATAATACTATGTTATACGAGTTGACACGGATTAAAGGACTTGGCTAAGACTAGCTTGACACGAAAAGATATAAAAAAAAATACTAAAAAGAAAGAAAGTTGACGCTAAAAAGACACCTAAACGTAACTGGACAGGCTGTAGTATATCGGTTATAACTTTTGGTCTGTGACTTTGATTGGGACGAAATCAACGCCAAATGAAAGATAAAACTCGGGGCTACAGATCCATAGGTGGAACAACATGCAAATCTTTCTAGAACTCCGGCTATGACCAAAACAAGTTGACTCTTGTGCAGGATACGGGAATAAAAATCCGGGTTGACTCAAAATAAAAAAAAAAAAAAAAAAAAAACTATGACTTGACTCTAATAAAAAAGGAGGGTTACATAAGGAAAAAAAAACAGAAAAACAAATAAAATGAAAATATGCACACATAAGCACATTGTCACGAATGATGCAATGAAGTTTGCAACCTAAAGTCAAGATCTATGTTCCACTATGGTCAAGCTTATTTGGGTGTCAAAGGGTACCAAGGTTAGGAGTTTGGACGCGTTAACAAGGCAGCCTCCCTTGAGGGTGTATGCCAACGGGCGGCTCTGCGAGTTCGTGATGAAATCGAACTTGACTCCATGGTTTGGGTGGATTTAAAAACTCGGATGAACCCTTATGTAGGGAATATTTCAAGCGTTAATCCCCTAGCTTGAACCCCACTGTTATCATACACTAAATTACGGTGGCGTCCAAAGGGAAAGAAGATAGAGGAAAAGAGTCGCCAACAAGTTTTTTAGGAACTTGTAAACTGTTCACGAGGTGAAGGTTACACCCCTTAACGATCCAAGAGATCGTCAACTCCATAAGGTCTTGAATCAAATAGGGTTTGGGGATGAAGGTACAAATACAACCTAAAAGAGATTGAACCTGCCCTAATAATAGGCCTCTACTTTATTCAGATCGTATACATGTGCGCTTTCTGACTAACATGCAATCAATAGGTTTACCCTAAACCTGTTTATCTATGTTGGTTGAATATGATGCACAAATAAATCCATTATTGGCGATCACTTGAGTTATAATCAAATTAACCTAACAAGATTATTAATTATCTTATTAAGCGTGATTACAAGTACAAATTCCCTTTAAACATGCAATTAAAAGGCATGATCAAGCAATAAATAATAAATATGTATCAAGCAACATAATAATAATTATAATTATAAATCATAAAAATAATCATAATCATAATTATAAAAACAATCATGAATCATGTTAAAGCATAATAATAATAGCAAGATCCTAGGCATGATACTAACAACATTAATAACAAACCCTATCATGTCACTAAACATTAAAAATTATATATTTAGCCCTAACATGATACTAACATGAATATTAGGAAAGAAAATAGGAAGCATCGCAGGAATCATGATTGATTTAAGCAAATCACTCTAAATATCATACTAAAGAAAGCATCCTAACATGATACTAGGAACATCCTAAACATGATACTAGGAGTCAATAAAACATCCTAACACGATACTAGGAATCAAAATAACAATCTAAGCATGATTTGTATATCATAAAATCAATAAATCAATTAAAGCACTTACTTGGATGCCTCGTATCTCTTTCTAATAACAAAATACACACGTTAGTAACTTCAAGGAAAATAATAATTAAAACAATTAAATTAAATAATGGAAATAGAGATTTGGGACCAAACCCTCAGAAATTAAACCTTTTACGTCTAGGGCGAAGGCAACTTCGAATATGGCTAGGTGTATCTAGATCAAATGAATGCGGAATTTTTATATTTAAGAGAAGCTAGTTTAGAAAAGAGAGAGAGAGAGAGAATAATCAAGAAAATCTTGATGAGAGTTGGTAAAAGAGAGAATAAGAATTGATGAGAATGAGAGAGAATTGTAGGTTGTAGATGAAAACTGGTTATCAAAAACAGAGTTTTTAGCACGTTATTTATAGAGAAAATCAGCCAAAAAGATAAAATATCAAAACAGAGTTCTGGCGCACAAAAAACAGATTAGCGCCAACGCTGGCTATTGGCGCCAGGCGCCAACACTAGCGCCAAGCGCCAGGCATTGATCTGGAAATTCACGCGTTTTCTTAAAATCAAATAAAAATTGTCGTACATGAGGATAAAATCGTATTTTTTCCTCAAAAATGGTCTTTGGTTTTAATTAAAACTCTGAAAAGTCAACAAAAGTCAATTTATCAATGCTAATTGAATTAGGAATGAAAAGAACTTTCTAGAAGAATCTAGAAGACTAAAACCATTCCTAATTGCATTAGGAATGATAAATCTATATTAGGCCCTCCCCTAAATCATTGGGCCGCATATAAGGCTCAACCGGGCCCAGTTCAGTAAATTGGTCATAACTTCCTCAATATTCATCGAAATTGGGCTTATAATATATCGTTGGAAAGCTCTTTTCAAGCCCCATCTAACTACACTATTATTTGACCCATATAATGGACCAACCAAACTGTATTGACTGCTTTCTTAAAATAAGTTTTCAAAAACAGAGAGAAGAGAAAAGAAATTAAAACTATCCGCAACACTAGACTTTCCACACTTTCACTTCATTCGATTATGATTCGACGCGAAAGGTACTCATCACTGGATTTGGTTTTGGGGAGACACAAATGGGTGTCCACACCTTATTGCCATGAGTGTTTTTGGGTTGATAGAGCTTAATTCCCCGGGGCTAGCCACGTACGTAGAAAACGTACAATTGTGGAAAAATAGGCAACCTAAAATGCATATGCATATGTGACAATGCCAATTAAATAACAGGAATACAATTCAAGAATCTTTCAAGTCTCATCCACTCAACTCAATTAAATATCAATCACTCAAATCGATAAATAACAAAGAATCTTCGCTCCCTAGTGGAGTCGCCAAATTGTAGGCGTCGTTTGAAGTGCGCCTACGTAAGCATAGTGTGAATATGTTTGGCACTCTTAGGAAGTGGGAATTGACATAATACAATTAGGGACGCGATTAGGGACAAAGCAAAGTAGGGAACCGCCAACAAGTTTTTAACGAACTTGTAAACCATTCACGGATCATAAAAGGCAACCACGATTAAGGGACAACGAAAGGCAACAACAATTGACCCATGAAGGTTACATTCCATTCATAATCCATGAGATTACTAACTCCATATGGTTCGGAACCATGAAAGGAGGATCATGGATGATGGTACAAAGTGAGTCATGAAGTCACATTCGCCCGTATTGGCCTCTACTCGATTCTTATAGTGAACAACATTCCTGTAATCTCAAAGGCATACAAACAAAATATTCAATTCGCTCCAAACTATTATTATGCTAAATTGGTTGAATATTAATGCAACATATTATTATTCTAAAATATTTGTGACCACTTCAATTAACAACAAGATTAAAGGAACCTAAACCGGTTGTCCAAATTATCTTATTAGTCGTGAATTTTCAATTACATGTTCCGTCCCTTTAAGATGCAATATGGTGATCATAATAAATAATAATAGAAACCAACATTAATATTGGAAGCAATTTAACAATAAATCCAGCATATAAAATTGTTAGAAAAATAATACAAATAAAAGGAACATGATTCCTTACTTTGATTTTGCTTGCTTGCAACTATAAAAACAATAAACGCGTTAGTAACTTCAAGGAAAACTAATACAACGGTAATTAAAATGAAATTAAATAGAGTTGATTTGGGGCCAAACTCTCAAACAATTCTACCTTTCACGCCTTGGTTTAAGGACAGAACCTCGGGTAAAGTACGGACTCCTTGGAGTGCTTAAGAAAGGTAATTTGAGAGAATAGGGTAGGCTAGTGTTTAGGCTAGAGCTTAGAAGAGAGAATGAGAGAGTTAATTGATGCCCCGTACATCAGAAATAAGGGGGTATTTATAGGGAAAATGAGTAGAGGGAACACACGGAACCCTAAAATGGATAAAAACCCCTAATTAAAAACACTGCCGTGACACGGGAGAAAAATGTCGCGTGACGGGAAATATTTGTGTGACGCGGGATATTCTAGAGTGACACAGGACATATTTGACCTACGAGAAGTGAAAGGCGTGAAGGGTTTATGCGGAAAAGACAAGGGACTTTCCCGTGTCACGGTACTAGCACCGTGTCACGGGGAACTGTGCCGTGGCGCAGCAGTGTGTCCGTGGCGTGGCACAATTTGCCGTGACGCGGCAGGCCCTGTGTCTCTTTTTCCGTCTAAATACATTTTTGCCCTAATTATGCTCAGCCTTTTAAGTGTCGATTCATATTTTCGGGCTATTTTTAATTGGGCTAAAATAATAATAATGAAAAATAAATAAAAAGGTTTGGGCCAAACTAAAAATTAAACTATGCTTTAAGTAAACATTAGGACTGATCCCTCGACTATTTTATGAACTGAATTCGACTAAACATGAACTTTAAGCATTCCCGGGATTAAATACTCAACCCGACCAATAACGGAGGTGAAAGGTTATTCATCATCGGGTTTGGTTTCGGCGAGACATTTTTAAGTGTCTACACCCACATGGCTCTAGGCCCATTTCTCCTCATGTGCAAAGGTATAAAAACCATCAATTGTACCATTTTACATTCATTCACATATAACCTCAAGCAATTAATTCTCTTGCATAGCTTTCTTTTCCTTACACACTGTACTGACTTCGGCATCGGAGAGACCTTCCTCGGCACAACTCCCGAGGCCAGTTTACATGTGTTTTGTTGTGCAGGAAATCCTCGGTCCAGCATCACTTGGACCGAGTTTAGTATTTAGCGCACTTTTTAGGACCTTGCCGAAGGTCCCATTGTTTTACCCGAAACAATAGGGGTTAGATATAAACACTGTTTTTGCCCCCTTAGAGTAGATTCCACGCTAAAGAGTGACTAAAGATTGAAAGCTCTTATGTTATGGTAAGAGTAGTACGTACTCTTGCGAGTGGGCATTCAGTGTCTTTATTGTACGTATTAACATGTAAATTTCCAAGTCGTAAACTCGTAATTCTACGAGTCAATTCATAGCTCGCATGTATGACTTGGCGCACCAAAAGGTCCAAAACAAGAATAAATACTAGGGGTGTCCGTTCGGTTTTCGGTTTGGATTTAGTCTAAATCCGATCCAATCCGAAATATAATTCGGTTTTCAATTTTCCAATCCGATCCGATCCGAATTTCTCTCTTGATCCAATCCGAATTAAAATTCGGTTATTTGGATCCGATCTGAAAATCCGAATTATAATACATTATTTTTTTAGCGCCTAATACAATTATAAAAATAAAGCTTTACTATAAATAAAAGTCTTCAAAATCATGATTAAAATACACAGTTCAACGTTAAGTCATCAATTAATTAATACAAAGTCTCTCTAATTTATTTTATGTAGTATTATGTATTTGAGCTAAACTTCAAAATATACAAAATATACAAGCTTAATTTTACAATTCGGTTTTTGGTTTGGATTGGATCCAATTAGGGTCAATCCAATCCAATCCGAAAATCCGAATTTCCAAAAAATCTCAATCCGATCCGATCCGATCCGATTTAAAGTTCGGATCCGATCCGAATTGATAATTCGGTTTGGATTGGATTGAATTTCGGTTTTTATCCGAATTATGGACACCCCTAATATATACAACTGAATATAATTGTAAACTGAGGTTGTCCATAAGTTAACCAAATAAAAATCCTAGGATTGTGTGGATTAAGTTAACCAAATAAAAATCCTAGGATTAAGTTAACCAAATAATTGTAAACTGAGGTTGTCCATAAGTTAACCAAATAAAAATCCTAGGATTGAGTGGTGAACGAAGGTTCATAGTCAAGTCAATAGAAAAGTAGTGGCCTGGAGTCGACTCATACTAGTCCATGCTGAAAGAGATTAAATCACAGCATTATGCAAAGTATGTATTAAGAGTATGCAGCTGAATGCCTGAATGTACACATAACAAATTCATTAGTCCAAAAAAAAACATATGTATTTTTGTAAGAAAAAGTCGTGGGTTTGGGTTATGTCATTCAACACCATCAACATGCTTATACCATACTTGTTGATTTATAATCATGGATTAATTTTCTCCTTGGCTGCTGATGATGCTGCAAATTTGACTTCGTTAGCCGATAAAAGAGTTGCTGCAGGTACATACAATTAAGCTCCTTAGTCCTAATAACTAGCTTATACATTCAAATATTATTATGATGCTTTAAATTAGTAATCTAGAGTACTACGTACCTACTAAATATTTACATGTATCAATCTTTTGATTTGTAAGCTTTCATATGTTCATTTTTCAACCTAGATAAAGTTTAGTAGGTCATCACATGACGTTTATTTAATAATAGATACTAATATTATCTTTACTTTAATTTTGTTGAGCACATGAGAAAACCCACATGTAAGTGGTGTGTTGTCTCACATTAGTTGAGTGTTGTAAGTGAGACTTTATATTGGGATGTGATTGAAGAAACAAGAAAGTTGTGTCCACTTTATAAGGATAAGGGACTACTCTCCTCATTGTCATATGATTTTGAGGTGGAATCTCATTGGTCGTATAAAGTGGATAAGTTGTTATGGGTTTAGCCCAAGTCCGTTTATCAAATTTAGAACCAATCATGCAAAATTTATTTTTAATTATTCCCTATTACACCCTTTTTTTTTTTTTTGAAAGCTAGAGTCAGGATTGCACAAGAGGTTTAATAAAATAAGATTTTAACGGGGTAGATAAGGTAATATTATTTTATTATTATTATTTTTTTATGGAAAGTAAATTGGTGTGAGATGGACTAAGGACCATTGGAGGGAGTGGGAAATGATTAAGTAAATATGAGTGGGGATTATTAGTGGGTAAAGATATATACAAAGTATATTATTAAATTGCAAATGTTTCCAAAATAGGAGGTGTAGCTGTTACAAAAAAAAATAGACGAAAATATATCGTGTAGCTTTTATAAAAAAAAATATATATGAAGGTAGTATATTTCTTCTTTATAATTACTAGTTTTTAACTGAATTGATTTTTTTTTTTTTTTTTTTTTTTTTTTTTTTTACAAAACTGATATTATATTTATTGAACTAATAAACTATAACTATTTTTTGTTGAACTAATCTAAAATTATTTTTATTGAAAAATATTTTTTTTGGGAAAAAGAAGAAGACCTTACTGTACTAATATTGAGACAAAAAACGATAACACATTCGAAATTAAAGGACAAAAGTATAGGAAAAATGAAAAAGTAAAATCCAACTTTTGTACTTTTTTCTTCTAAAAATCCAACCTTCATTTTATTCCTTAAAAATCCAACCTTTATACCCTATTTTCTCTAACAGATCCATTAAACCTTTAACATGTTAAACATGTTTAAATTTTTATTATTTTTTTAATCCTTTCAATTTCCTTTCTCACTCTTCCTCTTTCTCTCTCCTCTCTCCTCAAAAATAGAAACAACCCACCTGTACATCACCAACACCACTGGTACGCCACCAACACCACCAGAACACTGTAACACTGTACCAACACCACTCAACCACTCTCACCCCCGCATCCAATCACGTCACTTCCCGCCATTTTCTCTTTCCTTAACCCACCTCCGTCGCACCACCAACCTTCGACTGTCAAACCCGAAACAGAAATGGGCACCAACAGCTTATGTACACGGACCCGCTTCAGACTATTCGGTAACTGACCCGGACCCGAAAGTTGAGGGGTTTAGGAGAGAGAAAGTTGAACCAAAGGTTGCGATTAGTTGGGGAA
Organism: Chenopodium quinoa; assembly: GCF_001683475.1. Taxonomy (NCBI): domain Eukaryota; kingdom Viridiplantae; phylum Streptophyta; class Magnoliopsida; order Caryophyllales; family Amaranthaceae; genus Chenopodium; species Chenopodium quinoa. The sequence continues at coordinate 3,488,231 of NW_018745523.1, read as the reverse complement.
CTTTATTTCTGGAATTTGTTGGTGGACCAAAAATGGCAGCTTGCTCTTTGTGTTTCTGCTCTCGTTGGGGGTGGGTTCTTGTGGCGATTGTGTTGCGAGTGTTGCTGGTTTCTGGGGATGTGGTGGTCAGGGAAGGAGGGTGGGGTCGGAAAGGGAAGTGGTGAGGAATGGTGGCCGATTTATTGGAGGGTGGTGAGGAATGGTGGCCGGATTTAATGGAGGTGGTGAAAATGGTGGCCGGAAAATCTGATATTTTTTGTTTTTTTAATTATTTTTATTATTTTTGTTTTTAATAATTAAAAAAAATAATTGACCTATTATTATCTGACACGTGGCATATAACTTTAAAAAACCGGTTATCAACAGGTAATGGACCTTTAGATAAAAATGGGGCATAAAGGTTGGATTTTTGATGAATAAAATAAAGGTTGGATTTTTAGGAGGAAAAAGTACAAAGCTTGGATTTTTCTTTTCCATTTTTCCAAAAGTATAATGTCAAGTTCAGATTATTCTACATTTTCTTGTTGTTATTTGAAAAAAAATAAAATAAAAACATAAATGTGGGCATATACAGTATATTTTTTTCAAGGAATGAAAAATAAATTGTGTCGTAGGAAATTTTTTCTTTAAGCTAAGGTGCAGTTCTCTTAACCTTATTTTTTTTAGCTTAAATTATTTTTAATAAGCTGAAATTATTTTTGTCAAACTTAAATTACTTATACTAAATTAAAATTATTTAACCAAATTAAAATAATTTTATTGATTCTCTATTATATTTCTTCTTTAAGTAAAGTTGTTGATTTTTACTAATTTAAACTGAAATTATTATTACTAAACTAAAAATTTTGTGATTGATCTGAACTTATTTTTGTTGAACTTGCATTGGTACTAGTTTTATTAGATATTATTTTTTGTAAGGTGAAGAGAAATGCCCTAAAGTAAGGGTAGTTTAGCAAAATATATATATATATATATATATATATATATATATATATATATATATATATATATATATATATATATATATATATATATATATATACTCCCTTTTTCCACAAAAATAAGTAGCACAATCAAAATTTACACATAATGAGATTCTAGTTGGATTTTATTTTTATATAATTAAATATTAATGAAAATTTATACAAAAAATATATTTTGAAACTTTGAAGTATTGCCTATCTAATAACATATTTTATAATAAAATATATACTTTTGTTATTTTAGTGACAAACTATAGTCACAGTTTATATATACATAGTGAAAAAAGTCCAACGTGTCAATTATTTTATGATGGAAGGAGTATAAGGAAAAATAATAAATCTGAAATTTTATTATGCTTTGACTGGCGTGATTATAGAAACATGTGTAAACTATATATAAAAGATACGTATGGACTTTTAACTAGAGCTGTCAATTCGGGTATTCAGGTCGGGTTTGGGTTGGGTTAAATCAGGTCTCGGGTTAAACAAGGATCAGGTTATGTCGGGTTAATCTAGTTTCATATCAGGTTCAGGTTCAGGTCGGGTCATTTTCAGTTCATGTTATAGCGGGTCGTTCACCTTTTCAGATATAGGTCGGGTTCAATTTGAGTTAAAATCGGATCGGATTCAATTTCAGGTTTGGGTTGTTGAGTCAAGTTTGGATGAGTTAATAAGATGGTACAATCGGGTTCGGGTTAGTGTTGAGTCGGGTTTTGGTTCAAGTTAAATTCTAATAAATATCGATGTGGTTAAGTTGAACTATATAATTACGCCTTCCATAATTTGATCAAGAGTTATCAAGATTTTTGTAATAAAACCTATATACGAGTAATATACTACAGCCAATAACATTAACTTGCAACTTTGGGGTATTATTTGAGAGACATAAGATATTCCAAAGTTGCAAATAAATGTTAACGGAGGTAGTAGAACTAAATATAAGTTGAACAAAAGATTTTATTAAATCGGATTGAGGGTTTACAGAATTATACTAGTATATAAAATGAGTAAAAAGGTATATAAAATTTTATTAAACTTTCCATGACTCGGGTACAAGTTTTAATTGGGTCGGGTACTAATTCGAGTTCGGATTATTTTCGGGTCGGATTAAATCGGTTAACGGTTACTTTCAGGTGCAGGTTCAGGTTCAGGTCATAAAGTATTGGATCAAATCGGTTTTTGGTTAAGATCAGGTCAGGTTCAGGTCGAGTTACAGTTCCCTAGTTTCACCCCATTGTTCGAGTACATGTTGGGTTCAGATCATTGTCGGTTCAGGTCGAGTTTTCAGGCCGGGTCAGTTTTTGATAGCTCTACTTTTAACCATTTCATACATCATACACCCGGTTGTACCTAGCAGGCTAGTAAGGCACAAACGATTGTAAAAGATCTTTTTTGATTCAAATTACTCCTCTGAACTTATATAAGAGTATAGTTCGCCTTCATTGCTAATGTGTGGTTGTTTTGTTTTGGTGGTTGACTTGCGAAAAAATTAAAAGGATTCATCAGCATTGACTGTGGAATGACTAGAGATTCACAATATAACAATGCGAGAGGGTTATATTACAAGTCGGATTCAGAATTCATAAACACCGGAAAAAACATGGAAGTAAAGAGCAACTACACAGTTGGTGGGTTATGGACAAGTTACAACACACTCAGAAGTTTCCCAAATGGAATTAGAAATTGTTACACTTTGAAACCTTTACAAGGCAAAAATAGAAACTACTTAATCAGAGCTTCTTTTTACTATGGAAATTATGATGGACTAAACACCATACCAACATTTGACCTTTATGTCGGAGTTCATTTTTGGGCAACAGTTAAGCCAGATTCCGTTGGAGAACAACTGTTTTTGGAACTTATTTACACTTCTGAAGATGACTTGATATATGTATGTTTGGTGAAAACCGGATCAACCACACCTTTTATTACTGCATTGGAGTTGAAGCCTTTGATCGACTCTACGGGTAATTACAATTCCAGTGATGGTGCACTATTGACTCGTGTGCGCATGGATGCTGGCTTCTACTCAAACCCCTATACAAGGTTGTTTCTTTATTTCTATCTTCATTGAATTTTAAATTGCAACACTTTTACAATGGACTTTTTTTTTTTATTTATTTTTTATTGCAACACACACTTTCTTCAATGAAAATACCTCACACTATTTTACAGTATTATAATTTGTATGTCTCACCTCACATGGTCCCCACTTTTACCCTACTTGGGCCTTGTTTGGTTGACATTCTAAAATGGGGGAATTGAAAATTCATGGGAATTGAGAAAATGAAGAGTTGTTTGGCTGGCATAAGAAAGCAAAAATGGAGGAAGTGGGAATTCATGGGAATTTCAACTTCCCACAAAACATGGGAAGTAAATTACCTAGCCCCCCCCCCCCCTCTAGGTAAACCAAAATTCATGGGAATTCTAATTTCCCTTATTGCCAACCAAACACATTTATGAAATTCCTAGGAATTTCATTAAGGAATTAACTTCCCATGAAGTATAAATTCCTATGGGAATTAAATTCCCACATCAACCAAACAACACCTTATATTATTTCTCTTCTCTTAAGGGTTTGTTCTAATACGTTGAAACAACTCAGTTCAGTTCAGTTCAGCTCCTAATTTTTCTTCTCTTAAAAAATATTCATTTCAGTTCAGGTCAGCTCAGCTCAGTTTAGTTCAGTTCAGTTCAGCTGAGTTCAGTCAATGAGAGCAGGCCCTACCCATTAATTTATTTAATACTTCAACCGTTCTAATATTGCAACAATGAGACTTTTACACTATTCATCACTCTTTTTTACCACATAATATGATTTATAAGTTAAGCAAAATATAGCCATGCATGTGAGATCTTGTTGGACTCTCAAATATTTTCACAATATCAACTTTTTAAAATGTTTTTTCTATATATTTATAAATATTTAACATATAAAATGTGCTTTAAGGTGCGTACTTTCATCCTTGTTGCAATGTTATTGGAACCAGTATGTATCCACTATTACCTTTTTTTAAAAAAAATTTTTATCATTTTTTAAATTTCCAAATAAACCTCACTTACACAATATTTTAACAACATTAACTAAACTGCATAAAATCAAATTTAACTCAACTGCATAAAACTTTGTGTCTTTTAGGGGGCGTTTGGTTCGCTAAATATAGGTATGAAGTATGAGTTAGAATGACTAAAATCCATGCCATATGTTTGGTTGTCAAAAGTATGAATTTTAAACTCATACTTCATATCTCAAACCCATGAGGTATGACGTTTAGAAACCTTTGGAGGGAGGTGGGTTTGACTCATTCTATTCTTTTAGGTATCAAACAAAAAGAGAGAATAGTGAGATATTCCATTCCAATATTAAACCAAACACATAATATTATATATCAAGTTCCAACACGATACCACCTTAACTTCATCCCTTCCCAACCCCATATCACTCTGCGAACCAAACGCCCCCTAAAGTGCTGTAATTAAAATAAAAAAGAGGGGACATACGGTAATGGGAAATTTTGGGAGATTCCTCCAAATTCTAAATCAAAACATAAAAATGAAACGAGATTATATTGGGAAATTCCATGTTTCTCATGGTGAGAAACGAAATTTGTTTCTCATGAGGACATTTTGTGAATAAATCAACAACTTTTTCATTATTGTGGGCTTTACAATTAAATAAAGTTGTTGGTTTATTTGCGAAAATGTCATGTGAGAAACAAAATTTGTTTCTTACCATGAGAAATTGGGGCATCCTCGATCATATTACGATTTTAAGCAATGCATACTATTGCATTATTCTAGTTTCTATTATTGTCTCTATTATGATCATTAAGGCTAACACAATATTTAGAATCTCATTTCTTGTACACTTGTATGTTATTTTTTTAGTGTAGCTGATGATCCATATGATCGACTATGGTGCGGAGTTCCAGCTAATAATATTCACACTTGGGGCTCTTTAAAAACTGATCAATCAATGAATTCTACGTTCATCGATCACTACGAGTTACCACCATCAGTTTTAAAGACAGTTGCCGTTCCTATGCCTAGCAATATCTCCTTAAATTACTACAGTCGGTGTATGGGATCCTTAAATACTGGATTAGTATGGGTTTTCTGGCACTTTGCAGAAATTCAGAAGTTGGGAAGTAATGAAACAAGAGAATTTACTATTTCAATACCTGGAAAATATCAGTCAGAAATAATTAGCCCCAGATATTTGCAACCGTTAACCATCGTTTCCGATGTAATAACACTGACTAATGGATCTTCCATCGAGTTTCTCATTACGAAGACAAATACGTCGAAACTCCCTCCTATTCTCAACGCTTTTGAGATATATGAAATAGTAGACCTCAAAGCATTAGCAACAAACCAGAATGATGGTAAGTTACAGCTTAGAGAGAAAAAAAAAAAGTAAACATTCTTGAATGAACTTTTTCAATAATAAATACAAGTATTAATTCTTTTGCTTTCATTATTATCCAGTTGATGCTGTTATGAACATCAAGATGAACTACACAGTGCCGGCGAGTTGGCAAGGGGATCCTTGTCTACCTATTGTTCCTTGGGATGGTTTAGAATGCAGCAGCAATGGTCATAAGTCCCCTCGAATAACTTCTTTGTGAGTCTAAATAATTAGATAGGAATGTATATATTGGGATATCATATTATGAGAATAATATGACATGAGATAATATACATTCCTATCTCAATACTAAACATATCCTTTTTGAAGTTACGCAATGATTTGATACAATAAATATATTAGTATCTATATTTGAAAATGAATTGAATGCCAGGAATTTGACTTTCAATGGATTGGCTGGAGATGTACCCCTTTCATTGTCTGCTCTTACAGCTTTAACCTACTTGTAAGTTGACATTATATACTCCGTACTTCGTATATAAATAAGTTTTAATTATAAAGTAGGTTATTCAACCAAAAGTTTGAGTAATTGTGTTTGTTAGATATGTAAAATCATCCACAAAAGTATATATACTATACATGTATGCACATAAATTAAACATATGTGTAGACGCGTTTACAATACACCCTCTCTATTCATTTTTGTTTATTATTTCACACTTTGATTTTTACTACACACATTCTTTCTATACAAAGGGATCGGCAAAAGTTGATCATGAAACTCAAATAGTAAATTAAAGAATAAGGACATAAAGTGTACCTATTTATTGTTATTCTATCAAGCTAAGATTCATTGTACAATATTGTGTAAAGACCAACTCATATATCCTTAAAACTATTGGCAACACAATATACATTCAACTTTTAACATTATTATTGCTATTAGACCATCTTCGATGGTGAGAAGACTTGAGTGAGTTTTTTTAGGAGAGAGAGTATTTTTTGCAAAAGATATTAATAAGATGGTATTTAAATTTAGCAATTTTCTTGCTAAATTTAGATACTCAACTTTAAATCTCATTTGGCAAAAAGTGTAGGCACTTTATTATAATATATTTTGTAATTAATTTAAGGTTTTTTTTTTTTTTTTTTTTGAAAAACTTACAATATAGATTTTGTGGGTCATAAATTGAAGGTGACATTAGTATACTTTAGAGACTCACCATTGAGAAATTAAACTTCACATGGGTTGCCAAATTGAGAATTAGGTTGGGTATCACCATTGGCGAAAAAAAAAAAACTCATTTTGTATCTCAATATTCAAAGTTGAGTCTCAACATTGGAGATGGTGTTAGGAGTTTGATCTTAAGTGTCATGTCATAGAAAGATCATATCCCAATATGTATACACAAGGGCATTTAGGCTGATGATTGAATATCTTGTCACATACATAGAGTATCATCTGACGCTAATACAAGTGAAATGACGTGTTTTATGGTATGATAGGTGTTCTTGACCTTGTGAATTTTGTTGCTTCAGGGATCTTTCATATAATAATCTTATAGGGGTAATACCTGATTTTCTAGCTAAGATGCCATCTCTACATACTATGTAAGTTTTTTAGTTGCTTTAACCAACTTCTTAAGACTTGAGATGTGTATGAAGTTGACCTTGTCTAATCCTTCTGTAATAGAGATTTAAGAAGTAATATGCTCACTGGTCCAGTTCCGATAGCACTCAGCAAAAAGGTGGAAGATGGCTCTATAATTTTGAGGTAGGTTAAGTTATATTCCATGCTATCATGTATAATTTTCATCATAAGAAAAAACCGAGCAATGAACTTTTTAATAATCATAATTGTTCTTGTAATTAAAGTTTTAACATTATTCCACCTCCCAACTTTATTTGTATCCTTTTCCCAGATTGGAGGGCAATCCAGATGTGTGTATGTCAAACCCATGTAAGAAAAAGAATTCAAAGAAGATGGTGGCTATATTGTCTTCAATAACATCTATAATATTCATCATTATTTCGATAGCAATATTGATTTGTATACTTAAAAGGAAGAAAACAGGTATATTAAAGTTTTTTGTACTTATTCATTCTAAGGGTATATATTATTATAATTAAAGACATCATACCAATTTTTTGAATTATTAGAGATTCACCTTAAATAATGTGGCTTGAAATCATTCATAATTAAAGTCTTTAAATCAACAATAGCACTAGATCGAACAGTGATCCACCAGCTAATACTCCTTCCGTTTTTAAATACTTGCTCCAATTCTATTTTTTACACTATTCGTTCGTCCTACTTTGACTAATGTTTATGATTTATACATAAGAAAAAATATAGTCTTGTGGGTACTTGTTGAAATCGTCTCAGTGAATAGGTTATTAATTTTCAATTGTTAGAATTTATAGTTATTAATAATTAAAGATATTATTGATCAAATATTAGCATCATCATTCGTGCCCAAGAGAAATAGAGCAAGTATTTAAAAACAGAGGTAGTATATAACAACATTAATCAGGTCTAGTTTTAGAGCCTGTTCACATTTACTGGACTGAATAGAGCTGAAATGATGTTATGAACTATGATTTTTCTTTGGTTTGTGTATAGTTATAGCGGTAGATTATGCTATGTTTTTTCATTGTTTAGCAAGATACATTAAAAATGCATCATTGAAGCTGGAGAGTCGGAGTTTCACATACGTGGAAGTGATGAATATGACCAATAATTTCCAAACAATTATTGGAAGAGGAGGATCTGGAGCAGTTTATCAAGGCTCCTTACAAGATGGTACTCCTGTGGCTATTAAAATGATAAACCCATCCACTCTAAGCTTAAAGTTGTTTCGTACTGAGGTATAAAATTTTCATTCTAATATACACTATCTGAAGGTTGAGATCTATACAAAAGAAAGCATAATTTATGCATCCTATAAACTACCTTAACAAAATAAATAACAACTCTGTTTTCTAAATGACAGGCTGAACTGTTAACAAGAGTTCATCATAGAAGCCTTGTTTCTCTCATAGGTTATTGTGAGGAAGGCACAGCCATGGCACTCATCTATGAACATGTAACTAATGGTAACCTAAAACAACATTTATCAGGTAAACAAACAATTAACAAGCAAAATTGTACTGTGACCATGACATTAAAGAAAATTTGTGTAGAACTACCCTAAAGATAGAATGTTTTGTGAATAACTACCCATTTTTAAAATATTATTTATAAAAGTTTGTCTAACACTACCCATAAACGATTTCCGACAATTAAACCATAAGAGTGGGCCCTACAAACAGCTCAATTGGACGGAGACCGTTAATGGGTAGTGCTAGACAAACGTTTGTTTTCTTATGGGTAGTTCTAAACAATAATTTTAAAAACGGGTAGTTATTCACAATGGAACCCTTCTTTAGGATAGTCTACACAAAATTTACTGACATTAAATTATTTTGTACGAAATATGTATAATTGGTTTATATTCATTTGCACGGGAATGCATGAATAATGTAGTAACAAAATATGTTCATTTGCTTTTTGTAGATAAACATACTAGGGTTTTATGTTGGAAAGAGAGACTACAAATTGCCATAGACGCTGCACAAGGTCAGTTGATTGTGTTATATACTTAAATGCAGCACTATAATTTCATATGAGAAAATGTTGCTTGACATTGTTTGATTATATGCTGTACAAGGTTAACTTGCATTAATGATAAAATATTGTAACTGTAGGTTTGGAGTATATGCATAGTGGGTGTGAACCTCCTATAGTACATAGAGACATGAAAACTTCCAATATTCTACTAGACGAGAACATGCACGCCAAGATTTCAGATTTCGGCATCTCCAAAACATTCTCTATTGAAGGTACTGAGAGTGGTTTGAGTACTAACGTGATGGGAACACGTGGCTATGTTGATCCAGAGTAAGTTTACAATTCTCATAGTTGACTTCAATTGTACAGGGAATCATTTGAACATTATTTTCTTTCTAACTAGAAGAATTAGGTAAGATAACGGAAAAGATCTTCTCGGCCAAGCTAGCAAACCAGATTTTCTCTCGGAAAAATTGATGGGAATAATCCCACCTTTTGAGCATCGGAGATTAATAATCCTACTTTTGGGTTTCTTTTTAATAATTTCACCTTTGTTGTCAATTCATTTTAAATAGTCTCAACCGGTCAAGTAACCTGTTATAACAAGTTACTTGACACGTGGCGGCTTATCATTGGTCGAAAAAATAAAAAAAAAATTTAAATTAAATATTTTATAAGAAAATTAATAAAATAAATAAAACCACCCACCCATCACCCACCAGCTGCCCAATCAGACACCACTATCCCGAGCCCCGCGACTCCGGCCACCCAGCCTCCAACGACAGCTTTGGCTCCGGCTCCGGTGTCGCAATTGACCCCCTACCCTCATAGACCCAACTCCGCAGCCCCCTCCCCTCGAAAACCCCTTTTGATCCCGTCGCGACCCCAACCCCTCAGCGTCCTCCATCCCTTTCTCGGTCGCGTTAGCCTTCCCTATCCCCAATTCCGACCTCTCTGTCCTCCCCTGATCTCGAATTGAATCACGTCGTTTCCTAGTCAATTTGGTGGGTTGCGATTTGTTTGAAGGGGTTAATTGGGTTGCGATTTGTTTGAAGGGGTTAATTGGTCTGGATGGTGGTGGTTTCACGTCTTGGTGGTGGTAGTGGTTTCGGGTCGCGGTGGTTTCGCGTCTGGTGGCGGTAGTTTCTAGTCTGGGTTTGGATGGTGGTGGGGATGGTGGTGGACTGGTGGGGATGGCGTGGCTGTGTTGTTAATTTTCTTTTTTTCTTTTTACTTTTTGATTAATTTTAATTTTAATTTTAATTTTGGACAAATCAAATTGTGACACGTGTAAAATAAACTTAATAAAAAAAATTACCTCTTCAACCGGTTACTGGTCACCCGGAACTATTTAAAGTGGATTGATATCAAAGGTGGGATTATTAAAAAGAATCCCAAAGGTGGGATTATTAATCTCCGATGCTCAAAAGGTGAGATTATTCCCATCAATTTTTCCAATTATATATTATGCTTTCATTTTTTTTTTACACCAATCAGAGCTTAGCTTTTTATTACGTCAACAAAGATTTAAAGTCATTACAAATCGCCCCATGAATTTCAGGGGGATACTCTTCTAACCAAACACGATAATCACTAAAAGTACTACTTAACTTAGCTAAGCTATGAGCAACACCATTACCCTTTCTTCTAACAAAGGAGAAAGAGCAAGAAAACATTGGCTAGCCAATCGAAGGATGTCACTAACCATATTCCCAAAAGCACTCGGCATAATGATGCCCTTCTCCATATGATGGAATAGCTTCAAGTTGTCAGTTTCAAGCACCATATTTCTAAAACCAGCTTGAAGGGCAGTCAAGAGACTTTGCCGCAACGCAATTGCTTCACCCACCTCTACCTCAAAATTGCCTTTCACCTTCAAGCAGAAAGCCAACAACACAACCCCCTCCGCATCCCTCAACACGCCTCCCACTCCTAGCTGCTGATTAACGCCCAGATTTGCAACCGAGTTCAGCTTATACATGTCCCTGGGGGAGCTTTCCACACAGAGTTCAGCATTTGGCTCGGCTTACTCACAGAGGCCACTTTCATCGCTTCTTCATACTCTCCCACCAATCCCACTGCCTTATGTATTATATCGATCACATACCTCGATTTTTTCTCGAAAACCCAAGCATTTCGTTGCAGCCAAACTCCCCATGCCAAATACCAAAATAAATCCCACCAATGAGGATCCTTTATTTTTTCACTCATGCTAGCACACCAGCTTCGAAGGCAGCTTGCTACCACCTCATTCGGATCAAGTCTCAGCACTGAAAGGCTCCAAATCAAGGCAGCCTTAGGACAATGTAACATCATATGCAATGTTGTCTCATCCGCTTCACCACACATCGGGCAAATTTGATCAATATCCATGCCCCTAGAAACTAGTCTCATTCTCACCGGAATAGCATCTTTAATGCAACGCCAAGCAAAAAAATTTATCTTCTGAGGGACCTTTGCCTGCCATATTATCTTCCAATTAAATATAGGAGGGACATTGGATGAAGAAGCTCTGCCATTCTCATCATTCTCAATTAAGAGGTGGTAAGCACTCTTCACACTATAATTGCCATCTTTAGAAAAATGCCAACACCAACCATCCGAGCTATCAAATAATGGTATTGGAGTACTACAAATATCTTCAACCTCCCTGTCAGAAAAAAGACCATGAAGAATGCTCACATCCCAATTCCTACCCTCCCATAATTGATTCACATATATTCGCACATTTTCTCCATCACCCTTGGAAGAAATCACACGGAAATTTGGCAACCTTGAGACCCATGGGTCGTCCCAAATATTAATACTACTTCCTCCTCCGATAATTTTTCTTGCCCCTTTTTCAATAACTCCCCTTACACTTAAAATAGATCTCCAAGTATAACTCATCCCCGACACATTTTTAGCATCAAAAAAAGAAGAGGAGGGAAAGTATTTACCTTTGAGAACCCGAGACATTAAAGATTTCTCGTTGGTGAACACTCTCCAAGCTTGCTTTGCCAACATAGCTTTATTGAAAAATTGCATGTTCCGGAATCCCATACCCCCTTGATTTTTTCCACGGTACATATTCTTCCAAGCCACCCAACACATTTTACGTTCTTCACCTTTTTGCCCCTAAAAGAAATTTCTACACATTTTTTCCACCTCATTAAGGATGCTAATGGGGATGGAAAAACATTGCATAGCATAAATAGGAATAGCTTGGGCAACAGATTTGATGATAATTTCCCTTCCGGCTTGTGATAAAAAAGTGTTCCTTCCAACCTTTGAGTTTCTTCCACACCCTATCTTGAATACTCTGAAAAACCTGTTTTTTGGAGCCCCCAATGTAAGTTTGAAGCCCAAGATACTTGTCATGTCCATCGACAACCTTAAAAGATAACTTCATCTGAAGCATATTTTTCTTCTCACGATCAATGTTTCGGCTAAATGACAGTTTCGATTTTTCCATATTCAATTTTTGGCCCGACGCCAACTCATAAGTTGAAAGAATATCCAGAACACTATCAGTTTCTTCTTCATTTGCCCTGACAAAAATCAGACTATCATCCGCAAAAAATAGGTGAGAAATAGGCTCTACATGCCTTCCTATTTTCACCCCGTGAATGATTTTTTTCCTCTCTGCATCCCTTAGGAGGGCAGATAACCCTTCTGCACACATAATAAATAGGAAAGGAGATATAGGGTCTCCTTGCCGCAAGCCCCTGCTAGGCTTGAACACCCGAGAAGGTTGTCCATTCACAAGGACATCAAGAGAAGCCGATGAGACACACTTCATAATGTTCTTCACAAACACATCCGGGAAGCCAAATTTCATCATCATTTTTTCCAGATTAACCACTCCACCCTGTCATAGGCCTTACTCATATCAAGTTTCAGACCCAGGTAGCCTTTCTTCCCTGTTTTCATCTTCCTCAGATAATGGAAGCATTCATAAGCCACCAAAATATTGTCGGTGATTAACCTTCCAGGAAAAAACCCACTTTGCGACTCACTAATAATTGATGGCAAAAAATTTTTAAGTCTGTTTGCTAGAACCTTTGACACAATTTTATATAGCACATTACATAGACTTATAGGTCTATAATCAACAGGAGACTCACATTCTTTCTTTTTCGGAATTAAAACAATATGAGTCTGATTAATAGAGCTAATATCACCACCATTATTCAAAATATTTAGTGAGCTAGAGATCACATCCGCACCAACAGTATTCCAGAACTTTTGGAAAAAAATAGCAGACATACCATCAGGGCTGGGGGCCTTTGAGGGGTGCATTTGGAAAAGAGCTTCACGAACTTCTTCACCGGTAAAGGGAGCCGCAAGATCATCACATTGCTCGGTTGATATTGCCGAATCTACCACCTCAATTACACTATCTGCCTCGACAATACCACTCGCACGAACAACTCATTAAAATGTTAAACCATCGCTTCCGAAATCTGGTCATCATCATACACATTGCCCGCGGCGTCCTTTATCTCTCGAATGTGATTTCTGGATTTTTTTTGGTTGGCTTTCGTATGGAAAAAAGTTGTGTTCTTATCCCCAAACTTTAACCAATCTTTCCTACTCCGCTGTCTCCAATACAACTCCTCCCTCCTTTCTAACTCATCCATTCTATCATCCAAGGCCCTCAATTGTGCAATAACACTCTCCGTTTGACTCTCCTCCATAAGACTCTCCATACAAGCTCTACACTCCTTCAATTCCTTCACAAAATCACCAAATTTGTTTCGACTCCAAGCACTCAAATTCAACGACGTGTTAGCAATTTTTGAGCAAATATCACCTTCACTACTCCACGTATTTGCAATAATATCACCACAAGTCTCATCTCTAAGCCACATTTCCTCAAATCTATATTGTCTACCCTTTTTTTTCTTCTTCTGCTTCCCTACACCTTCACTAATGCATAACAAGATAGGAAGATGATCAGATTTGCGTTTTGAGAGATGTGACACAAATTAGCCCGGGAAGAGCTCCCTCCATTCCTTGTTCGCCAGATACCTATCCAACCTTTCTTGCAAATTATCCTCACCTCCCCTATTATTTGTCCATGTAAAAGGATGACCAATAAAACCCATATTTTCCAAACAACATGTAGCCACGGCACTTCTTAGAATGTCAGCTTCACCCAAGTTGAAATCTCTACCCTCTTGTTTCTCGCTCGACAAAAGCATAAGGTTGAGATCCCCACCGCACACCCACATGAAGACTTTCAGTAACATTCCCGTCTTGTGCTTATTTTCATCCTCAGGGTGACATAAATCCCAGTGAACCTCCACCCCTTCTTCTTCGGCATTTTGACCCAAGAGTCAATATGATTAAGGGAGTAAGATTTAATATCCACCACTATAGAATCCTTCCAAAGCAAGGCAATCCCACCACTCCTTTTTCTCCCATCACCAACACAACTCACGGCTAACAAGTTATTAAACTTTGAGCTTTATTTTTATTTTTTCCATTTCATGACACTCCAATCTAGTCTCTGACAGAAAAATAATTTGGGGTTTTTCAAGAAAAATGATATTTTTTAACGCCGTTACAGCCGAGGTGTTCCCCAAACCTCTACAATTCCAAGAAATGATGTAATTCATTGTTCACCAAGAGTCCAGGGTGTGGGGCCCGTCACATTTTGAGTCAAGAGTTCCACCTTACGTCTTTTATTCATATCAACACCTTCCTCCCCATCCACCATCATATCACACTCAACTCCCTCGTCTTCCCTTTCCCCTCTTTTACCCCCTGACAGCAACATTCCCACCCTCACCTCCCTCTTTTTCTCACCTTTTATTATTTTGACTTTTTTCAATTTTTTAATCTTGTTGTTATCACCTTCTCCCTCTTCACTCCCTTCCCCTTTAGTATCCCCTTCCCCCCTCACCTTTCCTTCTGTTCCCTTCCCCTCACGCAGCACCTGGTTAGAGAGCACAGCAAAGGGTTCGACACCTAGCACCTTATTTCGCCCATTATTCATGGCTTGCACATCAAGTTCCCCATCCTCTTTCTTTTCTTCGACATTCCCTAGCTTATCTTCCTCCCCTTGCTTCGAAACTTCCATTACTCTTAGGACCATGTTAGTCCCATATTTATCTTCAACAGCCACAAGAGAAGCCTGCTTACTTCTAGGACTTTTCACTTCTTAAACATAGTTCGAAGGTTTTGGGGATGTGAATGATAGTCTTCTTGCGACCCCAACGGGACCAAGCTTAATGACATCAGGGTCATTATAAGAAGGAATTCTTCTTGATTTTGGCGCTGCCTTCAGTTTATTCATACACTCCTTCTTCTTTTCTCGCTCAGCCATATCAACTCTTACCTTCTTTTTCGGGGTTGCTCTAAGCCATGGACCATATTGAAACACAAAATTTGAAGCTTCATCTTCATTAACTTCCTTGTACTGGCATTCCTTTTTTGTATGTTCCAACCGACCGCAGAAAAAACAAAAATCAGCTAACCTTTCATACTTTAAATCCACCCAGCAGGAGTGATTTTTACCCATCGCCAGAAACAAACCCCTTCTCAACGGCTTGTTTATGTCAAATTGTACTTTTATCCTCAAGAAATCACCCCATCCCAAAGGATCATCATCATCGGCTTCCAAAAATCCTCCAAGGAACTCTCCTACATCATACATCACCTCCATCGATCTTTTGTTCAAAGGGACATCTAACAAGCGCACCCACATAGGGGCGTACTTAAATTCAATTTCTGATGGCTGTTGTTCTCCAATAGCCTCCTGTAAAAGCAAGAGTTTTTCATCGAAAAACCACGGCCTTCCTTCAAGTACACGCTCTTTGTCTTCCTCACAAAAGAATTGAAAGACAAATAAATTTGTCTCTACGACCCTGATTGCGAACTTCTCCTTCAATCTCCATACATTCGTTAAGGTTTTTTTCATAGCTTCAATATTATAGGGTTTAACAGTCCATAACTTCCCTACTAACGTAAGGTTCAGTTTAGTTTTCGTGTCTTCACTGACAATTTCGACATAGTCACCCCCTAAAACTTCCCCCTCCTCCTCTGTCAATCTGAGTTTTTCCCAATCTTTAATTAATTCCTCCCCCATACTACCCAAACAGGAATCAAAAGAAGAAAATTGGCAGAAAATCGAATGAAATCGTCAAGAAATTGAATAGAATTGGTCAAAAAAATGTGGAAAACTTACTCGCAAACCCTAGCGCGGAACTGACTCACCCTAGCAAGGGACCAGTGCTTTTTATTAAAAGTTTACTTCTAGTGTGTATATATTATGCTTCCATATATAATAGAAAATTTTGCAAAAAAAAACACCTTTTATAAGCAATTTTTTGCAATAAGCCACCATACAATTTTTTTTTTGCAAAACCACACCTTAATCAATTTTTTTTTTTTTTTTTTGAAAAACCATACCTTTTTGCCAGAAAATGGGGTCAAACCCTATTTTCCGGCATTGACTACCCAACCCCACCCACGAAACCTCCCCCTCCCCAGCCCAATTCACAAAATAATCCCCTCCTTCCTTCCACCTACGAAACCGCCTCCCCTCCTAATCCCCACCAACGAAATGAAACTCCTTTGTTTCCATCACCTTGCGAAATCTGGATTTAGGGTGGTTCAAGTGTTAATTTAGGGATGGGGGAGTGCGGCTAGGGGTGTCGGCTCTGACAGTGGAGGGAAGAAGGATGGCTAGGGCTATAGAGGAGGGTTTAGGGTGGTCAACTTCGTTAGAGGGGTGTGTTTAGGGTGGTCAACGCCGTTAAAGGGGTGTGTTTAGGGTGGTCAATGCTGTAAAATGGTGGTTTTGTGGGTGGAGTTGGGGAAGGAGGTGGTTTCTTGGGTAGGGCTGGCGAGAGAGGTAGTTTCGTGGGTGGATTGGGGTAGTCAATGCCGGAAAATGGGGGTCAAACCTCAATTTCCGGCATAAAAGTATTGATTTGCAAAAAAAAAAAAAAATTTAAGGTGTGTCATTGCAAAAAAAAAAAAAAAAAATTATAAGGTGTTTTCTTGCAAAAAATTGTTATGAAATGTGGTTTTTTGCAAAATTTCCTTCATCATATGTGGTGTAATTTCTAAGCTTTTGAAAGAGATACTAGAATATTGAATGAATTCCTTATTCTGACGAGTGACTATCATAATGTCTTGTGTTACAGATACTATAACTATCAAAGACTTAATAAGAAGAGCGATGTGTTTAGTTTCGGGGTTGTTTTGTTGGAGCTCATCACAGGGCAATCACCAATTGTGAGAAGCAATAATGCTGAACCAATACACATAAGTGCATGGACTACTCCTAAGCTTGAGAGTGGGGATATAGAACTCATTGTCGATAAGAGATTGGAAGGACATTTCACCACCAACTCTGCATGGAAAGCCTTGGAGATTGCTATGATGTGTGTATCATCTACTTCAATCCAAAGGCCAAGCATGAACCAAGTGTTGAGTGATCTGAATGATTGTTTAGCCATCGAAATGTCCCGAGGAAATAGAGAGATGGACAACCATGGATATGGTTATCCTACTACTGACATTGCCATTGTCGATACATCTATTGAAATGGGTCCAACAGCAAGGTAGCCACCTGAAATGATGCTGGAAAATCACTTTGATATTTATAACAGAAGAACTCTTTTATTGTAACGTATTATCAGTATCCATGTACTACTGTATGTTTATGTAATTTGATTTGGGAAATTTTGCAAACAACTAATTTTAAGTATCAAACAAATAAAAATCAGAGTTCGAAAATTTTAGGGTTTTTGAAAATTGGGGGAAATCAACAATTAGGTAAGTATTCTACTGATTTGGGGCTTTTTTTGTAAAAAAAAAAAGAGGTTGGGCTTCATAGGAAACCGTCAGAAATTGCCTAGATACGTTTCTGGTACGGGAGATAATCGAATCCGTGCATCCTTGGCCGGAGGTGGAGGTGGAGGTGTGGTGGGCAAAGGGCTGGCCGGAAATGGAGCTCCATTCATGGAGCCATGGAGTTTTGAAGGGGAGGAAGAAGATGAAGAGGAAATGGAAAAAAAAAAAGGAAAAAAAGTTTTCTAAAAAAATAAAAAATAAAATAAATTCTGGACAAATAAAAATGCAACACGTGGCAAATGACTAATTATTAGACGTGATGATTGTGTAATGACTAGACTTAATGACTGTATAATGACTAGATATGATGACTGTGTAATGACTTGGTCACTAGACATGATGACTGTGTAATGACTTAATGACTAGACTTGATGACTTGAACGCCTAGGATTAATCAATTAATAAATAAACGGTTGAGATTCAATCTCTTATTGTAGTCGACCATAGTCGTCCGTAGTCTACGACTATTGTAAAAGCTTCGCAACTTTTATGAATAACTACTTTTATTTTAACTTTGTTTTGATATGTTACCGGTTTACCACTACCACTTGACAGATTACGTTAGATTTATCATTTGAGGGACCCACTTTCCCAACTTAATCCAACTATATCTTTTTTTTTTTTGATGCGATAACCCAACTATATCTTCACTATATAAAGACCTTTTCCCCATTAAAAACTCTGCTTCTTTTGAATGTCAAAATAACCAAATTAATCAGACACATTCAATCTAATTCACTAAAAAAAGTAAACCCCATTTTTAGATTAATAAACTACATACAGTACCCAATTAATCAATTAGTGTACATAAAATTGGTTTATTAAGCTCCAATACGCACCTTATTAAAGTTAGGGTTTTGAAATGTCTATTGAATTAACTTTAATTAAATTAAAGATTATCTAATTATGGTTTATGATTTTCAATTTTGCTGTAAATTTAGTAATAGAGGTTAGTTATAAGTAATACTTCGTACCTTTCACGACCCTTGCCTTCTTGAACATTTATTGAAATCGCCTTCCCCTTTTTCACTGTCATAATGTCTTTTTTCATACTCATAATTTTGCTAGAAACGCTTATGGTGTGCGTGACATAGTATGGGTGAGACTGAGAGGGAGATGAATGAAGAAAGATGGTGTGGTTGACAGCAACAGAGAGATGATGTGTGAGATTGAGACTTGAGTGGGAAATGAATGAAGAAAGAGCTGAGAGTAGCGGAGTAGCGGAGGGAATACTTGATTGAGTGGGAAATGAATGAAGGGAAAAATTGTACGTACTCCCTCAGTGTTTTTTTTAAGTCTTACACTTTGACTTTTTTTACTATTTATATAATGGTTTTGACTTTACTAATTTAAAGAGAACAAATGTTATTGTATAATACATTGTTAGATTCGTCATAACGTACTCATAATGTATAATTTCATATTATCAAATTCCATATAATTTACTAATATATAATTAGATAAATTAGTGGGAAAAGCTGTGTCTCGACATGCTTGTTTGGTCAAAATGTAACACTTAAAAAATACAGAGGGGGTATTAGTTTTTTTTTTTTTGAAGTACGTATATTAGCTCGCTGCTCACATTGCCTTGCGGCAGGGCCAAGCAATAGCTTGCTCGGCCATTGGTGGGCTTTGTGTGGTCGGCTTTTAGCTTTGATTAGACCTAATCAAGTTGAGCCCGACCCGCTAGCCTAGCCGTTTCGGGCATTTTTTTTTTCGGCCTAATTCCAATTTATGCAATTTTATTATTATTTTTTTTTTTGGCGCGGCTCGCTCGAAATTTGTCAAAAAGCCTACACGGCCTAGTTTTTGGATGGGTTTTATTTGACACATATATTTTGGCCCAAGCCTTTAACCGACCTGGCCCGAGGAATGAGCTAAATGACCTCGGCTCGGCCCGCCCATTGATTACCGCTAGCTTTGTTATTTCTTAGATATTCTTTTTTCTCCTGTAAGTATACTTTTAAGCCTGAAAATTGATGATGATTTTTATTAACATTGAAACCCTAAACACATAAACACAAACCTATTGAGATCTTAGCGGTTCTTGAGCAATTTCAACCTTTGAGTTTGGTTACATGAATTACGGAGGTTGTTGTGTAAATCTTGGGGATGCTTCTAGTTTAGTCGTCGCTAGGATACCAGTACCGGTGGTGGCGTATTTCTCTTCTAATTAAGATAGTGGGTCCCAAACCACGGCATAATCGAAGTACATTAGATCTTTGATCAGGAATGTGCTTTTGTTCTTTATTGTTCTTTTGATTTCAACAAGCTGTTTTCCAAAAAGAGGTGAATGCTAATTTAACAAGTTACTCCCTCTGTTTTTAAATACTTGCTCTATTTTTCTTTTTCAGCCGTTTTTAAATACTTGCTCCATTTCTTTATTTGGAAAGTTTTTACAATATTTAACTAATTTATCTCACTTAGTGGACCCACCAAGCCACCAAATATTTTCTCTCCTCCAATTCTCTCCACTACTTTTGCTTTTTACAATTTTTTATTCTTCCACTTATCCCACTATCTCTATATATTATTATTTTTTCCAATTTCTCCTAAAACTCCGCGCATGGAGAAATGGATCAATTATTTAAAAACGGAGTATTGTTTACCAAAAAAAAGAAGGATGCTTTTGGGCATTTAATAAAGGTTTAGACGTTTAGTCATAAACACAATTTCTGGACCCATAGAGTAAAGCCCACGCTAAAGAAAAGAATAAAGACTGAAAGCTCTTATGGACTTATGTTAAGAATACATAGGTGTATTTGTTGTACAATTTCCAAGTCATAAAATTGTAGGCGTCAATGTATAGTTCTCATGACTTGACGCACCAATACAAGAATAAATACAGCTATATTGTAAACTGAGGTCGTCCACAAGATAAATATCCTAGGATCGAGTGGTGATTAGTGAAAGAAGGTTCAACGTCAAGTCAATAGAAAAGAAGTGGCCTGGAAATTATACGCATATCAACGTAACACTCATCACATATTCACATACATCTTTATACAAAGTATATACCAATAGTATACTACGTATATATAAGTATACGAAATTCTTTAGTCTTAAAAAAATTATTGATTAAAAAAACAAATTATAATGTGGGTTTGGGTTATGGCGTTTAACACCATCAATATACTTATATCATACTTGTTGATTTGCAATCTTGGATTAATTTTCTCCTTGGCTGCCGATGATGCTGCAAATTTGACTTCGTTAGCCGATGAAAGAGTTGCTGCAGGTATAACTATTCTCCTGTTCACTTGCTTATACATTCAATTAGTAATTATGAAGCTTTAAATAAGTAATCTAGTACCTTACAACAACAAGAACAAAAAAAAAAAAAAAAAAAAAAAAAAAAAAAAAAAAAAAAAAAGTAATCTAGTAGTCTAGTACTACCTACTAAATATTTTAATTTGTAAGCTTTCACTTGTTCATTATTTTTCAACCTTAATTTGATAAAATTTCCTACTAGTAGAGCACCTACACATGACGTTTATTTAATACTCAATTGTAAGATGTGGTCCAATTGCTGAAAGTTATGCTAATTTTTTAATTGATGGCTTGTATTGTCGGGTTGGTGGCTCTGTTTTTCTGCTGCCACGATGTGAGTTGAGGGTGTAGCAGTGCTTGGGGAAAGAGGTGATTGGCTGCGTGGGTTTAATTTATGAGGTGGTGCGTTGATCTGAATGGCAGCGAGTGAGTGGTCGAGGTTTGTGGTGGCAAAATGGTGGCAAAGTGAGGTTGGATTGTGTGGACTGGTGTATGAAAGTGGGGTCACCTGCTAATTTGCCAGCTGCTGGTGGTGGGAAGCGGCCAGGCGGGTCAGGGCTAGCTGGGTTCTTTGCCATTAGAGGGGTTGTGCTAGCTGGGAAGGAGGAGGGGAAAAGGTGGTTTCAATTTTTATGTTCAGGTCCGGTCATTTGGACCTGGTAAAAGTTAATAACCCTAAAGTTTGAATCATTCAAAAATAATTTGTAGTTGAGATTAAATAAAGTAAATGGCTCAAAGTTGGATTAATTATATCAATTTTTTCCTTAGAAAATAAGAGAGGGATCATTTAAGACTCATTTAGTTAAAGAAAAGATTTGATTGTATTATACACTAAGGCCCGTTTGGTTTAATGTAAAACATTTTCAATGGAAAACTAGTTTTCATGGAAAACATATTTTTAAGGAAAACACACAATTGCAAATTAGTTTTCCTTTGTTTGGTTGCATACAAGAAAAGTCCAAGAAAAATAAAAAAATAAGAATGGAAATGTAAGGATGAATGAGAGGGAAGTAAAAAAAAGAGGTAAGGAGGAAAGAGGAAAATGTGGCTTCCGTTGTTTTTGGAAGAAAAATGTTTTCCATCATTAAAGGATAGAATTTTCCACCCTTGAAAATTGATTTCCACTCATTAACAAACCAAACAAAGGAAAATGGGAAAAAATGGAAAATCCATTTTCCATGAAAACATTTTACATCAAACCAAACAGAGCCTAAGTAAAACCAGTTTTGTTTTGGATAAATGTTGAAAGAGTTCCATTTGATTAAATATTACTACTCCATATGAAGTTATATTAGAGTGTACTTGTTCATCATTATTGAATGTGTAGCTGTTTTATTTTTGCAATAAAATTTGAATTGAAGGATTCATCAGCATTGATTGTGGAATGACTAAAGATTCACGATACGACAAAGAGAGAGGATTGTATTACAAGTCAGATTCCGAATTCATAAACACTGGAAGAAACGCGGAAGTAGCAGGAGGGTCATGGACAGTTTTCAACACACTTGGAAGTTTCCCAGATGGAAAAAGAAATTGTTACACCTTGAGACCTTTACAAGGCAAAAATCGATACTACTTAATCAGAGCTATGTTCTACTATGGAAATTATGATAACCTAAATACCATACCAACATTAGACATTTATATTGGAGTTAATTTATGGAAAACACTCTATTTAACAAGTGCAGATGACATGAGGATATTTGATGTTATTTACGCTCCCTCAGAAGATTTGATATATGTATGTTTGGTAAAAACTGGATCAACCATACCTTTTATTTCTACATTAGAGTTGAAGCCTTTGAACGACTCAATTTATAATTCCAGTGTTGATACTGCGCTATTAAAACGTCAGCGCAAGGATGTTGGCATCAATTCATCGACTAGCTATGTAAGTAGTGCTGTCAAATTTCAAACCGAAATCGTTTAACTGCTCGAAATCGACCGACCCAAATGAGAACCGAACCGATTAAAAACCGATTTTGTAAAATCGAAAACCGACCCAAACCGTATTTAAGTAAACCCGAAACCGAACCGATCCGAATAATGTCAAACCGTATAAGAACCGGACACGTTAACAAACCGAACCAGTTCTAAACCGAATCGAAAGCAAACCGAACCGAACCGTTTCTAACCCGAAACCGTTTGAACCAAGATAAAAACCGTTTACACCGAACCGTTAACAAACTGCAACCCGTTTGCACCGAACCGTTTATAAACCGAACCACTTACAAACCGAATCGTCTATAAATCAAACTGTAATTTCGACGTCACAATAACTCATCAAATCATGATTATGACACATCAATTAGTTGATTGAATAAGAAGCAGCTAATAATGTGATAGTAAAACAATAATAATTCATTAATACACTAAACTTTTATAATCTACGTTAATTCGTAATAAACTAGTAAGATCAATATGACTAAATTTGAAATAACATGATATGTATTTTTGAAATCGATGAGAATTTGTATATGATATAATGCCTAATGCCTAAATATGAAGTGATGAAGTTTCGGCTTGATATAAAACTTGTTAACCAGCAAAAGGTTAGCAAGTACTATGAAACTTCAAACCAAAATCATTTAACTGCTCGAATCCAAACGATCCGATTAAAAACCGACTTTTTGAAATAAAAAACGTTCCGAACTATAATTTAGTAAACGTGAAATGGAACTGATCCGAATAACGTTAAATCGTATAAAAGGCAAACCCGTTAACAAACCGAACCAAAATAAAACTGAACCGAAAAAGAACCGAACCGTTTCTAATTCGAAACCGTTTCCAACCCAAAACTGTTTGAACCGGTATAAAAACCGTTTACACCGAACCGTTAACAAACTGCAACCCGGCTGTACCGAACTGTTTACTTCCCGAATCGTTTACAACCCGAACCGAATTAATACCGCTCAAGAATAAACCAAAATCGAATCGAACCGATAACTATTTAAACCGAACTGAAACCGACCCGCGAGACACTTAAACCAATTTCAAACCGACCCAATTTAATACCGAACCGATTTCAAACCGAACTGAACCCGGACTGTCAAACCGTTTTGACAGTGCTATATGTAAGGTATCTATGTTTTCTTCCTTCATTTCTAGTTATATTGAATTATACCACGTACAACTTGAAAAAAAAAATTAAAAATCTATCCCTTTAACATAAATTTACAACCTTTTTTTTTTTTTAACCAAACAATATATATTATAAATTTATGTACACACCACATGTAATAAACTATGCATTATTTTTGTCAATTCACATGATTAATTATTAATATGTTTAGTTAATTGTTACTCCCTTCGTTTCTGAATAATATGCATAGTCAAACTTAGGACACTTGTCAATGCCACTAGCTGC
Organism: Chenopodium quinoa; assembly: GCF_001683475.1. NCBI lineage: Eukaryota > Viridiplantae > Streptophyta > Magnoliopsida > Caryophyllales > Amaranthaceae > Chenopodium > Chenopodium quinoa. The sequence continues at coordinate 3,463,782 of NW_018745523.1, read as the reverse complement.
GCTAGTTTGACCATAAATATATATATATATATGATTAAATATTATTAATATAAATAAAAAATTTTAAAAGTTAATACTACGGAGTAATATTTACAAGTATATAACAATATATATCATGATTAATTTTTTCAATGTTCCTAAACAACAATAGTCAATTTTAGGGCCTGTTCATATTTACTGAACTGATTGGAACTGAATTGAACTGAACTGAACTGAACTGAATTGAACTGAAATGATTGGAGCTGAACTGAACTGATCTAAGCTGAAATGAATATTTTATGAGAGATGGAAATTAAGAGCTGAACTGAACTGAACTGATTGAAGCTGAACTGAACTGAATTGAACTGAACTGAACTAATTGGAGCTCGACTGAACTGAACTGAACTGAAAATAAGTAAATATGAACAGGCCTTTAGTTTATGAATAGCGAAAAAAAAGTTAAACATATCAATTATTTAGGAACAAATGGAGTAGTAAATTGTACTCCATCTGTGTTGCATCATTATTATTAATTTCACTTAATCACATTCACTACTATGTTTGCCTTTTTTTTTATTGAATAAATGTTATGGAGTAATGGGATTGTTACAATGTCTTTTTTTTCATGATTTATTTTATGGAAAAATTGAAAAGAATAATCTCACCTTTCGCCCATCTGCTAAAAAAAATCCACCTTTTTGAATTCCAGAAATAATCCCACCTTGTAACTCCATCTTCCTAAAATGAACCTTTTACCGGTTTATGAAATTAGTAACCCGTTTTAGAAGGTGACTTGAAACTTGTCACCTTCTAATTGGTCCTAATTTTAAATAAATAAAAAACAATTAAAAAAAACTCCCAGCCCCACGACCACCCCCTTCATCGCCACCATCACCACCATCACAACCCCCTGCCGCCACCTTCCCAGTTCCCACCATCACCACCAACATGGACACCTAAGATGCAAGCCCAGCCCATCCACCTGAGCCACGCCCACCTGAAATGCAACCCCGCCCCACCCCGCCACCTGAGCCAAGCCCACCTAACCCGAGATTTCAACCGCCATTGATTCCGTTTTGTCAAGCTCCGAGGTTTCGACCCAAAATCGCCACCCCAAATTGTCGAGGAAGACTTCGTTCAGGTGTGGTGTATGGGCCCAACGGAGAATGGGTCCAGGCTTTTGTCCGGCCAAAACTCGATCGGAGATTCTGGGCATTTGTCCGACCGAAACTCAAATCGGAGTTTTTGGGATCGACGACGATCACTTCACACACCAAGAGGGGGAATCGAGGGAGGGAATCAGAGAAGGGGAGGGAATCGGAGAAGGGGAAGTGGAAGGGGGAACGGAGAAGGGGATGGAATCAAGGAGGGTGGCTGGTCCAGCTGTTTTACCGGCGGTTTGACTAGCTTTTTCGGCGTCAGGGGGTTGTGATGGTGGTGATAAAGGGGTGGCGGCTGGGGGTTGTGATGGTGGCGATGAAGGGGGTGGTCGTGGGGGCGGTGCCAATGGTGGGGTGGGCTGGGTTAGGGTGTTTGGGATTTTTTCTTTTTCCTTTTTTTTTTTGAATAGTCTTTTTCCTTTTATTTATTTAAAAAAAAAAACAAAACAAAAAATTTACCTGTTTAAACGGTGGTAAGTAAAAACGTTTATTTTAATCAGATGGGGTGTTAAGGTGGGATTATTTCTGGAATTCACAAGCTAAGGGCAAAGGTGAGAATCGATCCCAGGAAGTCCTGAAATCGAAAAGGAAGTTCTAACCACTTGAGCTATCCCTCACCCTCTACTTTATATTATACTAATGTGTTCTTGTATTTGTATTACTAGGTCCTACTATTGTTTCTCTGTTGTGATCATTAGCTAACACAACGTTACGTTATTAGGAATCTTATACATTTGAGTGTTGATGTCCAGCACTGAAGATGATCCATATGATTGATTATGGAAGGGGATTTCAGATAACATTCAAGCTTGGAGCTCTATAAAAAGTGACCAAACAATGGATTTTATGTCCACTGATCCCTATGAATTACCACCTTCAGTTTTAAAGACAGCTGACATTCCTGTGCCAAATACTATCCCCTTGACTTACAATTGGATTGGGGAAACCGTCAATACTGGATTATTATATGTGTACTGGCACTTTGCTGAAATTCAGAAGCTAGGAAGCAATGAATCAAGAGAATTTACTATTTCGATACCCGGAAAATATCAGTCAGGAATAATTAGCCTCAAATATTTGCAACCGTTAACTATTGTTTCTCCTGTCAGGGTTAATGGAGCTCCTCTTGAATTTTCCATTGTGAAGACAAATACGTCGAAACTCCCTCCCATTCTCAATGCTTTTGAGATATATGGAGTATTGAACTTCTCAGCATCTGCAACGGACCAAAACGATGGTAAGCTGAGGTTTACAGAAAAATGACATACATTATGTTTATTTATTGAATGAGATTTTTTTAGAAAAAGAAAAAAAAAAAAAAAAAATTGTCTGAAAGGACATATATGTTCACTATTTAGTTTGGAAGGACCTTAAATGTTTAAAGTGGTCTAAAAAGAAGTTTATTTTGTTGTTTGGGAGAACCTTAAAGTCGAAATATGACAATAATTGACTTTATCTGATGTTGACCTCTCATATATAACCTTAAAAAATAACTCCGCTTTGTTGAAACTCATTGTAGCCCACTTGTGAGTATCCCATATTGGAGAAAGAGAAGAGGTGGTTCCACTTTATAAGGTAGAGGAGTTACTCCTACTATTGGCAATTGGTTTTAATATGGAAGCTCGATCTTAAGCCTTGTTTGTGGACCAAACTCTCCTCCTCCTTGTTTGGATTGTCCGGGCCCATTTCATATTGTTTTGAAATTTAACACGCTTTTTTTTTTTCCACAAATTCCCTTATTTTGATTTGTGTCATATGGGGATTAGAAGAGAGAGAAGGAGGAATTGGAGGGAAATCGTGGAAAAAAAAAAGAGGTTTTTTTTAAGTCACGTGAGTGGTCAACATCGGAGAAAAAAGTCAATTACTGTCGGATTCTGACCTCAAGGTCTCCTCAAACAGCAAAATAAACTTATAAGATTCTTTTAACCACTTTAAACATTCAAGGTCCTTCCAAATAAAATAGTGAATATATATGTCCCTTCCAAACAAATTTTCCAAAAAAAAAAATACGCTCTTGTTATTATTGGTCGATGCCATAATGAATATCAAGACGAACTACACAGTACCGGCGAGTTGGCAAGAGGATCCTTGTTTACCTGAAGTTCCTTTGGATGGTTTAAAATGCAGCAGCAATGATCACAATTCACCCAGAATAACTTCTTTGTGAGTCTAAACATATACCTTTTCAAGTTTTTGCATTCTTTGACATAATTATGTTAGTATATACTTAATATTTAAAATGAATTGAATGCCAGGAATTTGTCTTCCAATGGATTGGTTGGGGATATACCCCGTTCATTGTCTGCTCTTACCGCTTTAACCTACTTGTAAGTTGAATTTGTATCTCTGAATATGTTTTAATTATTAGGAAAATTTTTAAATTACCATCCAATAATGTAATCATTTTTAAAATAACCACCCGTTTAATTTTTTATTTTTCTACTAACTTCAATTCATATTTTTCTCTTTGAAATTTGGTAGAATTTGGTGAAGAAAATGTGAATTAAAGTTTAGAGAGTGTTTTTAAAGAGAAAATTCGGAGAAAAAATCAGTCAAGTGGGTCAAAATAAGTGTTAGGTGGGGCCTATAGATGGAAAATCCACCGAATTTTTGAAATGGGTGGTAATCTGAGCATTTATTTAATTTAAGGGATGGTAATTTAAAATAAAAAATTAAGCAGGTGGTTAGTTCAAAAATTGTTACATTTTTTAGTGGTAATTTAAAAGTTAACCTAATTATTATGTAGTTTACCCAACAAGCGAGTTGTGTTATAGATCTATGAAATTCCACCGTGATATACGCTCCCTCCATCCCATAATATATACTTGAGACATTAGACTTATTTTCCATTTTTATTCATGCATTAGATTTGACCATAATTTTTTACTAACATAATAAAATATATTTTATTATAATATATGTTGTTATAGATTTCAATATAAAGTTTTATAATATAATTTTTATAATAATTTCATTAATATTTAATTATATAAAAATAAAGTCAAACTAGTGCATTGACATGTGTAAGTGCACGTAATGTTTGACTGTGTCATATATTGTGAGACATAGGGAGTACTTCCTCTATTTTGTTTTACTAGCAACACAATCTTTAAGCATGCAGTTTTAGGAGGTGATTAGTGACAGTAGATGAATGATTTTCTCAATAATTTTACCGTGATTAGGAAAGGGTTACATATCATGTGTTAAAATTATTTTGATTAATTTATCCATCTAAAATTGCGTGCCACAAGGATTTATTGCAAATTTTTAAGTAAATAAAAACAGAGAAAGTATATGGTATATATAAATCAAACATATATATATAACTATATAAGTCTAAGGTATGCAAAATAATATAATCACATTTATACTACAAATTGTTTTTTTCTTTTTTTTTTCTCAATGTATAATATAGGTTTTTGTAACTTTACTGCTTACTTTTTTCTTAGTATTATCAATGTACGAGATTGATATGTGTTCTTGACCTTATGCTTATTGTTGTTTAAGGGACCTTTCATATAATAACTTAACAGGAGTTATACCTGATTTTTTGGCTAAGTTACCGTCTCTACGTACCATGTAAGTTTTTTAATTTGCGGAACATTACATAGTTTCTTAAACCTGAGATATGCATGCATTTGACCATGTTAAATCCTCCTACAACAGAGATTTGCGATATAATATGCTCACTGGTTCAGTTCCGGTAGCATTAAGAAAGAAGGAAGAGGATGGCTCAATAAAATTGAGGTTAAGTTTATATCTTATGCACATCATTTATAGTTTATCTTATATAAGAAAAAATAATGTATTATAAAAATTCTATAATGTCATTTTTTAAAAAAGGCACCACAATATATTGATGTGGCGAAATCTAATTGGCCCATATTTAGTATATTGATTTTTATTTTGAATTATTTTTAATGTCTATAATGTATTAAAATTGTATTAATATTAGGTATTCTTTATAATACATGTATTTTGTTTAGAAATACTTAATCATAATTATGAAAATTATCTTTGTCTTCCTGCCTCTTCATCGCACCTGCACCACCAACAACATTTCCCAAACCACTGCAACCCAACAACTCACCACTGCCGCACCACCTAGTAGAAAAACAACCACCTCCACCGTCGGACAGCAGATAAGCCACCAGCACCCCTCTTGCCGCTCCACCCACCGCACTGCTACAGCAGCGCGCCCTGCCCATCCTTCAGCCCCGCAATCAATCACCACCATCCAACTCTAAAACGCACAGCAGCACCATACATTTTCAGTCACCAACACAACCACCACCTTCAATCCACGCTTCAATTCACCAAGACCACCAAAACGCAGCAGCAATTGCAGCAATTAGAACCTCCAATCCACCATCAATTACATCGATTCGCCATCCAATTACAACAATTCCGGCCTCCAATCGCAGCAACAACCACCACCTTCAATCCACGCTTCATCAACAACACCAAAACGCAGCAGCTATTGCGACTATTAAAACCTCCAATCCACCATCAATTACAGATTTTTGCCACCCAATTACAACAATTCCGACCTTCAATAGCAACGACGACTTCGAATTGTGCTCCAATTGAAGATCCAGAAATGATTCGAGAATAGTTTATAAAAATTAAAAAAAAATAAATACTACAACTATGTATTTTATACTGTAAAAAAAAAAGGTATTTATAAATAATACACATGTATAGTATAACTAGATGAAGCCCGTGCGATGCACGGGTCGATCTATTTTTTTTTTTTTTAAAATATTTTCATATTTATGTGATTACATTTGTTATTTTATTAGTTGTACACTTGTACGTAATATATCATTTATTACAAATTTTTGTATGTGGCAAGGGTTACTTGTGGGGTGTTACTGGTTTTGTCAGGGGTTACTTGTAGGTATTACTTGTATTCTGGGGTTACTTGTATGGGTGTTACCGGTTTTGGTCGGGGTTACTTATAGGGTGTTACTGGTTTTGTCAGGGGTTACTTGTAGGTGTTACTTGTATTCTGGGGTTACTTGTACGGGTGTTACTGGTTTTGGTCGGGGTTACTTGTAGGGTGTTACTGGTTTTGTCAAGTGTTACTTGTATTCTAGGGTTACTTGTATGGGTGTTACTGGTTTTGGTCGGGGTTACTTGTAGGGTGTTACTGGTTTTGTCAGGTGTTACTTGTATTGTAGGGTTACTTGTATGGCTGTTATTGGTTTTGATCAAGGGGTTACTTGTAGGGTGTTATTAGTTTGGTATGAGATTTTGGTCTGGAGTTACTCAGAATACAAGTAACACATACAAGTAACCCCACGATACAAGTATCCAATACAAGTAACCTCATAATATAAGTAATATCATACAAGTAACCCATACAAGTAACCCCAGAATACAAGTAACCCTAATATACAAGTAACCGTGCCGCACCATGTGGCTTGCCGCACTGAAAAACCTCTGATCATTTATTAGATAAACTTCATAATCTCAAAAGATAATATTTCGTATTTAATTAATGTAACCATTAAAATCTCATTGGTCAATTATGCTTATGTGACACTTGTATTATTTATTGGATATAACTATAATATATAATCTTACGTGGCACGTTAACTAAACTTAGGTGGCATATTCCTATTGTAACGTTTTAAAAATATTAATCTTATGTGGCGCTCTAATAATTTTTTAAAAATAAAAATCCTATGTGGCGCTCTAAAATCTCGAGAAAAAACTCCCCTTTATATATATATATATATATATATATATATATATTAGATTTGGCTTTTAAAACTAAATAAAAAAATTAACCAACCATAACATGTCACGTCAGCATATTATGGTGTCATTTTTTTGAAAAATGACATAGTAAAATCATCCATTGATAGTAGTTTTATAATTGTTCCCACAATCATAGTTCATGTAGCATTCTATCTTACCCTAATCCTACATGCCCTCGTCTCATAGATTGGAAGGCAATCCAGATTTGTGTATGTCACACCACTGCAAGAAGAAGATTTCAAAGACGGCAATGGTGGCTTTAATAATATTATTTGTAACAATCATCTCTATTGCAGCAATAGTAGGAGTATTGATCTACATGTGTAAAAAATAACGGCTATTTCACGAAATGCCACTGAGCAATTTAAAAATTCACCAAACGCCATCAAACTTTTCAAAATTCACCAAATGCCACCGAGTTTTAAAAAAAAATCACAAAGTGTCATTAATGACCAACGGTCGTTAACTCCGTTAGTCATTAGGGGTTAATCATGACACATGTCATGATATAATTGGTCCATTTATCTTAATTCATAACAATTAAAAACAAAAAATAAAAAAAAAAAACCCAAAATTTTCCTAGCCACCCCCACCCCCACCCCCACCACCGCCAAACCCTAGCCCCTGCCCTTATCTCGCCGAAAAACGACCGTCCACCACATTAACCACCAAAAATCGGCCGGTCGTCCCTTTAACGACCCACCGCCGACCCCCAAAACCACCCACACAAATTGCCCTGACCCCAAAAACCAACAACAAGCACAAGCTTTGGCAACAACATCACCACCGCGCAAAACCACTCATATCCTCCACCCTTGAAACGACGAAATCGGCCATAGAAATTGACCATTCTGGATTTTCATGGTCGATTTCGGCCGTTTGAGGGTGAAGGGTTTCCATAGTCGGGTTTTATTTTTGGTTTCCATGGTCGATTTCGGTGGCTATGGTGATGCGTCGTGTTGGTGCGTGAGGTGGTGGCGGGGGCTGGGGTGGGGATCACGGCGGGGGTGTCGGGTAGGCAAAGTTCTGTAGGTCGTCGTCAAGGTGCTTGAGTCGGGCAGGCGAAATTGTGGGCATTGTGTGAGACAGTTGCGGTGGCTGGGGTGATTTATCGCGAGGTGGAAAGGGAGATTAACAGGGGTCAGTGGTTTTGGTGGGGTCAATGGGTTCAAGAGGGAGGTTAGGGGTTCCGGCGGATTTCGACGGGAGGTTAGTAGATTCCGGCGGTTGGCTTTGGGCTGTCGGTAGGCTTTGGCTGGTGGTTATGGTAGTGGGGGCTGGTTTGGGTTAAGATTTAGAGATTTTTTTTTTTAAAAAAAATAATTTTAATTTAAACGTTTTTTTAAAACCGATTGCTGACTGACACGTGTCCACATGTGTCATGATTAAGCCCTAGTTATTAACGGAGTTAACTCCGTTAGACAATAATGGCACCTTGTGAATTTTTTTAAAACTCGGTGGCATTTGGTGAATTTTGAAAAGTCCGATGACATTTGGTGAATTTTTAAATTGCTCAGTGGCATTTAGTGAAATAGCCGAAAAAACAAAAACCAGGTATTAAGGGTTCGTTTGGTATTGTTGTGGTTTTCTGTTTTTTGGTTTTTTGTTGTATAAAAGTATATGATATATGTCACATAATGAATCAAAAATTATTTAAACTTATTAGAATCATAATAATTTTGAAAACTGACAACAAAAAAGTGGAAACATTTTTTTCTTGTTTCTTGTTTTTGGTTTTTAGTTTTTGAAAAAACAAGAAACTAAAAACCAAAAATGATGTCAAACAAGAGCTCAGGGCTTGTTTGGCACTGTTTTTTGTTTTCAGTTTTTTTTTTTTCTAAAAAACAAAAAACAAAAAACAGGAAACAAGGAAAAGGTGTTTCCACTTTTCTGTTGTCAGTTTTCAAAATTATCATGAGTTTAATAAATTTGACTAATTTTTTTATTCATTGTATGACATTTTTCATATGATTAAAAAAAAACAAAAACATGATGCCAAACGAACTCTTAATTGTTCTCTTAATTGTTTTTGTTATTTGTAACTATTTTTTTAATTATTTTTTATGTATATAAAGGGTAAGAAATTAATATACCAGTTTTAGAAATTGAATTTCCCAGATTATAAAAGATTCACCTAAAAGTGGCCTAGAATCAAAATCATACTTTATCTCGTCAATTGACTCCGTTACTTAATTTAGACATTCACCCAACATTTTGCTATCTCAATTATTATATCATATTACTAATATGTACAGCTGGACTCGTAGCTAGGCCACATGATAGCGACACTTGACATTTCAGTTTTTCTTCAAGTGTTGTACGACATAAGCGACAAATAGGATGCAAAATAATCGAATTTTAGATAGTTTTTTGAAGATAAAAATGTTGGATAGAGTTTTATTATCAATACACTAATAATATTTCATATATACAAATTAATCATAACTTTTAATACAAATCTAATATCTCGGTTCTATTTCCATCATAAAATTCGTTTTAAAAGGTCCTATAATAATAAGATCTATTTATAATACATTTAAAATAAGGAAAAAGATATATGTAGCAAGAAGCTAAAAGTGGAAAGAATTGACAATAAATAAACATTTATTACACCGATTTACTCGTGAATTGTTGATAAATTCACAACTTAAAATAGTAGAGAATTAGTAAAAAAAAAAAAAAATTTACCGGCTAAAATACTTTCAGTTTTGTAAAATTAATTTAAGTATGATATCGCATGTTAAATATTATGCATTATCAAAGCTAATTATATGACAATATTTAACATTCAAACCAAAAGATTTATCATAATGTTCAATAAACAACCATCCAAGGCATAAAACTAATCACTAATATATAAAGCCGGTCTCGCAACCATGTCACGAGACAGCGACACATGACATTCCAGTTTTTCGTCAAGTATCGCACCACATAGGTGACAAATATGTATTATTGTGACACATAAGCTAAGTAAACAACTTTTTGAATAGATTTTTGAAAATAAAAATGTTGTATAGAGTTTTATTATCATTATACTTCTCATTTGACTTTAAATTGACACATTGGACTATTGACACATTGGACTTTTTTTCACAATTCGTATACTTCCTCCATTCTTTTATTATTACACCATAAGGGTTTGATACATATTTTTTGGTAGTGGAAAAAAGGATGAGAGAGAAAGGTAGAATTACAAAATTGTCCATATGTGATTGTTTATACAAATAAAAAAGTAGGGGTTAAATAGCAAGGGTATATTAGGTATTTGTAGTGTGAACACAAATATTTCTCTACTTAAAATGGATATGGTGCAATATTTGTGAAATTTCCTAAAAAGGAAAGTGGCGCAATATTAAAAAAACGGAGGAAGTATTACGTTTTAGTACTATAATATTTTACAAACAAAATAAAAACATAGCTTATCATAAAATATGTTGTTAGATAGTGAAAAAAAAAGTCTAAAATGTCAATTTGCCATAAAAATTGTGCCAATTTTTAACTAATTTAATGTTTTATGCTCTTGAATCTCTCAATTTCTCTTTCACATACACTTTAATTACTTTTTTTAATTAGAAATGTCTATTTCCCTTGTATTTTTATTACTTTATTGGTTGAGAATTCTACTTTTCCATATACTTTCATTATTTCACATATTCTACCTTAATTTGATCCCGTGATTTTCCTTCAAAAGTGACAAACAAAAGGGGACAAAATGAGTACATAAAAGGTCCATTGTTAAAGCTAGAGAGTCAAGGCTTCACATATATCGAAGTGAGGAATATGACAAATAATTTCCAAACAATGATTGGTAAAGGAGGATCAGGAAAAGTTTTTGACGGCTCCTTACCAGATGGTACTCGTGTGGCTGTTAAAATGCTGAACCCATCTGATACTCATAGCTTACAGTTGTTTCGTACTGAGGTATGATCAATTAGTATACACTGCATGTCTGCATCATTACATCCTGCTATAACAAGCTAACACCTTTTTTCTCTGACTGACAGGCTGAATTGTTAGCAAGAGTTCATCACAAAAACCTTGTTTCTCTCATAGGTTACTGCATAGAAGGGGATAACATGGCACTTATATATGAACATATAGCTAATGGCGACTTGTAACAGCACATATCAGGTAAACATACACTATTAACAACCTACTATTGTTGTGATCATGACATTATTTTGTAGAAATTATTGGCATTATAAAAAAACTGTTGCAATTTTGCTTGAGACCTTGAGTACATCTTAGATTTTAGGGAGGAGCAGAGTATTGAAATTTGAAAAATATTAAAAAGTTCCGATGCCGGGAATCGAACCCGGGTCTCCTGGGTGAAAGCCAGATATCCTAACCGCTGGACGACATCGGAATTCTAGTTACAACTATAGAACGTTTGACATAATAATTATTGACAAAATATAGAAGATATTTATAACTACTCTCATTAAATTTAGACCACATGCATGTAGCTGACTGCTGCTAGTATATTTATCTAGACCATCTTCCAACCTATCTAGCTTAACAATCAAATCTCAATCACAACTACCTAATTTTGCTATATTCCCAACTTCCCCTCTATATAAAGGACACTAAAATGTGTTTGTATTAAATCTAGTCACCTCAATTATTGCTAGTATTATTGTACATACACTTGTTTATACGGCATTCTCTCTCCAATTTTTGCCCATTTCTAGAGTTGTTACCTTGAGTGTTATTACCATTTTCAAGTGTAACATATTATGTTTGAAATAGTTGGGATGTCTTTTTCTCAAGAAAAAGATTATATTAGTTAGTTGTATGTGCACGTTTCTACATTTATTAGGGTTTGCTATTAAAAAAACGATTAATAATGGTAACGTTATTTTCTCAATGGTTATAACATCTTAACGTTGGTAGCTATTGTGACAAAAAAAGAAGATTTCCATAAATTCAACAATAAAGCCTTAATTAGTAGAAACAACTATTTTATGGATATCTAGAATATGATTAATGTATGATATACAACTATTATTTTGATCTATTTCTAATCTTAATGTTCATGACCTACACTCCCAAGTAATTTTTTGTGTAAACTTCAATTCTTCTTGACCGTACCCCTAATTCCTTCACTAAATACAAATTAAAGTATTAATTCCTAGTTCAATGAATCAAATAATAATACTCCATTATTTAGTTGATATATCAACTTCAATTCAATAGTCATATGTTTGGCTAATAAGAACAATTTTTCTTGTTCTTTTAGTTTTTAAGTTTGGCTAATCTAGAAAGAACATTGTATAACACAATTTTCTCCGTTGTAACTATTGTTTAAGGTTATGCACTCAATTCTATGAAATATGAGTAAATGCATCAATTTTTTGAAATTGATGAGTATTGAGTAATACCCGGTAGTTGTGCATTGATGTATGTTTTTATTGAAAGATAGTGTATACGGAGTATTATGTAATACTTTTCTCATTATATTTTGTTAAACTTTGACTAATACATTATTAATACACACTATTTTGATCTTTATGATTTATTATTGTTAATGAAAAGATGATTATGTGGGATAAACTAAGGGTATGTTCTCATTTACTGAACTCAGCTGAACTGAACTAAACTGAACTGAATTGAGCTGAACTGAACTGAACTGAAATTAATATTTTATAAGAGAAGGAAATTAGGAGCTGAACTGAACTGAACTAAATTTCAACGTAAGAGAACAGACCCTAATTGGCTCAATTTCTACTTTCATCGTATCAAATTTTAAATGTTTACTTATTAAAAACTAAATACATAAGTATTAGTTTTTAAAATAATGAATTGACAAGCGTAATTTAAGAATATTGCAAGTAAAAGAAATTAATTAAACAACTAAAAATTAGTTCAGGCTTTGTTAACTTTAACTTATTTTGTCTAAAAATTACTTGTATATTACCGTGTATTTAATCTAAATTTGTTTGAAATTGCTACATACTTATATATGACGATATCCAAAAAAAAAAGTTTTTCTTAACTTCTTTTAATTGAACTTATTTTGTACATGCAAATAAGATGAAATAAATAGATCCTGAGTGGCTTGGTCAGATTACATGAAACGTACACCAAATTTCTCACATTAATCACTATATAATTACAAGATAAGATTGATCATTTTGAACTGAACATGACACTTCAATGGCAAATAATGCTAACCAGTCTTTGAGAATAATCATTATACAAGTAAGGGAGGTGCATAATTGCAAAATTGGTTAAGAAGATTAGAGTATACAAATCATCAAGAAAATTAAACCAAAGCTTTGAATGTACATTCAACCACTAAAGTGTCTCCTTAATGCAACCATTCAATGCACACTCTCACCATATATACCCCCCTTATAATAAATGTAAACTACACTAGATAGCCTTGAACCCTTTCTAAGAAGCCAAAAATAAATAAAAAATATATCACTTTATAGTTTATAGTGATAAAAAAAAAATGGGCATAAAATTTGAAGGTGTAGTTTTTAGTCTAATATTTTTGGGATGTGCATTATTTGTAAATGCTCAAGATACAAGTTTAGTTCCAGCAATTATCACATTTGGTGATTCAACAGTTGATGTAGGAAACAATGATTATGTTGCTACTATTTTCAAGGCTGATTATCCTCCTTATGGCAGGGATTTTGCTAATCACAAACCTACTGGAAGGTTTTGTAATGGAAAATTAGCCACTGATATTACTGGTACTTCCTAACTCCCTTGTCATTAAGTTTGCTTTTCATTCCTTTTTTTTTTTTTTTTTTTTTTTTTTTTTTTTTTTTTGTACACATATCATGTTTATGTTGGGTGTATCCATTGCATAACTTGTAACAACCCTAGGCAGGTTTTGGTTGTTAAGAATCAAAATTTGTTGATATGGTATCACCGGTCTTTACGTAGCTATAGCTACCAATTTTTAGGTGCAACGTCTGTATCTTATGACTTAAAAATTAAAGAGGGGTCCGAGATAAAAAGGTTGGGGTTGTATAGGCAAATTAGTCTCCTTGAAGTCAAAGTTTAAGTATAAGTCATGTTTAATATATGTAGTAATTGACTAATTGTATCAACTTAATCTTACTCATTTTGTTTTATTACTTTTAATTGGCAATTTGATGTATAAGTTTGAACACGTTAATCTTGTAGCTGAAACTCTGGGTTTCACAACATATGCACCAGCATATTTAAGCCCACAAGCATCAGGAAAGAACCTTCTTATTGGTGCCAATTTTGCATCTGCTGGATCAGGCTATGATGAGAAAACTGCTGCTCTTAGTGTAAAGTCAACTCTACCTTTACTTTACATTCTTTTTTTTTTTTAATTAATTTCATTAAAAAAAAAGGTTACAGCCATAACTTATAGCATAAATACAATTTAACTCATCCTTGCACATCTATTTTAAAGAAAAAAAAAAACGAAGTGTTAAAATCAAACTAAATAGTGTAACCTAATAAGGTTAAACCATAATTGTGTAACAATCATCGATTTACATTTAACCACTGTACGTGAGTGCTACAAGTTTCAGTTTTAACCTTAACGTCATCATAAAGGCTATATTTACATTTAACCACGAGTGAGTGCTACAAGTTTCAGTTTTAACCTTAACGTTATCAGTAAGGCTATACATACAATTGTTGTATGTGATCCCTACAATTGTTGTATGTGATCCCTACATACAACTCTAATTTGTCATGTTTTTGTTGACTAGAATAATGGGTCCAAGTTCCATTATATTCTTTCTTCAAAAAAAAAAAAAAAAGTTCCATTATATTCAATTTATATTTGAATTTTAATATATTTTCCCCTTTTTATGATGTGTCACATTTCTAATGGTATTGTGTGTAGAGACAACATACAATACACTATTACTAACCAAATTAAAAATGACAATAAATTGACAACTATAGCTATAATTAGTCATAAAATCTACAGTTATATACTTGTATATTTTAAGACGACATTAATTATGGTATTTAATTTTTCATCGTAATTACTAATGAATTTAATTTGGAGTACAGCACGCAATTCCATTGTCACAACAACTAGAGTACTACAAGGAGTACCAAGGGAAGCTAATAAAGGTGGCAGGTGACAGTAAAGCTAAGTCAATCTTAAAGGATGCTCTGTACATAGCTGGATTTGGGAGTAGTGACTTTGTTCAGAATTACTATGTCAACCCCTTCATCAACAAATTATATACCCCTGACCAGTACTCTTCTTACCTTGTTGGAATTTTCTCCAACTTCGTTCAGGTAATAATCAAACCTCAACCCGACCCCTTTGTTTTTAATACTCCGTATTTTAGTTTTATTTAATTTCTAAGTAGACTTGTCAAAACTTTAACCCGATTTCTTCACAAGCATGAAAATTTTTATGATGCGAAAATATTAAACCGGTGTTTTGTAATTGTTTTAATTTTAATTAATGAGTAAAAGTTGTATTTAAAACTTAATTAATTTAGATTTTTAGGTCATTTATTGGGGTAGGTCATTTTTTCAACTCTTAATTGTTTGAAAAATATGTTGGGAAGGACATCGTGCACAGAAAAAACCCAATTGGGTTGAATTTTAGTTTTGGTCATAAATTCACAATTTGTAGCCACACATTATGGGCCGTTATGTGCATTAATATTACTTGCCCAAAAGCCCAAGTGTCTTCCTTATGAGTTGTGGTCCTTGTGGACCAAACGTACTCTTTCATTCTACTCATAGGACATAGATATTATGATCCCATAAATGTTGAAAATACTCATAGGACGTAGTATATTTTTACATAATACTTCCTCTGTTTTTTTAGTTGACACCTTTCGATTATCACGTTTATCAACGCATATTTTTAACGATTAATATCTCTAATTATCAACATTGTAAAATTATAAAAAATGGTTATTAATATAATATACATTTAAACGATTTAAACAATGTCAACATGAATATGTTATTGTGAGTCAAAGCATATTATGTGAATAATATAAAAGTCAAACGATATCAACTAAAAAAATTGATGAAGTATAATATACTTGTATATTGAAATAATATCTAGACTATATTTTAAAATGTTCTCACTTAAATGTTACTACTTGTGATATCATATCGTGTTACTTATGGTATAATGTGATTATGTGACAATTAATTCTAGGCCAACGGGTAATATATTATTAGATTGCCGAATAAGGGACTTAAAATGTTTAGTGTTGGTCTACAGGAGCTTTATGGATTAGGAGCAAGAAAGATTGGAGCAACTTCACTTCCCCCATTAGGATGCATACCAGCTACCATCACACTCTTTGGATTTCACCAGAATGGTTGTGTTTCACGCCTTAACTCCGACGCCCAGGGATTCAATAATAAGCTCAATGCAGCTGCTTCTAAGCTGAAGAAACAGCTCCCTGGCCTTAAACTTGTTATTTTCGACATTTACAAGCCCCTCTTCGATTTAGTCCAATCTCCCTCAAAATCTGGTAATCATACATCTTCTACAAACAACATTGTGTAATGTAGTCAATGATTTTACTGACTGAGTTTTTTTCTCTTTAGGATTTGCTGAGGCTAGGAAGGGATGCTGTGGTACAGGAACAATAGAGACGACATCACTTCTATGTAATCCTAAATCTATCGGAACATGCAGCAATGCCACCCAATACGTGTTCTGGGACAGTGTGCATCCTTCTGAGGCTGCTAATCAGGTTCTGGCCGATGCCCTCATAGTTCAAGGCATTGAACTCATCAGTTAGATGGTGTTCGAGGAACTACTTTTCTACAAAGCTTGTATACTACATAATACAACTGTCTTCTTGAACTAGCTTTAAAATTTATCTCATTGCTTTTCTCATATCAATGTGTTTGCTCTCAAAATCTAAGACTTCTATTGTTACAAAAAAAAATCATTATGTAATCAAGTATATGATACTACATATCAAAGTCATCTGTTGCAACTATTGAGTTTATGAAACTTGTGTGTTACCATTTCAATATAAATGTTCGAATTATTCATGAAACTTGTTCATCATATACAATACTAACAAAGTAGTATTGTGTATTTTAATCAAACTACTGTAAGAAATTGAAATTGAGCTGAATGCAAGTATATTATTTCACTGCTAAAAGTCATGAGCGAATGAGATTAAGCAGTTTTTAGCTTGATTACAATATATTTTAATGCTCAAATAAACGCAGAAGATTTGAAACAGGGCTGTTACTTCGTTATATTGACTTAAGTTATGCAGAAATACCTCAGCTAATGTTCACAGGATTGTCGCAGTGCAAACCAAAATACGTAATAAAACACAATGGACTCGATTCAATCACTCGTTTGGCAACATAAGTCCATACATATCATCAGCAAACATATATTAGTCATACCTTTACGTATGTGCAAACCATTTGTATATTATCCAAGCATGTCATTCTTATTTGAGGCAAAATTAGTTAAATCCTCATATATAAAATGCTGAGGATATTGTGATGAATTCCCGGTATATCATATGTACACTGGAAGGCCTAAGTCCTGAGTCAACATTATATGTTACCTCAATCATCCAGTACTATATGATGCAGATTTTTTGTGTTTCTGCAACCATCTAGACTCCCTGAAGACTTCAGCATACTTTGTCAAATCTGACTTTTGCCAGTAATCTGACTCTTGTACCGGTGTATAATCTAAGGACAAAAAACCCCCAGGTCTTTCCCTTCCGAGGACATGGCTAACTCCACTTAGTGACTTTGATCTTACTCGATTAGCATTCTCTTCTTCTTCGGCCAAGCTTGTGAGTGGTTGATATTCCATTGAAGAGTTGTTTGAGTTTTGAGAAGATGATGCTAATCTTGGACTCTGGGGGTTGCTTCTTGAACCACTATGTCCTGCTGCATAGTACTTCATCCCAATGTCATCAACCGAAAAAGATCTAGACATCGGAGAAACTTGGTTGCCTTGATTATGATTATAACTATGATGGTGGTGATGACTAGAGATTCCTCTAACTAACTTTCGTAGGTTAGAAAAGAACTTGATTTTCTTGTTGTGGGGTTTGTGAACAGAGTTAGGACCAGGGGATTCGTCGTGATCAGTGCTGTCTGTGAGATAAGAAGGCTGTGATGAAGGCCATTGATCAAAATCAAAGTCTGTGAGGCTAGGTGGCTCTTTGTTTGCTCCGTCTTCAGTATTAGCATATTCGAGTATAAGTTGCTTTGCTTTCTTCTCTGAAGTAGGACTTAAGCACATACTCAAGTCCCTGGCAACTGTTTTACCAGGAGGGGGCTGGTAATTCCTCAATTCGTAACGCAAACAGGCATTTATCCATCGGAGGTAGACTAGTTCCTCCACTTCACCACACCTATCTACTTGAAGCCTCTCAACTTCATTTATCAACTTCTCGTTTTCTTCCCTTAATCGAATCATTTGTTTGTGTAGCTCCTCTTTCTGTAAGTTTAAGAGCTTGAGAAGTCAAATACTAAACCACTTTGGTACAATAACAATAACAAAAACCACAATTTCTGAATATGTATATGTATGCACCATGCACCAATATGCCTAAAAAGCCTAAAATGCCACAAAAATACTTGTAAAAGAAATCGAAAAATCTTGTCAAGAATATGGAATGCAGAGAAACTTACATCAGGATCTTCAAAAAAGGAGGTAGCGAGAATTTGGGTGGATTCCAATCTTTGAGCTAAATCAGCATTCTCTTGCTGCAAATTCTCGTTACACTTTCTTAATTCCTCAGCTTCAGCCTCCAACTCAGTAAGTCGTTGCACCTCAGACTGATCATCAGAAATACTAGTGCTAACCTCATGCTCATGTTCATGCTCTTGGAAATTCACAACTCTTTGTGTAAGGTCTAAGATCTGTTCCCTATTTTGCTCAGCCTCAGACCTAATCTTCCGCTTTAGAAGTTTGATTTTCGCCCTTGCAGCTTCCAACTCGGACACAACCTTAGAGTAATCAGCAACCTGTTCCTTTAACCTCTTGTTTTCTGCCTGCAAATTCTCAATCTTCATCAAGAAAAGCTTCGTTTCTATATTATTGATCTTCAATCGATTTTGGAGCTCCCTCATCACCGTTTCCTGCTCCTTAAGACCGTAATACTCAAGCAACTGAATCTCAAGCTTCCTTTCTCTTTCGACAAGGAACTTTATCCTTTTCTGAAGGTTCATTATCTCTTGTTCATAGTCATCCCTTTCTTCTCTTCTAAGTGATTTAGGTAAGTCTTTTTTTACTGTAAAACTCTCCCCATCAGTCTTGGATGAGTTTACAGCATCAAATTCCTTGACTACCTGATCAAATTCGGGCAGCAAGAATGCATCTCGATCAGCACTATATCTACCATTAGGCGAGGCATGTATGGCTGAATTATCAACACGGACACGAATGCATGGCTTGTCCTGATTAAAGGAACAAAATGCAAGAATTTTTCATCAGAAAAGTCAAAGTTCTGCTCTATGTTAGCAGGACTAAGGAATTAACAAAAATCGTTCACAATAATCTTTAGCTCTATGTTACAAGGATCATGTTAAGGTGTCAATAACAATTGTGTATAATTTAGCTTACAAAGTCCAAAGCAATAGAAAGGGTCATCATATGAATTGCATTACCAAAAATATACATAAAGAAAATGTCAACTTGTTAAGTTAATTCATATGTAAATGATTTTGTAATCTATATCATTATCTAGAATTCAAGATTAAGCTACTCATGATCAATAGATTAAGTTTATAAGAATCGAATAATTGTAACAGCGGTGTGAAACAGTCTTGTTTTGGTTGGAAATCGGTGTAATTATGTTCTTATTAGCATAATTTGATTTATGATCAGAATTAGAGAAAATCCAAGTCTTTTGCAACATAATTTTTTTCTTGTTTACAAGCATCTAGACTTAGCTACTAATCAAGATAATACTAATTCAAACAATAATAAATTCGAGGATCCGAAATAAGAATATAAATTAAGCTTGAATTGCCAGCTTGCATTAGCATTATCCACATATAATTACAGGAATTCATTAACATTTGACCAATTAACATTATTCACATCACTTAAAATTAATAATCATTAATTACCAATTAAGCAACTGATCAAATGTATACAGAAATCCAATTAATTTTCGAGACAAAACGAACAAACTTACATCTGCATTAACTGAATCCATCTCAGGTTGATTATAATCCTTAACCCTGATTCTCCCCTCAGAATCAGCTTTCTTATCAGAATCTGCTAAAAAAATTACAGAAAACATAAGTTAATCAAATTTATGAAAAAACCCAATTAAATTAAACTAATCAAAATCATTGAATTTCCTAAATATGATCATTACAAACCTGAAACTGGAGGAGGAGGGGGATCAGATGGATTGATCCTTTTAATTCGAATTCGAGAATAGAGGAAACCAGCAAACGATAAGGCTAATGCCACACCAAATTTCACCAATATTGGCTTTATATCTTGTCTATCTTTTATCATCATCATCATTTTTAATTAAATTGATTGTAAATTTTTTTTCCTAATTTATAGTTTTTTTTTTACACCACCTAATTAAAACAGAGAGCAAAAACAGAGATCTTTGCCATCTTCATCATCATCCTCCATCTCAAATATTACAACCTAAATCACATGAAATATAAAAAGTGAATTATTACCAAAAATTTAATAGAACCCAGAAAATAGAACTCAATAATTAAGTCAAAGCATCAAATTCCCTCTTTGAAAAAAATAAATAAATAAAACCCAATAACAACAACAATAAAAAGCCAATTTTTTATGATCATTTTTAGACAATATTTCAATATAAACAAATAAACTTGAGCCAATAAGGTTGTTAACTCAATATTCAATTCAAAACCAACAAATTTGTTATGAATTATAACAAATATGTATACATAAAATAATACCTTGTGATTTAGTTAGACGGTCTTGTACAAGAATTTGCAAAACCCATATACATAAATTCTATAATAACTCAAACAGCAAAATCGTTTTGAAATATGATTAATTTAAAAAAGTAAGAAATTTCCGTTTGAAATTGTGATGAAAGAAAAGACTTCAAATTAAAATCATAAAGGGGAGAATATACATACCTTGGAATAATGGACGTGAAGAAGAACAATAGTAAACGTATAGGTGTTATGCTCGTGTTATATAATTAAATTATTATTTCTGTCAATATCATTGTATTTGTAAAAGCAATTACAAATCTTCATTATTATTTGTTTCTTGTTATAAAATTGGCTTTTTGTATTAAGATTTGGTCATTTTTTTATATAGTTTTTTTGGTTTGTAATATTTGTCTTTTTTATTAAGGTCGGTTAAATAAATGTTCCATTATAAGAGATTTAGAAACCACAAAATGCATAAAAGTTAGGTTGGATGGTGAAAGAAGCTAGAAAGAGAATTATATGCTGATTTTAAGTTGGAAACCAAGACAGATGATATGACACAAAGTCAGAATTTAAAAAATAAATAAAATAAATAAAAAAGAAGGTGGGTATTGGCAAGTGGAGAAAAGAGCTTACTAGAAAGGAACTTATAGAATGATGATCGATTATAATTCCACGTTATGTATAAAGCTTAAATGCTTGATTTTGGAAAGGAAAGCTAAATAGGAAGGTTGTGACAATCCTTTAATGAAAGAGAATTTACTAGATTTATATAAATGAATAAATTGATATCTTGAGGTATATTGCCTAAAGGTGCAACATAATTTATTGTACGATTAGATTAGCTTATGAGAGGAATGGAGAGGGTGAGCAATTTTTGACGTCATTTTATAAGCACCTTGATCACCCAAGGAGTTTTTGTCTTGATGTGTATCATGTTGACCTATAATTGCAACATAATCCATTGCGTGATTAGTTTTGCTATAAATAATGCAACAACAGAAATTCTGTATAAATATGTAGCAACTTTATGAATTGTGCTCAAGAAGGGCATGCACCAAGCAAGTGCGTAGGACACTAGAACATTAGAATAATATTCTAAAAATTTAATGACTTGAAATCATCTTGAATAACCACTCTAGTGGTAAACCCTTGTTAAAAACAAAAAATAAAAATAAATAAATTATTGTAGACCGAATCATCAAAATGATTTTCATAATACCAATAAGGAAAGAAAAAAAGCAACACTACCAATTGAAATTTCATTAGTAGCCTAGTGAAATAGGTATATATAGCAAAGAGTTTGATGTATCAATTGAAATTTTAAAGAGTCGATATTTAACCAAAAATTCCATTCATACAAAATAGCGAAGGATTTATATGATCCAAACTAACATTTATCGAAAAAGAAGAGGAAGGAACAAAAAAGTAAGATTATTATGATCCACTTATATAATCCAAAGTTTGGAGACAGAAGTTTCAAGAGTCCTTATAAAAATGTCAATGAAAACACTTAAACTCTTGATTTAAATGTCAAAAAAAAAATAGAATAAAATTCAAAAAGACGTGTGGATTCTTTCTCCACTTGAAAATGTTAATCCTGTTAATTGATCTAAACAAAATGTAAACTAAAAAATTTCATACTTGGTACTCCGTATATTTGCTGTTGAGAAATTGTTTTCTAAGGGTTTTTTTTTTAACCATTGTATTCTTATTAAAATAAATTATGTGTAGAAAGTATTAATGGTACAAATGTACTATGTAGTTCTGTCATTAAATTATGCAAATACATTAGTTACAACACCATTGTTATAAATAAGGGTTGGGAACTTAGGATTACGGAATAGGATATATAATTCTGAACAAAAGGAATATACAAAATATAAAATTTTCATTAGCTAATAGAAACTTCCAATCATTACTTTGGTGACACATATGGTACTTTAATTTAGAAGCCCACCATAATTTCTCTGGTTAATATGGTAAATAGAAGGTTCCAAATTCAAAGTTGAGTCCACAATCTAATGATGAAGAGTATCAATGTACAGAGTAGATATATTTTTTTTTTAAGTTTAAGGTAAGAAGAAGGATCCTGATCAAATCTTAACCATCACGGCTTTTTTAATTTGATATTAGTGGGTCAGAGACTTTGAGAGTGAAGAGGAAAGGGTAGAGATCTCCACCCTCAAAGTGCCTCTAGTGGTGTTTGATTTTCCAGTTTTAAGATTGGAAGGTATAATTTTTCCCACTAGACCAAGCTTAGCTTGGTAGTGTACGGAGTAGATGAAATAATATTTGTGGTTAAATATTTAAAGTATACAGTATTATAAGTATATACATAAGTATATGGTAAGTTGAAGTCAAATTATGAAGTTGAAGGAAAAAAAGGGTAGATCAACAATTCAACACTATGAATAATTGAATATGTAATAGTATACACTAATAATTACATGAATATGATTAGCAATATATTATAAAACCTTACATAATCTTATCAAGCAATAGTCAATGAAATATTCTAAGATATGCAAATGAAGTATTCAACACACTGAATTTTTCTAGATTCTTACCAAGTACTTAATTGTAGAAATATTAAACTAATCCTCCCTTAAAAATACATCGATCCGACCGCCTTTTTAAGTTTTGATTGCGACTTTCATATGTATGATTTGTCCTATATTCACATTTCACAAAGCAAATTAGGGATTTAATTAGCTACTGTACTGTTCAATTTTGACCATAGTAAAGTAATTGATTAGAAAAACATTGATCAACATCAGCATTATCACGTGATCATGTAGACATGTTTCACTACTCGATCAGGGATTTTGTTGATCATAATTTTATTTATTTTTATTTTTTTGAAAACAAGTTGATCATATTTTGTCTCATGCTAATTTATTTATTTTTTAAAACAGAGATCTCAATTTGGGTTTAACTTTTTTTTTTGTAAGTTTTTTTTTAAAGTTAGGTTGCAGACTTGCAGTAATCAGTTGTGTACTTGTGTTGCAGAGTTACAGGTGGACTTTAATAACTTTCACGTGCTTGACACCATATTACAACAGTTTTCATCGTTAAAAAAAGGATTAAAAAAAAGACATTTTTTTAATTAGCAAACTCTTTTCTTTTCTTTTTTTTTTTTTTTTTTTTTTTTTTTTTTTTTTTTTTTTTTTTGAGGCAAATTAGCAAACAATTTGTTGTTATTGGTTGTACTTAACCTCAAAATCTCAAAATCGAACCCTTCAAATAAATTATTTTCCAAAAGACTTTTTTTTTTTATTGTAATCATACATTTATTTTTTTGAGTTCATGCATTCGCAAGGACCAAGGATATAAGTGCTTGTGCAGCTGCTCACATTTTCAGCAAAATCAGGTTCGCTATAACTAGAGGTGTGAGGCCCAAATTGTATCTCGACTTTCCACTAATTTCTTATACGGAGTAAATCAATTGACTTTGCAGATTTTTGTTAATAATTTATAATAATAATAATAATAATAATAATAATAATAATAATAATAATAATGATTTTTTAGACATAATCAATTTGAGACCGGCCCGACCCGACTCGATTTTGAGCGGGCTTTGCCAATTTTTTTAAAAGTTCGGGCGGGCTTGTGAAATCGATTTTATGCAATTTTAGATGATTTTTTTCCGGTCCGAAATTGGCCTAAAAAGCCCGCATGGCCCACCTAGTTTGGGCCCGGGCGCACATTTTTCGGCCCGAAGTCATGACCGGCCCGAACCGATAAATGGGGAGATTTTTTTTTCACCTCGGCCCAACCCGCGTATTGATCAACTCTAGTTTTTTTGACTTATAACATCATAAAAATGTTTAAAATATTGATTATAACACCACAAAATCTTTATGTTTTAATGTTTTATTGTAACACCACAAAATAAAAAATCAAAAATTGAATTTCACCACCTCTTAACGAATTCTTGAATGAAATCTATTAGTGGTCCCATTTTGTACATGTGATCAATTCGTGGATTAGAAACTAACATTTCTATGAATGCTACTCGAATACATGATTAATTCTTTTTTTTTTTTGTTGACGAGATGATAAATTCTATTAAATACATAGTAATTGTATGAAATTTTATGATAAGTAATATTGAATAAATATTTTATATCCTTAAAAATAAATTAAATATGTTATCAATATTTTATACCTATAAAACTAAAATACATATGAAACTCGGAAAATCAAAGACGACACTAGAAAATCATTTGGTCAATATAGATTTTTTCAGATTTAATTTGGCCGAATTTTGGTGGGGTTGACCAAATTATATATTCAAATAAGCTCATTTTTAAACTAGAAAAACTATTGAGCTACTTGTATTAATTACCTTTTTTTTTTACAAGGTATTAATTACCTAATTATAGGGTCATTATTAGGCCATTTATGTACCATTTTCGTAATGTGTTATTGACACTGAAGGGAGTATTAATTTTCTCATTAGATCATTTTTTTATGTCATTTTTTTCTTTAAGCTAAATTAAAATCAAGTTGTCTATGACTTATCAATCTATCATACCTACATCAGTGAGACAATAACAATAATATTATCATATTTATATTTACATTACTCATTTCGTCCCTAAATTTCGTTCATGTTTGTAAAATTACACGAGAATTAAGGAGGAAAGAATAAGACAAATAATAATAATGAAATATTTCAATTGGAAATACAAAACATTAAATGATGTCTTTGAGTAAAACAAAGATAGATTAATGATGTCATGTCATCAATCCTATAAAGAAAATTAAGAACATGCTTCTATTAGAAAATTAAGAACCAATTATATTCATTAGGTTAATTATGGGAAGTACAAACTTAAGAAAATCAATGGAGAGAAAAAATAAGAGTGAGATTAGGATAGTAAGAGTGAGAAAACATTAAATGTTGTGAAATAAGGGAAAAGATGAGATATGAAGAGAGAATTAATCTGTGTATCTTTATTCCATATGATAAGGTGTATATATACATACAATATATTAGG
Organism: Chenopodium quinoa; assembly: GCF_001683475.1. Classification (NCBI taxonomy): domain Eukaryota; kingdom Viridiplantae; phylum Streptophyta; class Magnoliopsida; order Caryophyllales; family Amaranthaceae; genus Chenopodium; species Chenopodium quinoa. The sequence goes on along the minus strand of NW_018745523.1, from coordinate 3,438,002 downwards.
GTATGATTGGATAAGAATATAAACCCTAGATATAGATTGTTCCGGAATGATACAAAGGAGGATAATGGATATCCACAATTATTTCATAACACTCCCCCTTGGATGTCCATTATCGAAGATGAAGGAAAAAGAGTACAACATTCTTGGTAGGAAATTTTGCGAACAACTACCTATTAAATGACGCGTTTTGGAAACAACTACCTTTTAAATTTTTTTTTTTGAAACAATTACCACAAAAACTAAAAAAGTTTGAGTAGCACTACCTTGAGCACTATTCCGGCGAGAATCTCCGACTGTGGGGCCCACCACTTACAATTTCCCTCCTAAAATCCCACTTGAATTGACGCATCTACCCCTAATTTAATTTCTCCCCTAACTACCTATCTTCCTCATCATTTATTTCCCGCCTAACTCCATTGTTCATTTTCTTCATGTACTCATATCTGAAATTCAGAGAATATTCCCCCAGTTGTCTCTCTCTCTCTTCCATTTTCATTCACCCTCTCTCTCTTACGGTTGTGGTCCAAATTTAGCTGGAAAGGTTCTGCCTTTTCGTACTCTTGGCTGCTTTTTTGGGTAAAAAGAGAAGTCGGTGCCTTTAATGGAGCAATTGGAGATGGCGACAACTAAAAAATGGCAAAAAGTGGTCAAGACGAGGTACATTTCCGTAATTTATGGGAATTCTTTGCCTTTTTTCATTGAAAACTGAAAACCCTAATTTTTTAATTGGGAATTTTTTAAACCCTATGTTATAAATTAAGCTAATTAACATTTAATTTAGTCATCGGAGTAATAATTAAGCAAAAGTGGAGTACTGTATGAGACAAATTAGTTGATTTTTATAATGTTAATTTATAATATGATTTGTGCTTGATGTTTTGTTTGCTGTGACAATTATGCTCTGGGAAAATGTGTTGTTCTGCATGTGTTTTCTAATCTGTGATTGTTTGAATGCTAATTAGATTAATTAATTGTAGGACTGCTCCTGAATATGTTGACATGAATATATGGGTTGGCGGGAAGGTTGAAAATAATAAGGGAAAGACTGAATACATAGGTGGTGGAATGTTTATGAAAATAAGTTGTTACTTGTCTCAAATGAGTGTCAGTAGTGTTAGAAGAGCAGTAATACAGGCTTATAACTTAGTTATGAAGAGAGTTCCCATGAACTTCAGTGTTTGGTTTAGGATGCATGGTAAGAACTTGACAAATGGTAGGAGGAAGGTGGAGACAGAGGAGGACTTAGTGGAGTTGGTAAAGTCAAGAGATTTGAATGATAGAGTGATTATATGGGCCTTATATGAACCAGGAGAACCAACTGCTAGGTCCAATTCAGTGAGGTCCAAAAACCCAACATATTTTCCACCTAGACTAATAGACCAAACAAACATACCCAGTATTGATAACACCAAAAAATCACCACCAAAAAAACTGAAACCCATTAAAAAAGAGACAGTGGGGGTGAGGAAAAGTGTCAGGTTATCCCCATTTAAAGTCAAGGATAGTGATGTGGACTTGGATGCAGAAGTTGTTACCAAAGAAGAGTATGACTTGCACATGGCTTCTTTAGCCTCAAAAACCCTTACTCCATATTCACCCCAGCCCATTGCTTCTTCTCATAACAGCCCACCTTCTTCTCAACCTACTCCCCTACCTACTCAAACTGTTTCTCAACCAACTGAAGCTGCTTCTCAACCTAAACCTACATTTGACTCCCCAGCTAGTAAGGGAACACCTAGAAGGAAAACTGTTGCCACAAAGAAGAAAGCAGGGAAGGTTGCAGAGAAAAAAAAGAGGGAAAAGGCGAAGACAGGGAACAAAAAAACAGAGAAAGGAAAGGAAAAGGCAGCTGTAAGTCTAGGGGTGGACTCTGATTGCAGTAGTGAAGGGGTGTGGTCTACAGATTCTGATAATTCAGATCTAGATGTTGATTTTGAGCCTGGTGAGGAAGATAATGTTGGTGTAGTTGGTGATGAGTTTTTTGAAGAGGGTCCATCTGAAAGAAAGGCAAAAGTTAAGACAGATCAATCTCAGTTTAGGGAAGAGGAGGTTAACATAGGCAATGTTGAAGAGATTGATTATGATTCTGAAGAATTGAGGAGTTTGCAAGGATCAGATGATGAGATAGATCCTTATCCAACCTTCAATCCTGAAGTTGATTTCAAGAACAAGATTAACTTCACTCTAGGGCTTAAGTTTCCAAATGTTTTAGCAGTGAGGCAGGCAATTAGGCATCATAGTATTGAGAACAACTATGATTACTATCTATTGCACAATAGTAGGTTTAGGGTAACTGCTTACTATAGGAATAGATGCCAGTCCTGTCCTTGGGATAAGAAGCATGGGAAGCTGAGAGAGTGCAAGTGTGATGATGAAAACAAATGTAGATTCAAGATCTATGTGAGACAGTTGTCAGGGGAGTCAACTATGCAGGTTAAGGGTTTGAGGCTTAACCACACATGTGGTTTCTATCATTCTAGTACAAAGGTGAGTTCTGAGTACTTGGCTGTGAAGTACCTTGATGATTGGAGAGCTTGTCCAAATTGGAAGTTAGTCAGATTTGTGGAGAGGGTGTACAAAGATTTGGGTGTACATATAGGGTACTACAAAGCTTGGTATGCTAGGGCCAGGGAAAAACTGACTTTGTATGGGGATTCAGCTGAAGAGTATGCAAGAATCTTTGATTATGGGTTTGCAATTCTGAAGTATAACCCAGGTTCATCTGCAATTGTGGTCTTAGAAGGAATTGAGAGGCCTCCTCCCTTTTTTCAAAGGATGTATGTGTGTTTGGATGCATGTAAGGAGGGGTTTAAGAAAGGTTGCAGACCATTACTGGGTGTGGATGGATGTTATCTTAAAGGGGCATTTCCAGGGATGATTTTGGTTGCTTTTAGTAAAGATGAGAATAATAATATATTCCCTGTTGCTTGGGCAGTAGTGGAAACTGAGAATAAAGATAGCTGGACTTGGTTCCTTGAGCTTCTAATCAAGGATGTGGGGTTTCCAAATGGGAAAGGTTTGACACTGATGTCTGATAGGCAGAAGGTAAAATCACTCACCTTTATCATGTTCATTAACTTGTTCATTTAAGTTGTTAACTAAAGTAATTGGTTTATTTTTGTATGCTATTTCAGGGGTTAATAGAAGCAATTGATGTCATGGCACCAGATGCAGAGGTGAGGTTCTGTGCAAGACATATATGGGCTAATTTTAAGCTCAAGTTCCATGGTGATACATTCAAGGAAAATTTCTGGAAAGCAGCTAGGTGTACTAACAAGGTATGGCAGATCCAGTTACCTAACATGCATGTGACTAGATTTTTTTTTTTTTTTTTTTTTTTTTTGTGTGTGTTTAAACTTTTTGTTGATTTCATCAATTAGGTTGATTTTGAGGGTCATTTGGCATGCATTAGACTGTTGGATGAGGATGCATAAAACTATTTAATTGCAATCCCTCTAGAGCATTGGGCAAGACATGCATTTAGAACAACATCTAAGTCAAACATGTTGCTGAATAATCTATGTGAGACCTTTAATGCTGTTCTGAGAGAGGCTAGAGACAAGCCAATTATCACCTGTCTTGAATGGATCAGGAGATATGTTATGAAGAGGAATACAGAAAAATGGGAGGGGGTTCAAGGACTTGAGGGTAGGTTTATGCCATATGTGAGCAAAGTATTCAAATGGGTATCAAGTTATGCTTCTAAGTGCACTGTTGTGCCATCTAGGATGGATATATGGGAGGTTGATTTTGAGGGTGACAGGTTTGTTGTCAATTTGAATGACAACACATGCACCTGCTTTCACTAGGAGTTGACTGGAATTCCCTGTCCTCATGCATGGGCTTGCATTGTTAAGAAAAGGCTAAGGCCTGAAGATTATGTTCATGAGTATATACTAAGCAAACCTACCTGCAAGCTTATACACCAACCATCAAACCAATGCCTGGAATGAAGCAATGGGAGAAATCAGACATGGTACAGCCTCTGCCACCATTGATGAAGAAGATGCCTGGCAGACCATCACTGAAAAAGAGAAGAAAAGAGAAAGGAGAAGATGAAGAGTCTAGGTTTGTCAAAAGGCCTAAGAGACAGAACAAGTGTTCCAATTGTGGGGTGCCAGGACACTACAAGAACAAATGCAAGAACCCTCCTGCCCCACCTAAGGAAGTAGACAAAGGTGGTAGGCCTTATGCTACTGATGAGTGGGCAATGGCACAAAGGAAAAATAAAATGGACAGGAACCTTAGAAAGGTTAGATCCTTTTCCTATTTTATTGGTTCATTCTTTTGCTTTTTTACTATTTTTTTATTTGTTTGTTGTACTTATTTATTAGTTAACCTCCAGGCATATGACCCACGACCAACCCAAGAAAGTCAAGCTGCTGTGACAGATGCTGAGGTTCAATGCAATCAGGCAGGGTCATCCATAACTCAAGCTAAGGGAAAGGCAAAAGCAACTACTTCAAAGGGAAAGCCAAATGCACCTCCCAAAGGAAAGCTGGCCATCAAGTCCAATAGCAAGAACAAGCATTAGATGCCTTGATAGTTTAGGAAGAGGTCATGATGTAGGTTTTTGGTAGTCTAGTCATAGTGTTTTGCAAAAGCTAGGCTAGTATATTCAGCTGTTTGCCTAAAACAATGTGTATGTCAAGTGTTCTTTTGCTATACATTTATAACCACTCAGTCATGTAATTCAGAATTTGGTCTATGTATGTGGTTTTTTTTTTTAATTATGCACCAATGACCAGGGAGATATTATCTAACAAAAATTGCAATTATTTCACAAACCAATACTTTCATTTCATTCATTAGCAACAATTTTACAACCAACTTTGCACACTTACATAGTTTATTGCCACTTGATTACAACATAAACAGAAAATTAGTGGCAGTAACCTAATTGTGCATTACCTACTACAACTTAAGCAACTAAAAGCTTAGATACAACTATTATCAGCATGGCAATTGCTGCATAAAAGATTACTGCACTGCAGCCTGTTTTGGCAGGGGAACAACCATCCATGGATGTGCACCTCAGCTTCTTGCTCAATTTTTCATTTTGTGCAACCAACCTAGCTTTCTGATCTTGCAGCAAGCACACCTCTTGTTTCAAATTACAAATTTCAGCCCTCATCAGCTTCTTCTCTAAGACAAGGTGGTTGGTTATCACCCTCTGCCACTCCACAATTTCCTCATCAATCCACTCAAAAAACTTGCAGCCACGCCTGCCACTCATAGCATCATAAAATTTGCAAGCAACAAACCTCCTCCCAGGATTAGTGCTTGTCCAAGAAGTCTCAATTTTTGGGGGAATTCCACAATAGCATTTTGAAGGAAATGGCCGAGCTGATTGATATGATGAATGAGACATGGTTGGAAGCAATTAATTGCTGCAAATACAACAATAGAAGTTTAATAATGAACCCTAAAATAGACAATACAAAAGAATTTGCCTAAATGTCACAATTTTTAAAATCCCCAATTTCACTTATTCAAAACCAAGAACCCTAATTACAACATTCACTATAGAAATTGAGTAATTAAAATGGGAGATTAGATATACATTACCTTGATTTGAGTTCGCCAACCAATTTCCCTTGTTTTGCCGCTCTTAATTTGAAGAGATTCAAGAAATTAGGGTTTTAATTTGTGGAGAGGGAAAAACGAAGTTTGGTAGTTATAGACAAAGGAGAGAGAAAGATTTTAGGAGGGAAATTGAAAAGTGGTGGGCCCCACAGTCGGAGATTCTCGCCAGAATAGTGCTCAAGGTAGTGCTACTCAAACTTTTTTAGTTTTTGTGGTAGTTGTTTCAAAAAAAAAATTTAAAAGGTAGTTGTTTCCAAAACGCGTCATTTAATAGGTAGTTGTTCGCAAAATTTCCTTCTTCGTAATACGCTCGAAATGCTGCCTCGTTAAAACCTTACCAGGAAAACCCAATTTGGGACAAAAACCATGGCTAAGGGAAAAAGAGTGCAGCGCGTAATTTCTCCCCCTGCTGAAAACATAACTTGAGGTCTTCTAATGCAATGAATCCAATATAGTTGAGAGTCTTCTCACATGACGCAGAATAGCATCATTCCTTGATTTTCGATCCTCCCAAATCCTCAAATCTTTACGTGAAGAAGTAAGTCTTCATACCACTAAACCTATAACAATAATACATGTGTTTGTCCACATTTCTTTCATCCGAAATCTCTGTTTAAAGTTGCTTTAACCATTATACATATGCCTTCTTCTGGAGGGCGTGAATAATAGAAATTGATGATCATTATTATTTGATTAAACATTCCATAATAATATGGCAACACATGATATTATTAACGTTGATTTTTCAATCATGTATAATAATAATATAATGCATGTAATTATATACATTGCTCATGGTTCTTTTGGACCATGATAAAACAGTCCCACGCATAAGTATCTTGTTGATGCTTTAGAATATTTATAATTGACACGATAATTCTCTTTCATATACAAATATTAATTCTCATTACTAACACTTATATGCTCAAACTTCAGGTTGAAATGTCAATGATTTAGTCGCATAGACTAAAAGTTTAATAATAATTATAATATTCAAAATATAAATTTTGCAGGGCTGGATATATAAATGCGTCTTACATAAGTTCTTCAGGAACTCTTCTTCTTATATGGTTCATAACATGCAATTAAATCGGCATCATCGATAATTTCATCACAATTATAAGCCCATTGGAATATAAATATCTCTTTCTCATTTTCCATCAAAGTTGTAAATATAACTTACTATATACATATACCACAAATACTATATAGAAACTAATGCATGCAATTTGAGATATAGTAAACATGATAAAATCCCTAAACAAAATTACAATGAGTAATGCATCTAACAACTTCCGACATACGCAATATAATTAGTAATCCATTAACCTATGACTCACACATGTATATGAAAATACATACGACTCTAAATAATGCAAGACATTGTACAGTGTGGATTTAAAAATCCATATATCATTGGACTTCTAGTCCTTGATAAACTTATGATGATTATCATTATGTCGACATCAAAATAGACATATATTCCAGATCCCTTATTTGCTAGTCCATTATATCATGTATATGCATTATTTATCAATTCCATCATATACCGGTATCATCATATAATTCCTCATGATACAATTTTAATTTGCATGCTATTTTGACAATGATATCTAAATACATTTTTCATTCGTACCATCATAATTTTTTCTTAATCATAGGCCATCTATTGTAATATTCAGATATCTCCACAACTTCAAAGGTATTTCATACACCTATTAATATACTATTACATTATTAAAAGTGTCAACTGCACTATTTTGCCATATATCACATCTTTATTTTGGAACCGATTATACAATCTACACTTCAAGTGTAGTGATTCAAGTATATACAATTGACAAGTTTTATCTCAATGTGCAACATATCTTGATAGCATATGGACGAAAGTTGGCTAGAAAATATTTCAAATTACCATAATATATATGGGATCATTAGTTTAATTTTTGCCAACTTACTCCATTCTCCCCCTAAGTTGGTAAAATATCTCATATATAGGGGCATCACAATTCTTCACCAACTTAGTATACAAATTTGCAATAAAATTCATTTCATGGGACTATGGGAGGATCATAATCAACAAAATTTATCTCTCGGAAGAATTATATTAAACAAGCTTTTATCTCTTTTAGAGAGCAATTTTAAATCATTTCTTCATTAACTAGACATTGCATAACGCACATCAATGGGGAGACATATGTTGTGCAGTTGAATTTCCTTTTTTTTTCTATTTCTTATGTGCTGACATATTATAGCCCCAATCAAAAGAATTGTTATACAAGCATAAATCACTTGCTTGTAATTTTACTAATTGGTTATCTTCTAGATCTTTAAAGACTTAAATAGTGTATTTGGTGAGCTTCTAGTCACCTGATAGTTGACAATAATATATAAGTTATTTTGGTGAACTTCTGGTCACCCATTACTTTTTTTTTTCTTTTCCTTTTTTTTTAGTAAGAAATCAAAACTTATTAACTCTTGAAATTTTCATATATACAAATTATTATGAATCACAATCCAAATATAGCTCAATCTTAATGTTATGTCTTGCCATCCAATTCATTTCATATATTTAACATTGAGAGAGCGTCAGCAGCTCAGCACATTATCAAATGATCTGAAACTTCATGTTTCCATAATGGGTAATTATTTAACCCGGATGACCTAATTTAATTATCACATCCAATAACTTCTCTAAGTTGAACTTTGGTCAGTATTCCAACACCAGTGATCACTTTATTAATCTTATGTTATGCATGGCCATGAATTTGATGTGATATTTGAACACTAACATGTGTTTCTTTAAACAATTGGCAAGACAATTAACAAATATTTTATCCAATAATTTAATCATACTCTGCTGGAGTTTTGACTATAACTTTGATACATGTTAATTGATGTACACGTTCAATACCATATTTTACCCTCATTTTATAGTTGTTTCCGTATGGTTTTTGAGCTCTACGGAGTTACTTCTCGCTAATATTCTCTTCTCTAGTGCGGCTTGGTCTATTTAATTGATTTTGTAGGCACATGAAGATTTTTGGATGATTTGGACTTGTTTTAGATAGCCATGAGAGCTTACGAAGATGGTAGAGAATTTTCCCATGTCCGCCCTGGAGGGCAACATTGCCCTGGCAGCCAGGGCGAAGGAAGGAAGAGAAATGCAGAGAATATGAAGAACTCAACTTCCGTCCGCTCGTACCGGGCAGCCTTGCCCGGGAAGCCCGGGCAGCCGAGGTATTACATGAGGAAGTAGATGAAGAAGCACAAGTCGGCTTTGTTTCTCGCGCCCGACCGGGCAGCCTGGCCCGGTTAGACCGGGCGGAGTGTCGAAGACCCCGTTTTCCTTTTTTTTTCGGGATTTCTTAACTAAGGGATATAAATACCCTTTGTAAACCCCGACTAAAACATACTGAGTTATTATTTTCTAGCTTTTAAACCTTCATTAGAACCCTAATATTCTCTCTAGATATAGATTACATTCCTCTTTCAAGTTTTAATATTTGTTCATCAACAATTGGTACTTTTCTTCATTCAAGCAATTGATATTCATCTTTATTTCTTCTTTTACTTTTAATTTCTTATTAATCATGTTTTGTTCATTGATTATTGTTTTTGCTTTCATTAATATGTGTGAGTAGTTTCTTTATTCCAAGATCTAGCGGAACCCGAATATGATTAATGCATGATTTAATTCTTTAAATTCTCTAATAATAATTGTAATTGATATGCTTAATTGATTATGCTTATGCCAATACTAGATTAGGGATAATTGTTATTGTTATTAATCCTTTGTTTTAATCGCAACGGGAGTTGGGTTTTGACGGATTTGAATAAATCAATTAAGGGTTTGAAGTTCATCACGGGAGTAGTTGAATGGATGATTAGGAAGTTAGAGTAATGTGCTTAAGGTCTTTAAATTACATGAATCCACGGAAGTAGGCTTGATTGTGATTAGAGAAGCCATTGATAACTCGGGAGAGACCATTGGTATTATTCATGGATTACTTTTCCTCTTTAATCAATTAAATTATGTGTTAGGGGTAGAACGACTATTACATTAATTGTATTCGTGGTGATGCTTGATCTTGGATGTTTTTAGCATTGATTTTTCATATTGTTTTGATTTAATCGTCTTAATTAGTTCTTTAGTTATTGATTCTCACTTATTTAAATTGGTTACTTGCTTAGTAATTGCTTGAGTCTATTTAATTAGTTGAACCTTAGTCTCTTGGGATCCGACCCTTACTTACCCGTCTAAATAGTAGTGGTCTAGTTAGGTTTATTTTTGTTAGGTACGCGACACGCCTATCATTAATGTTGTTTGATATTTCATACTCTTCTAGAGTCTAATAGTTATATAATCATGAAACATATAAATCTTACTAAAAGTGATTTCTTCTAGAAATGTAATGAGATTTATCATTTCCTCAAATTTGTCATTGTCAATAGTTGCTCCATTCCTTTTCCAAAGGTTGTTATATTTTAACTCTATTGGACTACAACGCTTCAAACGAGCTTTAGGTTCATTAGTAATCGATGTTATCCTTCTGGCACAATAATTTTAATTAGAGCATTTATAATTAGTATATGATCAATGACATTTATATCCATCTTCAAGATGGTATCATTTCAAAATATTTGAATAACATGTGGCAACTTCTATTAAATAAATCGTTAATATTTAAGTTAAAAATGTACCAAACTGACCATCAATATATTTTATTATTTATGTGCAAGGATAGAATAATGGAATAATTAATACAGTCTTCCCCTGATCCTTGCACGTAGTACATGAAATGAATCCAACAACATTTAAATCTCATCCACAAGGCATTAATTCTTTTAGGAATAAATGTATCAAACATAATAAAGTTATCCTTACAAACTTAATTGTTCTTACTCGTAACTCTTGCCCAATTATATTAATTTCTTATAAGTATGAGCATAATAAATATATTTAACAAGTAAGTTTTCCACAATGTCATCCATCTCTTGCTCAAATATATATTGTGCAATCATGTGTAATACATAGATCGTATAAATTTTGCATGAATTATATTCATCACGAAAACATGCATATATTATCTCAATCATACAATAATGTCTCATTCATTTTCGGGTATAAGAATCTAGTTATCTTTGAATCATTAATACTCACCCAAAGTGTGGTATGACTGGTATCTATAATAACCACCAAATTAAAAGACATTATGTCAACTATTCTAGTATTATTTCATGACTTTGTATTTATAAAATCACGTTATTATGTAATGGATATCTAAGCAACATGCTTTAGCTTTGTAGATCATGCACATTTCTTTGTATTATTCTTAAGGGTTTTGAGCCCTTTATAAGTTCAATCTAGGAACTTTAAGTCTATATGTGTGAATACTCTTTATAAATATAAGGAACTTCAGGCCCGCTCATCATATTCAAATTACATTCATTCCAATAATCTAACTTTAAGTAGATACATAATACTATAATTTGATAAGTCATCAATCAACATAATATATACTTTAATCACAAAGATATAAAGTTAACTAATAAAATCTAGAACTTCTAGCCCAAAAGTGGAAAAAAGTATGTAATTACAGAAAATTACTTGAAAGTTACTAGCTGTACACTACTTGTTTTCCCTGTTTTATAGGAAGCCATATGCATCTCAGGTAATAGTTATTGATATCGTCATAAACTATAATTCAACAATCAACTCTTTTCCATCTAATTAACAAAATAAATAAATATTCCCCACATTCATTTATAACTAATAATCAACCTCGCATGTGAAAAATAAGATGGATTTTAAGGTCAACTAGAATATATTAATTTAATTAGTCAATTTGATATGCAACATCATGCTTATATTAGCAATCTCACTTATAAGATTTATTAAAAACAATGCTATATATCATAAAAAAAATAACCAGATCATTCTCGTATTATTAGTTTTTTATTTTGGCATCAACTATCTTTAAACAATTATCCATTTGGTCAGTGATTATGTCGTCATTCAAGTGTAAGTAATGTCATTACTCGTAAAGTTCAAGCAGTGTTACGATCATCATTAAAGACTTCAATGCATTCTTATAAAAATAAATTAGTCCATCAAATATTATCCAAGCTCATCATAATCACTTAATAATATAATCAAAGTTAGTAGGTTGCTGGAGTAGAGCTAGACTTATAACCCAATATGTATACTACATAACAAATCAAAACTATCTAGCACTTAATATATGAATATGCCAAAAACATGTCATCTATAGTACATAGTATAAGATATAAACTTAACTTATAATTAAGTCTCAATACTCTCAAATGCCATTATTTAATTCGCAGCACATGATTCAGCATATATCACGTTATGTATAAACACTTTAGTCTTTAGAGAAAATATATTATTTCAACCTTAAAGAAAAATAAAATATTTTACCTTAAAGAAATCAAATAACAGAGCAGTTTCGTAAAAGTGAAGTGCCATTTATACGGAGTTGCTTTAGCTATGAAATGGCTCCTATGAAATAGGTTTATATTATTAGGTCAATGGTCATAGCTATCAACATAAATAATGCCCTCGATCACATACAAAGTAGTAAACCACATATTAATAACAGCATGTCGACATTTCGTCAATAATCAAATAATCGATTTATCACCAGACAAAGCAGATGAAACCACATTAATTTTCTTTAACCCTGAAATTGTCTTAGCTAGAGTACCAATTGCAAGCAAGCAAGTTAAACTCCTTATAAAGCTCAATTCATAAGTTTAGACCATTAATTTATATCACTAAAATAAATAATAGAGATACGGAGTATATACTGGTAGAATAACAAACTCTGTAAATACAAAGTAGTCGTAGACATGCAATTCTAGGGGATTAGGGAGTTTTACCTGATTATGAACAAAATATTGGATGTGTTCTTGTCATCAACTTGAACTCATTTTCCCTCACAATAAGAATTAGTATAATTGAGTACGAAGATTCTTTGAATGAGGGCTTTGCAATTGGCAAATCTCACATCACATAACTTCGTTGATATTGCTTTAGATCATGTGGGATATTTGCATCTCCAAATTCGTAATAAAAAATGGTTGTTTACATCTTTTTTTTTTTTTTTTTAAATCGGAATCATGGAAGGAATCAACAACTTCTAATTCGAGGGTAGATTTATAATCTTAATCGTCACTAAGAGCTTTGGTGCTGATAACGTGTTGTGAAATAAAGGAAAAGATGAGAGATGGAGAGAATTAATCTGTGTATCTTTATTCCATATGATAAGGTGCATATATGCATACAATATATTAGGGTTTGATTGGATAAGAATATAAACTCTAGATATAACAGAAAAAGAGAGTTGATTTGGGATATTTGAAAAAAAAAATTACTAAAAATAAAAAGGAAGAATGTAATTTTAGAATACCCAAAATAGAAACTATAAGGGTGCGTTTGGTTCGCTGGTTTCAGGAAAGGGAATGGGAATCATTCCCTTTCAACCTGTTTGTTTGCCACTTTTTCCCTCAATCATTCCCCCATTTCATTTTTCAAAATACCCCAAAACCCCTCTTCCCCATTCCCCCCCCCCACTTTCCCATTCTATTCCCCACCCACCCTAACCCTAACCCTAACACTAACACTAACACCCATATACGCCGGTGGTGGTCGGACGGCGACTGTCGGCGAGCACCGGGGAGTGGTCAGGGAGGCTCGGCGAGCACCGGGGAGTGGTCGGCGATGTGGTGCTGTGGTGGAGGAGGGAGATCGAGCGTCGGGGAGGGGGGCTGGAGCATCGGGGAGGGAGTTCGAGGTGGTGCTGTGGTCGGTGGTGGTCAGCGACCGTCGGCGAGGGGTCAGCGACCGTCGGCGAGGGGGGCGGGACTGTCGGCGAGGGAGTTCGAGCATCGGGGAGGGGGGCTGGAGCATCGGGGAGGGAGTTCGACGGTCGGCGATGGGGGCTGGATGGTCGGCGACGGTCGGGGATGGGTCGGAGACGGTCGGCAGAGTTCTGTGAGGGTTCGGCGGCGGTCGGAGCTGCGCTGTGGTGGTGGTGCTGTGGTGGAGGGAATGATTCCCTGGTTTTTGTAACAAACAACCTTCCAAATTTTCCACTTTGTCATTCCATTCCATTTCATTCACGTTGTTCATTCCATTCCGATTCTCTTCTGTGAACCAAACGACCCCTAAATGTAATTTAGGAATAGAGGGAGTAATATTATGTAAACAATACCTTTTTTTTTTTTTACCAAATAAAAAAAGTCAGAAAAATGAAGCATAAGAATGGTAAATGTGAGAGGGGCAGCAGGGAGCAGACTGATAGTAATATAGTATGTCTAAGCTAATCGGCTCAGCGGAGAGGGACAACTTAATCTTATGAAGTACGTAGTACGTCATTTAATGCTCAGATATTAAGACTGATAGTATGTCTAAGCTTATCGGCTCATTTAAACTCCTTGGTTAATTAATAAAAGTAGTTCATGAGATCACTAGTTTCAACCTAGATAAAATCGATCATATATGAAGTTTATTAAGCATTACGTAGTACATGGGAAAATTTTTATTTTATTTTACTACCATCCAAAAGCAAGTTTGTTAAAAATTGCTACTCGTGCCACTTAACACTTTCAGTTAGTAATTCCGTTAGTGAGATCCAACCACCTTTACTACCACCTTCCGGTCACCACTCCCTCCTTAGCCACCCTAAAAGTGCCTCCCCGTCAGCCCCCCCCCACAAAAAAAATAAAAAAGAATTTATTTTTTAGAAAAAAAAATAGTCCCACCCGTTAGCCACCCTCCCCCGACCAACACTCAAAGTTGCGGCCGACGCCTGCGACCCTATCCCACTCCCTTTCCCTAACCAACGCAGCCCATCCCCCTCCCCTTTCCCCTTCTTGTTGCCCCGACCGGCACCCAAAGCTGCGGTAGGCTGTGGTGGCTGGGGTCGGGGCAACAAGAAATCATCCAAACCGAAGTCAACCCAACCCAAATTCGTCCGACCTAAAATACCACGTCAAACCCGTTTTGCACCCAATTTGAATTTATCCGAACCAAACATGAACCGATTTGAAATTGATCCAACTCATATCCAACCCGGACTCGATTGACCGTGACCCGAATTTGACCCGATCCTAATTAAAGAATAGTTTATTTTAACCCGAACTTATTTGATCCGAACAGGCGTAACCCGAATAAACCCAACCCAAACTCCATCCGGTTATCCGAATTAACACCTCTAATTCACACTAATTATATTATAAACTAAGGAGGGGTATTCCTATCCAAAAAAAATAAAAAAAAAACTAAGGAGAATTGTCAGTGTACGCAGTGGCGGATTCAAGATTTTATTCACTCAGTAACCGGCATACCTATCGATCCAAGAGGTGAATTTTAATTTGTGGAGGATAATTTTGTGAAGGAAGAGGATGGTTTTGTGGAGGAGGAGGATGAATTTTGGGCTAAAGAAACTTGTCGTTATATCACACTTTTTTTTCATTCTAAAAACTAAGTCACAATTCCAATACGTAGTAATAGTTATTGATTTTGTGATGGAAGTGGTTGGTTTTGTGGAGGAAGAGGATGAATTTTGGGCTAAAGAAACTTATCGTTATATCACGCTTTTTTTTCATTCTAAAAATTAAGTCACAATTTCAATATGTAGTAATAGTTATTGATATTGCTCATATAATGAATTTAGGTTATCGTTATGGATCACATTAAATAGCTAAGATTAAATCACTTAAAGTATGATTGTGTTTAAAATTAGATGTAGTATAGATTAAGGAAAAAAAAGGTAAAACTAATCACAATGATCATTGACTAGAGTAAAAATAGAAAAACTAGTAATCAAAATTCAGAATAATTAGAATTATAGCAATTACTAATTATTCCTTAATAGTATATACTTTGATTATTTTATAATAGAAAAGAAAAAAAAATTTATAATAAAGAACAAATGAAGAGAAAAAATCATACAAATGAATCCATAATGGTCTATAAATCTTATAATGCTACTTATTTAAATTGTCAAGTTAATAATTGTCAAATTAATCTTACAATGCTACTTATATAAATTAGTGTTTTCAAAATGACAAGAATACCTGCAAATAAAATCAAAACAAATCAAATTAGTGTTTTATTATTATTTTCATTTTTTTAAAATTTTATTATAACCAACAAATAAATTCAATCAAAACAAATCTTAATTTTTTTATTGACATAAAAAAATTCATAACATATCTAATCTATATGTATATCTATACTTTAGTATTTAAAAAGACAAACCACAATCACCTATAACACACATGTCATCATAATTCACCCATATGCCACACCTTATGCATCCATTAATATTTCTTCTTTATACTCCCTTTTAAAGTTAAAGATAAAATAAAATGTTATTGAATGCTAAAAGTCTTTTTGCGAATTTGAGTAAGAAAATGGAGTGTTTCATTTTCACTATATATAAAAAAAAGGTGTATTCCTCTCTATACCTTTTAATGTAAAATTAAAATAACAAATTATTTAATGTTAAAATCTTTATGTATTCCTAACTTGCAAATTATAAGTAAAAAATTAAGCAAATTATGACAAAAAATCACATACATATACAACACAAATAAGCAACACATTTCAAGAAAAATAAATTGAGCTACAACCCGTTCGTTGAACGGGCCAAAATGCTACATATTTAATAGAATTGATATGTATTTGAGTATCATTCATAGAGATATAAACCCTAATCATTAAACCCGACTGTTTTGAACTGATTTGAAAAATAACCGAATCGTTGAAAACTTATAAAATGATACGGAAAGTATGCCAATTAGAGGGGATTTCTTCAATCATTTGGTTGCAAACTATATAAGCTACCATTAAAAACAAAATAATATAAACGTATTGTTCAATAGATGAGTATAAGGTTTTGGAGTGTAAAGGGGAGGCTTGAACAAGCTGACAATCCCCGAAAAAACAAAAGCAAAGCCTACCAGTTGGAGGTAGAAGGTGTTAAGGGTTCGATGCATTGCTTCTAATCGGAAGTGAACTGCTTGCTCCTCGAAATCAATGTAGCCAAAGCAATATTTCACCATTGGGTTGGCTAGGTTATGGTTTGATGGTCTTGAGGAGAGAGAAAGTAATTGGAGAAAAAAAGGGAGAAAAGAAAGGAAAGGTGTCGGCACGTGACATTCAAACACCCTCTTATGGTATGTGACTACGGGTTAGCTAGTTACGAGTGCACCAACAATTGTCGGCAAACACCATAAACTAGAGAAGCTGCTTTGAATGCCCACAAATCAGCCCCAAAATTGCAAACTTTTCACATCTAGTGGTCGTTGGTTTCGGTGGTTTCGACTGGTGGCTGTGTAGAGGAATTGGTTTCGGTTGGTGGGCTGAGTTAGGGAGGTGGTTTCAGCGGTGGGTCTACCGGAGAGATCGAGGGTGGCCATTGGTTTTTTTCTTTTTTTTAATTTTATTTTTAAATAATTTGTTTTATTATTTTTTGATTATTTTTAAAATTGTTTTTTGGATTAGACCAATCACGCGATGACACGTGTGAAAATAATCTCAAAGTCACAAATGATAACCTGTCTAGCTGGTTTCAAGTCGCTTGGGACCATTGGAAGCGGATTGTATACAAAGGTTTGATTATTTAAGGGGGTTACTAAATGCCACAATAGAATTACTTATGTTGCGGTATTAAATGACGCATCTGCCCTTACTTGTTTTTTTGGTAAATTTGTTATTTGTTTAAGCCCATAAATTTACTAATTTTCGTTGTAAAAAAAAAAAAATTACTAATTTTTTTAATCAATGAATTTTACTAATTAAATTAATTGTATTTTGTTATTTTTAATAATTATTAAAAGTTAATTAGTATAAATTAAACGATTTGCTTAAAAAAAAATTTAATGGTACCCGGTCGCATGCTACATGCGACTACACCACGGTGTGGTCGCATATTGCGGTGTAGTCGCATATTGCATGCGACTATACCGCGGTGTAGTCGCATATAGCATGCGACCGGGTACAACGAAAATTAAAAAAAAAGTCCGACATATACTTGACTCGACGACGTCGAAGGTTTGTCGTCCCCACCAAGTGCCTCCGATATGAACGAAGACAATCGTCGACTCATTTTATTGGACGGAAAGTACGATGTTAGTGGTCAACCGTTGTGGGATCGGTCAAGTTTGTTGTTAAGGTGGAGTCGTGGTGGTGGACAGTCAAGGTGGGTGGTGGCATGGGTGGCGGAGCTGATAGTCAATGTGGAGCTAAGGCTTGAGTATGGTCAAGGTAGGACAAAGTTAGTAGTTAGTAATGGTTGGATTGTTATGTTATTTTCAAAATAATAAGGGGTATAAAAGTCTTTTAATACTATAGTTTGAGTAATTTCATTGTGGCAAATAGCAATTCACTAAGAAAACAGTGAAGATTAGAACGAAGACGTACCACAACAACAGTAATCAAAAGAGAAGAAAATTCTGAGTTTTTCAGCCAATCTAAAGAGAAGAAATTTTCTAAAAAGAAAGTCTCTATCACAAAACAATATGGAGTACATCACATTTCATTAATTTACTCAAATGCAGTTTATTTCAATGTGAAGCTAGGCAGAATTTTTAGTGAAGTTTATTAGAAACCTGTCGTAGAAAATTAGAAATCACTAATCAATACATAAGAGAAATGTTTCTAAGAAAAATAATGTAGTAAATGAAGCCTTTTATATTATGAAAATATATATGGTTTGCCCATTATTCT
Organism: Chenopodium quinoa; assembly: GCF_001683475.1. NCBI lineage: Eukaryota > Viridiplantae > Streptophyta > Magnoliopsida > Caryophyllales > Amaranthaceae > Chenopodium > Chenopodium quinoa. The sequence continues at coordinate 3,419,656 of NW_018745523.1, read as the reverse complement.
CTAACACTAAAGAGTTGGTAGTTACTTATTCTACAAAAGCTTCAATGATAGATGGTATTCCAGGGTTACTGAGTAGTCTGTAACGAGGAAATCCTGCAGTTTGTAGCAAAGATTTGTATTCAGGCTCTGTCCTTTCCTTACCCCCGCCAGTATGCGCGATCATTATTAAGTCTGATGCAAGTAATATGCCTTCCATTGACTCTTCCCCCTCTTTGTGAAGTATTAATTCAAACAATATCAGCTTTCCTGTCTTTTCTGGTACTGCTTTTTGACAGTTCTTCAGGATCTTTACACAATCTTCATCGTTCCAATCATGAAGAATTGACTGCAACACCAGAATGACAGAATAGAGATAGTTAAACGTACTTGATAATGAAGCTATTCATAAATACATCCAATTAAATGTTTTGAGATTATATGAATTTCTACAGATAAGCACACCCGAATCAGTAAATGCTCACCTGTCAGGTACACTGAGCATCTGCTGATTCTGCTACCAAACAAATAAAAAAAGGCAGCAATTTGGGTGATTCACAAGCGCCATTTCAACAGCAATTAATAGAATGAACAACATACTCTTAGATTTATTTAATTTAGTTTGTAGAAGTCTGTAATTTTGTATTGATGTCATAAAGTGAAACTGATGTAGAACAGCTACTACTTTGGATTGGACAAATATATTGCATTGGAAGCAGGACCGTGAGTCTTCTCAAACACTATTCAATCCTCAAATTATAGAAAAAATACATATTGTTATACAAATATGGAGTAGTTTTAGTTACTTACCTTCAAGATTGCAACATCAGCATCAGGAATGGCCTCAAACATATTACCTTCAACATGAGCAACTCCATCATACTTGGGAGCAATGGCAATAACATGAGGCAGATCAAAGTTGATGCCTTTGATATTAGGAAAGGCCTTCACAACCTCATTTACAGCTGCACCAGTTCCCCCTCCTACATCTACAACCGATTTAACATCTGCAAATACATCTTTATACAGTGACGTGATAGCCCTGAACCCAATCTTTGCTGTACATGCCAACCCATCATGGAACACCCTATTAACTTCTTGATCTCTAGATAAAAATTCCCAAATATGATGTCCATGAGCCATCTCAAATGCTATTCCACCCTCTTTGATGGCAGAGCTGAGATGGTGCATCGCGGCTAATAATTGAGGATGATTCTGCATAAGAATCATAGGAGCATAGCTTATATCATCATCATCATGTCGTAACAGTAGCCTAGAGGCTGGTGTTAACCAATAAAGGGTGTCATCTTCATTGAATTCGGTGGGGTTAACATTAACAGTGGTGAAGATGTCTCTATGAACCAAAATCTGCATGACACGTTTCAGGCACCTGAAGTTGGGAGGGTGGGATTTTAAATGGGCACATATTTCAGATACACTGATTGGATGGCCATGGGCATGGATGATGTCAGCAATGCCAAGATCCACAATACATTTAAGTGCCATGGAATCCACAAATGCAAAAGTAATTCTGACTAATGTCTCCAGAGGTCCTTCGCCTACAACAGGATTATGCTCCTGGGACATATTCTCCTACAGTCTGAAAGGAATTATAAATACCTTATTTCGTTTTCACAAAACTCAATATCCATCAACTAAATTCGTACTATCATAAAACTCAGCAAAATTTGTTTTCAAGTTTGAAGCACACAAGTTACTTCCTCTTTAACAAAATTTACGTAGTATTTAAGATAAGCACAGAAGTTACTAGTTAGCTTAAATGTGCCAGTATATAACATTTTACAAGACGTAACCTATTAATTAGTAAAGACTTTCAAACTTTCATTTAATTCTAATATCTGTACTAATTTTGCGTAGACCGTCCAGTAACTACACCTGACAGGCTGACATAATCAGGTTTTTGATTTCTTTCCAAGATAATGCAAACTGAAGAACCTCGTTTTGAGTTCATTTATTCTTCTATCTAAAATTGAGAGTTTCAGTGATGTCTAAAAACACTTAAAACATATTCACAGGTTTCATGGGTGACACACCGCTGAACTTAGCAAGCAATCTGAGGTTAAAATATGTTTTCTACTTGGTAAACAAACCAGAGTGGTAAGGAACTAACCAGGGTAGTAAATACTTTGTCTATTGTTACAATAAACCTGCTTCACTTTCCCTTCTGCTGTAAACATGGGTGTAGGCATGCAGCTCCTGTAAATATCTCCAACAATGCTATAATGCTATCTCTAGTGATTGAACTCGCTAGAAATATGAGAATTAATTCATCTCCAAGTACAACACACAGAAGAGCCCGTTAGCCTTTTGCTCCCCAATCTCCATACATCTGTCAACACAAAACTACTTCAACAATGTTTGCCACACCGCAAAAAAAACTGAATACAAAGATAGCAGGAATCTTTCATATCAATTCTCGAGGGCTAATCCTCAAAAACCTATATGTCATGACTTCATTCATCAAAGATTCTACTTATAATTAGCTTTTAGCAAATTAATTTTTACATAATCAGCTAATCAATAGGAGGCTATGGGTCACTGAAGAGTTGCCAACTGGAAATTAAACAAGAAGAATTTGGTTATAAAGCACTGAAATTCTCAGTACAACCTTGGACCATGTTAGCATGTAAAAGTAGAGCAAAATGACAAAAATGAAGTCTTGAATTGGAAGACAGTGCTCATTATATTTAATCCCACTTGACTTGATGTAGGCCAGCCAAGGAAAGTCACACTTCAAAGGCTAGGAAGATGGACTACAAGAAAAAGGTAAAAGCAAGCCGAGGCAAGCTAAAAATATACTTCGTATATTTTTCTTTTTTTGAATGTCTGCAATGAAAGGGTCTGCATTTCAACTTCAATGACACAGAATTAAAGCTTGTGTCCCCTATATGTGTCAAAACTATCTGCTTATGTAAATTTCAAATAAATTATGTTACTGGTTAACATATCTTTACCTTAAATCAGTAACCGGCACAATATCAGCCAATAAGAGAAGATTCTCCTTATAATCGAATATTAATGTTGCTGTAGAAATTTCAAATTAAATGCCATTATACTAAACAGCAAGAAGGTAACAATATTGGCAAGTGCTACCAGTAATCCTCGCATGTGCATTTTCCATCCTTGAAACAATGAAATCTTCGGGTATCTCTGACAGTTATCTCCCTTCCGGTGACTGCAGAAATAAGCTTTATAGCATTATGACAATCACCACATATTCTTAGGTTCTTTCCTACAAGGATAGGATCTCCGTCTTTAGTTGACAGAAGCCCAAATGCAACTGCTAGTTTCTCACTGTGATGAACCAACATCCTCTCCTTTACTGCATCTCCTGCTCCATCGTCCTTCACCAATGCCCATCGTAGATCTGGCACATAACCAGCATGCTTTATCCTTAATAGTATCTCCTCTAAGTAATCATATATTTCTCTTATCATAGGGTGTGAAGCATCTTCAGCAACAAAAGTGTGAATCTTTTTGTCTATTTCAATCCAACTACAACCTGGTTTCTTTCTAAGATTTTTGTCTCGCATAAGCTTCCTGACCTTTGCATAATCCTCCCATCTTTCAGCATCAGCATACATGTTTGCTAGCATGACATATGGAGTAGAATTTGAAGGATCCATCAGAAGGTATTGATTGGCCGCCTTAATAGCTAAGTTGATGTTGCCATACTTTCTGGAGGCCCCAAGCAAAGCTGCCCAGCCAATAGAACCTGGGTTATACGGCATTGACTCAATCAGCTGCTCAGCTTCACGTAGTTTCCCAGCCCGACCCAGCATGTCAATCATGCAAGAGTAATGCTCTGCTTCAGGAACAATCCCATATTTCTCCTTCATCATGTCAAAATATTTCTGGCCTTCCTCCACTTTCCCTGTATGTGCACATGCTGAAAGAACAGATATGAAGGTTATATTCGTAGGTGTATAATCAGTTTCAAGCATCCAATTGAAAAGCTGCAATGCATCGCTCCCAAACCCATGCTGAGCATAACCATCAATTATGGTGTTTATAGAGACAACATTATGCTCTGGCATCTTATCAAACAACCGCCTTGCATCATATAGATTTCCACATTTTGCATACATTGCTACCAAAGCATTGTTTACAGCTATTCGATTTGATGGTATGTCAGACTTCAAAGCTAATGAGTGAATCTGTTTTCCATGAGAAGGGGAACGCGAGGTTGAGCATGCGCTAATGACACAAACAAAGCTGCAATCATCTGGGTGATGACCAATTCGCAGCATGTCTCTAAAACACGCAACAGCCTCTTCAGATAATTCATCAAACTGAGAATATCCAGAGATCATAGTGTTCCACAGAACCAAATCAGGCTCTGGAATTTCCTCAAATATTCTCCTGCATTCCGACATACTCCCCCCACATTTAGAATATAAGTCAATCAGCCCACTCCCAACATGTGGGTTCGAACAAAAGCCCATTTTGATCAGCTGAGCATGAAACTGAAGACCACCAAACCGATCCTCTAAGCTCGTAAATGCAGTCAGTACACTAGCTAAAGTATACATATCAACATACATATTCCTCTTCACCATCTCCTGAAACATCTCAAGAGCTTTCTTTCCTTCCTTATGCTGTCCATGCGCAACGATCATAGCATTCCACGAAACCTCGTCTTCCCTCCCACTCATCTCACAAAACACCCTCTTAGCCTCTTCCAAAAACCCATTTTTACTATAACAACTAACAAGAGAATTATTAACAGACGCATAAAAAGCAGCATACCCTCCTTTAACAACCAAACAATGCAACCCTCTAATCAATAAAACATCATTACACGAAGCCGAAATCATGGAAGACAAACTAAACCCATCCATTTCAACACCCATCTCCCTAATTCTATCAAAAAGTCTAAATGCAGACCATGTATCCCCTCGTTCAGCATAAGCAGCAATAAGGGTATTAAAAGACACAATATCTGGTTCAGGAATTTCGTCGAACAGTTGGTGGGCAATCCTGGTTTGACCCTCTTTTACATATGCAGCAATAATTGCATTGTAGGAGAAGACATTTGGGTATGGTATAGCGTCGAAAACGTTGCGCGCTGCAGAAATGCGTCGGCATTTTGAGTAAAGAATGATGAAGTGATTGGAAAGATAGATTGAAGGTGGGATTATAGATTTTATATAAAGGGTATGAAGAGATTTGCCTGTTAATAGATTTCTTTGAGCAATGCATGATTTTAGAAGTTGGCAAAAGTTGTAGAGATTATTCAATGAACTTTGGTTCATCAAGGAATTAAATTTGATTAATGTTGAAGATAGCAGTAGTTATATAGTTAAGGTATTTTTAAAAACTAACATGTGTATGTTTTGAAATTGAGTTGCTTTTTGTAAACTCTCAAAGTCAACAAACATTGACTCATTGAGATATCAAGATTACGAAGAGCTATCAAGACCTATCACGAGACGGGTTAATAAAGTTGGCCGATTTCAGGGTTTCAAGCCAAAAATATTTTTGGGCCAAAATTTTTATGCTTAAAGTTTAAATCTGTTATTTTAAGTCAAAAAGAGCACGATTTTCAATTTATTTTAGTATGATTAAAAGAATAACTAAAATAATAAATTTTAAGATGTCCAAAAGTGAAAAAAATAATAATAATTGGAGGTGGGTTGGCTCGAGCCTTGACTTTGGCCCCGATAATTTTTTTCCAGAGCAATTTTTGAGCTAGGCTAGTTTAGACATGCATGATCAACTCTCTTTGGTTACTTGGTTGTATTGAAAACTCATGTGCATGGTATTAAAAAAAGGAAAATGCTATACATAGCCCTAAGGGCTACATATAAGCATTTAATTTACTCTTGAAAATTGTTTAAATTTAGAAAATCATGACAAAAACACACTAATTACACCGATTTGCGCGTGTTTTTGTCATGAATTCCTAACTTTATAAATTTTCCAAGAGTAAATTCAATGCTTATATATAGCCCTAAGGGCTATGTATAGCATTACCCTAAATATACATTCATTACACCGATTTACTCGTAAATTGTTAATAAATTCCCAACTTAATACTAAAAATGGAATATATTAAATGCTTATATGCAGCCCTTAGCCCTAAGGAATGCATATAGCATTACCCAAAAAAAAAATTGAGAAAAAAGGGAGGGAAGGGAAAGTGAGTAATACAATTTTCTTTGTGTGAGAAAAGACATATAGCAAAATGAAAGGGAAAGAAAATTTCCTTAAATTTCCTTTTAATAAACCAATCATCTCCTTTGTTAGAGAGATTTATGAAAATCATCGATCAAACTTTAATTCGAGCCAAAAAATATACTACGTATATAAAAATTTGAGACTAACAAAAGTTAACACGCCTTCCATTTCACAAGATAACAATAACATTGTATAATTTCCAAGAAAGCTTATTTTATGGAAATTCAAATTTAATAAAATCTATCTTGAGTAAAGATTAAAGAAAAGAATGAGATTGCGGACATTACATTCACTAACACTTTGTTTGGATAGAAAGAAATGGAAGGAAAAGAAGAAAAGAGAAAGGGAGGGAGACAAATTTCTTGTTTGGGTAAAAGATTGGGGGAAGGAACGGGAAACAGAGGGATAATGGAGCTCACCTCCCCCTCCCTTTCTCTTTTAATAAGCATAATCCTTCCAAATTTGAAGAAATTTGGGGAGAAGATGGAGCTCACCTCCCCCTCCCTTTCTTTCCCCTTTCCTTCCTCCTTTTCCCCTCCCCTCCCCTTCCTTTCCTTCCTTCTTTGCTATCCAAACAAAGCGTAAGAGAGGGAAAGGAAATGACATTTAAAATTGTCCATTCACTCAAGTAATTCATAAGCCAAAGCCACCAAGTATGCCGCCAAGGAAACTGCACAAATTCACACCAAAATATAATGTTAAAATGCACATATAGGATTAGCCGTTTAGGACATTCTAGCCATATATATATACATATATATTGTGCTACATAAAATATATGTTTACTTGAGGTACAATATAAACTAATCTTTCTATCTTTTTTATCATCATTTATTCCAAGTGATAGATGATAGAAGGATCCTTAAGTCATGTATGATTTATTAAGTAAAATCATCGTTCTTATAATAGGTAAACATTAAATTGACTAAGATAGCCTAAACACTAATAAGTCAATAACGTGATATATCTCTTTTACATGATGTGCTCAAAATATTTGTCTATTTACCTTTTAAAATAGCAGAATTTTAGACATAAAACTATGTCTTGGGAAAATAGGATGGAGGTAATGGGAATTTTTTAAAATTTAGATATATTTTAAAATACTGAAGTGTACAAATTAAAAATTAATGCAAATTATGCTTTCATAAATCAATGCATGTGCCTCTAGAGATAACTAAAGCATGTTGTTGATATTTTCTTGAGATATATATATATAACTTTAAGCAATAATAATGCAAATAATAAAATAGATTAGCCAAGTGCATAATTAATTTAATTACACAAGCAATTACCAGAGGGCGCTAAAACCTTCACTTCCAAAACCAGTGGCTCCGATCCCTCCAATGGCGGCGGCACTGCCAGTTAGTCCACCGGTACCATTATTCCCCATCATCTCAAGCATCATCTTCACCGTATTCGCGACTGTCGAAGTCGTGCCACCATTTTGAGGCCCATTAATTATGTTACTATTGTAACTTGGGTAAGGATTACCACAATAATTAGGACTTATTCCAGGCATTGTTCCTGTAACTCCTAACATACTCATGTAATATTGTTGCATCACTTGAGCCTGAGCCTGAGCTTGCGCCACCTGAAGTTGATCACTCATCAAATGATGTTGAAAACTAGCAAGATAATTATTGTAAAACTCTTGTTGGCTATTAATAAATAAATTATTATTATTATTATTATTATTAGGAAAAGTGTAATTATTAATATTAGCAGTATTAGTGTTAATAGTAGTAGAAGAACCCTCCAATCCTTGAGAATTATTTTGAGTAGTAGAGTTAAAAGATATATTAGGGTACATCTTTTTTAGCTCTTGTTTGATTTGTTTCAATATTTCTGGAGGAAATCCCTCAGTTTTCTCTAGTTTTTCTACGGCTTCAACAATCGATTTGATTGTTGCATCGTCGTTGGTTTGTTTGGTTGTTGAGGAATGGGGAGGGGTAGAAAAAGATGATGGTCCATATGATGGAGTAGTTGAAGGAGTGGCCGAGGAGGAGGAGGAGGATGAGGCGGCGAAGCCGTATGGGGGTGGAAAATTGTTAGAGAAAGGGAACCCTGTGAATCCTGCCATTGGTATATGCACAATTATTATTACAAGGTTTGAAGAGATTAATATATGTTTAGAGTGTTTGAATATGTAAACGTTTGAAATTGTAATTTAGTTGTTGTAATTTTATTTGATGGAAAAGTGGGAAGACTTGCATGAAAGTCAAGTTGACTTTTTTGTGTAATGTGATCGTGGAGGATGTTGACTTTGTGGCAACAATTATTTAATGATAGAGAATACTAATAATAGATTGTAGAGCTATTTGGTGGGATGCATTATAAATATTGTGAATATAAATTACTCAATTTGGAGTTTTATGTGATAAACTATTGTTCACCTTTACATGGTCGTTCTTGACTTTTATGAGCCTTAGGCAAAATAAGAATTAGGGTCTTTTATCAAAATGACTAATTTTACAAAATTATTTACCAAAACGGCTAATTATAAATATTAATTCCCAAATTAGCTAGTTTATTAACTTGGGAGGAATTTATCTATTTCTTATATTCCTTTGAACCGGTTTGGTTCACTTTATAGATTTTTTTAAAAATAAAATCAGAATTTTTTTTTAAAAAAAGGCTCATAAAAGAAGCTTATCTGTTTTCCCAAAGAAAAACAAAAAACCAAAAACCTTTTTTAAAAACACATATATATAGAAATATACCAAGGTCTGAAGGCCCAAAGTTTCTAATGCATTTACAGGAGAAAAAGGTGCATTACAATAAGATAAAAGTCTAAAATTTAGAAAGCAAGTAGAAACAATCAAGTCTTGAATATAAACAACTAGAGTTATATAATTATTAAACATAGAATCATTTTATTTGCTCAAGAAACCGCGAACATCAAAGCTTCTTTTAAAAGATTGAAGATATGGCATTAAGGCACCTGCGGGCAGGGGGGGTTCGAGTCCGTTGGCAGCCTCCTAATGAAGGCTGGGTGAAGCTTAATGTTGACGGGGGTGTGTGTGATGGGCTAGGGTCTTGTGTAGGGGTGGTGGTTCGTGATTGCAGGGGGAGGTGCAGTTCGCTGCTGCGCGTGTGACAGAGGATCGATGGCAGCCATTGATTGCTGAAGCAAAGGCTCTGTTCTTTGGCTTGCAAACTGTTGTTAATACCGGCTTTCAAAGGGTAGTGGTGGAGAGTGATTGTCTTGGGCTCATCAATGCGATCGTATCACAAGATGTTGAGAGGAGTGATTTTTATCTGATCTTGGATGATATTTATCATATGAGTGGTTTTCTTGAGTCGGTTTCGTGGTCTTTTGTTCGTAGGGAGGGTAATACCGTAATAAAGTAGCTCATGAGCTAGCTCATTGCTTGCCATGGAGTGTAGGTAGTAAGGTTTGGTTATCGAATTTTCCGTCTTGTATTGTTAATTCATTGAAATTTGATCTACCTATGGATGAAAATTAACGCTCTTTGAGCGTTTTCCCTAAAAAAAAAAATAGCTAGTTTGAAAATTAAATTTTATAATTACCGTTTTAGTAAATACTTTTGTCAAATTAGTCTTTCGGTAAAAGATCCTAAGAATTAAGGCATCAAAAAAACGTATTTTAAAATAATGTAACATATATAATGGGCCTTAGTTTAATAAGTTAGTGCGTGGGATCAATTTGTTTAAACGAATTTCAAAGAAAAAAATTATTAATATATATCTTATTAATAAGTATTATCTCAATTTCTTTAAGCATAATAAATGGAACCGTTATCTCATTTTAAATATGGAACAGTTGTACTCTATAGGGCGTGTTCGGTAAATTATAGCTGTGAAGGTAGCTGTAGCTGTGTAGGTAGCTGTTAGCTGTCAACAAACTGTTAGCTGTGAAGATAAATAATTTAGATATGAGTGTTCGGTAAAGTAGTGGTTGACTAGCTGTTAAATATAAAAATTAATTTTTTATTTTTAAAACTATAGATTAAATTTTCAACAGCTACCTGAAAAGCTACCTCTAATTTCAAAAGCTAATGTTTCTAACTTTTCAGAAAAGCTACCTCCACTACTAAAAGCTACCCTAACCACTACTTTGCCAAACACTCACATTTTTTGTTGAGTAGTGGTTTAACTTGGTCAAACCACTAAAAGCTACCTAAAAGCTACTCAAAAGCTAACGCTCGCCTTAATTAACTATGAGATTATAATAAGAAATAAGGTAGTTAATCTTTAAAAATAAAATGCTAACAATATCCTAACATTTTTTTTTGAAAGCATATATATCGTAACTTATTAACATGAGTATAAGTTTTATGTGTTAATTATTTAGTTTACCTTACAAAATTGAAATGCTATCAACATAAACTTAATAATTATGAATTTATGAGCATAAGTTTCAAATGTTTTAACAAGTAAATAAATGGAGAAAAATAACAGTAATAGGTTAAAAACTATATATCACTTAGCATTATTAATGGCACAAGACCTCTAAATTGTTTAAAACGACCCTGATAGCAGCAATACAACTACATCCAACAAGAAGTTGATGATTTAGTTGTATCATATAAATCCTCCATGAAATCATCATAACCCGAAACATGATACTTCCTAGTAACAAGAGAGTAGAACACGATACCGTTTCTTCGAAGCCTGGAGAGGTATATTCGATTCCTTATCGTGTGATCTCTCGATAGTATTGAAAAAGATGACAGTCGACTAATGATGTTAGGGCCTATTATTGTGTATAGTGTATAGTTATCGGGCCTATTTCATGTGCCCTAATTTATGTGCTAGGTTGTATATATACGCTTGCCTTACTCTAATGAAAACCACGGAAAAATATTTTCGTGACATGGTATCGGAGCTAATACAACTCTAAGAACCCTAACTTTTTTTTCCTATTCTTCTCTACTCTGCTCGCTCTAATCTTCTCTGTTTATTCTCTAATCTACAATGGTGGACGAATCAAAAATCGATCCTTCATCTCCCTATTACCTTGGGTCAGGTGATCTGATAGATATTATATTTAGGATAATATTTGTCGCAGATTAGGATATATTAAATGTATCTTTTGTATGTTTATCGTATCTAGGATTCCTAACGTGATTAGGCCTAGCATTGTAAACTCTATATATTTGATCAATGGTACACACTCCAGATTGAGGAGTTTTCCCGAAATCTAACATGGTATCACAGCTTAGGTTTTAGATCTCAATTTTATTTTATTTTTCCAATTATTGGATTTTTTTTTGGTTTCTTGGGACTTTGCCTACATCAACTTCCGCATCTTTATTTTATTGTTCTCTGCTTTTTTGTTCTCTGTGATTTCGGTTTCTTTGTTTTACCTTTTTGGTTTGTTCCCTGCCATATTGAGTTATCATGGCAAAGGATGATGACTCTACTCCTCCACCTCCCCCTACGTCAGAGTTTCACCCCGCTTTAGCAGTGAACAACATCAAGAATGCAATACCCCTCGTTCTTGACTATGAGAAAGTTCAATACTCCAATTGGGTGGAGTTATTTGAGAATCATGCTTGTGCGTATAATGTGTTAGACCACATAGACCCGACTGTTTCCCGGCCGACGGATGTTTCGGCTGCCTTGTGGAAGCGATTAGATGCAATTGTTAAACAGTGGATATACGGCACAATCTCAACCGATCTTCTCAACACGATTTTGGCTCCAAAATCAACTGCTCAGAACCTTTGGGATCGCATTAGAGAAATTTTTCAAGATAACAAAAACACTAGGGTCGTGTATCTTGAAAATCAGTTTAATTTGCTTCACATTAGCAATTTCTCTAATGTCACTGCTTATTGTCAACAACTTAAGAGTATCGCAGATCAATTAGCAAATATTGATCAACCGGTTTCGGAGCAGAAGATGGTAATTCGACTTGTCTCCGGCCTCACAAACTCTGACTTTGACACCGTGGCAACGATGATTCAGCAAACCGACCCGTTACCCTCTTTCAATTCTGCCAGGTCGAGGCTTCTTCTTGAGGAGTCCCGCCGCACTAATGACCAGGGTCAATCGGCACAATCTTCTTTTGTCGCCCAGCAGGAGACCGCACCGTCCTCAGGCTACAACAACCAGCAGCAGCCGCCATTTCAGGGTGTTCGTGGCTCCGGCGGCCGCGGACGTGGAGGCAGAACTGGTGCCAAAGGGGGTGGGGGAAAAGGTCGAGGAAAAGGGCGAGGGAATTCCTCAAACAAAATGCCCAGCAACAATACCTCACAACAGCAGCCCGACCCAACTCAACAACAACAGTGGCCCAATCCACCGTTTTGGCCAGGCTATCAGGCCCATCCATGGCAGCCTCAACAATGGCCTGGATCTTGGGCCACCCCTCCATGCCCATATCCATCTATCCCTGGCCCAATTGGGCAACCCTTGCGGCAATCATCCCCTAGTGGGCCTTCACTCACTTCTGGCCCATCTCAGCAAGCATATATGGCTAGTCCATCACCATATGGACGACTTTACACTCCCATGGAGCTTGGTTCGGCCTATTCAACCATGACTTTGCCTAATCCGGACAACGGATGGTATATGGACTCGGGTGCTACATCTCATATGACTCATAACTCAGGTACTCTCATGCCCCTATTTAATTTAAGCACTAAAAATAATATTTTAGTTGGCAACGGACACCGCATTCCTATTACGGGTTATGGTCATACTACCCTCCCAAACAATAAATTAATCCTTCGTGATGTTCTCTTAGCCCCTCAAATCATTAAATTCTTAATTTCAATTCGCAAATTTACTTCTGATAATAATGTTTCTATTGAATTTGACCCTTATGGCTTTTCTGTGAAGGACCTTCAAACGGGGAGGATAGTAACGAGATGCACTAGCGAGGGAGACCTATATCCAGTCACCACCACCACCATCCCATCATCATGTCTTGCCTCTACACTTATGGTCACTACCCTAACCACTTGGCATAGTCGCTTGGGTCACACTGGAGCTAGTTCTTTTAATTTTCTAAGGAGCAATAATTTAATTCATTGTAATAAGGAGTCAATCTCCAATTTTTGCAATTCTTGTTAATTAGGAAAGCATGTTAGACAACCCTTTTATGATTCTACTAGTCATACTACTTGTGCTTTTGATATTATTCATGCCGATTTGTGGACTTCCCAAATTCGCAGTATTAATGGTCATAAATATTATTTAGTTCTCATTGATGATTTTACTCACTTTGTTTGGACTATTCCTCTTGCTTACAAATCTCAAGCTTTTCCTACTTTTGTTGATTTTAGTAAATATGTGCAAACTCAATTTGAACGGCCCATTAAAGCCTTTCAAAGTACCATGGCCGAGAATTTGACAATGATTCATTTAAAAAGCAATGCTTAGATATTGGAATGGTGTTTAGGTTCTCTTGCCCTCACACCTCTTCACAAAATGGAAAAGCTGAACGCATGATTAGAACCATTAACAATGTCAAACGCACACTCCTTTTTCATGCTTCCCTACCACCAAACTTTTGGGTTTATGCTCTTGAGACCGCTACCTATCTCATAAATATTTTACCAACCAAAGCTCTCAAAAACATAACCCCAACTCAAGCGTTATTTAGGAAACAACCGTCATATGATCACTTACGGGTGTTTGGGTGCCTTTGTTTTCCTAATTTGTCCGCTACCGCTCCTAATAAATTAGCTCCTCGCTCCGCTCCATGTGTCTTCTTAGGATATCCATCCAATCATCGTGGCTATAGATGTCTAGATCTTTCATCAAACAAATTATTTTGTCAAGGCATGTCACCTTTGATGAATCCACATTCCCGTACTCAAACTTGGGTAATTTTTGGATTGGGGACTATGATTTTTTGGGCCATGATGAAGCCTCTCCACTTCTCACACATATGTTGATGCGGCATTTCCACAAGCCCAACACTCCAGCCCATCAACCAAGCCCAACCCCAAGTCCCCCTCCCTCCCCGCACTCCCCTCCCTCACCTCAGCAGTGCAGTCCGCGGGTAGCCTGCGGTTCCCCAGCCACTACCGCGCCCAACCCGCGGACACCCCTGCCTACACCCGCTGCTGGTGGCAGCCCTGCCATGCCCCTATCGCGCGACCAGCAGCGCTCCCCACCTTGTCGCACCCCGCAACCCACATACACCCCTCCCCCAGCCCGGGGAATTCCCCCCATTCAACCCACCCGCCCACCACCACCCTCCCCACGTGTTACTCGTAGCCAACAAGGCATATTTAAGCCTGTTTCGGGTGAAAACAATGGGACCTTGCCGAAGGTCCGCTGAAACGGAGAAGACTGGATTCGGTCCAAGTTATGTTGGGCCGGAGGTTTCCTGCACAGTAAACACACGTAAACTAGCCTCGGGGGTGTTGCCGAGGAAGGCCCCTCCGATGCTAAAGTCAGTACAATGTGTAGAAAGAACACTATGCAAGAGAATTAGTTGCTTGAGGCTTTGCTTGAATATATGAGAATATATGAGAATCTATGAATGAATGAATCTGTGAATGAATATTGATGGCTTTTATACCTCTTCATACATGGAGAGGTTGGGCCTTAGCCCAATTGGCTTGCTTTGAGGGCTGACCTTTGACTTTAGCACAATTGGAGAGTTGAACCTTGACCTTGGGCTTTTAATTGGATCATTTAATGCCTAGGCCCAATTGGACTAAATTGGACCCAAACAACTTGCCCCCCAAACCCGATTTGGAAGGATGACGGGTCGGGTTTGATTTAATTCAGAAAAGGAGGGAAGTAAATGATTTAATTAATCCAAAAATTTGAATTTAAACCGTAATTAATGAGATAACCACGGTGAAGGCGGATGATTGTGGAAGTTGGACGGATAATGGGCAATTTAATCGCAAGATCATGTGTTTAACGGTTACTTAAGTGGGGTATTTAAGAGAAATTGAAACGCGGACTCCCCGTATCCCATTCCTGGAGATATAAACAGAGGCGCGTCATCTCTCCTCACTTATTCACCAACACAAACCCAGAATTCTCGAGAGAAACCAAGAACCCGCATCAAAACTTCGCAAATTCCCCGAGCATTAAGCTTAGAAACTGAGACTTGCCACTACAAACTCGTAAATCGGCAACTTTCGCTTCAGATTAAGGTAAATTCCTTTGATTTCAGTTTATTTTTCTTCGAATTCGAACTCCTTCCCTTTTTTTCGACTTTTTTCTTCGAAATAATCAATGGCAAGAGGAGTTAGAGGTAGAGCCCGTGCTCCAAGAAGAGCAAGGCCGATTCCCGATCCTAGGAACAGGATTGGGACCTGGAATGGACAAAGGCCAGAGTCTGACCCTGCTGAAGGGATTAGGGCGACTCCCATTTCCTCGGCTCCTCCTCAGAGAACGGAGGGGCCGAGCGCTTCTGGACGGGACGATGAAGTTCCCGCTGTCCTTTGGGATATCCTCCCCGGGTTTTCAGAGTGGGAGAATGCCGAAGTAGCTTCGACCATGATAAAGAACCGCCCCTACTCATGGTGGGTGGAGAATGCCGATCAATATCGGTTTGCCGAGCAAATTGAGTTGCATTACGGCATTTTTGAAGCTGATGGGTATTGGTGCCGAATGCCCGCGGCATCCGATAGAATCCATCGTCCACCCCCGGGGTATGTGGGGGTGTACACAAGACAGCTTCAGTACGGGCTGAGGTTCCCTTTTGACGTATTCGTCCGAGACTTGCTGATCCATTACAATATCTCTCTATGTCAGTTAACTCCCACCAGCATCCGAAGGGTGATGACATACTTGGGTCTGCAAGTTCTTCAAGTATGTGCCGAACCTGCACTGCTTCAAAAAGCTTCATCGGCTAGTGCCAAATATTCAAAGTGGGCACGGAAGCCATGATTCTGGGTGGTACCGGATTGAGTCCCGACCCCAGTACCTAACCATGTGGCCGAACGACTCTTCAGACAAGGACTGGAGAGGTCAATGGATTTGGGTTAGGGCACCCACAGATCCGGGCCACCCTTGCGTCTTCAGCGCTCCCCGGTACCTTGCTGAGCCTGATCCCGAAATGGGAAGTCTAGGTCCCCCCGCAGATAACGGGGCGGATCCAAACCTTGATCAACAACATATCTTCGGTAAGCTGCCGAACCGGGGGGGGGGGGCAGTGGCCGAATGCAGCATATCCCGGAGACTTGGCTCCCCGATACGCATTATGTTTTCCAAGAGAACATGCTTGCAGCTGTTGGCCTCAGCCAAAAGTTTAAGGATGGTAAGCTTCTTCGGCTGGGGCCGAGGCTTTTTAATTATCTCTTTTTCTTCTCTCGCTTCGCTTTTTTATGTTGTGTCAACCTATCTGAACTGACCTTTCCCCTTTTCTTTTTCAGAGCGGGACGAGACCAACGTTGGCATTAACTACGCTCGTCTTGGTGTCAACCGAGAACGAGTTGTAACTGATCGGGCCCCGTCTATCACTGAACCGAGGCATAGGGAAGTCCATCTAGACTCTTCCCACTTCCAAATTGAGGTTGTTGCTCTGTATCAGAGGCAGAAGCCTTGGTGGAAGAAGAGAGACCCCTGGTTTCAGCTGCTGGACGAAGAAGCTGAAGCTGCCCGTACAGCCGAAGAGGTTGCACGGGTTCTCGAAGCTTGCGAAGGAGGAGAAGGGTCCTCCAGAGCTGCTGAAGAAGAAGCTGCAGCTAGGGCAGCTGAAGAAGACGAGGCTTTGCTGAAGACCTCGGTGAGCTTTCAGACTTAACTTTGTCTTTCTTCTTTTTTCTTTTTTTTTTTTCTTTTTTTTTTTTTTTTTTGTACTCACATTCTTCCTCCCCCCTGTCTGTTACAGTCTGAAGAGAGTAACAGACACAGAGAAGGGAAAGCCCCTGCTCGTCCCGAAGACCAAATACAGGAAGAATGTGAGTCTCATACGAGGCCACGTGATCCTTTGGATCCGAGGTCCCGTCGTATGTGATGTGCGACGGTATTTTAACCGTGGGTACGCGCTCTTCCAGTATCCATTGCTCGAATGGTGAACTGGCGGGTAGCATAACGGCCTTGCCCTTGTTCCTAGCCGAAGGGACCGCGCTCCGCCCTCTTAGAGAGGTAGGAGTGGTTTTCGTCCCTGGCTGGGAAGTCTGGGCCTCGGCTGCAGGGAACGAGAGGCGACTGCGCACGCTCGGTTCCTTGCCGCCGAGTCGGTCAAGGACGCTTCGGCGAGCAGTCTCAGGTTCTCGGTGAGTAGATTCTGGCCGAGAAGCTGAGCTGCTGCTCTTATGCGCTTCTGGTCTTGAGGATGAGGATCCTTTTAAAAATTGAGAGTTCTTTTTCCTCTCTTTTTCATTTTTCCAGGAATCCTCTTCCCACTCTTCCAGTTCCCGGAAGGAAGGAAGCTTCCCACCATCATGCGGAGGAGTTCGATCACGAGGTGGTGGCATATTTTGTGCCCTCATCGCCTCCATGAGCACTGCCAGCGCTCTTGCCACCTCTTCCGAGCTGGGCCCCGTCAAAGGGATCCTCGGCCGAGTATGGGAATGAGGGCGCGCAGCCGATGGTTGGCTTTGGGGCACTGAATGTGTCCTATGATCGGACTCACCCCTGCTAGACCGAGAGTGACTCGGCCTATAATGAGAGTCATGAATTACGGGAGAAAGGGAATCCTCCTTGTATGATCCTCCCCCCGAGCTGGCACCCTTGGGAGAGTTCCGGTCCGGCGAGGGTGATGGTGTAGGGGTTTTAGGCTTTTCGCCCGCTCCTTGACGGAGGCTTTTGCTCTTGCGGTTCTTAGCCATTGCTACTAAGATAATTGCAAGATGATCTTGGTTAGAAATTTGGCTTAAAGATTTTTGAAAGTCTTCCCCACAGACGGCGCCAAATTGTTTCGGGTGAAAACAATGGGACCTTGCCGAAGGTCCGCTGAAACGGAGAAGACTGGATTCGGTCCAAGTTATGTTGGGCCGGAGGTTTCCTGCACAGTAAACACACGTAAACTAGCCTCGGGGGTGTTGCCGAGGAAGGCCCCTCCGATGCTAAAGTCAGTACAATGTGTAGAAAGAACACTATGCAAGAGAATTAGTTGCTTGAGGCTTTGCTTGAATATATGAGAATATATGAGAATCTATGAATGAATGAATCTGTGAATGAATATTGATGGCTTTTATACCTCTTCATACATGGAGAGGTTGGGCCTTAGCCCAATTGGCTTGCTTTGAGGGCTGACCTTTGACTTTAGCACAATTGGAGAGTTGAACCTTGACCTTGGGCTTTTAATTGGATCATTTAATGCCTAGGCCCAATTGGACTAAATTGGACCCAAACAAAGCCTAACCCAAAGTATACTCAAACCTCTTTGATAACTTCGAGTCCTTCTATTCACAAATCACCACTTCCAAAAAGCTATAAAAAGGCCTTAAATGACCCTAATTGGAATACGGCGATGTTTGATGAGTATAGTGCTTTAATTAAAACGGGGACATGGGAGTTGGTGCCTAGACCACCGGGGGTGAATGTTGTTAATTGTATGTGGCTATTTAAACATAAATTCTAGTCTAATGGTGACCTTGAAAGGCACAAAGCTCGTCTTATTTGTGATGGCAGGTCTCAGGAGGTCGGTGTAGATTGTGATGAAACTTTCAGCCCGGTAGTTAAACCGGCCACTATTAGAACTGTTTTGAGCTTAGAGATGGCTAAAAAGTGGTCAATACATCAATTAGATGTCAAAAATGCCTTTTTACATGGTGACTTGCAGGAAACTGTTTATATGCATCAACCTCCAGGTTTTGTTGATCGGAGGAAATCTAACATGATCAACCTGGCAATCTTATCACTCATGTCGTTCTAAAGGGCGATAACTATCTCTCATGGTCGAGGGCTATCTCCTTGTCCTTGAAATCTAGGCGCAAATTCGGCTTCCTTGATGGCACCATCTCCAAGCCAACTGAGAAAAAGAAACTACTCGATACAGTCAATTCTATGCTTGTGTCGTGGGTTTTGGCGGGCTGTGGATCCGAAACTCGCTGCTTCAATTCCCTATTTTGAAGAGGCAAAGAAACTTTGGGACTATTTGGAGAAACGCTTTTGCGAAGCAAGCGGACCTCGGCTACAACAACTGAGGGCTTCTATCACTAATTGTAAACAATCCAAAAACATGTCTGTTGAAGAATATTACACTATGTTGATGGGGTACTACGATGATCTACTTCGATTGCAACCACCACATGGCTGCGAGTGTGGCAATTGTTCCTGTAATGTTGCTGCCAAGTACGAAGCGGATAGGGACTTGGAGAAGAAGCAATGTTTTTGCAAAGAATCGACTTCAACCCAAAATTTTCGCCGTGTTATCAAATCTAAACACTTGAACCCAGCTTCCCATCTCCTCAATGAAGACGGAATATAAGTCTCCTAAACATTCTAATAGATAAAATGAATAGACACGACTTGGAAAGGTCATTGGCTTTCCATGCACATCCCATTGCGCTTCTCCGTCTATTAATCGAAAAACTCCGAGATGTCCTTGTTCGTCTAAGAAATAAACAGCTCCGTCAAGAAAGATGGGAGTACTAATTACATTACCAAATTGGGCACAGTCAAATTCTCGACGATGCCAGTTTTTGTATTTAGTTATATGATAGGAGATGCGCACTTGAGAATCAGTATTATCGATTTCAACACTCAAACAATTAGGACAAGTTGGATCGGTTAAGAAGCCAATGCAGCTACGCAGACTTCCTAAAGGACCACGCGTCAAATCCTGTCTTTCCCCAGTGACGAGATTGAAAAATTGGATAGTCCATCGATCAGAAAAGGTGAGGAGCCAACCGTTTTTGGAATAAAACAGGGTAAAAGGGTGTGGAAATAGTTGGAGAGTACTCGAGTATGAAGTACCCCGGCATGGATCAAGTAGTCCCCATGATCCGCCTTTGTTCGTAAATAACATGACCATAGGGAACACGGCACTATTGGTGTGACTTCTCCATTGACGCGGAGGACATACTGATCGAAAAGATGTGCATCTTGCTCGGAAATTCCAATAATCAAATAAGTGCATATGCTTTGAAATCAACTCTA
Source organism: Chenopodium quinoa (assembly GCF_001683475.1). Taxonomy (NCBI): domain Eukaryota; kingdom Viridiplantae; phylum Streptophyta; class Magnoliopsida; order Caryophyllales; family Amaranthaceae; genus Chenopodium; species Chenopodium quinoa. The sequence goes on along the minus strand of NW_018745523.1, from coordinate 3,399,490 downwards.
TCAAGTGTAGAGGAAGGTTAGATACCCTGCTTTCGTGCTGTATCACTTGATGATGCGACAACTCAAGGTATTCGTATTTCTTCAATTCTTTTTCTGTTGATAGCCTGGAAAAAAAAAATTAAAATCCAAACATCAGCATATATAGCAAAATTTCATCAATTCAAGATTCTATTAATCAATTATTGTTTAACACTAACCTTTGATGTCGTGGAATAAGCCATACAGGGTGGCTGCTAGGCCTTAATGAGCTCGAACAAGGCCGGAGTGTCATAAAATTATTATCAAGTAAGTTGTACATGTACGTATAAAATTGTTGATCTTTTATAGATTGATGACAAAAGTAGATACAATTCCCCAACACCAATTACAACAACTAGGGCCGAGGAAAAAAGCTCTGCCATCCAAAGAATTAATCTGCCTCCAGTTTTTTCCGTACCGTCTAAATCCAGCTCGAATACTTTAACTTCCGTAACTTTACTGTCAAATGCACAGATTGAATGCAAGGAAATATGGTAAAGACGTAGACAAGATTCAATCAAATACTCTACAGGATAGACACGATCCAGAGTCTTTAAGTTTAGACTAGGAATTCGCGACTGCTCAAACGTTAGTGTATTTGTACCATCATCAATTTTAGTAAATGTCCTATATGAAAATTTAGCAGAGACGTACATTACCTTGTTATAGACAAACAGATCACTATGCCCGAATGGTCGTAATGAGACCCAAGTACGGTTAGGGTGTGAAGGGCGGCAGGAAAACATAAAACTTGGGCAAATTTCGCGCAAATAAAAACACAAAACCAACACACAATCATCACAATCAGGGGGTGATTTGAGGGTGCACTTGACTTTAAAAAGCTTACTACGAAGTGCATCTTGTAACGGAGGGAGATTTATGGTCTTACAGGTAAATAAATTAAAGATAGAAAAGTTTGCTTCATTACTCAATTCATCGCGTAGAAACAACCATTCATTGTAAAAACAAGTATAGATTTGCCTCGTAATTGAGGGATACTTTTGACACAAGATCTGTTGTTGTCATCTTCAACTGATGGCTCCGACATGGAGAGAAAGATCTGGACATGGTTGTTAGATTCATGTGTTTACAAAAGGCACGGTGTTTTTATGAGTGACGAAAGGCTAAGATGCTCAACCTTTTCCTCCATTGACAAACTGGAAAAATCTAGCTACCCACTAATAAGAATTGTGTGTTATTAATAATTATCATCAGTATTCCTCCATAAGATGTTCACTCTTTTCTTCCTGTGCTCAAAGATAAGATTAGTGAGAATACGATATTTAAGGAAGTTTTGTTGTGTTTAGGAAACAAATAGTTTTGTTCATATCTTGTTTCCTAGTCTCGTGTTATTAGGATTCTTTATTAGGATTCTTAAAGCTTGTATTTGACTTGTTCCGCAAGGCTTTGCACTTACCACTAATTTAGTGAAGTCGATCAATTGACAATATTTCCAAAACTTTATCAATTAGGTTGATATTTTGGTATGGTAGCCATTTTTTTTTTTTTTTGACACAATGGTAGCCAATTAGAAACCACATCTTTTTAACATTAAATTAGCAAATCATTAATAATTTAGGATAAAATTAAATTCTACTCCGTAGAATTTCTTTTTTAACCAAGGAAGCACGGGCATTTTTTTAGCACAAAAATTTATTAACGGCTCGTTGCTCGCACCTTCTTCCTTTTTTTTTTTTTTTCTCATTTTCTGGGTCTTCTTTGAGTGCTTTCTTCTTTCGGTTTCTTTCTCTACTCTTACTTTCCTGTTCTCTCCTCTTCTTTTTTTTTGCTGCAAATCATTTTCTTTTATGATTGAATCTTGTGATCTTGCTTCATACCGATCCTTGAATGGATGGAGAAGGACAAATTTAAGCATTCTTGCTAATTTGATACTATCTTGGTACATTGGTATGTCGTATCTCGTATGTGATTAAAGTGCACTTCCTATTGGTATGTCGTACTCTGTAAAGCTAAGGGTATTTGCAAAGCAGAGAAGTACTTTTGATAGTCTTCCTTCTGAAGTGAAAAAAGGCTTCATATGGAGCTCTTTGAATTGTTACTTTACTGGAAAGATGACTGAAAGTATTGGCTCTTTCTGATAAAATGGATGAGATGAAGTATAGGCATTCAACAATCTTATAAATCTCTTTATGAAAGTAGATGAGCTTGAATAAGTGCCTTTTTTGTGAAAAAAAGGATCACTTTTGGGAAAAAAAAAAGTCACTTTTGTGAATAAAAAGGGTCACTTTTGTGAAAAAAAAATACTTTTATGGAAAAAAAATGGGTCATTTTTGTGGAAAAAGGGGTCACTTTGTGAAAAAAAAGGGTCACTTTTGTACGAAAAAGGGTCACTTTTCGCAAAATGTTCGATGTGCAGTAAAATTATTGTAAACCGAAGGCATACAAAAGTTTTTGTTTTATTAGATTGTTACGGATCCAAACCAAGAAACTCTACAACACTATTTGATAACTTTAACAGTTTAACCAAATTGCGATAACCTAATTGTTTAGGGATAAATTTACGGTTTTTTCGCCAAATACCCTTGTCCTTTTGAAAAATTTATCAAATACCTTCAAGTTTTTCGAAATTCATCAAATACCACTGATGTTTGTTGATATTCACATCGTGACCTCAAATTACACAAAATACCCTTATTTTTGGAGGTACAATGTCTAATTTAAAATTTAAGAAAACTAGTCATTAGTGACTAGTTTTGATTCTCCCCCTTTGTTTACATAAATACTCGATACATAGCAGCCCTCTTATTTGCTTAACCACAAATTTTAACACCGTGAGTTATAAATCTAAATTAACCTCTTAAGGTAAGACTAGAGTACTTTTGTGTATGAGTTGCAAGCCTCCTCTGTTCACAAAAGAAGTGTTGGAGACCTTGCTAACTAAGAAAAAGAGGGTCAAATGAAGTAGAGGTGATTACTTACGGCTATACAGGCTTGGGCGGAAAACGGATCGGGCTTATAGTTCATATTTTGTCCAATGAGCTTAATATGGCAAACTCAAGCCCCTTTTACGCGGCTTGACAATTAATCCATACCTACACTAGTAAACGGTTCGGGCTTGTTCGCAAACTAATGGACTCAGAACTTCTTATTGTGAATTTCTCCTACAACTACAAGATGTGTTTGCAATTCTTACAAAGAGTGCTCATACATTGAGGAGGATGAGCTAGACATATAACTCATAATTTTGAAAGTTGTGGTAAAGCATATAAGATAGCTGGTATGTGTTGAGTATGTATGCAGAAAAAGGGTGAGAATCAAAACTAACGGCTAGTTTTCTTAACTTTCAAACTAGACATTATTGTACCTCCAAAAATAGAGGTATTTTGTGTAGTTATTTAACAAATTTAGGGCATTTGATAAATTAAATTTTATTGGTAATGGACCTTTAACGTCATGGATATTTTGAGGTCACGGTGTGAATAGTAACAAACGTCAGTGGTATTTGGCGAATTTTGAAAAACTTGAAGGTATTTGGTGAATTTTTCAAAAGGTCAAGGACATTTGGTGAAAAATTCGTAAACTTTACGAAGGTTAATATGGTTTCACTTTTCACAAATTCTCTAAAAAGGCAGGTGTACGCTAATTTACTAGATTAGCTCTCATGCAATGCACAGATATAATGAAAAAAAAGAACTATATAAAACAATACTCCGTAATAAAATAAAATAAAAATAAAAAAAGCATAAAATAATGTTTCATTAGGTAAAGGGTTGTCAAAAGGTCTATCTACAAAAATTTTGAAGAGTTTAATGTATAGTAGTCAATATTAAGTTTTCATCAAAAATGTGAAAGAGAAATAAAATAAATAAATAAAAAAAAAAAACAATTTAGGCGAGAAAAATTGAAGGATAAGCTGGCATGTGTACAATTTGGATAAATGAATGATGTTAGCGATTGTTATTTTAGTAATAGTTATAGATTGTAAAACGAGTTCAAGTTACCTTCAAAATATTTAAAATAAATAAATAAATAAATAAAAAACTGTAATGTATTATATTAATCATATAAGTTTTAAATCTTTAAAGTATGTAATAATCACGAATTTATAACAAATTGCACATTAAAATAAAATTCAAACCAATGACAAATTAAAAGTTAAGGTTACCATTAAAATAGTTAAAGTTACCCTCAAATTGACCGTCTTACAATTAAATTAACATTCACCTGCCTTAGTTACACTAGATTTATTATTCAAATTTTATTTACTTACAATACACAACTATGACACGCATTTAACACATGTTAAATTAGATAAATGGACCAATTACAATTAAATTAACAATCACCTACCTTACACTAGATTTATTATTCAAATTTTATTTACTTACAATACACTCTATGACACGCAATTTAACACATGTTAAATTAGATAAAAGGACCAATTACAATTAAATTAACAATCACCTACCTTACACTAGACTTATTATTCAAATTTTATTTACTTACAATACACTACTATGACACGCAATTTAACACATGTTAAATTAGATAAACGGACCAATTACAATTAAATTAACAATCACCTACCTCACACTAGATTTATTATTCAAATTTTATTTACTTACAGTACACTACCATGACACGCAATTTAAACATGTTAAATTAGATAAACGGACCGATTAATTATAGAAATTTTATCACTAATAAAAGAAATTACATACAAAGTAGTTAACATCTAAATTTTACAAAGTATAGTTGCATAAATTACTAACAACTGCTCCCTCCATCCCCTTTTGGTAGTCCCTTATGGACAAATTTTAGTCCCAAAATGTTCATCCCATTTGTTTATTCCAACAACCATTAATATTAAATTTTTACCAATATTCCCTCCAATTTGCAACAATATTTGTGCAAATTTAACTTTTCCATGTAAATTTTGTTTCCCCATGTACTTTTATTACTTACCCATCCACAATAGGTGGGTAGCAATTTCAAAAAAAAAAATGTACTTTTATTACTTTCCTTCTCTATTTTTTTGCATATCCAATGTCAATTTACTGTTTCGATGTACTTTAACTATTTTTATTTATGTTTATTAATTTCCGTGAAAAATGTCCATAATAGATTATCAAAAGGGGACGGAGGGAGTAAATAACTATTGATGTAGTGATGATTGGTCCAAAAAGTGAACCAAATGGACAAAAAAAACAAAAAAACAAAAAAACAAAAAAAGAGTTACTAACGACCTAACTCCTGTCTGCAGTTTCGCGCGTTTCCCCTTTCAACGTCTACAACTACACAAACCTATAGTCACCTCTAAACCTCCATTTTCTCTCTCTTTCTTCTGCATGAAAGTTTCAGACATGGCTACTTTCCGCTTACTTCGTTCTCAATTTCACAATCTCAAACTCAATGGCTTCCATTTTCTCTCTCCTCCAACTAACTGCAAAATCTTCCACAATCGTTTTCCTCAAAACCCTCAATTTTCCCGCCATTTTCAACCTCCTTTGAATTCTCGTTTAATTCACTCGCTTAACCGTCGACTATCCCCTGAATCTCCTGTTCTCGCCGTCAATGGCCGAAGCGAAGAAACCCCATCAAATTCTCCAGATTCTAAACCCATTTTCGATCAAAAACCTAGGGTTTTGTCCATGTTTGGTCCGGACTTAATTAACCCTAAAACGAGTGATTCTGATGAAGAATCAGTTAAAAATCGATTGAATTCGGTTCCGAATCACTCGAATGGTCCGATTACGGGTGGTTCAAAGGGGAAAGGGAAGAAAGAGGAGGGTAAGAAGTATTGGGTATGTTCTGAATGTGGGCATACTGAAGCAAAATGGTGGGGGTTTTGTCATGCTTGCAAGAATATTAAGACGTACAAGCTGGTTGTAGTGAAAGAAGGTGTGGATGGAGGAAAGGTTAATGGGTTCGAGGTTTCCGAGAACGCAATGAAGTCTCGGTTGCCTGAGCAGAGTTCTAGGCAAGGTGATGGAGGATTCAATTGTAAGTTTTTAAATGTTTGTTTAACTGATATTGCTGAAATTCATTCATATATCTATGCATTGCCAAACCCTCAAAACCCCCATTGAAAGCAATTTTAAAAGATTCATGAATTGATTGCTTTGTGGTTTATAAGAATGTAGAGTGGACGAGTGGTCTGTTTTTCCTGCCGAGCATTGTGTATGTTATTTGATAGTGATTGCTGTTGTGCCAGGTATATAGACTGGTTTTACGATCTGTCGTTGTGTTTTATTCGATATGTTCACTAGTTTTGATCCTGCTGTATTATTATAATCGAGATTAGTCATGGGCTGGTGAATGAGACGGTTTGTGAAAGGAGGGTGATACCCTATAGTAAGGAGACTGAGATTTAGAAAAAGCTATCAGTTTTTTTTTTGAAAGACCTATGAATATATGAGCTGAAACACCACATTTGGAACAGGTTTTTGTGTCCTTGAAGTTGTTAACTTGTGGCTGTCTACTTGATCATCATCTAACTTATGTAGGGAACATTTGGCCTTATTTCTAATAAAACATAATGTGAGCACATGTGGCCCTTGATGTTTTTGTAGAGATGATTGGATGTGGAACTCTAGCCTTTAGAGTCAATATGGTAGCCTGCAATGTGTGGAGTTGAATTTGTTGAAGGAAAATTAGTAAATCACCAAAGGGGTCCTAATTTGAAATTACCACCCATTAAAACTTTTATTTTAAATAACCACCCATTAAATTTAAACAATTTTCATATTACCACCTTTTTATGTTTTCCGGTGGAATTTCCGATTGTGGGCCCACCTTATTAACTTCCCTCCTTTTTTTTCTTCTTTTCTTCGACCTATTTTGACTGTTACATTAAACACTAAAAACTTCATCTCTCCTCAATTCCTTCACTTAATTCTTCCAAAATCATCAATTTTTTCCCTCTTTCTTCCTTTAATTCTCTGTCAAATTCTCAACTACCCATTTAGGATTGAATCAAAACCCTAACTCTACTTTTTTTCTACAAATTGAATGCTTTGGTTGTACTTGCATGTACTGTTGATTGCGCCATCTCGAAGTGTTCTCTAGGACCAGAAGCATATAGTTGAAGATCCCGTCAATTGCTAATGTCAATGGCGACTCCATTTCTGCAAAACAAAATCCAAAAACAAAAAAAGAAAAAGAGCAAGCTTACAACTTCATGTAACTATGAATCATTCAATTCTTTCAATCGCAAAACACAACACATAAGATACAATTATTCAACATAGTAAACAATCATTCAACAAATTTGGACAACATCAACTCCAATTAGCAGAATTCTTACAAAATCGCACAATTAATTGCAAACAGATAGCCTAATTGCAAAAAACCCCAATTTAATTGACTCATGAACCCTAATTCCTAAATTGGCGTAAAAACTCTAAATTATGAAGTAGCGGAATCATACCTTTGATGCAAATTGAGTGTACAATCTTCAGTAGATAACTTCTTCTCACAGTAGCAGTTGAAATTTGAGGAATTTTGAATGAAATTTGGGCCAAAATTTGTGACTTGAAGTTGTACAATTTTTAAACAACATAAATCGGGGAGAGAGCGAGTCAAAATAGTGAAATTAGCCGTTTATAGCCGTTATGTGGGGCCCTCGAACGGAATTTCCACCGGAAATCCAAAAAAGGTGGTAATCTGAAAATTGTTCAAATTTAATGGGTGGTAATTTAAAATAAATTTTTTAATGGGTGGCAATATCAAAACAGGACCTCTTTTTTTTTGTGGTAATTTACAAATTTTCCTTTGTTGAATGCATGAAAGTTTAGCTATATCATCTAACTTGGTCTTATATCAGGAGTAGATGTTGCACTTTGTTTCTGCTTACAAATATAATCTATCACAATGATCACTACTAAATGGTACATAAATTTTTGTTAATTAAGTCAATAGTTGTCTCTAGCCTTGTTTGGCAATTGGTTGCTGGTGTCGGCTGGTTTGATTGGCTGGTTTGACTGGCTGTTTGTATTGGCTTTTTTGTTGGTTGTTTGACTTTTTATTAGTCTAAAAACATGTTTGGTAAAATTGGTTGTTGGATGTTAATAGTAGCAGGTAGCCAAAAGCCAAAAGCCAAAAGCTACTTGGAGTAGCTTTTCATTTTGGCTTTGAAGCCATATTTTCAGCTGGCTGAAAAAGCCATTTACCAAACACAAATCTTGGATGTTTGACCAAATGAAAAAGCCAAAAGCCAATGAAAAGCCATTTACCAAACAAGCCTTCTGTGTTTTAATCCTCTTTTGTTTCCATTTAATTTTGGTGGATATATGGAGTGAGATAATCAAACTTTTTGCAAGTATATGTATAATTGAGTATATAAACTAATTCTAGGCTTCAACCAATTAATCCTATAACATGATTTTCAAGCCAACGTGACACAAAGGTCGGGTTCAAATCTCATCCACCCCCACCTTCAAAGTGAAATATTAAGCACTGGGTAAGGAGGACTTGGGGAAGGGGGTTTATCATACTCTACATTTTCTTTGTGGTTGTATAAGTTTCTTCTCTCTTTTTTTTTTGTTATTTAATTTTTTTTCCTTATTGGCTTTGCTTCTCAAAGGTTGCAATATTCTATCTTTTCCTGACAAGTTATGTTCTAAATGAAGATTGCAGCCGTAATAGCAGAAAGTCTTGATATTTCTGAAAGTGCACCGGTGGTCTTCATCTCTGGTGAAGAGGTTAGAGGTTAGTGTCTGTGAAAACAACCTGATTTTGTGTATAGAACTATAGACTATAATACTAGGTTTTTTTTTTTTTTTTTTTTTTTTTTTTTTTTTTTTTTTTTGAAACCGACTATAATACTAGTTCATGAATGGAAAATGGAAAGAAGAGGGAGACTTATGACATCCTAGCTGAGCATAATCTTTCTCTCCCAGCATGATGATGACTTTCATGAAAGCCAAATAAACTAATCTAGACAAAGAGAATAAAACATCTAAAAATCTCAATCTTGTTTTCTTTTAAATCTTGAAAAACTTTTAGTTCGCACCAATTAATTATATGTTGCAATTTTGTTTGTAGAGTATTGAACAAATCGGAAACAGAGCATATCGACTGAATTTTAATGCAGTGGACTAGTTTCTGTATTCAAGCACTGATGTTGAGGTTTATCTGTATTTCCCTTAAGTTTAAACAATGTTATCTGTAGTTTATTTCATGTCTCTTATTATGTTTATTGATTGTCATAATATTTTTCATTAATTTGTTTTTGGTGTTATTGAGATCAGGTTTATTTTAAAACCAAGCTAGAGAAAACTAGCATGTGTACATCATTTGATTTGAAATTGTTGCTTTTGTAAACTCTTAAAGTCGACATTAATATTGACTCGTTGAACTATCAATATTATTAGACCTGACCACGGGGCACGTTAAAAAAGTTGGGCCTAAGTTCGAGCCAAAAATTAATGTCCAAACTTGCTATTTTGTGCCAAAGAGTGCAGGATTTTCAGTCTATTTTCAACTTGGTTAAAAAATAACTGAAATATAAATTTTAGGGTGCCCAAAAGTGGAAATAACCAAAAAAAAAGGACAGCAGACCATTCAGAGAATAATAAGATTAACAACACTCTCATGAAATGGGTGGTGGCAAGACTGGCAACACAACACACATAAGAAAATAACAGAGGAAAACAGTACAAGAATAGGTAGACAGGTAGTAGCATATTATTTCCCTTCATCACTCCCCCTCAAGATTAGAGTGGTGAACTGGCAACTCCAATCTCGGACAGAATATGTTCATGCTGAGTAATTGGCAAAATCTTAGTAAGGATGTTAGCCAATTGTTCGGAGCTTGATACATAGGTAGGCAGGAGCAATTACACCGGATTGCTCCTTATCCCTAACAAAATGCTGATCAATTTCAACATACTTTGTCTTTTCGTGAAAGACCGGGTTAGAGGCAATGGAAATGGCAACCTCGTTATCACACTTCAACACAGTTGAGCCAAGGTGACCCAAGTCTTTTAACAGAGATGCCAGCTAAGTGACTTCACATGCGGTGATGGCCATTGCCCTATACTCAGCTTTCGCTGAAGATCGAGCTACTACTTGTTGCTTCTTCGCTTTCCATGTGATTGGTGAATCTCCCAAGAGTATGCAGCTAACACTGCACCTGACTTGGTGGCCATGAGAACACCTTTTCCTGGTGAATGCAACAAATTTCTAGCCATGAGGACCCTCTTAGCAGCCTGCATGTGAGCTGTGGTGGAAGCTTGCAGAAACTGAGCAAGAACCTGAAGAGTGAAGTTGATATCTGGCCGGGAAATGGTTAAATACAACAACTTTCCCACCAGTTTCTACATCAGAGAGAGGATCTTCCAGGGTCTCTTTAAGTTTGACATGAGTGTCCATTGGTACTCTCAGTGGTCTTGACTTTGACATTCCAAATTCAGATATCATGTCCAAAGTTTTTTTTGTTTTTTTTTTTTTTTTTTTTTGAGAAATAATAATACCAGCTGCTGAATGCTCAATTTCCAGAATTCCAGCCCAAGGAAATATATGAGTTTGCCTAGATCTTTCATTTTGAACTTCATCGAGAGAAGATTTTTCAGAGCGTCAATTTCAGACCGATCATTGCCAACAATTAGCAAATCATCGACATAGTATTTCAAGCACGATTACAAAACAAGAAACTCTTCGCCCTAACTTTATACCTTGTCTAATTTCTTAAGGATAAATTCGATAAAGGTTAATATGGCTTCAGAAGGATTTATTTTTACAGCTTCAATTTCTTGAATCAGAACAAATTTATTTGTAAAAGGTACTCGTAGCTTTTTTGAGGGAAGTAAAAGGTACTCGTAGCTAGTACTTCTATTTAGAGATATTAAATTAATTAGAATAATTTAGTTACTTATAAAAAAATATTAAATAATTATTATCAGTTATTTAAATGAGTTATTCGTGACACATCTTATGATACTTTATAGTAAAGTTGCATTTAAATGAGTTATTCATGTTTATAAATTCTAAAATTTTAATTGTCAACTTATATGTGTATATTTTACCAACAATATGATTACAAAATTAATAAAGTTAATTTCATTTCTTCTATTACTCATTCACAATTTATATAGATTATATGTATTTAAAATATGTAACTAAAAAATCCATAGTAATTTTAAAGGTTTTTTTTTTTTTTTTTAACCACAAGATAGGTTTATTTAGTTCTTAAAAAAACTACATATATGTTTACTTTAATTGATGGAATTTTTACAGCAAATGAAAAATAATCTAATACTGAGCATAAAATTTAGGTTGCTACACATTGAATAATGAATTTTAATGTATACTAATATTAGCAAAAATAAACAAGTGTTTTTTTTTTAAATAAAACCATTAATATATTGCACTTCATTTTATTATAATTTTTAATTTACAAACAATGACCCGGACATCGCCTGGGCCAAAAACTAGTTTATTTATAAATGGTACTTGTAGCTACTACTTCTTCTATTTAGATATTAGATTAATAAAAATAATTAGTTACTTATAAAATAAATATTTAATAATTACGATTTAAACTTTACAAAGTATAATCACTTAGGGCGTGTTCGACGCTTGCGTTTGAGTAGCTTTTAGGTAACAAAAAATATAAGTGTTTGGCAAAGTAGTGGTTAGAGTAGCTTTAAGTGGTGAAGGTAGCTTTTGTAAAAAGTTAGAAATGGGCATGTTCGGCAAATATAGTTGTGAAGGTATTTGTAGCTGTGGAGATAGCTGTGAGTTGTGGAGATAGTTGTTAGCTGTCAACAAGCTGTTAACTGTGAAAAAAGATAATTTAGGTATGATTGTTCGGTAAAGTAGTGGTTGACTAGCTGTTACATTTAAGAATCAATATTTTTTATTTAAAACTATACATTAAATTTTCAAAAGCTACCTCTAATTTCAAAAGCTAATAATCCTAGCTTTTAATAAAAGCTACCTCCACCACTAAAAGCTACTTGAACCATTACTTTGCCAAACACTCACATTTTTTGTTGAGTAGTGGTTTGACTTGGTCAAACCACTAAAAGCTACCTAAAAGCTACTCAAAAGCTAGCGCCAAACACGCCCATATTAGCTTTTGCAATTAGAGGTAGCTTTTGAAAATATAATCTATAGTATTATATATAAAATATTGATTTTTATAGATAACATCTAGTCAATCGCTACTGTACCGAACACTCATGCTAAAATTATCTATCTTCACAGCTAACAGAGTAACAGTTTGTTGACAGCTAAAAGCTACCTACACAGCTAACAACTATTTTCACAACTATATTTTGCCGAACAAGCCCTTAATTTTCTTTGCTGAGAATGAGGGATCACTCAAGTGGTTAGAGCTTCCTTCCCAATTTTAAGAGATATTGAGATCGATTCTCACCCCCGCTTTTTGGCTTTGTAAACAACTAAACACCAAAAAAAAAACCTTAATTATCTTTGCTTACCCTAATCATTAATTTTCTTTGCACTTTTGGAGTAGTACCATAAGTTACCAACGACTTTACTCCTCTCTGCAGTTTCGCGCGTTTCCCCCTTTCAACAATACAAACCTCTGAACTTCCATTTTCTATCTCTTCCATCTGCTGCATGAAAGCTTCAGACATGGCTACCTTCCGCTTACTTCGTTCTCAATTTCACAATCTCAATTTCAATGGCTTCCATTTTCACTCTCCTCCAACTAACTGCAGAGTCTTCCACATTCGTTTCCCCCAAAACCCTCAATTTTCCCGCCATTTTCAACCTCCTTTGAATTCTCGGTTAGTTCACTCAGTTAATCGTCGACTGTCCCCTGAATCCCCTCTTCTCTCCTTCAATGGTCGAACCGAAGAAACCCCATCAAATTCCCCAGATTCTGAACCCGCTAGGGTTTGGTCCATGTTTGGCCCCGATTCAATTAACCCTAAAACGAGTGATTCTGAAAAAACGAGTGATTCTGAAGAAGAATCGGTTGAAAATCGAGTGAATTCGGTTTCGAATTACTCGGATGGTCCGATTACGGGTGGTTATGTGGTGAAAGGGAAGAAGGGGAAGAGTAAGGAGTATTGGGTATGTTCTGATTGTGGGCATACTGAAGCGAAATGGTGGGGGGCTTGTAATGCTTGCAAAAAATTTGGTACTTTGAAGTCGTTTGTAGTGAAAGAAGGTGTGGACGGAGGAAAGGTTAACGGGTTCGAGGTTTCCGAGAATGCAATGAAGTCTTGGTTGCCTGAGCAGAATGATAGGCAAGGTGGTCCGGTGAGGTTGGGGGATGTGAACCGCGGTGTTAATCCTTCTGAATGGAGGATTCAATTGTAAGTTTTTTATTGCTTGATATAATGTTAATGCTGGAATCAAAACACCTATTGAAAGATATTTTTACAAATCATGAATTGATTGCTTTGGGGTTTGTGCTTCCTGCTGACTTGCTGCGCATTGGCTATGCTATTTGATTTTTGTTTGTAGGTACGGTACATTCGGAGGTGAATTTTCTAGAGTGATTGGTGGTGGTGTTGTGCCAGGTATATATAGACTAGTTTTGCGGTCTTTTATTGCGGTTCGTTCTATATGTTCATGAGTTTTAATTGTGCACTAGTTTCATAATGGAGATTAGTCATGAGCCTTGTGAATGAGGTGGTTTGTGAAAGGAGGGGAATGCCCTATTAGGAAACTGAGATTAGCAAAAGGGTATCATTTTTTTAGAAAGGTTTCAACATATGAGCTGAAATGTTACATGTAAAAAAATGTCCTTAATGCTGTTAACTCTGTCTAATTAATTGTTGTCTACCTAAAGAACATCCGAATTATTCTTAATGCATACATCAATTGAGCAAGCGTCGCTCTTACTGCTTTTTTTAAGAATGATTGGATGTGGAACTCCAACCTCTAGAGTCAAGATGGTAGCCTGAAATTTGTAGAGCTGAAATTATTGAATACATGCAAGATCAGAAGTATCTTCAAACTTGGTCTTATATTAGGAGTAAATTTTGCACTTTGTTTCTGCTCACAAATTAATCTCTTACTATGATTTTCATTAGCAACACTACTATATGGTACATATATGTTTTTTGTTTATCTAGAGTCAATCGTTGTCTCCATGTTTTCATCCTCTCTCGCTTCAATTTAATATTAATGGATATTCGGAGTGAGATAATCCTTGTTTTTGCTAGTATGTGTAAAGTGTAGTGCAGTCACAAATCTTATCTTTCTAGGTTCACTGGTTCTGATTGGTGGTGATCCTGGCATTGGCAAGAGCACCCTGTTATTGCAGGTAAGGTATTTTGAAGATGAAATTAGCTATCCTTATTTTAGTTTTTGGCTTTGCTTTCCCCCTTTTTTTTTTGTGGGGGGCACAGCTTTGCGCCTTTGCTTTTCTTATTCTTGAAGGTTACAATATTTGAAGTTTCCCTGACAAACTATATTCTAAATGAAGATTGCTGCCTTAATAGCAGAAAGTCCTGATAATTCTGAAAGCGCACCGGTGGTCTACATCTCTGGTGAAGAGGTTAGTATCTGTGAAAAGTCTGAAAATAGTATGATTATGTGCTTATAATACTTATGTTTCAAGAATGGAAAATGGAAAGAAGAGGGAGACTTACTATATCGAAGCTTAACTCTTGCTCCCAGTATGATGACAACATTCATGAAAGCTAAATGAACTAATCTAGACAGAAAGAATAAAATATTTCAGTACTTATAAGCTACTGTTAATCAATCTTGCTATAAGGATATCTATTTCTTTTTGCACCAATCATTATATGTTGCTTATTTGTTTGTAGAGTATTGAGCAAATTGGAAACAGAGCAGATCGGCTGAGCATTAATGCAGAGGACTTGTTTCTGTATTCAAGCACTGATGTTGAGGTTTATTTATATTTCCCTAAGTTTAAAGCCTTAAATAATGATCTCTATAGTTTACTTCATGACTCTGATAGTATTATTTTGTGTCATAAACCTTGTACGTATTATATATTTTCATTTATTAAAGTGGGTGTTTTCTAACCTTGCTTTTGGGGTTACAGCTATGAAGTCCAAAAAGATTGATCTTACTTCATTTTATAGGATATTTTGAAAAAGGTGTCACTTATTTCCCCACGGGCTGTGGTCATCGACTCTGTTCAGACTATATATTTGCAAGGAGTGACGGGAAGTCCAGGAGGAATGTCACAGGTATTTATTGGGTGTACTTTAATAATTCTGTGCTTGAGCTAGAAATGTGCTTTAGAAACTTCCCAAGTTCCCAGTACCTAAAGTGCTGATAATAGCCAGATTGTTTAAGTTCTTGCTCTTTTTGTCCTACTGCCTCTGGTTTTTCCCATAATTGACCCTGAATGAGGTTGAAGCATGTAATACTCTATGATGCTAATGGAAAATTCTCCTAATTTCATTGCCACCTTGTCATTACTATTACTCAAAATAAACTATCTTTTCCGAAACTTCAGTAGTCTTTGCCACTTCCTAGTTTGGCGGCATCTTAAAGCTAGAAAGCGGAGTGTACGGCAGTATGCTGTTTCTCTATTTTTGCATGTGGACACAATAATTTTCATAAATGCTAGTATCATTGAGTAAAACAAAATGTGAAGTTTCTATATATATATAAAAGGAAAACCTAGTAACTGATAAAGCTGTTTAAATGTGTCTGATACCTCATACTGAAATGCTAAAATGCACTGTGAACTTTAGGGTTTGTGCTCCTGCCTTGCCTAGAACTGAAAGCTTAAATATTATTCCACCCTCTCCCCCCCCCCCCCCCAAAAAAAAAGGAATAAGAAAAGAAAGAAAGATGCTGTTGTTTTTATTCAGCGTTGCTAAAGGTGTTGACTATTTCTTAAGGTTACATCAGTGTTTGACCTGCTCTGGGTAGCTGTAGGTAGACTCCTGATACTAATGTTTTGATGACAGTTGAAGGAATGTACGGCAGCATTGCTTCGATTTTCAAAGAAGACAGGCATCCCTATTCTACTGGTAAGTATGGATCGTAATAACATCATCCTTTGGCACGGTGATACTTGTCATGTCCACAATGCATATTGTGATATGAGGGCATTGATATTCGTCTATTCATGCATAATAGTATGCAATTACTTTTTAAAGAAGTTACTTGTTGCTTTCTGGATGGGTCAGGTAGTCCTCCTACTGTTTGGGATCTTTTGCCAGTCTATTACAAAATTTCAATGTCTGGTGGGTAGGTGAAAGGGTGAAAGTTTTGTGAGAGTTAGCTTTTACACCTGATGTGGGTAGTTTGGTTGGAAAGAAACGATAGGGTCTTTTGGGATTCCATGTCTGGAGAACCTGTCTTTGTGGATTGCGGGGCACTTATTCGCATGCCACTTCACCACTTTCAGATTTGGTTATGTGCTGAATTTACATTTATACTTTTGGGGGACCTTTGGGTTTTGTCTATACCTTTTTGTTTCACTTTTCATTAGTGCAAATTCTCTTATTTAATACTCCCTCTGCTATTTCTTTAAATGCATCACTTCCTTTTTTGTACCTCTTTTATATTTTATTGTATCTCTTTTCTCAGATGGTCACCACATTTACTTTGTAATTATTAATTCTCTTATCTCACATCCCTTATTTTTAATAAACTAGTACCCCATTATCCTCTCTTTTACTTTTTAATTCCCAACAAACCTCACTTACACAATATTTAAATCTCCTTTTAACCACTTACCTAGTCAAACCGTTACCAAAAGAGGGGGGTGGGGGGTGGGGGGAATACTCCTTCCGTTCCATTATATAGTGCATGTTTCCTAATTTTCACAGTAATCATGGTAGGAGTGTGTAACATTCTTAAATATAGTGGTATTTTCTAATCCTATGGAAAAAGTAAATGGTGACATTTAGTGAATCTTTGGATATATGGGTATGTTATATGGGGAAGGTGAAAAGGTAAATAGTGACACAAAATTTTGGGAAATTGTAGGGGCATATAATATGGGGAAGGTAAAAAAAAAAAAAAAAAGCAAGCTGATTCACAAAAAGGTGTATTATGGTAAACTTATGTAAAATAAATATAGAGATATTAAAAATAGACATAACATTGTGGGACACCCAAAAAAGAATCATAGCATTTTATCATGGGACAAAGGGAGTATAAAACATTTTCTTTTTAATCTATCAAAAGAAATTGTGGAAACATCAAAGCCCACATTCCTCACTTGGTTAATATCCATGAAGTGAACTCCGTATCTTAACAAAGTAAGCTTTTGTCCACTAGTTTTTATTTTATGTTTCAAGTCCTTTTCTTTTGAGATGACTTAGCAACTTTAGCTTTTATTGACATTTCTACTACTAACTTCGTTTTTAATTAGATGTATCAATTTTAAAATTGCGAACTCTTGGGCAATAATTAGAGTAGAGAGAGATAGAGTAAAAATAAAGAGAACACATGTGATATGAGAGAGATAGAGAATATTTATTGACTAAAAGGGAAATTGATGCATCTAAATTGAAACTTCCATAGTTCCATATATAGAAAGTGATGCATCTAATAAAAGACGGAGGAAGTACAAATTTTTCTGGAAGCTAGACATGAAAATACATACCATTAATGCTTGTTCAAGGTCTCCTGTTTGATAATTGAAATACCTGTAGTCTGTATGAAGCTGCACGGTATGAATTTGTTGGATTTTGAAATGTGAAGAAGTAAAGCCTTTGACCTTTGTTTTAGGAGGGAATTTGATTGTCATGTGAATAATTGCATTTACCAATCTATGATATAGCCTCTACCAGTCATGTGCATAATGGTTTAGCCTGCTGGCAATCTAGCTCTTGTCTTACCAATTGCAGTCACCTGTTTTCATTTCTAGACCTTGATATCTATGTTTATATTTTGTTTTCCTTTAGAGTGGTATGATTGAACTTGAATAATTTAAATGTTTGAACTATTCGATACATACTTATATAAAGGTAGCATTGCAGTAGCTAGACTGTTCTGAACTTAAATAGCCCATGATTTCTTGCTTTTGATCATGACATTCTCCTTTCCCCCTCTCACTCTGAGGGCATGGTGGGACTTACCTGTTTCTGGACTACAGTCAATGTAGCTTGTGCTTACCCTGTCCTTTACTGCAATGCAAGCTGGAAATAATGTAAGATACATGCTTAGAGTCTAGACTCTAGAAACAGGAAAACAAAGGGCCTGGTGTCTGGTGTGAGTCACTAGATCCCTGATCAGATTACAAATGTTGGCCAGGATTGACCTTGCTGCTAATGTTGGCTAGCTTGGAGTGAGCCTATCTTCATCTTAAACTGTTTTTCGTGTTGTGTGAAAATACCTCAGGTCCTTTTGTTTCCCTGATATTTATATTTCTGTTTACGACAGATTGGGCATGTGAACAAGATTGGAGACATTGCAGGTCCTCGTGTTTTGGAGCACATTGTAGATACTGTGCTATATATGGAGGTACCTTTTGCCCTGTGTAATTACGTTTTGATGGAAAATTACTGGTACTATCATCTTTGTTGCCGTTTTCATTCTTCTTCTGCCACAGGTTTGTTTAATGAGACAGTTATATGTTGATCGTGGTATTTGTTTCTCTTTCTCTTCCCATACTGATCCCTGAGAACAAGGGATAAAACACATATTCAGTTATCTACATCTTGTTTCATGACTTTAAAAGTCCAATTAATGTATCTACTTAGAGCGTATAAGGCCTTAAAATACTGAGTTTAAATGACACTGTCGGTTGTGTTATTGCACCACTTGCTACATGTTTCAACTGGAACTTGCTTATTCACCATGTATAAGGATCCCTGCACAGCACCACCTGTTACATTGTTATTCTATTTGCAAGCCTAAGGAACTTGTTAAGGATTTAATAGGTTTCACACTGATTTGTCACTGGAGGCTGATTTTACTTGTGTCATGTTGTTATTCAAGGCTTATTCAATGTATTAAGAATGTTGTATAAGGCTGATTTTACAGAGAGAGAGCAACTATGCAAGTGCTTTTGCCTTCTCTAAATGTGACTAGTTTGACAGTACTTCTTAGAGCAGAGTATTTTATGTTTTGTGATATACCATCAAATAATACAGTAGCCTATTTTTCTGCATCTAATGATGTGGTTGTATCACCCGAGTTTCAGGGGGAAAAGCATTCAACTTACCGCTTACTTCGTTCTGTGAAAAACCGCTTTGGGTCTACTGATGAGGTATTATAATATTATCTCACTCTTGATTATGCCCTACCTGAGATACTTATGCTCTCAAATCTGATTGCAATCTGATTATTTCCTAATTTTTTGGAATATTATTCAGGGGCTTCTTGGTGTTTCTACTTGTGGTAGTTACCTTTTCTTTTAACCTTATGCTTAGATCCGCATTAAGCTGCTCCATTGTGAAATCTAGATTGATCCTTAATTGAGAATGTGGTTTAAAGTTTATAAATATATATATATATATATATATATATATATATATATATATATATATATATATATATTTTTTTTTTTTTTTTTGAAAAGGTTGTCGCCCAATCATATGGGTTTTTAAACCCTTCGAAGAATCAATACAAAACCTTCACTTTCTCCAGTACAGTTTTTTCTCTTTTTATCCATTTTGTCCTGGAAGTGACATGAAAGAAGCACGTATGTTGTAAGGTTACGTTTGGTTCATATTTAGGAATGGGATACTGGAAAAGGAATCACGAAAGGTATATGAGTAAATAGGTTAAAGAGCATGATTAATTTATGTGAGAGAATGAATTGTTTGATTTTCTCTATTCACAAACATCTCTGTCCAATAATTCTATGGTCCTCTTCAACCATCACCATCTTCGTTCGCCCACTTCCTTTCTTCCAAACACCATCAGCACTTTCACTCTCTGCCAATCCCAAACTCGAAACTTGTCTTTGGTGAATTCAAGGGGATTCTAGTCTGGGAGATAGATGAAGGGAATGGGCAATTTCATTCTAAATAATCAAAGAAAGAGAATAAAAAGTGAACCAAACACCAACAGAAGGAAGGACATCCCCATATTTTGCACTCAATACCTGACAGCCTTTAAATACTCTCGATTTTAGTAGACTATTGTGCATTGACTGATGTTGGTTCCCATATATTAGGCTGCAATTTATATTAGAGAATCCCAATATTACAAAAGATGTTGTAGTCTTTTAGTCTTATTGGTCTTCATGTCACATTTGATGCACCAAAGTACCAAAATTTTGGAGATCCTCTAAACTTCATGTGTCTGGTTTCTCTTCATTGAGTTGAATAAGAAAATTTTCCTTGTTTTTTTTATTTATAAGAGTTGGTTGCTTTTTATTTTTTATGTATCTATTTATTTTATTTTTTGCAGCTGGGAGTATTTGAAATGGCAGAATCTGGACTGCAAGCTGTTTTGAATCCTAGTGAAATGTTCATGAGTGAGGAGCATTCAGAATCAGACCATTTAGCTGGAGTTGCTGTTGCTGTAATCATTGATGGCTCTCGAACTTTTCTTATTGAAGTTCAGGTATAAATCTTGCTATAAGAATATTATCCCTACAAGCTGTACCACTCCCCCCCCCCCCCCCTCCCCGCGCCTTCCATTCACCTAAAGCCGTAATACTACTTTAATCCTCTTTCAAAAAGACAAGAAAATATACTAGTCTAAGTCAAACTAGGTAATGAACTATGCTAGATACTAGATAGAGTTCCCATGTGAATCTGATGAAAGTGTTTTGTGTTTGTACCACAAAATAGTATTCAAACCGATGTCTTCCCCCACAATCATGCACTTTGCTGATCACCATTTTTGTCTTCTTCAGAGTTTCGTCCAGTGGTCTTACAGTTCCTTTTTATAAGTGTCTCTTTTCATATAACCAATAGGATAGCCTAAGTGTTAATTGCAAGGCTTCTATGTAATTTTCTTAATTAGAAACACCGGACTTATAACTTAGTTATAAAGTAGAGATAACCAACTGGATCAAGACAAAGTAGCATCTTGAGTTATCCTCCTGACATCGACTAATTGATTTTCTGTCGCCTGGTATATGTTTGTCTTGGTTTTGCAACACTCTTATGTCACTTCTACGTACAGGCATTATGTGTAGCCGACTCTATTGGCAAGCATCTTAATGGGGTTCCGACAAACAGAGCTGATATGATTATTTCAGTATGTCTTTTGGTTGAGATCTTCCTTAACTTTATATCTGTTAACAGCAATTTTATTCTTCACTTGCTGCTTCAATGCATGTCTAGTTCCTGGGTATCTTTCCTTTGATAGTAATATAGTTATTTGTTATGGTACGTTGATTAATGGTTAGAATAACTATCCCCTGCTACTTGCAACATTTGCCTTTTGGGTGTCAAACTTTGGAAATTTTGACGATTGCTCTCAAATCTATTTAAGTTGATAATATCAACTTTCTTAATATAGTAATATACATAGTTAAAGAATTAATAATCAAAGTTATGCATTAGAGACCGTGAAAAGGCAAGCAAACTAGAAATTAAAACGGAGGAAGTATTTGTTTTATCCAATCATCATCATGATGGTGTTAGCTTGTTGCTTGATATTCTTTGGCAGTTGTTAGTGATGTATTGAATCAAGAAAAGCTTCAATTTTTTAAATTTTTTGGACAGTGAAATTAAGAGAAGGGGTAACTAATTAAACGTTGGACCACAGGTCCATATTTCCATCAAGTGTTGAATATCCTGGATTTTGTTTGGCTATAGCTGTTACAGAATGGTCTGTGAAAATATCACGATGAGTTCCCTAAAAAGCTTTTGACTATTACCGTGAACCTCAAGACTTTGTACTTGAAAATTATTGGAATCTGTACCCCTAGGCCCTAGGGTAGTGTTTAACATACGTTACTTTCACAGTTGGATTAATACAATTTAGTTTACTGTATCGTTGTTGAAAAATGCTTCAGTGAAGCATTAATTTAGGAAAGAACTATATTTTATCTTCTAAATAACAGGGTTTAATGCATAAATAACAACTGTTACTAGTTCGTCGACAGATCACAAATTTATGCTGGTATTACTTATTATAGGAATTGAATGTTTCTTAGATGTGTATTTTTTTTTTTTTTTTAATCCTGCTATCTTAATCTAACCAAAGATAATATCAGTTTGTTTTAGAGAATCTGCCTAACTTTGCTTTAAAAGCTATTATTTGATGATAAATTAGGAAACTTCATCAAAAAATTTCATTGTGACTTGGTTAGGACAGGCATGATAAAAGTAGGATTTATGTAGAAGACTGAGTGTTTCACACATAATGGCGTAGAAAGTTGATAGCACCACACATATGGGTAGTTGAATGTTTTCATTTTATTGAGTGCAATGGATGAACTATTTATGCTTTCATCATTTGTTTACAGGTTCTTAAAAAGCAAGCGGGACTGAAAATGCAAGACTATGTAATCATTCTCTTCACTACTATCCTTGTGCTTCATGCTGTAGCTCTTGTGTTAATTTCATCATAGATTGTCTTAGTCTCATATTTAGTCTTTCTTCTTTTTATTTTCTTTTCATGTTCACTGTCTCTTTTTCTTTTAAAATATATATATATCAAAAAAATAATTGTTGGGGTAAGGCTAAATATATCTTCAACCAACCATAGCTCAGTCAGGAGCCATACTGCATCCATAAAATTCTCAATTATAAATTATACTTAATATGATATAGTTGGATAATGAATAGTGGGTTGCAGGATAATGTTAAGATGATGCCAATCAGAAAGGAGAATATAATTTCCTGTTATATAATTATAAAAAATGCAGCTGGATCCTGTCAATGGTTCATTATGTTTCAAGAACATGCATTGTCCCAAAACATAATTCATTACATATTGTGAAAAGATCTTGTGCCTAATTCATTTTGCATCTATGTTAAACTGATCAATTAGTGATGTTGGACATGAGTATATGCCCAGGTATTAGACTTATTTTAGGGAAACTATGCATGTTTTATTCGTATACAGGAAATGTCCAGTGTTCATATCCATATCAAAGTGTTGAGTATCAAACATTGGTACTAGTGGTGAATTGTAGAGCCATGATAAATAGTTTTACATAACTGTTCATTGGCTTCAGCATCTTTTTAAGAGTATCAGTTCTATATTAACTGATTACTTAATATTAGGGTTTTCTTCAATTGGTCAATTCAATGGAGAATTTTGTTCCATACATTGAACAACTGTCAGCAGCGTCTTTGAATTGGTCTAGCCGCTTTTTTTAAAGGGAAGAATGGATGGTAAAGAATGGAAAAGTTTTCTTTTATTAGGTAGGAATCGGTAGGAAAGGAATTTTCAGAAGAAAAAAAATATCTTGAAACTTAATCTATTTTAGTTCCCTAATGGGGGAAATTCTCTTTGGTAAACTCCAATTTTTTAATTTTCTAAGTGGTAAACGTTTTAAAATTTTATTATCAATGGTGAACCTAAATTTTTTTATATTAAGTCAACTATAACATCAATGATAAATTTTAACTAGATATTTAACCATAGTTAGTTTTTATTTTTAGATTTATTTTAGAAATATTTTTTTAATAAAGAAAAAACCCAACTACCCCCTCCCCGTCAGCCACCCCTCCTTGCGCCGCCGGCGATCCTCCCCTCCCTCCCCCGGCACCGACGACCCTTACTATGGGCCCGACAAACCCCATCTCCTCCCTCCACCCTCAACACCCCCACCCCCAAGCCCTAAATCAAAATTTCGAAACCACCCAAAGTGGGTTCAAGGTTTCGTTTATGGTGGTGGTTAGGGTCGGTATTAGGGTTCTGGGGCGAAGGGAAGGAGGGTCGAATCGGGGTGGGGGTCAGGAGAGGGGGTCGATTCCGACAGGGAGAGGGAGAGAGTGGTGTCGGGGAAACGGGTTTGGGTTTTGCGGTGGTGGGAGGTTATTTTCAAGGGAGAGTGGGTGGTTTATGGGGATGAAGTGGGTCGGTTAGGGGTGGTTTTTGGAGTTAGGAGTGGCTAGCCGGCCGTTTTCGGGGGATAGGGGAGACGGCCGGCCGTTTGCCGACGAGATGGGGGTTGGTCATGGGGTTTTGCGGTGGCGGGAGGGGAAGGGGGCCGATTCTGACATGGAGAGTGGAGGTGTTGTAGGTGGAGGAGATGGAGGAGGTAGGGGTCGCCGGCGCTAGGGGGAGGGTCGCCGGTTTCCGGCCGCCGGGATGGGGCTGGGTTGAGGGAGGGGGCTGGCAGTGGGTTGGGGGAGGGGTAGGTTTTTTATTTTATTTTAATATAATTAAAAATTATATAAAACTAACTATAGTTAAGGAAATAACATTTATCAATAGTAATAAATAATTTAGGTTTACTATTAATAATAAAATTTAAAAACGTTTACCACTTAGAAAATTAAAAAGTTGGAGTTCACTAAAGAGAATTTCTCTTTTTATTTTCAAACTCTTATTATAATTTTTGAACCAAACAAAGAAATACTCTCTATTTCAATACAAATTAAACCGAACAACCTAAAGCACTGTTTCCCTTCTTTTCCTTTATTATCATCTCCAAATGCCAAAAATCTTTAGGCTATCAGCAATATGTATATTTGAAAATATTACAATGCGTCTTTAGATTTCTGGTTTCTTGCAAGGGATTCCTCTCCTCGATTAGGGAATGTAGCCTAAAAGCCTATACGTACGTTGAGCAGCTGATCTTCAAGTCAAAAGCATTTCAGGAAGCACCCTGTTCATACTATATGTACACTAGACTCATGAACTACCAAAGAGACTTGTTAAGAGTTTTATATTTTTTAACAAATAGTATCAATCCCAATGTATAATTAGAAAACCACTAGACTAACAAGGATCAGAGAAAAGTCAAAAACAGGGTGTTAGTCAGATAAATAACCTGTATTACCTCATACTGTTAAAAGACTTTTTTTATGCTTGCTCATCAGTGACAGTGGATACAGAACAATGAGCACATGATGTCCAATTTAATTGTTTCTAAATTTGTACAATCCATCGTTCCATGTTAAAGAACATGCATGATGCTAATATAGCTTACTGTACCTGATGATTAATGTATTGCTGATTTTACTATGTGCTGGTTGTGGAACTCATTTCCAAGCTAGAGTCTGGTACTCTGGTTGATATAGTTTTGTTATAATTCATTTTTGTTTTTTTTATCTAAGTTCATTGTAATTGTAGCCTGTTGGAATTTCATCTCTGTATATGCTATATGCTAATGTAACTTCTCTTTTGTAGAGTGTTTTTCTTAATGTTGTTAGTGGAGTATCTCTCACTGAAACTGCAGGAGATCTTGCTGTGGCAGTGGCAATTTGCAGCAGGCATGTTTTCCTTTTTTGCTGGCTCATTTATCTCACTAAATTTTCTGGCATTTAGAAATAAATTATGTTACTAGGATTAATATAACCGCAGTAGTGTACTGATATCCTGATACTGTGCACTTTCCAACCATTTCTCTAGGTTCTCCACTTCACTTTTAGAGACTTAAGTTGTCCAGCCTTTTCATATTCTTTCCAGAGTTTTTTATTTCTTGTCATCTTGGTGAGGAGTCTTAGTTTTTAATTGGTGATATATGCCTTGTGAGTTCTGTAATGTGTATATTGTTCACACTATAGTTATCCTTTTCTTTCTATATTATCATATTCGAAGTAACATATCTACATTTGCCTTCTTCAGTCTTCTGGAGTTCCCTCTACCAAATAATGTAGCATTTATTGGAGAAATTGGCCTTGGTGGTGAACTTCGAATGGTAAGTATGCCCCATATATAGTGAGCTCTTGACAAATCAAATCTTTGCCAAAATAATATGCAAGTGAAGTAAATTTCCAACAATTTATTAAAAATGCTTGCCCTATTCGGGAAGTGACATAATCTCACAATCTATTTCTGAATTTCTCTATGACCATTTGAACACTGTTTGTTATAAGCCTTTATTTTTATTTTTTTTTATTGTCTGTTGTTTATTCACACCCCCTTCTTGACTTAGAATGTTATGTTGGTCTATATTTTGACCAAAAACTTCTTTGCAGGTTTCGAGAATTGAAAAAAGGATTAATACTTTGGCTAAACTTGGATATAAAACCTGCATTGTTCCAAAGTCGGCTGAAAAGGCCATAGCAGCTCTCGGCTTTGAAGGGTTACAGGTAGTGGGATGCAAGAACCTGAAAGAAGTCATTGATAAAGTATTCAGTCCTTGAGAAGAGAAACCATAAATTTTCTCCTTTTTTGGCATCTTATAAAGCATATGTAACATTGTTTTATATTATGTTGTATTGTTGTGTAAGAATCTGATATAATGTAAATATGACATAGATAGATTATTAGATGTGCTCATGTATATACAATTTTACCTCTAGTTAAGGACGAAGGCTCGAAGCTCACTAGAGTGGTTCGTTCATGTACTGAACAAGCACGTGATTGAATTGAAATACACGTGCGATTTTGCCGATTGATACTGCTAATATAAAATATTAGAGCCCTATGAGTTGTTTAACATCATGACTTTGTTGATGCCTTTGCCTTCTCTATCTCCGTCAACACTTTGTCTATCTCAATAATTGAATGAAAAGAGACTTATAGTTGATTTCAGGGATCAATAAAACAATCAAATCTCAAGTTTTTGTGGTACATAAAAAGGTGTTGTAGAACTTGGAATTTTTGTGATGATACAACTTTGCTGACATTTTGGAGAGTTGCTTGAATTTCAGATACTAGTGGAGTTGTGGTGGAACTTTTGGTGGTATTAATAAGTTTTTTAATTGATTATCATTCTTGATATTACACACTGAAAGGCTCAAGGAATAATGCAGTGTAAAATTTCAATGCTTGTTCAACAGTTGGCACAGGCAAGGAGTGAATAAGGGGCATATATGTAAAAATTCCATATTTTTTATGCAAAAGTTGGCACTATGAACAAATTATGGGTTAAAAAGAATCTGCAAAGCACAACTGGAACTGTCTCAATTTTATACAAGGCCATCTCAAAGAACAAATCACCTATTTAAAAAAAAATTATCAGAAACAAAATTGTTTACATAAAACATCTCACTGACTGATGCAGTTTTCAAAATTTGAGGAATCCCAATGGTGAAGTGTTAGCACAGTCATAGCTTCCGCCATCCAATCAAGATTTCATTTAGATCTTTCTCAGTGATTGCATAAAAAGTTAAAATCCTCAACAACCCTCTCATGGTATATGTTTTACAGGATATCAAGGCATATTGAAATGTACAGAAAACGTAGTCTCTTCGCTTTGAGGAAATTCATCAGCTTCTCTTACTCAAGCTATTATGTCTGCTTGTGCTCTTCTTTCTTCAATCCTTCAATGGTCTCAGGGTCCAAAAAACTTGGCTGGTTGGTGGAGGACAAGAGCCTAGCCCACATCCTGTCAGTTATTATAACCTTGTTTTGCTTCTCGGTAATTCGCTGCAAAAGAAGGCCGAGATATAAATCAGAGGTAAGAAAACCATCAGGTATATTGGAATTTCACAAAGCACATATATGCTTCAATTACCCAGACATCACCAATGGCATGTGAAATTTGTATCCTACTACTTAAAAGTGCCAAATTACCTTACTCTCTAGGAAGACAATTGTACAATCAATATATATTATTATATTAAATTATCACAAAAAATGTAGAAGGCATTCAGACGAGTATACTTTAACATATAATTAATGAGGACAGTAAGGGGTGCATTCTAGAACTTATACCAAAAAAAATACGTACTCCTTAGTATTTTTATAATGAAAATGTACCGTAATTAGGTGCAACAACAACAATGCTTTGATCAAAACATTAACAGATAAATGGCAATACCTGGAACGGTATGTAGGCATGTCGACTGTTAACTGGCCCAACAGTGAACCCTGTGAACCCTGCCATTGCACCATGAACTGCACTCTGTGCAAGTAGTGTACAGTAAACATTATCTGAAGCATTTGCAGGAACTGCACGGATCATATACGTGGGATCTGCCAAAGAGAGCATAACAGTCAAATGAAAGAGTCAGTATAGCAATCAGGCAGAGTTCTGGCCCTTCTAGGGGAGGTAAGGGTTCAGAGAGGATTTGAGAACAAACCAATGTATTTGAGATTTATCACCCAATCGATCTGCTTGAAATGATCCTACAATAACAACAACAAAAAAAAATTATAATTCCTTACATAGAAAAATTTTGATTGTGACACAAAGAATCAGACCAAAGTTTGTGGTCAACAGCGAAGATAAAGAAAACAAAATTGAGAACAAGCAAGCCTAGGCTATATGGGAATGATAACAGACCCATGTCTTAAAAGAAAATCCTCTAGCCTTCTGGACATATATTCTCAATGCAGGTAACATATGAAAAAGTCATTTCAAAAATTTGAATCTTCATAATTGCAAATAAATCATTATGACGCGCAAAAAGTAGCTAATAACATGATTGCAAGACCAAGACAAATCAGCGAGCTATGAGATAATGTAGCCTATAATCACGCACCTATACATCCCAAAGAGTTAAGATACTATAATCAACAATGCCAACCTTTATTTTCTGTGATATCCAGAATCCAACATCTTGGTACAGCTTGTTCCCTGAGGCATCCTTTGCATCCGTATTAGGCATGCATTCTGAAAGAAGATTCTGTCCTGCACCCTCAGCTATGACAATGACCATATGCCCATTTTCTTTGAGCCTTTTCTCCATATATTCAAAGAGTCCACCAGGTCCTTCAAGATAAAATGGTGATTCTGGGATCAAGCAACAGTCCACATCTCGGCTGGCAAGAGTTGCATACAGAGCTATAAATCCTGCACAAGTTGATCAAATCCGTGTTTAATTGTAGAGTAACAGAATAATTGAGTAAAAGAACTGCCCAACAATCTAAAATTAGTTACTGACATAACAGTCACACTATCGTCATTATGTCAATACTCGTTCCTATCCACCAGCAGCATATAAGAATATAGATACAGCCTTGCTTGGTACTTTTTATGGAAGAAAATCTAGAGGCAACCAATATACTTATGTAGATTCTGCACAATAGTTAGTCACGACTTAAGAAAGTCAACATCCACCCCTTCTAAAAATACTAACCAAGCTATTAACTACTCGTATTTGAATTGGTAAAAAGACGAAAATATGAACAGGGGTAGGTTCCAAGCTTTCCAAAGTTACCAAGATGCATAAATATTTATTTGAAACTTAATTGAAATTTGGGGAGGTGAATATCTTAAACATAGCATTTACATTATATATACTCTTAACTCTTTTAAAGGTCTCTCATGACCTTGATCTAAATCTTCTAATTGAAGAAGGCCTGGGCAATTCTTATCAGCCCACCCAACAATAAAGTAAATCAACATAAACTAGTGAAATATAAAATGTTCATTTGTCATTAGTCAGTAAGATAGGGAAGCCAGAAATTTACCACAATCACGCCCCATTAGCTTAACAACACCCACACCATGTTCCGCACTCATAGCTTCCACATGTGCTGCATCAATTGCTCTTTGCGCCTCCTCCACAGCAGTGTCAAAACCAAAGGACTTGTCTATAACCTGAAATGATGAATGAAAGTCAGCAACTCTCGCAGCTGAATCTAAAATTTTAAATAGAAAACACACTTCCAAGCACACAACAAAAGAATGAAATATGTAAATACCGGAATATCATTGTCTATGGTCTTGGGAATCCCAATAACAGAAACTTTTAGTCCTCGTCTTCTGACTTCCTGAAAGATTTGATCAGAAGAGCTAAGAGCAATGAGAGTTGCTGTCCATAAGTCTGTGAGCTTTAAAAAGCAGATATTGACAAATTGCTATACCTCATAAATCACAGATGCCCCTCTTTGAGTACCATCACCTCCAATTATGTATACCTGTAACAGAGAAGTAACAAATCTCATATCATTAAAGGTACGAAACATGCTACATTGTGAAGTATGTACTAGTGTGTACCTGATTAATCCCTCGATCCTCTATGCTGTCAACTATCTTTATGGTATCATGGCCTCCTCGTGAAGTACCAAGGACTGTTCCACCACGTTTGTGGATGTCGTTTACAGATTTGGGAGTTAATGATACAGTATTTCGAGCATAGAAACCTCTATAGCCTCCCTGCATGCATCAAAAAACACTCATGTAAGACAAAAGTCCAATTCGCGATCAAATATGACTCTGAACTTGCGTGCATCAGAAATTGTTAGAACTAATTAATGAAAAAATCCTAAGACATTCTCAGAAACAGAAAACATACAGTGAACATTGAATTAGATATATTATTGCATATTTAAACAGAACCTCATTTCTCAGAAAGGGCTAGGAACTATTTTTAGTGGAATCGCAGCACTTTTATTAAAGGGAGATGAAAAATTATAAAACATGAGGACTTACCTCAATACCAAGTACTCTAGTGATGCCATACATATGGTATAAACCACATACTAATTCTCGGACAACTGTGTTCAAACCAGGACATAGACCACCACATGTCACAATGCAAGCTTGCACTTCATCAGCTTCAAAATACACCTGTGACACAACAAAGTTCAAAATACATAATTAGAAAACAACACCAATAAAGAACAGATTATATAAAACAAAATATAAACCAGGAGAACAGGAAATGTTCATTACCCTCTGCTGAGGTCCAGCACGCCTAAAATGTATCCCTCTTGGACTATCTTCATGAACAACAATCTAAAAAAAAAAAAAAAAAAACCATCAAAATTCAGAAACACGGATCATTTCAGACATGATTCAACTATATCAGAATGTATTAGGAATTATTTTATTCCAAATTACATTTATAATATTTAGGGAGACTAAAATTTCATCAGATTAAGTTCGAATTTCCTTTCCTATTTTTCAACAATTTCTACAAAATAGGTTTGGCAGATGTCAATTCTCAAATTATTTGGAATTTAATATTTTCAAAAAAAAAAAAAAACAGCCATCTAAATCAAATGTACATTAGACTACAAAGATAAGTTTCTCACAATCCAATAAAAAATATATAAGAATAATATGCATTCTTCAAATTCAACAACATAAATGGTACTAATCATTCACTACATTATACAATTCAAGCAACAAAAAGAGGGTATAATCCATTACCGTCTGAGCGACTGTATCTTCTTCATTTACGAAATGCCGCCTATAAACAAGAAAAATTAAAATTTAGCAAATTACCAAAAACCATAGCATGTTCAAAAATCACATTTACAAAATGAAATAAACAAGTTATGCTTAGAAAACTTTACTTGACAACAGAATATGAGGGATTGTCTTGCAACGGATTATGATAGGTCTGCAAAACCCAACCATCAAATTGTCACAAAATCAACAAAAACCAAATAATACGTACTAGTATATTGCACTCACTAAAATAAATTGCTCCCTCCTTTTGATTTTTGTAGCGAAAACATACTACTACTCCATAACAACCACTAAAGAATTCCAAAATAATAATACACACTTAAGTTTTCATAGCAAAATTATACAGAGTTCATTAACTACCCAAAACAATAATAAACTCGGCGAATTTAATTTCTATAATAATTGTAGCTTATATAATTTTTTTCACAAAACAAATGTATGCATATTTGATCAAATATTACCAATAATATTAGCTATGTAACAATATGCTAAATTGATAAATTGAAAATACTTAAAATTATTCCAACAAAATTGTCCAATATCATCCTTTTTCTTGAAAACGACATACAACAAAAATTAAACCTAGTATAACATTAAATGTCCATAATTCATAATACAACTTTTTGCATTGACTTTTTAGTAATAATGGATTGGACCCATTTGCAAAATATCCGGACCCCCATATTTAGCAAAAACAAATTACGGAGTATTATTTTTATTTTTATTTTTTTGAAACAAATTACGGAGTATTATTTATTAACAAAAATTAAACAAAAAATATGCAATGAGTTAATAATAATAATTATTAATAATTAAAATTAAAATTAAATAAATAAATAAAAAGAAAGAGAAGGTAATTACAGGGAGATTAGAGAGGTAATCACACAAATGAGGAACATCTTCAAGAACAAACCCACACTGTCCTTGAACAATCTTGGGCATGAGATGTGTCGAAGAATCACAGCCGTCGAAACTAATCACGCCATTGTTGGAAGATCCAACGGTGGGATTTGAGGGTGCACCGGAAGTATTGGAGGATTCCATAGCATAGAAAAACCCAAGAAATTGGAAGTGTGATTGTGATTGGGATTTGATCTAGTACAGTAAGGTGCAGAGTAAGGGAAGATCAGACGGTGGAGAAGGTGGACAGGTGGCGGGTGGTGGTGAGGAGAGAGAAAGCGGTGTGCCGGAGAAATGAGAAGGGTGGAGAAAAGGAAGAGTGATGTATGTGAAGTTTGGTAGTAGAAGAAGAAGAGGAAGAAGAAGTAAGAGAGAAGAAAGGGGAGGAATAAAGGTGACTCAAATAAACCAGGGGAGCACAAACGGTTTTGGTCTTTTTGACACTTGGTTTTTCATTTTTTTTATTTTTTTTTCATTTGGATTATTTGATGGGGTGTTTGGTTCGCGGATTATAGGCATGAGGTATGAGTTTAGAATAATAAAAACTCATACTATATGTTTGGTTGTCAAAAATATGATTTTTAAACCCATACCTCAAACCCATAAGGTATGGGGTTTAGAAACCTTGGGGGGTGGGTTTGGCTCATTCCATTCCCTTAGGTATCAAATACATGAAATTAAGGGGATGATATTTCATTCCAGAATTTAACCAAACACATGGTATTAAATATCAAGTTCCAACCCAATACCACCTTAACCTTATTCCTGATTCCAAACCTATACCACTCTACGAACCAAACGCCTCCTAACAAGAATAAATAAACATGGGGTGGGATCATGTCTCATGGGATGAGTTATCCAGTACGGACTATGGTGTACATAAAAACCAACCCGGCACAGCGGCATCTTTTCCAGTTAAGTTAGTCTAGCACTCGAGTGTATAGAGATAGATTAGGATGTCTCCCAAATTCCTAATAAATGTAGGGTATGTTCTTATACATTGAGAGGGCGTTTGGTATAAATTTAGTAAACGGAAGGGAAAGGATTTATATAAGTAAGGGAAAGGGTAATGATACACGTTACATTTGATATATGTTTGGTATCTTTATAAAATGGAAACAAATTGAGCAGTTTATGATTGAGGAGGGAAACACATTTTGTTTCCACTAGTTGGATAAGGGTAACAATTTGGGGGATTTTGTTACCCTTTGGAAACGGTATTTGTTACTTATAGCTCATACCAAACTAATAGAAACGGAAACACTTATTTGTTTACGTTTCCTATGTTACAAATTTTAATATCAAACACCCTCTGAAATTCAGCTCAATTCAGTTCAGCTCCTAATTTTCTTCTCTTATAAAATATTCATTTCAGTTCAGTTCAGTTAATTAGAACAGGCCCGTAGTTTTGAGTTGTCAAAGTCATAAAGTGAGTTCCCTAAATGTTTTACTAAAATTATTTGATTAACTTACTTAAAATTGGATAAAAGTACACAAAGGGTTTAGGGTCTTTTCTCTTCAACTTAATTTCAGTTCAGTTTAGTTTCTAATTTTTCTTCTCGATCTCTTAAACAATTCAGTTTAGCTCATGTCAGTAAATTAGAACAGCCCCTTAATTTTGGGTTTTGACTTTGTGAGGAGAAACTTTATCAAGGAATTGTTTTTATCTTCATTCGTTTACACTATGTTTGGATAATAATAGTGAAGGAAAAGGGAGGGAAAAGAAAAGGAGGGAATGGAAAAGAAGGTGAGGGGAGAGAAGATGAATCATAATTTTCCTTCCAAATCTTTCTAACAATGAAGGGATTTGGTTTATAAAAGGCAAGTAAAATGAATCCTTTCAATTCTCTCATCTTCCCTCCTTGCCCTTAGGTATACAAACAAAGGATGATGCATCTCTTCTTTTCTTTTCTCTTCTCTTCCTTTCCCTCCATTTCCCTCCATATAAACATAGTGTTATGGTTTTTTTTTTTCACCTTAAAAATATAATGTACAGTGATTATAATTTAAACTAAGCAAGAATAAGTTTAATTTTGTAAAAATTATTAACTTCAATGTATAAATACAATAGCAACTAGTGAAAACAAATTAATTTTAGTAAAAATAATTTAATTTAACAAAATATCATGTGAGGAAAACATTGTATCAAAATAAGATATCATTTAAGAAAATGAAATTGATAGGAGATGACAAAAACGATGAAGATAATTGTATTTGAGTTAGACAATGACAAAAGTTTGGCCTCTTCCTCTAAATGTGAGGATGGAATTAGGGTGTAGTTTATCCTTGTTATTATTTACATATTGCCAGAATAATTTTAAGTCAAATTTGCTTTGATAGAATTGAGCCTCACATTTGTCACATAGACAAAATATACGGTCATTAACTGCATGGGAGCACGTCGCACGCGTTCATAACTAAATTAATGTGCAATTGCGTATGCTAGATTCCCCTTTAAACTCTTCATAAAATGCAAAATTAAAAGGTACGTTCTATGTCAAACAATGAACCTCATGTATATAAGATCACACTTATCATTCCACAATAGTGAGAGCCCTAAGAGGTATACTTCTCTTTGTATGTTTTTCTTTTTCAACCATATATCATGCTTAAAGTTGCAACCTGATGCAACACCTGAATTACACTTGTTGATAATATATTAGAGATGGATAATTGTGCAAGTAGGTTATGTACTTATGTTAATTAATTTTGTAAAATTAAAATTATTTGGTTTTATAATAATCCTAAGTATATAATTATTTGGTTTTATAATAATCCTAAGTATATACCGTATTATATGAGTGTTAATATGCTTTATTGATTATTAAAAATATAACAACATTTTATTAATAAAGAGAGGTTATGTGGGATCAAATAAAAGAAATAAGTCAAGTAATATTTTTTTAATATAATAATTAAAATCTAAACAAACTTTCTTCTAGAATCGGAGAGAAAAACTAACCAATGCATCTATCCCTCACTCTCATCTTTTATTTATAGTTTAGAGTATATAAAAATTTAGTCAAGTTATATACTTCGTATATAATAATAAAAATAAAATTAAAAAAACAGACGTTTGAATTAGATCAAATTATATAAGACTACTATAGGCACGTAAATTTTACATAAGTGCCACGTTGGATATTATATGGGTCCAAAGTCAATTTGTTGATTTGATGCTAATTTGACTATTAATTAAAGATAATTAAATTGGGTGAATAAATCAGATTAGCCCATTTAGTTATTTTAATTAAACTTGGTTATTAATTATTTAATAGTAAAAACCCATTAAAAATAGGTTATAATAATCAAAGCAGGCCCAATTCCAATGTACATTTAACCCTAACCCTAGGTGTCACACACTCTATAAATAGAGCTCTCTCTATTTCATTTGGGGGAGAGAAAAACCTACAGAGAAAAACAGAGAAAATCAAAATACAGAGAAAATCTCTCATCAAATACTCTAACGAAAACCAGTTCAACCTCTACATAAAATGGTCATTGATCGAGATCAAGCCTCGTCGGCCCTCAATCAAGAATTCAAGTCAAAGGTTTACATCAACAACAAGTCAAAGGTCTACATCAACAATAAGTCTAAATTCTGCATCAAATCTTCGATCGAGATCAAGCCTCGACGACCCTCGTTCGAGAATCAAGTTAATTCGTGAATTACGTCAAATTCAAAGTGGAGATCGAATAGAGGATCAAATTAGAGATTGTATCCAAAATTATCAAATTAATAAAAATAACACCTTGTTGCATTTGTTTTGAATCTATATTTTACAGATTTAAAATTTGTTTTTACAACTACACTAAGGGCCAATTCACATTTACTGAACTGAACTGATTGGAGCTGAACTAAATTGAACTGAACTGATTGGAGCTGAACTGAACCGAACTTAATTGAACTGAACTAAGCTGAAATTTATATTTTATGAGAGAGGAAAATTAGGAACTGGACTGAACTGAGAAATATATAATAGGGAACCAGTAAAAAAAATTACTTAAGTAAAAATAATTTAAGGGTATGTTGAGCTCACATTATTTTTGTTTATCTGGTCTAATCTGATTGTCTGATTTAATCAAACATTGATGTTATGTGTACGATAATTTATAAAGGAAAAATATATAAAGGGTGTCTTATTATATTCATAATAATATGATTATGACTTTATGAGAAAAGGAAATTAGGAAATGAACTTAATCGAATTGAACTGAACTAAACAAAATTGATTGAAGCTAAACCAACTAATTGAAAATTTAAAACTAAACTAAACTGAGCAGAATTAAATTAAAATTAAGCTAAATAGAATATACCCTAGATAGTAAATACGACTTAAGTTGAAGTTGAAGTTGAAGTTGAAGTTATAGTAGGGACTAGGGAGTGTGATTTACCGCTCGACGGGGGTATAGTCTATTCGTTTTCCCTATTTGAAAATTTACTCATTCCAAAACATGAAGCTCCCTCTTCACTTCCACCACCACCGTCAACTCCGGCACTACGCCACCAAATACACCGCAAAAATAACCTCAACAACCACCGACGGCCGCACACTCTCCGCCGAAGTCCACTCTCCTTCTCTCCCCTCCGACGCCCGCGGCTTCCCTCTTCCTCGCCGCGACCTAATCTGCAAAATCACCCAAATCCTCAAATCCCCAATTTCCGACCCCTTTTCCGACCTCTCCAATTACCTTCAAACCCTAACCCTAACCCTAACTCCTTCCGAAGCCTCCTTAATCCTCAAATCCCTCAACAATTCCCCTCATCTATCCCTCAAATTCTTCCATTTTTGCCCCTCTTTTTTTCCCAATTTCCGCCATGACACCTTCTCTTACAATCGGTTGCTTCACATTTTGTCGATTGCGGCGTCGTGTGGTGGGTCTGATTGGGTTGAGAAATGCCGTGAAGCGGTGGCGGAGATGGAGAGGGATGGGGTTTATGGGAATATTTCGACTGTGAATATTTTGATTGGGGTTTTGGGTGCTCCGGGTGTTGATTGGTGTTTAGGGTTGGTGAAGAAATGGGGTTTGCAGTTGAATTCGTATACTTATAAGTGTATTTTGCAGGCCTATTTGAGGTCGTATGAAACTGAAAAGGCGTTCGAGGTTTTTAAGTTGATGAGGAGGAAAGGGTATACGCTTGATGTTGTTGGTTATAATATGCTCTTGCATGCTCTTGCTAAGATCAATAAGGTAAATTACAATTTGGATTTTTTTTATTTTTTTTTTGTTGATTTAATGTTAATACTTTGTTTTTTCTAATTCAAGGTTGATAATTGTTTTTGGGTTATTCATGTACACATACATAAGTTTGAGCTAGCATAAGGTAAATTTAGCTTAGTACTTGAAGAGGTGAAGGAGTAACTTAGCTGGTTAATTTGGATTCGTGGCCTCGTGGGTTAATGCCATGAGTGAAAGATAAAGTTTTGATGGTTACTCGTTGATATAAATCTAATATTCTACCTCCGTTAACATTTACTTGCAACTTTGGAATATTTTATGTCTCTCAAATAATACCCCAAAGTTGCAAGTAAATGTTAACGGAGGTAGTATGTCAGATTGTGGCATTAATCTAGTTTGGCAAACGTGGAATTGTTTATGAATATTGATAAGTAATATGTAATGATGTATGTTACATATGAATGCTTTTATGGTTTACTGCGTGTTATGTTATTAGCTCTACATTGTGGGACTAGACTATTGAAATCATATGGTACATTTGTTTTGGAGGAAGTCTATATGTATCAATGTATGTATCTGATGCAAAAGCTTTGAGCTTTATATGTGCATGCTTATATATGTGTGGTAGTTTGAGTGCCTGATTATTATATAGAGTTGGTGTCATGACATGGGAGAATTCACTGCATGCTGCTCTTTGTTTGCTTCTTGTTTCAGTGTTTGCTTTATCAAAATTCTGCTTCCATATTGGGTGTAATTTGCAAAGTTTGACAACAGTTTTAAGGTCTTTCTACATTCTTTTGATCTCTTTCATGCTCCCTGCTATTAATTCTGTGCAATAC
This sequence comes from Chenopodium quinoa, assembly GCF_001683475.1. Lineage (NCBI taxonomy): Eukaryota > Viridiplantae > Streptophyta > Magnoliopsida > Caryophyllales > Amaranthaceae > Chenopodium > Chenopodium quinoa. Next base: position 3,361,549 of record NW_018745523.1, on the reverse strand, counting down.
ATTGATAATTTATGCTTATGTTCTGCTTGTAAGGACTATATTGGCTTAAAGGAAACCTGGATCTGGTAATATTCTTTCAGAATTAGACAAACACTTGCTATTGAATTTCTAGCTGTTCCGACAATAGACAATTTATTAATAGTTGCTGTGCCGGCTACTTTTTTTTTAGGAGCTATATATAGAGTGAAAGGGAAGAGAAGGGGGGGGGGGGGTGGAGGTTTGGCTTCTACTTGAATTTTTTTCATACTGATGAATATTGCACTTGTACATCAGCGGTATATGGAATGCAGTACTCAAATGTGTTAAGAGTCTCTTTCAACGTTCTGAAGTACTCTCTGATTTCTTTTTCGACAAAAGCTTCAGATCTTATGCTTGAGCTTAAAACAAGTAGCATCTCATTAAATTGTACTCACATAACTTCAAAATTATAAGCTAATTTTATGTCTTTGTAAGTGGTTGAATTGCTGCATGTTGCTATCTATGCATCACAGAAATAAAAGTATTTTTAGTGACTGATGTTTGCTTTTGTAGGTGATTAGTTTCTGTCAATTTGGGCCTGTGATGGCTCTTGAATCTTTATTGCTCATAATATGCAGTGGACATGTAAAGTTCTGCTTGTGAAAAATTGAGTCTGTATGTCTAGCACCAGATCTCCTTTTTCTTTGGCTATCTAAGTATGTGTAGTGGCTGTCCCTTCCAGCCTTCCTGCTTTTTGCATAAGAAATCATGAAATTTCTTCTGTCTTTTGTTTAACTGTCTGTGCATGGATGGAGCTGCTAGTTACTTTCAATATCTAATCTCTTTTGAAAGTGCATACCTGTCTTCCGCCCATCTCATGCGTAAATCCTAATGATCTGATATACAGTTTTCTATAGGTTGATCAGGCCTACATGGTTTTTGAGGACATGAAGAGGAAGATTTGTGAACCTGATGAATATACGTACACCATCATGGTTAGAATGACTGGTAAGATGGGGAAGCCTGATGAATCCTTAGCATTATTCCAGGAAATGCTAGGGAAGGGTTTAGCCCCTAATTTAATGGCATATAATACGATGATTGAGGCACTTGTTAAGAATCGAATGGCTGAGAAGACAATTTTTCTCTTCTCAAAGATGATAGAAAGCAATTGTCGCCCCAATGAGTTTACATACAGTTTGATTCTGACTGTTCTCGTTGCAGAAGGACAACTTGGTAAACTAGATGAAGTTGTGGAGTTATCAAATAAATATATAACTAAGTCAATGTATGCCTATCTTGTGAGGACTCTCAGCAAGTTGGGGCATGCAAGTGAAGCCCATCGTCTATTTTGTAATATGTGGGCTGTTCATGATAAAGGAGACAGGGATGCTTGCATGTCCATGATAGAAAGTTTATGTACTGCAGGCAAAACAGTGGAGGCCATTGATCTTTTGGACAAGATTCATGAGAAGGGGATAGACACTGATATTATGATGTATAACACAGTATTGTCGGCTCTTGGCAGGTCAAAGCAGATAAGCCATCTTCATGATCTCTTTGAGAAGATGAAAAGGGATGGACCTCCACCAGATATCTTTTCTTATAATATTTTGATATCTAGTTTTGGTAGGGTAGGGAAAGTTGATGAAGCAGTTAAAATATTTGAGCAGCTTGAGGATAGTGATTTTAAACCTGATATTGTTTCATACAATTCTTTGATTAATTGTTTGGGAAAGAATGGTGATCTTGACGAAGCTCACATGAGATTCAGAGAGATGGTAGAGAAGGGATTGAATCCTGATGTAGTTACTTATAGCACACTCATTGAATGCTTTGGTAAGACTGACAAAGTGGAGATGGCTAGCAGGATGTTTGATGATATGGTTGCTCAAGGATGCAGTCCTAATATTGTTACATATAATATCCTACTTGATTGTTTTGAGCGGAGTGGGAAAACTGCTGAAGCAGTAGATTTGTATGCTAAACTTAAGGAACAGGGTTTGACTCCTGATTTCATAACTTACGCTATTCTGGAGAGGCTGCAAAGTGGTTCACACCGGACCAGCAGGATTCGCAAGCAAAATCCAATCACTGGTTGGGTTGTTAGTCCTTTAAGGTGATGAAATGTTATTGTGCGCCATGTGCGGTCATACTGATGCATTAAAGGCCTGGTAATCTGGTATGAACTAACTTTGATGTTAGACAAGTATTTAATTGCCATTTCCCTCCTTTTGCTACCTCTTCACTGTATGTTTGTCGAGAACAAGTTGCCTCTCGAGTTTAAAAGATTGGGACAAAAGACGTTGATTATGCTATTCTGCATGACCATCCCACTGTTACCTAAAGTTAGATTTTTTGTGCGTGAACTGGTTCGTATTTGGGCTAATTATGAATTATTTATCAAATTCTTCCCCTTGGAGCTCATGTGCTGCCACACCAGGTAGAAGTGTCTTCTGAGTGAAAGAACAAGGATTCACCTGTGGGCTGCTACAATGGTAAGCTTTACTGTACTTCTGTTTGATAAGGTTTCACTTGCAGCCATAATTAATTTGTGGGACATGGATTTACTGAACGCGCATGAGTGCAGGGTACCTGTTAACATTGCCATCTCAATGAGAATGATTTGGTCCTGGGCTTTTTCTGCTCTTAAATTTAAGTGGGAATACTAATTTTTTCGCTTTAGTTTCTTTATTCAGTTAGCTAATCTCACTAGGCATTGCTGGAAGCTGGGTCTTTTTTTTCGCCATCTCATGCTCAAGTATGCTCTTGTGATCATATCATTCAGCTCATTTTGCATCTTTCATTAATGTGGAAAGGGAAGAGCTTAAATTGTGTTGTTCGTACTTAAATATTTGCTTGGAGAGGTGCAGCAAGTGACAATTTGTGTGATGTTTCTTTGGGAAAAGGGTAAAATAGGTGATATGCTGATATGGATTGTGCCGAAAGCCAAGGAATATGAGGGTCCAAAATTCCAAATGCACACATTTTTTATCTCAAACCAGTCCAAAGATGTTCTCACTAAGGACTTGCAAATAATATATCTTCCGAAGGGAGTATCCTGCAAGAAACGCGGTATTGCTAGTTGTTACCCTAGAGTGTGTGTAAAATGTAGATGTTTGCCTGTCTTCCATAGATAACAGTTAGTGAGAATCGATCCCAAGATCTCCTGGAATCGGGAGGGAAGCTCTAACCACTTGAGCTATCCCTCACTCTCAAATTTGCTTATAATTATGAATATACATAAATCTATCTATGTACTCTGTAGTCTATAGTATGTAATTTTTCCAAATTTAAATTATTATGAATGGTATGTTCTTATTGACATGAACATATTGAGGATGAACCCTTTTCAATTTGTGACTCATGTCATTTTGTTGGATGTTTTTCTAATACATGTACTTCGACGAGTTTTGCCTAAATACACCGCCCTAGTGAACGTGTTTTGCTCATCACAAAAATATACTCGTATGTGTGTAATATGGTATTCCGAAGACACATGAAGCAGTCCAAGGGAAGAATTAGGAGGTATCTTTGAGTTGGTAGAGGGCTGTGATGAACCACATTTATCATAGCTAGAAACTTGAGCAGTTGAGCTTCATATGTACTGATTTGAATTGAGGACAACTAAATTTGGTGAATTTAATGCGATGACTAACTTTTTTTTTGTGCACAGTTTGAGCAAAATGGCAATCAACAAGCAATCAAAAGCACTGTTTGTTTAGCGTGCTGATTCTTTTTCTCTATCATGCAGTATGCAGTTTATGTAATGTTCTCTCTCTACTCTGAGCTTTTCTATAATTGTGTGTGGCTGGGGATATTCTGGAGGCCCTTATCTCTCGCTCTCTCTCTCTATAAATGATGTGCAGAGGCCACAGCTGAAGATACGCTATCCCATGTACTCCGTATCCAACAATAATCCAAACTTGAGCCATGTGGGTTAACAACAGAGAAAATTGGTGGGACTCGATATAAATTTTATGTTAACTTTTGTAACAATATGAAATGGGTCTAAACTACCTAAATAAGAAAGAGGAGATTTCGGTCCACAAGCAAGGTTAAAAGGAGCTTTCATTTAAAATCAATTGGCAATATAGAGTAAATCCTTTATGTGAAACCATCTCTCTACTTGTTTCCAACGTAGAACACTAATAAGTGGGTTACAAGCCTACAATGGGTTTTAACAGTTTGTGAGAGTAAAATAGTGTTACTTTGTATTTCCTTATGAATTATGATATGGGGCAAGCTCAAAGAAATATCCATTAAGCTAAGCTTGGTCTAGTGGCAATGATTGCACCTTTTAACCTTAAGGTTGGGGGTTTAATCTCTATTAGAGGCATTTAAAAAGTACAGTGGGAATCCCTTATCTTTCCGCCTCAAGCCCTCACTTGCAAAGTGTCTAATCCGTACATGCTAGACCAAGAAAACTGTAAGAGTTGAGGTACGATAAGCTAAATTTGGGGTAGCTTAGATAATTGAGATATGATTGTAGATTTAATGAGGGTATAAGTGTAATTTTGCTTTAAGATGTTGTATAAACTAATTTTTTGAAAAAATACCTTATTCATTAGTTTTTCGAATCCGTCGCTTCCCATCAAACACTCCAAATTAGCTTAGAGTACTTCGTATAATACTAGTTAATAAGCTCATGTCGGTCACTTTAGAACTAATTTTGTGTCAATAAGTTATCTTCCAAACAACAACAACAACAACAAAAATCAAAATCGATCTTTATGGAACATATAAAAAATATTTTTGCAACACCCTATATTCACATTGATTTTTTTTCTTCTTTAATATCTAGAGTAAATAATCCAAGTTTTGTTTGTGTATGTTTTTAGAGAAGATTTTCCTACATTAAATGTTAGTTATTATGACAAACAGTCAAACACCAACTCTAGCAACACTCTTATCAGAAATGCATTGTGTAAGTTATGACTTTCTATTCCTTTTTGCAATGGTGATGACATATTGACATCCAACTTAATATATTTTTTTATACTACGTATCTAAATTCATTCTCCTCTCGTCACCCAAAAATAAGCTAAGGATGTTTCTTAGTGGAGGGAAAGTAATAGAAAAGCAAAGAGGATAAATAGAAAGGAGAGTGTCACGTCAAATTCAAAGATTATTTATATAATACCTTCATTCCTTATTATTTGCAATAAAGAAATATTGTGTATCTCACAAATAATACTTATATGTTACAAATAATAAAAAAACGGATGTAGTAGGTCTTAAGTCACTTAGGATCAATTAATAAAAAAAAATATAAATCAATAAATTTGAGAACTTATTAGACTAATCCAAAGTACTAGTGAGTAGTTTAAACAGGATTCCCAAAATTCAAAGTTATAACTCAACAAAAAAATTCCCGAGAGAAAATAATACTATCCCGTTACATATTATTTGCAACGATTTGACATAAAGTAGAGAGGAAAAATCGTTGCAAATAATATGTAACGGGGGTAGTAGTTATTTTTTAATTTCTTAAAAACTTAATAAAGTCAAATGAAAAGTTAATTAATTCTATAATTTCATGTTGATACAATTTTATTAGAATATAGTTAATGTCTCCTCTTCGATAACTTAATATAATCCCCTTGACAATTAACTTCATTTATCTTTAGGACTCTACAAAATTCTTTTCTCTTACAAACATCTATCATTATGTTAGAGGAGTATTGTTCAATCCAAAATGCTATCTAATCTTAAAAGTGTTTGATAATTCTATGACTAAACTTATACATACATAACGTGTCTAAATTATTTAACAATAATTAATAAAAAAAACATTATCAACGTGATTAGTTATTTCGGCGCGAACACAATAATTAGAGTTATATATTTGGATGAAATGAATTTCACTAAAACAAATGGTACTAACAAGCTAAGCTAGCAACATAGCCGAAATCATAGAAATGAAAAAAGGCATAAATTAGCAAAGGAATAGATAGAGGGTGTTGTTGTACTATGTAGTAGTGATAGTAGGGCATATATAGGTGCGGGCATAGGGACATGTATGTCTCAGGTACCAAACGATGTGACCGTGCGAGAGATGGTAGTAAGTGAAGCTATCAGACCATTAAATAAACAAATAAAGCAAATATACTGATCCCTAAATCCACCCATATTTTGTACGACACATTTTTAAGCATTACACTAGCTTATGTGAATGTGACTGACTGTGTCGTGTGCTTAGCCAATAGCGATCCTGGAATTACTCGGTTAATGTTATAGATTTGTAGGGGTTATTGACTACTATTATAGAAGTTAACTACCTAATTGTTACAATTATAGGGATTACTTAATTATTAATAAAGAGGTTATTTTATGAGTTTTGTAAGAATTACTTTGTTGTTTAAGGTCTACTCAAATAGTATATATAACTAAGCGTTATTACTTTATTAGTGTTATAAACTCACTCCGTTTTTACAAGCGGCGGTCAAACGATAAGACCAACCGCTCAAAATACACGCTACAAATATTGTATCATTTTTTAAAAATTGTATAACACACTTTTTATGCAACACTTAACTTAATTGTTTGTATTTTGTTAGTGCAACATTCTTCTAAATGAAAATGATCCAGCTACACTACTTGATTTCTCTCTTCTCCTATGTTCCTCATACTTTTAATTATTATATTCTCTTAGGAGTATCTCACATTTATCTCTTATTTCTGATTAATTATTTACAAACCATTTTTGTTTTTTATAATTTCTAATTCTTAAGTAAATCACAATAACACTTATTTTTAACAAATACAACTCAATCACTTAAAACTCTACCGCATCAAACTAATACATTTAAAAAAAGAAAAAACAGAGTAATCACTTGGTCACCCTTTTTCTTCAATTATGACTTGTTCCGATTTACTGAAAACAACTGAAGTAAACTGATTGGGGTTGAACTGAACTGAATAGAGATGAAATAAATTGGGTATAAGAGAAGAAAATTAGAACATGAATTGAACTGATTAGGAATGAACTGAACTGAAATTAAGCGTAAAAAAGAAAGGAAACCAAAACTTGTATGAGCTGCTTTACTTGCTCTCTTCATTCTCCTCTTTCTGCCATATCATCATCTTCAGGCGCACCTACCCTAAGCTAAGCTACTACTACCCCTACCCAACAATAACTCTCTATTATTCCTTTTGCTATTTCATTGTTCTCTTAGGTTTTATAATTATTTTTGGACTAACTTACATCTTTCTCTTTTGCATTTATTTTCTTATACTACTTGTTCTAAGATATTTACTCCTTTCTTCTTGCATTTATTATATTTGTACTAGCTTGGTAGTATTAGCATCTTATCTTTTGCCTTCCTTTTTACATTTACCTTGCTTTTTGTGTCACACCCTTCCTCAGCTCAAAAATAAAAAATAAGTGTTCTAGGGCTTTTGAGTTCATCTTTCATACATTCTCCATTGTTATTCATAATATGCTAGGATCTTCCTCATATAGCTCTGAGGAAGATCGAGATCACGAACGATCTTCACCGTTGGATCTACCTCAACCTCAATTTCAACCTCAACCACAACCACAACCGCGACCACCACTAAGGCTATTAGATTATCAACGCTTGCTGATTAGTAGTAGTAGTAATATTACTACTACTACTTCTGCTGCTCTTCTTCCTTCATCATCTTCGGTTGTATTATCTTCGACACCGCCAACGTTGTTATCAACATCACCACAATCATCAGTGATTCATCCACGGCAGTTGTTGGTCACTTGTGCTGAGCTTATATCTCGGTCCGAGTTCTTATCAGCTAACCGTCTACTCTCCCTTATATCCACTGATTTCGCCTTACAATTTGGCGACTCCACTGAAAGGCTAGTGTATTATTTTTGTAAAGCCTTAAGAGAGCGTATCAATCGTTATTTATTATCAACTACAACTTGTGTTATGAACCCTAGTATTAATATTCCTGTTACACTAGCTCATCATCAACAACGTCCCATTTTTTCATCATCACCATCTCCTCAAATAATATTACCTAATAATCAAATTCCAAGACCTTCTAGAATAGTAGAACAAGATGTTACAACTAGATATTCATCTTATCTTTCTCTCAATCAAGTTACTCCGTTTATCCGATTCACCCACTTGACCGCCAACCAAGCGATTCTCGAAGCCGTGGAGGGTTATGCATCGATCCATATCCTCGACATGGATGTCATGCACGGCGTTCAATGGCCTCCGTTGTTGCAAGCCATCATGGAGCGGTCGAGTACCCTAGGTCGGTCGTGTCCTACAATACGGATCACGGGGGCTGCCCGTGATCCAACTATCCTAGACCGGACTGGGGACCGGCTTAGGAGATTTGCCGAATCCCTAGGGATTGAGTTCGAGTTTTGTGATTTGGTACTTTATGATTCTGAAGTAGTTGATCACTCTGAGGCGGTGATCCATGCTTTGATGGATCACCGCCTCAAGTTTGATCAGGTGGAAGAAGCCCTGGCAATTAATTGTGGGGACTACCTCCACCGCCTCCTAAGGGAATACGATACACGTTCCCTTAGGAGGTTTCTCCACAAGGTCAAGACCTTAAACCCTAAGGTCTTGACCCTGGGAGAACGAGAGGCTGATCATAACCACCCTCTCTTTTTGCGGAGGTTTGTAGAGGCATTGGATCACTACGGAGCCGTGTTTGACTCCCTAGAGGCCACCCTACCTCCGCAAAGTCGAGAGAGGGTGGCAGTCGAGGAAGCATGGTTCGGGGAGGAGATAAAAGACGTCGTGGGGGAGGACGGGGAGAGGAGAAAGGATAGACATCAACGGTTCGAGTCGTGGGAAATGGTGATGCGGAGTTCCGGGTTCAAGAGTCTAGCCTTGAGTCCGTTTTCGTTGTCACAAGCTAAGTTGTTGCTTAGGCTTCATTATCCATCAGAAGGTTACCAACTTCAGGTTGTTAAAAAACATTGTTTGTTTCTTGGGTGGAAAAATCGCCCTCTTTATTCTGTATCTTCTTGGCAATAATTAGGCCCTCATTTTTCTTTCATATATTTTCTTCAATTTTTGTTAATTTTAAACTTTATTTGGTAATGGTGATAAATATAGATTCCATATGATTTTCTAAAATAGGCTTAATATATGGGGTAATCATCACCTCAAAATTACAAAAAGGTTAGCTAACTTGGCCTTGTGAATTTGTGATCATCTTGAATTTAGCTAGGGTTTTTCTCAATTATTATTGTTAGTTAATTTAATATAGATTTTTTTTTAATTAGTCATATCCTCCATTTCTTCATTGCTTATGTATTTTTTTTTTATTAATTCTAAATTAAAAAATTTCCCCATAAATTACCTATGTTGATGTATATTTGTTGAATTTTTATTTATTTGTTTATTTATTTAGGTGGATGAAAGTAGTATATTGTAAATGAAAAGTATGTCAAAATAATTAAGAATATTCCCTATTGACTATTAGGGCAACAACTTGAAGATTTCTCAATTTTGATTCCATAGAAAGTCGTTTTGTCTTTATTGAATTAATCACTTCACTCGTGTGCCTTTTGCTAAATCTAATTACACAATTAACAAATAATTAATTATTGTCTTTATTAACCCAAAGTGCTTTTTGTCTCTCTTATATACCAAGCACTAGTTATCCACAACCGGATAATGAGGTATATTGTCTTCTTAATTAACTTAAAAAGAAATTCCTTTGTCTCCTTAAATTGGTGTATAATAACCCCTTAAATAAGAATGTACTATAATTTTAAAGTCTATAGTATTAAACATAGTTACATTAATTTAATTAAAAATTTCCCTCAAAATATGGCTAATTGTCTCCTAAACAGAATTATAGAAGTTCTCAAAAAAAGATGGTAATGTTGCCCACTTTGCCTCCAAAGCAAGCCTTTTCTTCTTTGATAAACTCCCCAATAAGGGATCTTCCCTGTCTTGTGGTTTTCCAAGGACATCATATCATTCCTCCTACCCAAATCTGTTTTCCTATGATACCCTTTTTTTTGTTAATTAATAATTAATTGTTTGCCCTAGGCCTAGATTAATTTATTAATTAGTTAGCTTAATTAATTTTAATAATCTTTGAGGTCAACTATTTCCCTAATATGAGCATAATGCTGGCACATCATTAAGTATAATTTGAGTTAGTTGGCATCTTTTCATCCTTAGAGTAGGGGGTAATGAGGTTTAAAGTCTTTAAATTACGGGTAATTAATTTGGTGCAAGTAATTAATGTTATCTAGTTGATTAGTAATGTGCTTTGTGAAATAAATTTCATCGTTATATTAATGAAATGCAAGAAATGTATTGTGAAATGAATAAAAAAAATGTACAGAGAATTGAGGACATTAACATGAAATCAATACTCCATACTTTCTAACTAAGAAAAGTTTGTTATTTCTTTCCTCATCCATCTATACAAATAGATAACAAAAAATTCTTATGCATCGATATAAAAAGTAAAACTTTGGGAAAAAAATGGAAGATATTGGCCATGATTTATTAGCTCCATTTTAAATACGAAGAACTTAAAGTACGATAAATAGTTTATTGAAAGAGAAGCAGCTTAAAGTGTACGTAGACATGTAATATTTGGTATCTTTAAGGACTAAATCGAGGGAGCCTTATAAAGAAGATTTTGTAACTTTTGGAGGGAATGCCCTTTCGTGTCTTGTATAGTCATATTGTATATTAATATAAAAACTTTTTTAAAAAATTCTGAAACAGTGAGATATGAGTAAATGTTATTGATCGATTTATACTATAGATGGTAAAACGGAAAAATATAGTACGGACCATTTTGCAAGTGCATGCAATGTTCTTTGGGACCCCTACCTACATTCCCCTCTCTTATCACTTCATCAAGTGCACTTATGCATCAATTACAATCACCAAATACTCACCAATTACAATCAAGAACTAAGCAATAATTTGAAAAAAATAGGGTGACCAACTCATCTTAACCTGGCTAATTAAGTTCATGATAAGATTGAAAACCTAGCTAGTTAATTGTCTTTAAATCTTCTAGCTACGACAAAGATTATCCTACTATAGTAGTCACTATTTTGTGGACGTGCGGTTTAGGCTACAGACCATACAACCTTGAACCAATTATTTGAAAGGAAACTTCTGCCCTATCTTTTATTCCACTAAATTTATCAATGGAGTGTAGAATCCAATGGCAGTCAATGGAGTGACACTCATATTAAAGGTTGATAGGACTCCATATGTATTATTTATATCATATGGTACTTCTTAATTTGGTTTAGATTTTGTTGCATCTTTTTTTACACTATTTCATACATCATGCTTTGGTTACTTTTTTTTTTTTTTTTTTTTTTTTTTTTTTTTTTTTGAGGAAATGCTTTGCTTACTTTGATGATATAATTCAGTAAAAATATAGTTATGTAACTGTTATTAGATTTGGTTCACTACTTCAATGAACAGTATATACTTTCAAAACGAAAATCACCGATAACTTTTACTTATTGGTGATTGAAGTTATAAATAGCTAGGTTAGATCTCGAGCCATGCACGGTGATTTTTATATATAGTTATATATTTTTGATTGAGAAATACTATAATCATGAATTAGTCATGAAATACTAAAAGTATATGACATGTTAATTTGATATTTGCAATTTTAATTATAGCTTCCAATACACAACTAAAACAAAGTAGAAAAAAAATCTGAGCAATATTATTTTATTTTATTTTAGTTTATTTTTTATTTTATTTTTGTAAAATAGGTCACTAATTATTTAAAAATATTGATTTTTGGTATATTGCCCAATTATTTTTAGAAAGATTTGTGAATAAATATTTTGCTTTAAATATAATAATTATTACTTGTCAATATGGAATATGTACAAAAAAATCATATGATTTTTGTAAATGATTTGTTTCCTTAATTAAAAATATTTTGTAAAAAAAAAGAAAAAAAAAAACTAATGACACACCAGGAGATGACACGTGTCATCGCTAGTGTGTCTTTTAGTATATAGTATTGATTGACTAATTGATGATTAAAATTATAAATTGACAAACATGAAAACAAAAATATAACAGTTTAAAAAATACTAAGTATATGTTTTTATTAATATGTATGTTTAAGTACTATGTGAACATACCATTCTAGAATTATAAACAAAGAACAATTATTGTATAACTTGCTCAAGTATATGTTTTTATTAATACGAGTGCTTCACTATGTTATGCTCACTCAAGTTGTATGACAAGTGATTAGTTATATTTATTTAGGGTTTTTTTTTGTTAGAAACTACTTTTTTTTTTTTTTTTTTTTTTGTTAGAAACTACTTAATGAAACACAAATGTACTGAAAAAGTAGCTAATAAGAAAAATGACGTAATAAACTACCTAATAAAATGTACTCCGTAGAATATTGTAAGTTATAAAAGAGAAAATTGTTTTTATTTTTTTATTTTTAATAAACTACTCCGTTTAGTTTTTTTTTTTTTTTTTTGGTAAAGAGAGAATGAACTTCAAACGATAATTGATGTATGTATAGCGACACAGTACAATTCGGTCGTATGTACCTTATAGGGCTTAAACCTCCTTTAAAACTTAGGAAAATTTGTCACAAAGGACCTTTTATGTCCACTATTTTGTGAGAAATTAAAGGACCTTTTTAAAAAAAAAGTGGCAAGGAAGGACCAAAAATGAGTTTTTATTTGTGAGGAGGGACCATTGCCCGGAAAGCAGGATTTGACCCACCAACTCCGGCGTTTACCACCCTAGCCCCACCTCTTTCATGGCAACAATCCCTTCCTCTACCTCGAAAACCCTTCTCCTTTTAAGATAGCCTAGAGCCCTAGCCTCCCCTGTAGGCTACAGCCCACCCACCCCCTCTCCCCTGCCGCTGTCGGTGTCTTGGCGCCCAAGCCTCCCCATGCCGACGACCCTCCAATCCCCGCCGTCTTTCCCTCGACCTCTTTAATTTCCTCCTCTCATTTCTCTACTTTTGCGTGAAGATTGATCTTCATTTCTGCAAATTTTGCACAATTTTACATCCAATTTGCTTTCAAAACTTCTGAACTCACTCAATTGAACTCAATTTCTTCACAAACTCATCCAATTCCATACCCTTCATTAACTCATTCAGAAATTTGATTCTATCCCTCTCATTGCTCGATTTTCTAAATTCCTAAATTCTAGGGTTAGGGTGGAGGATGGAAATCGCATGAATTTTTACAGTAATTGAAGTGGAGGAAAGGGAGTGGAGATGGGGAAAGGGGAGGAGCGGGCTGTCGTGAAAGGGGTGGTGGATGTCGAGGTCGGTGCTGGCAGTGGATGAGGTTAGAAAGTTTTTCGTGAAAGGGGGGGGGAAGAAGGATGCGGTGGGGGTGGGGTGGAGGAAAGAGGAGGCTGCCTTGAAAGGGATGAGGCTAAGGTGGTTTTCGGTCATAGGTCCCTCCTCCAAAAAAAAAAAAAAAAAAAAAAAAAAACATATTTGGTCCCTTCTTGTCACTTTTTTTTTTAAAAGGTCCTTTCTCACAAAATGGTGGACATAAAAGGTTCTTTGTAACAAATTTTCCTAAAACTTACACTCAAATTGAAGTATGTATAGAGTACGAATTAGTTAACTACATTTGTTGTCATCCAATCCTATTGCCTCTTGATGTGGCATAAATCCTAAGACTTCCAAGTGCTACAAGTGTACATATCTCCTCAAAAATCATGAAGATGTTTGCTCAAGCCTATTTTGCAAATTTTGAAAAGTCGGCAAATTAAAGGTTGAGAAACAAAAGTGATGCATTTATTCTTTAGACAAGCTAAGGAGGGAAAATGAACGAGGCACTTATAATCTTTTTACCTTTTTATTTTTTGTTTGGTAGCTAGAAAAGCTTGTGCTAATCAGGATATATGAAATTTGAAAAGAAAATTGATGATAAGTTGTGATAATTCATTGGTTATCTTATTATCTATTTATGTAAAAGTAGCTAAGGGTTAAAAGTTTGGAGAATTATAGGATTGGATAGGATGGCAAGATTAACTTTCATTTTGGCAGTTTATTTCATGATTATTTGTAGCATAAATCAACATTAATTATAATATTTGGTGACTTATAATTGATGTAGTTTTCAAATGAAAATGCGTTCAATTCATTCCTAATAGACAAGACTTAATTATGCTCAAAACACCTATGACGTATAAAGTTTTACCTTTTAATGTAATAAAATTGTAAACAAGCTTAACAATTTACGGATTAATGTTTTGGAATCACATTCAATCTATATATCGTTGTTGTTATGACTATCCTATATAGTACTAGAGACACAATGTCTAGCTATATTCTCATTACATCATTCAAAGTTGAAACTTTAAATGGCGGTCTTTTGCCAAATAAACAAAAGTACAAGATAAATAAGAGGGTGAATAAATTGAACAAAAACTTATTAGCTAGAACAAGAACCAATCCGGGCAGGTTCCTTGTCTTGCAACTCCTTTCCTTGCCCAATGATTCACCTCTAAATTTTTCTCTATGTGTTGATGCTATAAAGAAATACTTGTATGTACTTAGATAGTACTCCGTACAACGTAATACCGTAATAACAAGTTATCAACCAATTGTTCATTCTAGTAATTAAAACGAATAAACTTTGTACTTTGACAATGATTTTTATTTTTGTGAAATTTTCATTAATTCATTATATGTGAATTATTGTTTCATTAAGAAGATCATTTTCCTTCTTCATTCCTTTGTTGGATAACTCTAAAATCTAAATTTACAGAAATCTGGAAAACTAGATTATATTGAGTACATGTACTGTACAATGAAAAGTTAGCATATTTTGCATATTTACAATATTGAGCAAAATAAACGCTATGTCCTATCAATCTATCACGTAAAAATGTCATAACTGCAACATGACAATTATCAATATAATCATTAGACTCCATGACTTATATCTAGTTTAATGACATCTCATACAAATAGATTATAAACAGCCAAAAAAACGAAAAGTACATGAGAATAATGTGTATTTGATACCATATTATTGTTATAAGATTCCTCCAGAATTGCAAAAATATAGGAACTGCACTCAAATAATATGCAAATAGACTACATATACAGTCGTGCGTACTATTTAATACTGTAAACTGTATAATTTGTAACTTATAAATGTCAACATTATTGCTTTTTGTGTTGCTTTTGACACGAAAAAGATCCTCCTTATATCGTTCTGTCGATTTTTTTTTTTTTTTTTTTTTTTTAAAAAATTTTTTTTTTAGGGGAAAAGTATGGTAAAAATTATTGGTCATTAGTTGGTTATTGTATTAGTTGGAACGGAAAATCTTGCGTGGAACTGGTCCACAATAATATTATTGTGAACCTTAGATTTATACACACGTAACTGACATTATATTTAATATAGTGACCCTAAATTTTAAGATAGCAATCTTATTTTTAACATAGTAACATTTTTTAAAACTTGTGTGATCTTTAATCTTATAATGCACTTAAAATACGACATTATGTTGAGTAGTGACCTAATTTTAGTATAGTGGTCTTTATTATTCATATTGACCATTATATTAAAATTTTCATTGAAAAAATTAACCTCATATAGCTTTTAATGTCACACTAACTTTTATTTCTACATAATAACCTTTATTTTAATATAGTGAAATTTTATTTATTAATAAAACAATCATATTGTCTTTTATATTGGTGGTCCATAATAATTAGTGTGAACCAAGTCCATTTAAGAATTTGTACGAAACTGATATGTATATGTTGAGGCAAATAAACTTATGTAAGAGAGTGAGGGATAACCCGGTGATTAGAGCTCCTCTCAGTTTCAGATGATTTTGGGATCAATTCTGATCACTCACCCGTGTGGCCGTGTAACTTGAAAAAAAAAAAAAAAAAAAAAAAAAAAAAAAAAAAAAAAAACTAGCTATGTAGGATTGGAGGTCATGTATGTTACCATTTACAAAAAATATCTTGATATAAAAGTAATAATATTAACAAACAAGATGATAATTTTACATGGTTGACAAACAAAGAGTTAGTTATACCAATGGACTAGGCGATGAATGAGAGGAGATTTAATAGTAGTCAGGTTATACCCTAGCAAATTTGTATATACTCTTAAAACATATTAGGAATAAACCAAACATACATAGGCCCAAAAGCCAAAAACCTTAGACAATATATATAATCAACACCTGAACAAGACACTCGTAAATCTATAATAGATCTTTTTAATGGGACTAACGGGTAAATTCAAACACGTCATAGCACTTGTATGCACCTTTTAGTATTGCAACATTTGTTTTTATTAGATATATGAAACGCATCATCATGCAAAATCTTGTAAGTTTATCTTATGCAACTTTATTACCTAAATTGGAGGCGCAAAAGAACAAGTATATATAAATAATGCTCTTAATTAGGACTGTGATTTGCAAGTATTTGGCAATTGAATGTGAGCACAGCACATCAAACCCTTCCTAGAAAAAGGTGGTTGTGCTCTACATGGTGCCGTTTGGAGAATTGAATGTATAGTATTAGTCCATATTTTGTCAATACCCATCACAATTTTATTTTATTTTATTTTTTTTTTATTTTATTTTTTTAATAAAGATACCCATCACAGTGTTATTAACACATATATGTCAATGCACAAGTTTAACCTTATACGTAGTGATTTTTATATATATGTATCAATTAATTAAAATTATGAAACAAATAATATTGAAAAATCTAATATATATAAATAAAGTAGACATTTTTGGAGAGAATTCGGCGCGCCACATAAGAAAATGTATTATTTTGACCATTGAAAAATTAGATTAATAATTTATTTTAGAATTAAAAAATTCACTCGCCACCTAAGAAAAGTGACGAATAAGATTTAAGAATATTGCCACCTAGGTAAAAATAACGAATAGTGAACAACTAAAATTTAAATTATTTAAAAAACTAATAATTATCTTTTTTACATATATGGATGTAAATCTTTGGTCGTAAATATTTTTAATCTCTCCCTAGCAAATATTATAAAAATTAGATTTTAAAAATGTACTCATTGAAACAAATAAAACTAAATCTCATATCACTATATTTTTCCTTATATACAAAGAGAAATTTAGAAGATTCCCCCTAATTTTTTTAATAGTTGAAAGATTTTAGATGTGACTAACATTTTGAAACAGAACGAATATATAAAAAAACGCATTTGCAAAGGACTTATTTTAATCAATAAATAAAATCATTTGTCATTTATTTTTTATTAAGAAAAATTAAAGAATAAGGTTTAGAATTTTAAATTCAAGCGCCACGTAAAATAAATAAACCTACGAAAGATAATTTTAGTGTTAAAATTTTAAAAAAATTATCTTATGATATTAGGAATTTTATTCAAATATCCGATGAATGATCTTCATATAAAAAAAAAAATCTTAAATTAATTAAAAAGATTTACTAGAACCGTGCATCGGGGCTTATATCTAGTATCCATTATTATGACTCATTTGTTTACTATTTTGTTTTTCCACCTATTTTGTGTTTTACCATTTATTTCAAATATCTTTTGAATTATAAATTGTAATTAAATATCCAAAAGGTAAATATTAGTGATCATAAATTATTGAAAGGGAAGATATTATTATAAATTATATCTCTATTATATAAGTCATAGGGGATTAGGGGGGGCTGTTTTATCCAAGGCTTCCTTATTGGATAAAGACTCCATCTAAAATTCACAGTGGCTAAATGAAAAAAAAAAAAAAAAAAAAAATAATAATAATAATAATAATAATAATAATAATAATAATAATAAAAAACTATAGGTGAACATAAAATTGTTGTTAGGACAACAATTGGTTTCTACTTTCAAGTATTTATACTTATCATCTATAAGTATTACTAAAGTAACAACCGTTGACAGTAACAACTGTTGATGTCATCACTGCTTATGTGTCAATTTCTTATTTAATTTTAATTTTTTTCCCGCCAAAATGCAAGGATGATGTCATACATTTTTTCCCCTTTTGAGATACACTATTTAACATTGTTTTGAAAATTAAATTCAAATTGAATTTTAAAATTTAAGTTCTCTACTCATATTACGTTATTTTATTATTTATAAGTAGTTGTTAAAAATAGTTAATAATATAGTTTAATTGAATCTAAAATACATTATGAAAAAATGGATTTTTGGAAATTGTATTTTCATATTTAATTAGAAAGTACAACAGAGAAAATAGTTTTCTCTCAACATGTGCTAAAAAATCTATAATCTATTTATTATTTTAAAATCATGCATCGCACGGGGCTAATCTAGTATATATATTAAAAAGCGTTCCTAAAAAGGTTTAAGTGTCACGTAAATCTACACTAAATTCCACAAATTTTGAACACCGAAACTCATGGATATAAGATCATTTTCTTACCATCTTAGTTAATAGTAATTTATGTCCTCTATACACACATAAATAGATACATCTTTAAGTAAGCTAAAAAAAAACATAAAAAAAATAATAATTATGTAGTCTGGATAAAAATGAATAAAGCGAAAACTTAGTTTTAAGTATTTTACTACTGAGGAAAAAATTGAACAACTCTTTCAGTATTTTATTACTTGCTCCATTTTCCTTTTTGCGGCCATTTATTAGTTACTCTATTCCCTTTTTTAGAAACTTTTAACAATGTTAAACTATTTTCTTCCTTTCTATTGAAACCCTCATATCATATTTTTAATAATTTTCTTACATTCATTCTCCTCCCACTTATACTTTTTTTTTTTTTTTTTACTTTTTCCGTTTGTATATATATATATATATAACTTTTCAACCAACCTCACTTTCATCATAAATTAATATTCTCTACGACTATTCCTCCTAAACTTCTGTATCTTGAAAAGTGGAGCGAGTAATAAGATACAGATGGATTACCCCCCCTTTTTTTTTGTGTGTTTTGTTTAAGAGTACCAAGTATTTAATACTAGTGAAAATCTATAACTATTACAAAAGTTAAAACCGCTGACATCATCTTTGTAACTATGTCATTTTCTAATTAAATAATTTCCCTCCAAAATTGATTATGTCATCATCTTTTTTTATTCAATCATTATTTTTTCAACTTTTTATCTTTCTAACAAATAAATTCAAATATTAGGAAGTTTATTGTTTAAAAATAAATAAATAAAAGTATGAGTATCAATTACTAAAAAGGCAATAATGAAGTTTTTCTTCCTAAAAATACTCTTTCATATGGTTTGTTGCAAAATTATTACTTAATTAATAATCTATAACTATAACTAAAATAAATGAATTAATAAACTATAACTAAAATAAAAACTGCTTACATCACCACTGTACACATGTCAATTTCTCATAAAAACTGTTCCCTCCAAAATTGCTTATGACATCATTTTTATCAATTTTTTTCCTTCCAAATTCAATATTAAGAAAATAATTTTTAATAAATAAATTAAAGTGTGAACATCAATTAACCAAAAACATATTAGTGATATTTCTCTTTCCAAAAACCCACATTTTGTGAATTAATTATTTTATATTGTATTGAATTTTTTTATTGTAATTCGTGCATCTAACAAGTGCTAATCTAGCATAATATTAATAAAATTATCTTTTAAATTCTTAATTCGTGCATCGCATGATGAGTACTAATCTAATGTATAATAAAGTAGATATTTGTTTGGCCCAGTAATGATATGGCGTAGTCGTGTAGACATTTATTATTTAGTCGTATTAATTTTAGCAGTACCACTAACGCTAGGTCCAATCCAGTGACTTTCAGACAACGGTCCTTGGCCCAATACTAGTTGTTGGTCGGCTATTCAAAACAAATTTTGCACCATCAATTTTAAAGGCTAATGATGTAGCAGTGGTTTAGAGCAAAGATTATGGTGCTAAAAACTGTATTTTCCGGACCAAACAATATTGAGTACTCCCTCCATTTTAAATACTTGCTTCATTTCTCCATGCGCGGAATTTTAAGAGAAATTGGAGAAAGTAATAAAATATGAAGGTAGTGGGGTGGGTGGAAGAATAAAAAAAATTGTATAAAGTAGAAGTAGTAGAGAGAATTAGAGGAGAGAGAATATGAAATTAATAAATCCGTATGATTTAAGTTGGGTACACTAGGTGAGAGAAATTAATTAAATATTGTAAAACTTTTCCAAATAAGGAAATGGAGCAAGTATTTAAAAACGGGCGAAAAAGGAAAGTAGATCAAGTATTTAAAACACAAATGGAGTAGTCACGTTGAGATATAATTCCTCCATTCTTTTTTTACTTGTCTTACCTTTTTTTTTTTTTTTTTTTTTACCGTTTGTAAAGGTAAGAAAAAACATATTCATGTGAGATCTTTTTGAATTTGTCTTAGGGCCTGTTCTCTTACGTTGAAATTCAGTTCAGCTCAGCTCAGTTCAGTTCAGTTCAGTTCAATTCAGCTCCTAATTTCCTTCTCTTCTAAAATATTCATTTCAGTTCAGTTCAGTTCAGCTCAGCTCAGTTCAGTTCAGTTCAGTTCAGTTCAGCTCAGTTCAATTCAGTTCAGCTGAGTTCAATCAATGAGAACAGGCCCTTAATAAGTACTACGAAGTTTCATAATATATAATTTTTACAATTTTTACTTGTGGAGAATTAAAGTTGTTGATCGTTAAAAATTTTCACTAACAAGTGTGATAAAAGGAACAAGTCATGTAAAAAAGAACAAAGGAGGTATATACATATCAAGAGGTGATCCAAAATTGGGTCGGGTTGGATCGGGCTAGGCCTAAATATAAAAGTCAGTATTCGAACTTGCAAAATAGTGTTAGGATAAATCGAACTTATGGGGCAAGAGGTGGGCATGGGTCGTGCTGGCCTGCGGGCGACACGAGCATGGCACGGCCAACACGAGGTCGCCAGTGGCACGACACAACACGGTGACCAAGGAGAAGCGGTACGAGCACGACACGGGCATGGTGGGCGACACGGTGATTCGGCCCGCCAGCACGGCACGTGGCACGCCACGGCTTGTGCAAACGGTTATATTTCACTGCTTCCATCAGCCATAAAACGACAATAATACAGAAGTTAAAGAACTACTCCCTCCGTTACAAATAACTCGCAACAATTACTAAAATAGCCAGTACACATTACTTGCAACAAACTTATTTCTTTTCTTTTATGGTAAGTTTTTTTTTTTTTGGTGTGATTTTACAACATTGTCCTTACTTTTTTTTTCTAAACACCCTAATTAAACTACTGATTTTATCTTATTAACTTAAACATAACATTGATTAACTGAACCATTTCCACCAAAACTCCAAAATCATCACCTCTAAATTCAACATCACCTTCACTGACAACCACCACCACCACTACCACCGATCTCCACTATATCTTCATCTACCTAGAAATTCGACCGCAACCTTCAATGGAGACTACATACTACCTTCGCCGGATATCACAACCGATGTCCCCTTGCTTGTCGCCGCCTCCGTTTTTCTCTCTTC
The DNA here is from genome assembly GCF_001683475.1 of Chenopodium quinoa. NCBI lineage: Eukaryota > Viridiplantae > Streptophyta > Magnoliopsida > Caryophyllales > Amaranthaceae > Chenopodium > Chenopodium quinoa. Next base: position 3,340,119 of record NW_018745523.1, on the reverse strand, counting down.
CGTTTCCTATTGTTTCGTCATTGCCATGGAAGCTCAAATTTGAAGGTTTTGGATAGAGTTTTGATGGTTAAATTTGACAACTTAAAGCTTTAATTGTTGATAAAGAAGGGTTTTGGGTTCATAGTTTGTTGTGGGTTTGCTGGATTTTTGTAGGTTCATGGTTGGTTGTGTGTTCATGGGTTTGTGGTTGGTTATGGGTTCATGGGTTTTGTGGGTTGGTTTTGATTTGTTGTGGGCGTGGTTCGTTGTGAGTTCGCTTGGTTTTTTAGGTCTGGCGGTTTGTGTGCTTGCGGCGTTCGTTATGGGTGGCTCGATGGGTTTTCGTGCTGGGAGGTTCGTGATAGGTGGTGGTGCTGGTTCGTGGTTCAGGTTTCAATGTTTCATGGTGCTCGGTGGTTCGATTGTGAGTTTGATTTTGGGTGGTTCGTGTGGTGGGAGGTTTGATTGTGGGTGGTTCGTGTGGTGGGTTGTTCAGTAATGGTGTTGCTGGATGGTGGTACAGTGCTGGGTGGTGGTGCGGCCAGGTGGTGGTGGTGGTATCGTGGTGCTGTGGCCAAGTGGTGGCGGTGGTATAGTGGTGCTGCGACCAGGTGGTGTTGGTGGTATCGTGGTGTTGGGTGGTGGTTTTTATTTTGGTTTAATTATTTTTTATTTTTTATTGGGTTAGGATAAATACTAAGTAAATCCTCTTATTTTTCAATAATCTCAAGATATTTTGCCTAGGAGTCCGCGAACTCCATCTTTGTTGCGAGTAACTCGTAACGGAGGGAGTATAAAAATAAGAATAATAAAAACATTAATAATAAAATAATACTACAAAAACATTAACATAAATCAATAAAATTATTTACATATACTCATTTTAAAAGTTGTTCAAAAAAAATATATATCGATTTAAAAAATAAAAAATAAAAATTCTGGGTGGCCTGGCCCAGCACACCAGGCACGTGGGTTGTACTGTGTCGTGGGCTGGGGTGTGTTAAATGGTGGCTCGGCACGTGGGCCGGGGATTACCAAATGGTGGCCCGACATGGCACGACCCTCCAATTTTCAAGCACAACACAACCCGACACGGGCAAATAACCAGGCACGGCCCGCGGTGACCCGACATGACAACGTGCTCACCTCTAAGACCCATCACTTTTCTTTGTCTAAGAATATGTTTTTATCTTGTGTAAACCCACACTTTTTCAGGCTAAATCGGATTGGGCCAATTAACTTAACCATTATTGATCACCCCTAAAATATACATATCAATATGAAACAATTAAAAAGATTTTACATTAAGGAACAAAAAATATAAAATAGGATAAACTCGAGTCATGTGGGACGATTCTGCTAAAATTTTCCTAACAAATAATAAGAAAAATCGAGTCATCACAAGATGTAGACCAATAGATCAAATTCGACCGTCATTTTTGGACGGAAAAAAAAAAATGACCGTAATGTAGGGAATTACAGGTACTACGCAGTGGAAAAACATGAATCATATTCATACAGTACCTAATCCCAAGATCTAATGCATAACACATAAAGAACATATAATCGTACCTTTGAAGCGTGATTCCACGTGCGATCGAGCAAGAACAATGGGAGATAAAGAACCTCAAGCGTGATTCCTCTACTTGGTCCACAGGCACAGATTATGTCCTCCACTAATGCTAGTTAGTTGCAATCGAACACTTCAATTGACCTTCTATGGAGTAGAACGAGCAACGAACAAATCACGAACCACCACGAAAGGAGGGGATAGGCGTGTGGTATAGAGAGAGAGAGGTTTTTGGATGACTGGTTGCTTGGTGCCAATTAACTGTTAATTATGTTGTATCATACAACCCTAGGCATGGACTTTATTTATAGATCTCATCTCTAAATAAGAGTCCATGACAAAGCCCAAATCCTAACTTTAATCTAACAATACTAGCCCAATCCAATTCATGATTGGTTACTTGTTCATGAGGCCCGTAAATGGGCCTCTAACTTGCTTAACCCAATACCTTTGTTGTGTGACCTCATAGGATCCATTTTAGTGGGCTTTGGACTATTTGACTAGCCCAAAGATCAATGGTCGTAGTCTAGCAACAGATAATGACGACCAAAAAGAACGAACTTATTATCTCCATAATAGTGATCCTTGATATATCTAGTAATTACACTTATCGAAGACAGAACTCCTTCAATCTCCCACTTGTCTGAGACAAGTGCACAATATTCAAATTCCTTAAGTCAATGTGTGTCGATTTGATAATATGATTGCATCTCATGTCGTGATCATATTAGTCTACAAATCTTTTCTTAAAAAACTGAGTTAGATTCACAGAACAAATGATTACTATGTAATGCATTTGAGCACGGCCATGCATTTTCTGAAAATTCTTCCTCTTCAAGGGGCCAAGACACAGTACATTCCTAATTAAATAGGTAGACTTTATCCAATCTTGTGGCAACCAAGGCTCCCACTCAAATAATGAGGTAACCAGGAAACACCCTTTATAATCTCCAGTTACGGGAAGACGTTTGAATGTACACAATTACATCAATCATTGAATTAAATCAATGTTCCACTCATGTCAAAGGAATCCACTAATATATCCGGAAGCTCTATACTTGAGCTTCAAAGTAGGTCTACAGTTCGATCATGCATCATTCATGCATACCCATGTGATTGACCGAGCTTCACTACGCTCCTATAGCCCAAGAAACAGCGCTATCCAATCAATCTTACATGCTAGTCCATTTAAAGAGATCATTTATGTCCACTTTAATGACTCTAGACTAGGAACTGGAATAATGTATGGATTTTGTTCACCTGTGGGGTTTCATTCACTAGGTTATTTAAATAAATTAACCTGATGAGCCCATCAATCCATAATTATTTTGGACATTTTATTTAATCTTGAAACCACGATTAAATAAGGTTGAAAATTTGTTTCAATTGATAAACATAATTCTGCAAATGAATGTATTACACATGTAACTTGTTTTTCTCCAAAAACAAATACAACTTCTAATTACATCATTTGCCTCAATCCAGTTTCATTAGCATGTTTCTCATTCTTTGGAAATGGAAAGGGTTTACTAATTAGAGTTTATGAGATATTCTCATAAACATGAATTTTGCAATTTCTAAATCTTATAATCATTTTCATCTCCATATCCTAAGAATTTTCCTTCGCCCTTTCGCAAGGAACTCTGGAATTTCTAATTTGTATTCCAACGTTATATTGGATTTCGATTGAAATCTATCATCACTTGTTCTAAAAACACATGAATCAAATAGACGAGTATAGTCCATGACATGCATGATGCATCCTTTGCATATTGCATAAGGATCATCACTCAAAACCTTAATTTCATCAACCTTTCTCAAAGTATTGAATCATTAAGTAATGTGCCATCTTACATGGGATTGAAACTCCTTTCAATATAATGTTGAACCTTATAAGAATCTTATCAATTTAAGCTTCTTAACCAAACTCAGAAATCCTTCGAGACCTATCTCTATAGATCTTGAATCCCAAATGTACTCATCATCCTCTTCAAGGTTTTTCACACAAAATGCACTACCCATCACTTGACTCTTCAAGCAATGAATAATTTGCTCTTTATACTAGACCAAGAAGACTTCATATCTCCCACTAAACATCTTGTATACACAAGCCCTTTTCTTCATTTTACAAGAACATCAAACGATTTGATTAACTCACAAAATTAAGAATATTAACTTCCAGATGCTAACTTCAATCCATTAAGGATCTTTTATGCATCCCTATGATTATTGGTTTTCAAAATCATTCTGATTGTATCGTATACAAATCTTCTTTCATGAACAATTCCAAGAAAGTGTTTTGAAATCCATCTACCAAATCTTATAAGGTAGTAATCACTAAATATCTTTAATAGATCTTTGCAACATGACTAATGTAAAGTTTTCGTCGTAGTCATAGTCATACTATGAATTAGTTGAATCTTTTAAAAAGTCTTTGCTTACTTAGAAAACATTTTTCTTTCTTGTATATTTTGCTTATAATGGGTCTCACCCAATTAGGCAAATTATTCAAGTGTCATACACTTGCTTACAGACTTAGAATCTATTTCAGATTTCCTGGTTTTTAAACCACTTGGAGTTATAACTTGTCAAATCATCTTTGTTACTTGCATAATAATCATGTTCCAAAATGAATGTTTTTAGAACTCTTAATCAATATGAAATCATATTTCTTTGATTAAGTTTTACATATGCTAGTCATCGTTGTGGGTTTGATGCAACAATTGAAACTTATACAACAACTTTGTTTAGTTTTCAATGAGAAACGGCAATAGAGGATGTGCACTTGGAGTGTACTACCTTCGACACATGGTTATTATTCCCATTACACTTAATGAGACCACGCATTGTCATTTGTAACATGAGGTGAATCATGCTCATATTGTTGCTTTGATTCGATTATTTCTCAAATTTCTTCAAGATTTTCGAAATCATTTTTCTTGAACTCTTTCAAGGCTCTCGAACTTTTCAAGATTCTTATACTCCTAAATTTCCTTTTTGAAGAGGCACTTTTAGCATAGGGTGAACCAACCATGGTTTGAACCATGTTTGTTTGTTGCTTTTCTCGAACTCTTCAAGATTTACACTACTCCCACTTAACCTTTTGGAACAATTTTCATAAGGGCACCTACTTGAGCAACAAAAATTTTGTGCTAAGTATGATTTGTGTAGTAGTACCCCATGCTCTGTGTAGGAATTGATCGTGCATTAAACGATTTAATACAATATTTATTCCTTGCTTTGTAGAAAGACTTAATAAGAACTTTTCTTATCCATATCACATATGAAGCCTTTGCTACAATTTGATTTGACCTATGTAGTTTGTTTAGTTTTGTAGCTTATCTTAAAAGTATATTCCCTGAATAATGGTTGGAAGATAGGTAATTTTATCCATTATCAAAATATATCTCATATAGATTGATAGCTCCCTTCATAAACATTTCACAAGGTTTTCTTTCGGAGTTTGTCGTAAAACGATTTCACAACTCTTGGATGTTCATCAAGGTCTTGGCTTAAATTCTCATTATTACGATCATATCGCAATACTTTGAATGTGTTTCCAAGTATATGTCTTGACTTAAATTTTCACAATTACAATCATATTGTAATGTAATTATTATCTTGTCAAGTTGATACTGAACTTCATACTGAACATTTTGAACTTTTCAAAATTTTCACTCTTATATATGCTTCAACTAAGCACAAGTAGTGATCGTATCACAAATGAAGTTTCATTGTCCGTCTCTAGCCTTTGAACCTTTGGTTTTCTTACATCGATATGTATTCGACCTCGAGTTCGCATCATCATTTCTCTAAATGGTGACTTTGTCAATAATTTCAAATTAGAATGATATTTACATATATCAATGGATTCATAATCCAATGATATTAAAAGTCCATCCCTTTGGATCTTCCGCATGCAATGTTCATTTTCATTCGAATTAATTGACATATTAGAGACAATTTATATATAGAAATGGTTTAATAATTTTTATCATATAGAACTTTGAACCTATTTAGCAATCTCAAAACACATTATGACTCAATGAAGCATAGAATAACATTTATTCCACGTTTTTTAATCTTAGATGCTTAGTCATTACTAACATTGAATGGTATTTTGATAATGGCAAGAATGAATAACATTTATTTAATTCTAGCCAATTACTAGGTAAGGTGAAATATAGGTTCTACTTGTAAAGTTGCACTTCCAGACTCGTAGATTCTACTTGTGAAGTAACAACATTTGCTTCTAAACTTGTAGATTTATTTCACCCTTAGTCATACTTTTTCATTTAATTCAACCTCATTCTCAATGAGAGAGAACTAAACAAGACATCATATGTCCAAGAAGTAGCAATGTGCTAAATCAATTTCTATAATATACTTCTTCAATTGGAACATTTCCATTATTTTACCTTCCAACTATATGAGGTAATTTCTAATCAATTGGAATTGGTCCATTTAATTTGAATGTTGTTCATAACAACTTTTAGCATGTAAGTATTTCTAGGTTTGAGAAGTAGCAACTTGTTTGCATTTCTTGGCCTATAACTTCTTAATGCAATCCTCATATATTTCTAAACCTTTTCCATTTGAGCCACTTAGAACACTTCTCTTTGGTTCAATATGATGCTTTGCTTAACTACTTTAAGCACATTTCATGATTTTGCTAAGTCTATTCAATCATCATTCATATTAGAGTTTAATCAACTATTTAACTCTTATATAAAGTGGATGAAGAATAGCGTCATTTGATCAACTTTTGATCATAGAAATTTCCAATCACTTTCTTATATTCAATCATATTGAAGATAAGAGATTTTATTGGACTTCTTTACTTGTCTTTTAGAGGGTTTGTACCTCACATCTCACTATATCCCTTGAAACATTTTTCAAAATGAAGATGTGTTGGCATTTTACTCAAACATTTTGAATTAAACCATTCTAGACATGTGACATGGATTTCTAAAACTTGCTTTTTAGAACCATCTTAGCAAAATTGGAATATAGGTTTATGGATTATCTTTTAACCTTTTGAGAACGTTTCTCAACTTTATTTTCAATCGAGGAGATTATATATAATAATAAAATTAGAACGACATGTTACTTGTAAGTAAACGCAAAATTCAATTATGTTTAATAAAAATTTAAAGTACCATAAGCGAATTAATTTTGGCAACTTTAAAACATTTATTCAATTTTAATTGATCCCTATTGAATAAATTGATTCCAAGATCCTTTATTTGTGCAATAATTGACCGGACTTTAGCCCTACCATCAACCATTACATTTTCAAGGTGAGTAAACTCTTTACTGATTACAACTCTTTGTAATTCTTGGTTGAATAATTAACCATCACATGTTTAATTATTACCCTTAGCTTCAAGGTAAACTCTTTAGGTAACCTTGTTGAGTATAACCAATCAAAAGTGTAAAATTTGTTTTACCCCCACTCCCTAAGATATAATATGACACCCAGCTTTAGCATGACCCATCATAAATATCGAAGTTTTCATCGGGTTTTTGATTGGAAAAGCTACCTTAATATTACTGGGACCTAGATTTATTATGTTGTGATTATTTAGTGAACTCTAACGCATCATCACAGAACATCAATAAAATCTAACATGCATAATAAACTGAATGCATAAACAAGACATAGCATGGCCCCTAATCCTAAGAAAACTAATAAAGCAAAAGCTCCCACTTGAACCTTCATGGATCTTATCCACCTTGCTCCTTTGGGCCTTTACTTCATGGGCTTCTTGGATTAACTGCAACCTGTAATACTATTCTATTCTATCTACTACTTAAATAAAATAAAATAAATTACAAAAATACTTTACCGGTACGTAGACCGTACTAAGATTACAAATATACATCACGATGCGCAGATCGTATTTAGCAATCTACTGGGCCATACTAGTCATTATATAGAATTAAATAATATCATATATTATAAAGTGCCACATAATAAATCACTCATCATGATTTCCTAAACTACAGCATCGAATGATCATAAGTAAGGAAACATGACATCTAAATATCTCATATTTTAATTAATGCAATTAGATAATATCATATATTATTCATGACCATCAATAAATATCATATATTTTAAATTAGTCATGAGATAGAATCAAATCTTATTTTAATATTAAAAAATAAATCATATTTATCCTCAAAGTTAGGAAATTCTATCATAATTACTAGTAAATCACAAAATTTTAAATCAATTATATCCAAAAATAATTATGGGCTAATCACATTATTTAAATCAATTATTATCCTTTTGGAATATGCTCAGAATATCCTAACAAATCTTTTCCAAAATTAACCACTTTAATTATGGATAATTACCAATTTAACAACTTTAAATATGGATAATATCAAATGTAACTACTTTTGAATATTTGATTTTATCCTAAAATAAAATATTTTATCCAAATAAAACCGATTTTATCTTTCAAAATAAAAGATCATATTTTCAAAATATTTTATCTCATCCAAAATAAATAATATTTATCTTGAAATATTTTTAAAATTAAATAATAATAATAACAATTTTTTTTTTAAAACCGTGCACTAGCCACCGTGGTGTGGCCAGCCAAAGCCGGCCACGGTGGCCGTACACCGTGAGGTGTAAGCTGCTTTACAGCGGTGCACAGCAGCAGCAGTGCAGCGCAACCCTTGCACGGTGCTGCTGTTGTTGCCTTTGCTGACCCGTCCTCCTGCCCCACCTCGCCCCTCCCTCCGGACCACCTGCAGCGGCAGCCGCCGTGGCTGCGCCACCCAGCCGCGGTTGCCGCTGCTAAAACTTTTTTTAAAAAAAAAAAAAAAATTAAATAAAACAAAACACATTTTGTAAAATTAAATTAATGTTATGTGGTCCAATTAATTTCAAAATTAAATCACATTCAATCATGAAATTAGGGGTTCTTCTTGAAATTAATCCCCAATTTAATTTAACTCTTAAATTAAATGATTTGATCATGAAAAATTCATAATTTATCATGAAATCAAATAGATTAAAATCATTAGTTACATAGTAAACGAAATAAATAAAAACCAAAACACAAAATTCATAATTTAGGGTTAGGGTTTCGAAATTTTTGAAAAAATTAGGGTGGGGGGTGGGGGGTTCGAAATTTTCGAGTGATTAGGGGCAAAATTCGGATCTATTCATGGCTATTTTGAGCATTATTAAATCACATTTAATCAATTCCAAGAGTTAAATCACATTTAATATAATAATTGACCCATAATTAAATTATTCTCCCTCCTAATTGAATTAAAATTGTGGACTATCAAAGAATTATAGTCAATACGCGTAAATGCAATAGGCTAACTGATACCACTGTAGGGAATTACAGGTACTACGCAACGGAATCATATTCATACAGTACCTAATCCCAAGATCTAATGCATAATACATAAAGAACATATAATCGTACCTTTGAAGCGTGATTCCACGTGCGATCGAGCAAGAACAATGGGAGATAAAGAACCTCAAGCGTGATTCCTCTACTTGGTCCACAGGCACAGATTAAGTCCTCCACTAATGCTAGTTAATTGCAATCGAACACTTCAATTGACCTTCTATGGAGTAGAACGAGCAACGAACAAATCACGAACCACCATAAAAGGAGGGGATAGGCATGTGGTACAGAGAGAGAGAGATTTTTGGATGACTGGTTGCTTGGGTCACAATTCACTGTTAATTATGTTGTATCATACAACCCTAGGCATGGACTTTATTTATAGATCTCATCTCTAAATAAGAGTCCATGACAAAGCCCAAATCCTAACTTTAATCTAACAATACTAGCCCAATCCAATTCATGATTGGTTACTTGTTCATGAGGCCCGTAAATGGGCCTCTAACTTGCTTAACCCAATACCTTTGTTGTGTGACCTCATAGGATCCATTTTAGTGGGCTTTGGACTATTTGACTAGCCCAAAGATCAATGATCGTAGTCTAGCAACAGATAATGACGACCCAAAAGAACGAACTTATTATCTCCATAATAGTGATCCTTGATATATCTAGTAATTGCACTTATCGAAGACAAAACTCCTTCACGTAATTGATCTTTATATTAGTGATTAGTTGAAATAAACCAAGGGAATAAAATTGCAATTTAATTTCTTATTAGAAGCAATTACTGCATCATACATAGACTTTACACCCATAAGAAAAATGTAAATAAAATACCCAAGCTAAATATAAAATTGCATGACAAGATGATATAAAAGCCACTACATATCATCAATTTTATTTCAAGGAAAAAAAAAAAAAAAAAAACCCACTACATATCACTATATCTGGAAAAACAATTGAGATGGACTATAATCAAATAACCCATAATCAATCTCAAATTCGAATTAACTCAAAGAGTGAAGTGGGTAGAACACCACAAAAAAAAAAAAAAAAAAAAAAAAAAAAAAAAAAAAAAATCTTTCTATTTTGATTTCATAATTAATACGAGTACTCCTTAATAATTAGCCGATGTAGTACATAGGAGAAAGGAATAATTCCGCGTTCAATTTCATTTATATTGTATGGGATGACATGCGATGCATGCAGCACGCTACATGCATTATATTAATTCTTCATCAGTCAAACACCAATAAAAATACTCATAATATCTAGCTATACATTATTACATATTCTGTAAAATAGATGAATCAATGTCTTTATGAAATTGGCATTTTATATATTAATAAACATCTATGAAGTAGTATATGATTTAAAAAAATTTATTACACTCCTTCCGGCCTCTTCCGAGCTCCGTCCAATAATATATAGTGTTAAATTTATTTCAAAACAATATGAAATGGGTCTGGGCAACCCGAACTAGAAGGAGGAGAATTAGGTTCACAAACTAGGCTTTGGAGCTTTCACACTAAAACCAATTGACAATAATAGGAGTAACTCCTCTACCTTATAATGTGGAACCATATTTTCTCTTTCTCCACCGTGGGACACTCACAAGTAGAGTACAATGGGTTTCAAACATATAGTATTGCATTGTGTTAAATTCTATTTTCATAGCTAAATCTTTAAAATGTTGATAAAAAATCATCAGTTATACATAACATGTTAAAGATAGTGATCTGATGGTCAATAACATGACTTGAAAATCACGTAAAAGGAAATAAGCATAATATTGGAAAAATATTGAAATTTATTGTAATAGTATCATTATACACCAACCATATCGAAATAAGCATTTTATTGGAAAAATATTAGAAATTATTGAAATAGTATCATTTATACACCAACCATATTGAAATAGGCATTATATTGGAAAAATATTGGAATTTATTGTAATAGTAATTTATACACTAATCATATTGATTGACACATAAGTTTCTTACATTTTAAATCAATTACTCTATACATTTTTGTCTGACAATATTTGCTATTTTTATAAAGATACACCCTCTGTTCTAATTATATGTAAGGAAAAACAATCATTTAAAATCTCTTATTCAGAGACATAAAACAACGAAGCATTAAAAATGAAATATTGGAATTTATTGTAATAAGTATAATTTTTCATTATTTCAAATCTAGATTCTCAAATTAAACAAAGTCTTTTAAATTCAGAATTCGATTATGAATACGATTATACCAAATCACAAGTGGATGGGGCAATGGAGACCAAAACGTCTACTCTATCATGCATAGATGTCGTTTTCCATGAAATCTTGTATGTCGTCTGTCAAAGATTTTAGCATATGACATTATGACCAATTAGCTTATACAATAACTATTTTACGGTGAATAAATGTCTAATCATGTGATCAACTTCTCGATAATGCTACTCTAGATCTATCAAAAGGTAAAGATAAAAAGGTAGATTAGCTAAATTACAACCTGTTAGTGGACCAACTCAACCTAAAGCTTAAGCTGACCTTTGTGTCACGCTGACTCTGATACTTTGTTAAAGGACCATCTCAACTAAAAGCTTAAACTGATGGTTGAGGCCTAGGAACATGTTTTATACTCTATCACTTCCCCTTACATAAAAGGCCCTTTGGGCTTGAAATGTGGATGCAGTACAGACCCTCCCATACCCGGCGCAAATTAATTCCACTTTGAAAGAGGGGTGGATGAGATTCGAACCCGTGACCTTTGTGTCACGCTGGCTCCGATACCATGTTAAATGACCAACTATAGAATCTCGAGGCATTTATGTTCAAAGCATGATTTTTCTCAAGTTGGGCTGTCTGACTTTGATGTTCAAATTGTGGCGCTGGCCTCTGTTTGCTGGCGCCAAGTTCTTCTAATACCGAGCCATAAATATGCGTTCTAATTTCGACCAGTTTTTTCGCCTCGATCCTACTTCCTGATTGAGTTTTTCTCACCAATTATAACACATATATAGGTTGATTAGTTTTTTTTTTTTTTTTTTTTTTTTTTTTTTTTTTGATGGGAAGCAAAAGCAAAAAACTGTTTACATTACTTTAGTAAAATTATACAGATTTGGTAGCAATAATGCACGATTATATGTAACACTTTAATATATAAAATAACTATTGAGATGGCACCAAAAAAAGAGGTCAATCATGTATATAGCTTTGATGTGTTTGTTTGCAAAGATAATGTTGATTTGCTTGAGATATGTAACAATAATGTTGTGTGTTACATTATTCTATATTTAAGTATAGTTTATTGATTGATTGATTAGAGAATGTCTACCTCTGTCCAAAATTAAGAAGTTTTTTTACTTTGACTAAGGATTTTTTGGTTAGGAATTGTACAATGTTCTTTATATTGTATTTTCACCATCATAGAGATGATTTATTTAGCATCCTATGTTGAATACTTTCTTTATAGTTTTGTTTTAAGTTTTGAAAAATGGTAAACATAACCCTAAAGACTACATGTAACTATGTAAGTAACAAAGAAGATTAAAAAAGAAAATAAATAAACATTTATTACATAAGTTACCTGTGCTTTTGTTATAATATCCCAAATCATACAATTATATAATATCCATTTGTTTTATATTGCCTATAGCTAACTCTTTAATTTTTTTTTGTATTTTATAAATTAAATATTTTGGGGTTATTCAGTTGCATCACTTGCATTTAATTTGTCTTATCTAGTTAAACTTGTTTTTGGGTTCCTAATCAGTAAATCCTACTCCCTCCCTTCTTTTCCAAAGTTAGGCTCCATTCCCTTCACTTTATTTTTGTTTCAAGGAAATTATTTTCATATCCATAGTTTACACCTAATAACTCATTACTTTAAAAACCTTAGCCTCCTCTCTATCTTCTCTCTCATAAACTCTAGCCTTCATTGTCAAATTTGAAGGGGCTTCCATCGCATATCACCGGTGGAAAGCCCCAATCTTTCTTTCTTTTAAGCTTCTGTTTCTTAGGTTATGTCTCCCTCGAAAGAAAGGGGTTTATCTCCTCCAAAAGACAAGGTTTTTTTCGATTTCCTTCGAAAGACAAGGTTTTTCGGGCTCCTTTGAAAAACAAGGTTTTATTCGTGTTTAATTTGGTCTTCGGTTGTGCGAGGCTACAATTGATTATTACTCAATTTCGGGTTACGGTATCAGCAAAAAAATTTATTTTCTCACAAAATTACGAAGTGGCGACGGATCCACTCAAAAAGTTGTATGAGACAACAAATCGAGAATGTGCCAAATTGTTATATTTCTATATTTGGATTCTTAGCGTTTCCCCAATTAACTCTTGTTTGATTTTGTTAAATTTGTTTTCATTATCGTTAATTGTCAATTGTAGATGCGGTATGGCTATAGTTAATGAAATTTAGTGTCCTTTAGGACTTCTTTAATAAAAAAATTATTTTCATTCACTAAACTTAAGTTATTTTTGCTGAACTTAAATTAATTTTACTGGACTGGAATTATTTTTGCTAAATTGAAATTAATTTTTTTTATTGATTTTCTACTATATTTCTTTTGTTATGTTTACTAATTTTTACTAAACTAAACTTAATTTTACTGAAATGAAACTATTAACAGTAGAACATGCATGGCCTTACATTTGGGATTCTTCATAGGTATTAAGAAAATGGATATAGTGGATGGTCATGATAGATTAATCTACCCATATTTTTAGGAAAAAAACATTAATTGAGCTGATCTATACGTGATTTTCGTATAAATTATTAAATTTATACAATTTTAGAAAGTGTATTTAATGTTTATAATATGCAGCCCTATTGCATTAATCTTTTTTTAAAGTTATTTTGTAACACGTCTTAAAAATAATCAACAATATGCTTAGTGAAAAAAAAAAAATAAACATGCAATATATAGTCCAAAAACAAAAACAAACAATATACTCTCTTCGTTTTTTTTAAATGCAACACTTTAGCTTTTGCACTATTGATATACCATGGTTGACTTAATTTTTTCACCTCTTTAAAATGAATAAATGTTATTATATAATACAATATATCATTAGATTAGTCATAATGTCTAGTTTCATAATATAATTTTATTACAATTTTACCAATAAAAAATTAAAGATATTAATAGTCAAAGTTGCGTCTCAACAAATGTGTTGGTCAAACTGATGCATTAAAAAAAAGTAATTATAAAGAATGAAAAAAACATATACTTATATACTAAAAAAAATAACCAAAGTGAAATTTAGATATATATTTATTGGAATGGATCAGACAGTGATGAGAAATAGCTAAGCTAAGATAGACAGGTGAGGGGTAGCTCATGTGGTTACAAATTCCCTCCCGATTCTAGGAGATCTGGGATTGATTCTCATCGCCCATCCTTATTACGACTCTCTAAACACACTTACACACCCAAAAAAAAAAAAAAAAAAAGGAAAAAAAGGAAAAAAAAAAAAAAAGGAAAAAGATGTTAACATCTAACATCACAATGTTTTTCAACCATCATATTTATTTCAACATAAATAAAGTAAGAAGTAATATTAGCCAATGTAATACATCGGGTCGGGCAACTTAAAGGTCCTCAAGCCAGTGTGTGATCCTAATAGATCGCTCCATTGGTCACCCATGTTGCCAATTATAGTGTATCCCATCTCTTCTAGCTTTGTCCTATGCATTGATTTGTACTCCACTGCTTTCATGTGTGATTCACTTAATTCCCTTTTGTATCAAAAACAAAATATATAAACACAATCAATTACCATAGGTTTATATTCCAAGGTTGAATCAATATGTTTGGAAAATGTGGTACTCGTACCATTTAACTATTTTTATTTACTTTGATTCATTAAGTAGAAAACTCCATAATATCAAATTAAAAAGTGACTTGCCATTTCTAGAGTGACTTCATCAGAAATATCTCTTTTATTTATAAATTATTAGAGAAAATAACTATCCAAATCATATTATTATATTGTCAAAAATAATATAGTTTAATTTAAGAACAACTCCGTACTAAAGAGCAACTGATATCTTAATACTCCCTCCGTTACATATTACTCGCAACAAAGGAATATTTTATGTCACATAAATAATACCCCTTTGTTGCAAGTAATTCGTAACGGAGGAAGTATATTGTATCAGTTCAAAATGTACTTTGTAATCAGGTGTAATGGAAAAATATCCTTTAAATGAAAATGTAATTAAAAATATTTAGATTTTCTTTAAAATGAAATATTCCTCTAGTAATGATGTGTTCAAAATGGTTTTTTCATTAAATGAACATACTCTTATGAAATTGTTTGTTTGTTCAAAGTGATCAAAAATTACAATGTCCCCCCTAAATAATTTGAATTTTAACTATAATATATACCACTACCTTCGGTCCAAATTACTCGCAACTTTGGAGTATTATCTGTGAGATATAAAATATCCCAAAGTTGCGAGTAATTTGGACCGGAGGTAGTAATAGCAATCTTAACGTACTTACTTTAAGATCATCTTTTCCCAAGTATGATAGCCAATGTTCTTCATGTTACGCTCTTTGGGCTCTCTTAACTCAGCTTGAGCTCCTGAAAGGAAAATAACTTTGACACCAAGTCTAACTAATTTCTTGTAAAAGCTTAGCACTGCGGGTATTGCTGGTGCTTTTGCTTCCTTTTGCCACTCGTAGAATGCTGTGTCGTTGTATGGGTATACCCTGTATATTTTGCATTAAATCACCAATTACGTATACATTAGAAATAATGTAAATACCGTACTATGAAGTAAGAAGTAAATAATTACCTAGTAATGAGTGGAATATAGGGATGTGCATATGGGTCTAGACCGTACGTGTTGGTCCATTTAATTATTAAGGTTCAGATTCAAATTAAATATTTGAGACTTGTTTGATTTATGAAACAATTCGGGATCCAAATGTTTAAGATTGATTGATTGATTTTGGATATGAGGCCAACTAACATGTTTAAATTAAAACCTCACAAATCTAGCTAGGTCTACATCAAATTGTTAGGGTTTGGGTCAAGGTCAGGGTCCTACTACACCCAATGTCCCAACCCATGCCCACCCCTAGTTGGAGTGCCTTGATTTTTATGCATTGTCAAGTTTGCCTAATAAGGACCACAAACTATTCTTGGTTAATTCCAAAATAATATACTTTCTTAAGCGAAAATGACCATATCTTATTATTATTTCTCACACCTACTTTGAAACCAATAGATTTGGCACTTTCCAGGATAAAGAAAAAAAAAATCTTCCTCACACAGTCACACATCTTTTTGTGTACCAATTGGTTGTTGGTGTAGTGGTGATTGAGACTACACTTGGTAGGGAGGACTCGTGTTCGATCCCCCGCAACAACAATCAAGAGGGGACTGGAACCTAACCACCCAGAACTGATCCCCGAATCCGGATTAGTCCAAAGGGTGAATCGGGTAGAACACCCAAAAAAAAAACACATCTTTTTGTGAAACATTACAGTCACCCATCTTTTTTTTAATTTGAAACATTACAGTCACACATCTTTAAAATTGAATTGCCTATTTGCGTAAGCATAAAGTGAATTAATTTATCGTGTCTAAAATTATGCTAAGTGATGCGAATAATGCAAGGAATAAGGTATATATAATTAAAATAAGTGAATGGAATTACATGCTATATAGTCTGATTTAATAAAAAATTAACACCAAAAAAAAAAAAAAAACACAAACGTGAAACATTACAGTCACCCATCTTTTTTTAATTTGAAACATTACAGTCACACACTCACACATCTTTAAAATTGAATTGCCTATTTGCGTAAGCATAAAGTGAATTAATTTATTGTGTCTAAAATTATGCTAAGTGATGCGAATAATGCAAGGAATAAGGTATATATAATTAAAATAAGTGAATGGAATTACATGCTATATAGTCTGATTTAATAAAAAATTAACACAAAAAAAAAAAAAAAATGTATTGCACAAGGTAGATAGCACAAAGATGGTATGTATAGTAAATTAGTAATCAAAGGAAGTTGCAACTCATCTTACTTAAAATTTAAATGAATCTAATTTGCATGTTTGTACTTTAAATATAAGAAAATCAATTAATCAAGGTATAAATGCTAACATAGAACTCACCCAAATCCAACTTGTGGTCTAGCATAGTAGGGCAAATTAGAGAGGGAAGTCTCATCAATGTCAAATATCCAAGTGTTGTTACGACCATTTTTAAGAGAGAGGCTTTTAATATAGCCATAAGCCGCGGAAGTAACAGCCAAACAATCTTTATGGTATTGAGAACCCATCATGTAGTGTCCTACATAACCTTGACATTCTTTTGAGACCATCCAATCCTGAAGATTGTTCGTCTCCACGGCTAGCCGCCAACTCAAGCAATTTAGGCCCTCGATTCGATGGCCGGCTGAGCCAGAATGGGGCATGAGGAGATGTATTGGGTGTGGATATTCATGAGCATAAACATTATTATCAAAGAAGAGGGAGGTCACTACAACCCCTAGGAGGAATATCATAGAGAACCCTCTTAAGAAGCTCATAATGTTGTATGGCTTTGTTATGATAGGAGATTTTTTTGTTCATGTGGACTTAAGAGTACGTTGCTTATTATTTATAAAGGATTTTGGTGCAAAAATGACCCTTGTTATGTTAGCAATTTACTAGTGAGCCTATTCTTTAATGTGATTTAAGCTTTAATTTGCCCTTCAATTATTTGTGGGGTTGAACATTTTTCACGTGTATATAGTGTAATGTTTGAGGACAAAATATAGCACGGACAAAACGTAATAAATTTGATACCTTAACAGATATGGTTGGTAGTAAACTATAGGTGCGTGCAACTAATTATCAATTTATCACCTAGTTCGTGTAAAAATTTTAAAAAATAGTAAATGAAATTGTCACCTAGTTTAAATTTGTCGAAGGCTTGAGAGCATGTTAAATGAGGCTCAATTGCTCAAGTAAGATTTAAGAGAACAGAAAGTACTGCAAAATATAAAGGCCACTTCAACCAATTAATAAGATTTAATCAATTATCAATCAATAACTATATATTATAAGACACACCAGCAATGATACATGTCAGTTTCTGCCTTTCTGGTGTGTCCTTAATATTTTAAAAAAATTATAGAAAATTTATTTAAAGAAATTATTTGTAAAATTTAATCACTATATAAATAGCAATGATGTTTAATTAATTTTTTTTTTTAATACGAAGTATTGTTATTTAGATGAAATACTACAAGAGGGAAGGTGAATTGTAGTATGGAGTTTGCTAGTCACTTTTCGCGGAACTAATAACCGCAATAAAGAAATAGTGCAAGAGAGATTTACGAGGAAAACTTCCTAGGCCAAATAAGAAGTGAAAAACCTCGACCCTAGGGGATTTTGAATTAAAAATTTCCAAAAAATTGGCCAACGACTCTGTTACAACATATGAGGAACTTGAGCCTCTACCGAGTTCCTCAACGAACTCATATCCCCAACAACTATTCCCTCTAATAGTTGTAGCTCGAAACTTCCCTTAAAGACCTCTCTTCAATTCTCACTCAAGACTCCACTCAAAACCTTACTCTTTCTCTCAAGCTTCTCTCAAAGCTTTCTCTACATACAAAGAACTCACTCAAGTTCTCATCCCAATACAAGTGTTCAATCAAACCCTTATAGATTTCCGAGTTCACTCAAACCCTTAAACAACTCTCAAATACATATAAAAGATATATTGTATAAAAGTAATATATTGGACACTTTGAGATATGTAAGGAACTTGGAACCTAGAGGAACTGACTCACCAACATGGAGAAAAAATATATTTCTTTTCTACTACTCTACCACTTGGGACAAACTCCATTATGGAATGAGGCCCCGTTCTTTAGAGCTACTCTGCTCTGCTTAAATCAAATCTGCTCTGCTAAAAAAAAATCTGTTATGCTCTGCTCGGCTCGGCTCGGCTCTTCTCTACTTAATTTTCAAATAATAATTAATAATAACAACAATAATAATTAATATTCAATAATAATAATTAATATTGTATTGATGATAATAATTTATTATTTTGAATAATTATAATAATTATTAATATTAAAAATAATTTTAATAATTAATAATTAATAATAATAATTATAATAATAATTATTATTATTATTAATTTTAATAATTATTAATGATAATAATAATATTAAATATTATTCTTATTATTAATAATAATAATATTTTAATAATTAATAATAATAATAAATAATAATAATAATAATTAATAATTAATAATAAAAAAAAATTTAATAGTAATTATTAATAATAATAATAATTTTAATAATTAATAATAATAATATTAATTTTAATAATTAATAATAATTAATAATAATAATAATTATTAATTATTAATGATAATAATAATAATAATTATTATTATTAATTAATAATAATAATAAGAATAATAAGAATAATAACAACAACAACATTAATAATAATAACATTAATAATTGTATTAATAATAATGTTGAAATCTGCTCTGCTCGGCTCTGCTCTGCTATCCTGAAATCTGCTCTGCTCTGCTCAAATTTAATCTGCTCTGCTCTTTTGACCCCTGCTCTACTCTGCTCTGCCCAGAAGCTCAAAAGAACAGGGCCTGACTCACTTAAGCCAGATAGCTTGGAATGAATGAAAACTTCTATTTTTATATTGCTTCAAAGACGAACCCATTCACCCCATGATCTTCAACCATGATAGTAGTGCTTTCTAAACTCTAGGCATTATCTCCATTATCAATGAACATACGAATTAATGGAAGACATGGATTGGAGTCCATAATCTCCTTATTTTTCTCCTGTAAAAGCTGTTTTAAATTAAACGTGAAAAGTAATTTTTATTTTTCCAAAAACTTAATATAAATAGAAAATATAAAATAATAAAATCCTAACCATATCAAATTTTTATCAATTAAAAACTGATTCAGATTTTATTAAAATAATACTTTATTAAAAATATTTTATCCTGAAATAACTAACCCATTTAATTTAAAATATTAAACTAATTAGAGATTAAATAAGAAACAACCTAAAAACAAATCCCTAAAATATAGGTGAAGATAAGGAGAATAAATTATCTTTTTGACTAATATAACCCATTTAATTTGAAATATTAAACTAATTGGAGATTAAATAGGAAACAACCTAAAAATAAATCCCTAAAATATAGGAGAAGATAAGGAGAATAAATTATCTTTTTGACTAATATGAAAATTAGATTTTATTTTAAAAATTTATCTTTTATAAAATAAAATCTATATAAATTAAATTATACCAAGTCAAAACTAACTACCTAGAAAGTAGGCAAAGACAATGCAATGACTACTGACTTCTAATAATGTAGTGCAAACTCGTGTTTCTCCTATACATGAATTTTAGACTGGCTCGTAAGGAACTGGCTGGTGAGCAGCACTAAGTTCCTTCCAGACTGTCAGTTCCTTCGAGACTCAAGTTCTAATTTGGTTCCTTAGACTTATTTCAAATAATTTCTCTTGCCTAACATACTTACATGATTCCTAGAAAAATATACTCCTATTTTTCTTTCTTAAAGCTTTTACTCCGAAGCTTATATTCCTTCAAAGAAACTTCTCTTTGCTTTTTCCCACTTTGAAACTGTTGCTTGTTGCTTGTTCCTTGTAAAGAACTGTTTCTCATTCTTCTTAGGAACTGCATACAAAATCTAATAATACGTTTAGACTCCATCTCTTTGTGTTCCCCCTTAGGATTTCTTCTTCTCTTTATGTTCCCCCCTGAGGAACTCAAGCACGATTCATACATTGTATATTGGGAACCATCTTCAATAATGATCTAATTTGTTCTCAACAATCTTCATGCTTCATGACTTGTTCATGCACATTTCAATACATTGTATGCAGTTCTCATAGGAACTAAATTGAGATAATGGAGATAATGCCTAGAGTTTAGAAAGCACTACTATGCCTAGAGTTCAATACACATTTCAACAATCTTCATGCTTCATGACTTGTTCATGAACTGTATTGAAAGAGAATATATTTGTTTTGTTCTCATCATTTGTTTTCACAATCATCAAAACAAATATATTGACATTCAATTAACTAATATGAAAAGTATAATATTCTTACAAAAAAAATTATCTTCTAATACAAGTTTTTGTGTGACAAATATAATATCCGCTTCAAGGATACTATTGAGATAGACAAAAAATAATGACTAAAAACAAGACATTACAATGTCATCTGGTTGCTATGGGAATTTGTATTTCATAGGAACTAAATTCCTAAATCGATCAAAGTCATGGGAATTGCATAAAGTTGTTTAGTTGGCATGAAGGAAGTTGCAAATCATGGAAATTTTGACTTACTTAGGGAGGAGGGTCGGGTTATTAATTTTCCATGTTTTGTGGGAAGTCACAATTACCATGAATTTGCAAATTTGCAATTCTCTAATTTACACTTTTTATTATCAACCAAACAACTCATTCATTTTCAAATTCCCATAATTTTCCACTTCCCCCATTTTCTTTGTGTAGCCAAACAACCCTTTATGATCACTAATAAGTATATAGGTATAGAATGTTTTGTCAAAACTCATATCCTCTCCCTTAAAAAAAAAAAAAACTTTTTTCTATGATTTTTTAAGGATTTTTTTCCCTATAATTAATTTTAATCTTTTTCATCATATATTCAACTAATATAGATTTTCTTATGTAGTTGAAACATTAGAATGTCAATTAAGCATGATATTCCATTTTCATTATGTCAAATGTAATACTTCATTTTTTTGAAAATTAGATAATACACCCGGGTGCACCATGTTCATGGTGCACCCGGGTAAACAAAAAAGGCGGAAAGAACATATAATGTTTGATAAAGAACATATCTATGTTTGACAAAGAACATACCTTTAATATGTTCTTTGAGTGTGATCAGTGTGTTCTTTGAGTAAAATTATATGTTCTTTACATTATAACTTATGTTATTTAACATATGTTGATAAACATATATTTTTTTTGGGGTTTAACAATACAAAGTATGTTCTTTGAATTTGGCGTGTATGTTCTTTAAGGTCGTAATGACGTCCAAATTCTATTTTTATTATCATATGTCATATTTAAATTACTTTTATTATCATATATTCTTTGAGTTTGATTAGTGTGTTATTTAGGTATTAACTATATGTACTTTACAATATAAATTATGTTCTTTTAACATATGTTATTTTGAAATTTGATATTGAAATCTTAAATTATTTTTAATTGAAAATAATATTAGAGTAAAAAAAACTAAATTATTATGGGAAGTTGAATTTTTTTTGGAGAGATAGAAAACTATTTTTTGGGGAAATGATATTTTTGGTAAGGATTTTTTAAGAGTTGATCAATATTGGCATGACTCGCTTCCCGACCCGATCCGGCCCGAAATAGGGTGGGTTTAGGCAAACCTAAAAATGCATTTTTAGTTAAAACTCGAACCGGGTTCGAAAAAAGCCCAAAACCCGCTACTTTTCTACGGGTTTGGGCACGAGAAATTATGATATGGCCCGGCTCTACTCGATTTTTTATCACCTCTAAATTTTTTCCGTTAATAATGTGTAATTTTTCAGAAAATTTTATTAAGTTTTTATCTCGTTCTTTTTATTATATCTTTATGTTCTTCGGTAATGCATGTTTTTGTCAAATACAAACATGTTCTTTGTCAAATACAAGTATGTTCTTTATGAAACACAAGATGTTCTTTCCGCCTTTTTTTTATTTATCCGGGTGTATGATGAGCATTGTACACCCGTGTGTATAAACCACAGATTACATTTTTTTCCATGATAAATTTAGAAAATTTATACACTATATTCTATCAATTAAATATCACATTAAACCGATAATAAATAACACTAATAACCTTACATGACATGGGACCTAACCTAGTAAAAGGATAAAGGAATCTCCATCCTTAAAGTATCTCTAATCTAGTAAAGATTTAACTCCAACCTCAAATATCGAAGGTTTCTTTCTCATTACTTGTATTAGGTCAATATTGTGTTGGCAAACAATTATGCAAGATACATACATGGAAAAAAAAAACAGTGTGAATGATCCTACTACAAGAAAGGACAAAGTCATAAGAGACCTGTTTAGAGGAGGTATATATCTAGCTCCTCCTCAATTAAACAAACCTCAAAAAAAAAAAAAAGAGACCTGTTTACTAAGGCAACCCAATTCTCTTTCCATTTAATTTAATTCTATATTTAGAAAAGTAAATAAAATTATTAACATACTAGGAAATAGATCAAATCATAAACAAATGACACAACAATATCGCCAAAATGACACAACATTATCGCCAAAATTATACACAAAACAAAACAAAAACAAACAGCCAAAGACAAATCAAGCGCGCAACCCACCATGATGTTTATGTTCTTGTAATTATTTGCATGATATATTAATATTTGTTATTGTAATCCTCTGATTGGAGTAATTTTTGTGTAAGACTGTGATCTTGTTATTATAAGAATTTTGTGAGTTATCAGAGGAGATCTTCCACCGGGGCTATAAGGGGCCAGCCCCCCCATAAATTATTGTAATTAATTAGTTAATGAAATTATACTTATAAAATATTGGGTATAAAGATTAGTTTTGAGCAAGAGATAAACTTTTTAAATTCCGACCCCTCTAATATTTTCGGTCAAAATCCGCCACTGTGAGTTATTATTACAAGCATGTGATCCTATTTCCATTTCTTTCTTTACTGAAGAGCTTAGTCCACCACATCTATAAAGTGGTGAGGTCTTATGATGTTATGACGATTTTTTATTTTAAGGGTACATCTACTCATCTAGTTAGCCATCTATTTATTAGGGGTGTTCAAATCCGGGTACCCGGATATTCGGGTACCCGGATTATTCGGGACGGGACACGGGTATCCGGATTTTTTTTTTATTTATAAGTTTGTACCTAAAATATGGTGTTGGTGGTTGTTTTCATTTCAATAAACCTGCAATATTTTTATTTTTTTTTAGAAAATCTGCTGCATTTTCACAAAAATAAAAACTGCTGTATTTATATAAAAAAAATTTGATGACAAGCTTATTAATATAAAGCTAGAGTTTAAGGATGAAAATACAAAGTTTTTGAGTCTTTAATTACATAACTTCAAATTATACAAAGTACAAATAATGGCAAAAAGCCACACAACAAACGAAATGAGAGGGGATCAATTCATTGACTTGTGACTTAATTGTGAGATCTGATATTTCAAGTGTCTCATCAATAACAAACGCCAGTTGATCCAAACCAAGTCTTTCATTCCTACAAAACACAAATAATGCAATAGAATAATTACATCACATATATTATATAGGATAATTTGCCAATTACTACCGCAAGTTAATACCACTTTATAAATTACTACCGCAAATTAAAAAAGTTGTGAATTACTACCGCAAAAAATTTTAAGATGTTGCGATTACTACCAAACCCCCATTAAACCCAACTATGACGTCATTATATCCCTTTAACCCGTGTTTGACCATGATTAAGGGCTTTAACCAGCCCCCCCAAAAAAGAAAATGGATTAGGGATATAATGACGTCATGGTTTTAAGGGGCTTTCACCATGGGTTAAAGTGATATAATGACGTCATAGTTGGGTTTAATGGAAGTTTGGTAGTAATCGCAACATCTTAAAAAATTTTGCGGTAATAATTCACAACTTTTTTAATTTGCGGTAGTAATTTATAAAGTAGTATTATCTTGCGGTAGTAATTGACAAATTTTCCTATTATATATAGCAAAGTCGTAAAATAAAGAAATATAAAAATTTACCAAAAAAACACATTAATAAAAATAAAATGAGGAAGTTAAAAAAAAAAAAAATCAAACTAAAACAAATTTACCAGCTTAATCAAACCGAATAAAACAGAATTTAAAAAATTAAAAAAACGAAAACAACTTAATTAGAAATATAGAAATCATATAAAAAAATAAAAAATATAAACGACAAACATATATTTCGACAAACATATTTTTATAATTAGTAAAATAAATGATTAGTATAAATGATTAAATGAAAACAGGAAGTTTAAAAAAAAAACCAAATTGATTTAGATCTATAACAACAAAAATTACAACAAACTAAACTGAGTTGGTGAGAAGATTGAGTGAACTGATGAAAATAGATCTACCAATTGATGATAAAGAAAATAATTAGATTCAAATTACTAAAGTAAAAACCACGAAAAAAATACAAAAATACCACGAAAATACTACAAATAAAACATACCTGAGATTGAGTGAAGTACTGAAGTGTGAGGAACCGAGGATGAATCGAATTATGCTTGAGGAATTGAGTGGATTGATATTTTTGAGAGATGGAGGCGCTAGAGAAGTAGAGAGAAGTCTGAGAATTTGAGTGTGAAGTGAGAGCGTGAGTTTTGAGTTGTGAGAAAATGAAACCCTATGGCCTAGGCTAAGTGGGCTGAGCTAGTGGGCTGGTTAAGGACTTTGAGACTTTTTTTTTTAATATTTAACGGGTATTCGGGTACCCGTGAATTAGGAAAGCTGACCCATGTCCCGACCCGCGAAATTGCTAATTTAGCGGGATGGGTAACCGACCCGAAAAAACAGAAAAATAGAAAATTTTCCATCGGGTTTTTTGCGGGTCATCGGGTATTCGGGACGGGACAACCGGGTCGGGTTTTTTTTGAACACCCCTATTATTTATGCAATGTTTGTTTTTTTAATGCATAATCTACATTGTAAATTGACTGATAATTTCTTTATTTATTTTATTTTTATTTTTGTGAAAGTAGTCTAACCAAAAGGGAAAATTGATATACAAAAATAATCATGTAATTTTTTTTTTTGAATAAAAATTATTCATAAATAATAAAAATTCATACGACATCTACATAGAGATTTAAATTTAATAAATACATGACAATTGAATCAAATAAAAAAAAATCCTTTCAGCAAAGCTACGATATGATCGTCGTTGCAAATCATACATTTTTCATACCCTATTTTACATCACGTTGTGATCTATAGCCTTCTTCGACGAGGGGGGTCTATCGTTTTGTTGTATTCTTGAAAGACAATTCCGTTTGATTTGTCTGATTCTCTGATTGTAATTGAATGATTAACCTCTTTTTTAATGTCGCACAAATCTTTACCCATAAATTAAAACAACATGTACTATTACTAACTCAAAAACAAAAACAAAAACAAACCTGAATCAAATTAAAGCCCACAATAGGGGCACTTACTACACTCAAACCAACTATCGGGGTACTTACTACCTTCAAATAGTGTGGATTTATTGAATTCAACATCAAAAAAGATAAGGAAAGTAAAGGAAAAGGGTAGGAAATAAATAGCCAAATTTCCGGAGAAATTTGATGGTCTATATAGCACTTTTTTGAAGAACCCTAGAGAGAAAAAGAAAATAGAAAGGAGACAACTAGGATTTTTTTTTTAATTTTTATGATTATTATTATTATTTATTTAATTTAGCCATTTATGATTGATCTAAGTTGTATAGTCATGTAAATGATTAGAAGATCTAGAATAGTTCAACAATGTGAATTTTGTTCACAAATAAAATTTTAAGGGTTACGACTTTTATTTTTCATGATTAAGTAGGTTTAAAATGGTCAAAATGAAAAAAAAAAAAAAAACCCTGAGACATGAGAGTTACTTAAAGTTGACAACAATGACACTTACTTATTGGATTTTTTTTCATCAACCACTTTTACCCTTAAGTTACTGTAATTTCACTGAATTGTTTTGTTAGTCAATATAAGATTTAGATTCTGCATCTTACGGTAGGCACGTAAAATTTATATATGTGCCACGTTGGACGTATACGGGTCAAAATCAAATTATTGACTTGATGATTGCTTGACTATTTATTTAAATTAATAAATTTGTGTGAAATAAACTAAATTAGCCCATTGTAATTATTTTTATTAAATTGTTTTAAGGTTTTAATAGTCCAGCCTAATATTGAAAGCCCAATTCCAATATACATCAAACCCTAATCTTAGGGTACATCACTCTATAAATAGAGTTCTCTCTATTTCATTTTAGAAGGAGAGGAAATCGCAAGAGAATCAGAAAACCTCTCAAAAATTCTAAACCTCTTTGGAGAAAACATCTCAAAACCTTGAAGAAGAACAACATAAGCATTCGACAGCCCTCAACACGAAGGAAAAATGAACTTCAATTCATCAAGACAATCACCAGTTCAACCTCTACATCAAATAGTCATTGATCGAGATCAAGCCTCGTTGGCCCTCAATCAAGAATTTAAGTCAAAGGTCTACATGAACAACAAGTCAAAGGTCTACATTAACAACAAGTCAAAGGTCTACATCAACAATAAGTCATAGTTATGCATCAATTGTCTCGATTGTGATCAAAGTTTGAGGGGAATCATGTTAGCCCGTGTGAAACAAGTCAAAGCTAAAGTAAGGATCAAATTAGAGGAGCAAAATAGAGATTCTACCCTAAAATTATCAAATTAACAAAATTAGAACTTTATTTCATTTGTTTTTCTATATTTTGCATACGTAAAAGGAAAAATTGACAAAAATAATCCCAACTTTTACTCGTTCACTCAAAATAATCCCAACAACAAATTATTTTTAAATAATCCGAACTTTAAGGGTGATTTTCTTTAAACGGTCCCAAGTGACCAACCTGTTGAAGAGGTATTTTTTTTGTTTACGTGACACATTTCACCTCAAGATTGGTTGAAAATGAAAAAAAAAAACAGTCGAATCCACCACTGCGAAATCTGGCAGCCATCGTCTACCGCCCAGGCACCCCCGCCCCTATTTGTCGCCGCTTCAGACCTCGCTCCGCAGTCAACTCCGTGTTCGCCTTTCCCCGTACCCCCTAAACCACTAAAAAGACAACCCCAAAACTCCTAACCTAAAATCAGAAACCCTTAAAAAAAACCCAGCCCCACTGCAAAAACACCAAATCGGCCATCCCCCACCCTTGCCGCTAGGGTTCCTAGTATGGGGGTGGGCCGATTTGTGGTATTTGTGTTGTGGGGCTAGTTTTTTTTTCATGTTTGGGGTGTTGATAATAATGGTATGGGGTGTTGATAATGGTGATTTGGGGTGGGGGTTAGGTGATTTAGGGAGTAGGGAGTAGAAGTGCAAGCGCCAGTGCGAGGGATGGAGGGTCTGGGCGAGGTGGTGAAGCACCGACGCCGGAATCAGGCTGGTGGGTGGTGGTAGGGAGGGTGGTTGTGGCTGGCTTGGGGTTTTTTATATCTTTTTTTTTTTCTAAATTTCCAACCAATCACGTGGTGACACGTGTCCCACAACTTATTATTACAGGTTAGGTGACTGGTTGGGTCTGTTATAAGCGAATGGTATCCAAAGTTTGGATTATTTAAAAATAATCTATAGTTGGAATTATTTTGAGCGAATAGATGAAAGTTGGGATTATTTTTATCAAATTTTCCTATTTAAAATTTGTGTTTACACTTAAAAAAAATCAAAAACAAAAAAATCTCATTACTCACAGCGCACATAGAGAACTAGTTAACACTACTAAAATTCGGCTACATTGCGACCGTTTTTCTACGACCGTCTGAAAAACGGTCCCAAAATATGAATATTGCGACCATTTTTTATGCGGTCACAATATTACGACTGCTTTGACAACAGTCGCAAATTTGCGACAGTTTTGCGGCCCTTTTAGACGGTCGCTAGGATGTTTGAACAATTAAAAATAATTCTAAATTAAAATAAATCGTTTGCGCCCGTCAAAGAAGGTCGTAAATGTCATAATCTGCAACCGTCAAAGAGACGGTCGTAAATGTCATAACCTGCGACCGTCACAGTGACGGTCGTAAATGTCATAATCTGCGACCGTCAAAGACGGTCGTAAAATTCATAATCTGCGACCGTCGTAAATGTCATAATCTGCGAGGTATAAAATGTCACCATCTCACCTAACCTTAATTTCTACTACGAATCCCTCACGCCGCTCCTCTTTCCTCTCCTCTCTTCCATTTTCTTTCCTCTCTCCTCTGAATCTCTGATTTCTTTCCTCTCTTCTTTCTCTTTCCTCTACTTCCTTTCTCTTTCCTCATCCTCCATCTCTTTACTAAGAATTGAAGAATCAGAAGTTGATAAATTCGCTGCTCGTGCGAAATATTTTTCCTCTACGCTTCTCATTCAAGATTTGGCTCAAATCGGAAGCTTCGCTTGTGGTGTTGATGCCGACGCTTGCTATCACCTCCGCGCTGCTCGTCACGACTGCACACTCGAGCCACCGTCACAACCTCCACCGTCACAAGAACGAACCTAAAACAAGTCAAGGTTTTCTAGATCTGATATTTAAATTAGGTAGATTGTAGATCTGGATTTATTGTTTCTAATTATTTCTGTTTATGTATAATTGTTATATTATAATTTTTGTGTTATAAATTTTGAAAATTTTTCTTTATTATTTCATTTCAAATTTATGGGTAATATTTTGTATTTTGTATAATTATTTCATTTCGAATTTATGGGTAATTTTCTGTATTTTAATTGTTTTATTTCTGATTTTGTGGATTTTTTTTTTCAATTTTTGATAATTTTGTTGCCGGTGGTGGTGGTACTGGGTAAAGGTGGTTTTGGGTCAGATCAAGTGTTTGGTGGGTAAAGGTGGTTTCGGGTGAGAGGGAGTTAGTGGTTGTGGGTTGAGGGTGTTTTGGGTGAGAGGCAGTTGGTGGTTGTGTGTTGAGGGTGTTTCGAGTGAGAGCCAGTGGGTTGAGGTGAAGTGGCGGTGGTAGCTGTTTGGGTGGGCGGCGATGGTGGGTGATGAATCACATTTATATAGGGTTTATAAGCACGTTTATGCTAAGTTTATAGTTGCTTTTTAGGTCTTTTAGTCGCTTTTTTGGTCGTAAATACATAAGTTGTTTGTTTTGTTCTCTATTACGCTCCGTTTGTGTTTTTCTTAATGTTTCAGGTGATTTGATAGACATTTGGGCGCTTTCGTAGTGTTTGGAGTTGGTTCGGATGATATTTGGATGGAAGCCGATGAATTGAGTTTATTAATTGGAGATCCCGTGTTTGTGGATGTTGATTTTGATTAATATGTGCATGAGACATGAATATAGCATTCACAAGGGTCGTTATGTACTTTACGGAAATGAATTTGAGTTAGAAACGAAGAAAAACGAAGGTTTGCAAAGTATCAAAAATGACCTTTGCTCACTATTTTGATAATATCTTGAGTTCTACATATTGGATTGAAGCGATTCAAGATGAATTGGAAACTAGACTTGGAGAGCTTTCCAATTATAGGTCACACGCCTCAAGAAAATTTCTAGAACGGAAGTTATAGGCGTTTGAATCCAAGTAATGCAGTCAGCCACCCGCGGGATGTTGCTGCGCCCCTATCCCGCGACCACTCGACACCAGCCGCAGCTACTGCCAGCCCGCAGCCACCAGCCTGCGCCCGCAGGTCTGGTCGAACAGCCTTGAAGTCTCGAGTAGCTTTTTCATTCCACATCGTCACAAGTCTTCGGGCCACGTCATCTTCTATCATCCAATAATAATTCAACTTATGTAATCTTTATTTTCTTATTTCTTTTCTTTATTTATTTTTAGATTAGAATTTAGAAAGTTTATAAATACTTGAAGGGATTATTATTTTTCCCTTAGGCCGTTTTTACGTTCGTTTTCTTAGCCCTAGTTTTCTCATGGGCAACTCCATGGATTCTCCATGGATTGTTCTTGAGTTTATTAATTTTATTCATTGAGGTAATTTTATTTCTTTATTTTAATTATGCTTTCTTTATTAGATTTAGCTTTAATTATTTCTTTCATGTTTGAGTAGTTTAATTTCTAGGGTTTGGGAATCCATGTTTATACTTTAATTCTTGATTGATATTATTTATGATTTAATTATTGATATCTCTAATTGATAGTGTTTTTCTTATTAATCTTGCAGATCAATTGTTTGATTAACTATTGTTAATAAGAGTTTGACTCGAAAGATCTTACTTTTAGAGGCTTACCTACAATTAGCAATTCTGATTATGTTAGCGACCGAACTACATATGTTGAATTGAGAGCGTTAAGACCCGACCGTAGGTTTAGCAATTGCTCTAGATAATTGATTGATTGAATTGTTATTGATATTTTATAGATTTAGAACTATAAACATGGTGAACCATAACCATAGGTCTTTTTATTAATTATTTTTTCCCTCTTTTAATTTAGACTATATTTTCATCCCAATTTCGCGACAT
This sequence comes from Chenopodium quinoa, assembly GCF_001683475.1. Taxonomy (NCBI): domain Eukaryota; kingdom Viridiplantae; phylum Streptophyta; class Magnoliopsida; order Caryophyllales; family Amaranthaceae; genus Chenopodium; species Chenopodium quinoa. The sequence goes on along the minus strand of NW_018745523.1, from coordinate 3,308,908 downwards.
AGTTTAGTTTCTCCATACCTTGAAAGCTAGATTGAATAGTCATCTCTCTGTGGATTTGACCCTACTTACCCTACTACATTGTTAGTTGGTTTTGTTAGGAATTTATTTTTGACAGGTGTACGACAACCTATCAAATTTTGGCGCCGTTGCCGGGGAGACAGCTTAATTTGATTTGACTTTTATTTTTTGGTTGAACTAAACTTGTATATATTTTTATTATTTATTTTGTATATAATTCCTTTTTGTTTAGCTCTGATTTGTCATCATGGAGTGGTATGATTATAATTCGTATGAGATGAATGATTTTAATTATCAGGGGCAATATGATTATAATTTAGGGAATTGTAATGCTAATATTTCTATGTTTGATACATCATATGATTATCAAAATTCACATAATAATTGCATGAATTCCTGTGAAATTTCTTATTACCCTAGTAAGTCTTATATGCCTGATTTTAATTCCTCTTACCAACCTCAAGTGGATAATTATTCTCAACCCAATTCATCGGAGTGTAGGGAACTTTTTAATATGATGAATGAGTTTATTGTTTATCAGCATGAAGAGATTAATGAATTGATGCATGATTGTCAACGTATTTCAAAATCTATTGAATTACTTGCTGTGCAACAATATACTAACCAAAGGTGATACATGATGATAATGATATTGGTTTTGAGGATTGTATTTCAGTGGAGGAAAGCACTAATTTGACTCATGATATTTACTCCCCATCAAATGAAAGTACAATATAGGAGAATAATTTCCCATCTATTTATGATTCTAATAGTGAAAATTTTTGGAGTGACGATATAGGGGTAGTGGAGAAGGAAGAACAACCAATTATCGTTGAAGATTTTATTGACAAGCTTATTCATGAGGATGAAGTTGAAGGTAAAAACATTTATGTTAAGCCTAACCCATCTCCCCTCGATATCCCGTTTTCCCATAGGCTTGATCTAGTTCCTTCATTCACTATGTCAAATCCTCCACACTTCCTCAAAATGTCTCCATTTCATGATACACTTGGTCATGTGGACCTTGATGATTATTTAAAAAGGTCTACATTGCCTAAGGGGCAAGCAGGGTTAAGGTGTATACATTCTTTTTCTTATTATTTTAACTTTTCTTCTTCTGATTATTTTTCTTTTATTTTTTCTAACCCCTTGTATTTCAAGATTTGTGTGCTTGCTATCAAGCCATATGTGGTGCTCAATGATATGTTTGCAGGGGCGTATGGTAAGTTACTAAAGGCATTGGATTCTTCCGATTGACAAATTGAGTAGGGTCGTGCGGGACCTTAAAAAACAGCGCTAATTGGGAGGCAACCCAATTTTCTTTGTTTTTTTATTTCAATTTTTTTTCATTATTTAAATAATAATGCTAATGTGTGTTCTAGTGATGACGTCTTTTTCTAGGTACAAACATCGCTAAGTTCCTTGGCTACGTTGGCTACCCAATTACAACTACCAATTGTGGTGGAGGTGTCTATAACCTTTGACTTTCCCTTCGCTTACCCACCCCTTTGTGGAGTTGTGCCTCTTTGCTCACATTGAGGACAATGTGATGTTTAGCTTGGGGGAGGATGAATGCCATCATTACTCTGTGCATGTTAGCTGTGTTTTAATTTAGTTTTTATTGCTTTGTAGGTGTTGTATGGTTTGTACCATTCGTTAGGAGTGGGAGTTTACATACAACGAAAAACAATATATTGCTTTCTGAGTTTTTTTTAGTTGTTTTGATAGTGCATACTTGTGTCTATTTTTCATATTTTTGACTTCGAACCGTGTGCGGATTTGATTTGACTCTCTTGAGCTTCTTTTGATCTTAGTTATAATTCAAAAATTCAGTCGGTCTGTGCTATACATTGCTAACTGCTTGGCATTATGTGAATCAATTGACTGGTTTGTGGAAAGATCGGTTGTCCCATATCAAGTATAGCTACCCAATTCTCTTGTTAGGTCACCTTACTTTGTGTTTGTGTGATTGATGCAATTTGTTATTTCAATGACTTTGGCTTGAGATTTACTAGTAATTTGATTATGATTCACGCATGCCGCACATGATAAAGGCCATGTTCTTTAGGTAACCTTCAAATGATATATAGATACATTTGTTCCCTTTGCTCACCCATGTTGTTGCCTTGTCCATTTATTGATATATAGCTACATTACAAGCCACTTTAGCCCCATTGGTTACTATTCCCAAGTCTAGCTAGCTTGGGGAGCTTATTGATGTGGTGTCGTTGTTTGTATGTCAAGCTTCAATTTATGCAAAACATGGTGGAATAAAGTTTGAAAAAAGGTGTATTTATAGTTGAGAAGTGTTACTTGAATAAAGAAGAAAAAAAAAGAATAAAAAGCTTGTTTATGTGTACTTCATTGAAACAACCAAAAGAATTGAAAGAAAAAGGCAAAGAAAAAGGAAAAAGAAAAAAAATAAAATTATTCATGACGATGTATAGTTGATTTCAATCTTGGTTTTTTATTATGTTTGGAGAAAGTTGGTGATGTCAATTGGAGTTAGATCATTATTTGACCGCGTTTATGTTTTTGTTCCCCAAGTTGGCTCTTTACTCACATTTTCCTAAATATTATCCTACCCCTTTACCTTTGCCCCATTACAAGCTTGTAAAGTCCTTTTGATCGGCATGTGTATTTTGTGATTGAGTGAACATTATTTCTTGCTATCGTCAAGTTACCCTTTGTTACATCAAATATTTATATTCTACAAGGTGTGCGGCGACTACTAGCTTGATGGGAAATCTTTTGTGGCCAATTTTGGTTTCAATTGTGGATCGTGATGTTAAGTGGTTCTATTTGTATCCGAGCTAAATTTTGGTCTTAATAACTTTGGTTTGATTGTTTGCTCGAGAGTCAGGTCGGTCTTATTCTGGTTCCCTGGAAGTCTTATTTGTCTTGTTTCTCCGTCTTGAGTCTAGTGTTGCTTGGGAACAAGCAACGGTTTAGCTTGGGGGAATTTGATGAATCACATTTATATAGGGTTTATAAGCACGTTTATGCTAAGTTTATAGTTGCTTTTTAGGTCTTTTAGTCGCTTTTTTGGTCGTAAATACATAAGTTGTTTGTTTTGTTCTCTATTACGCTCCGTTTGTGTTTTTCTTAATGTTTCAGGTGATTTGATAGACATTTGGGCGCTTTCGTAGTGTTTGGAGTTGGTTCGGATGATATTTGGATGGAAGCCGATGAATTGAGTTTATTAATTGGAGATCCCGTGTTTGTGGATGTTGATTTTGATTAATATGTGCATGAGACATGAATATAGCATTCACAAGGGTCGTTATGTACTTTACGGAAATGAATTTGAGTTAGAAACGAAGAAAAACGAAGGTTTGCAAAGTATCAAAAATGACCTTTGCTCACTATTTTGATAATATCTTGAGTTCTACATATTGGATTGAAGCGATTCAAGATGCATTGGAAACTAGACTTGGAGAGCTTTCCAATTATAGGTCACACGCCTCAAGAAAATTTCTAGAACGGAAGTTATAGGCGTTTGAATCCAAGTAATGCAGTCAGCCACCCGCGGGATGTTGCTGCGCCCCTATCCCGCGACCACTCGACACCAGCCGCAGCTACTGCCAGCCCGAAGCCGCCAGCCTGCGCCCGCAGGTCTGGTCGAGCAGCCTTGAAGTCTCGAGTAGCTTTTTCATTCCACATCGTCACAAGTCTACCGGTCACGTCATCTTCTATCATCCAATAATAATTCAACTTATGTAATCTTTATTTTCTTATTTCTTTTCTTTATTTATTTTTAGATTAGAATTTAGAAAGTTTATAAATACTTGAAGGGATTATTATTTTTCCCTTAGGCCGTTTTTACGTTCGTTTTCTTAGCCCTAGTTTTCTCATGGGCAACTCCATGGATTCTCCATGGATTGTTCTTGAGTTTATTAATTTTATTCATTGAGGTAATTTTATTTCTTTATTTTAATTATGCTTTCTTTATTAGATTTAGATTTAATTATTTCTTTCATGTTTGAGTAGTTTAATTTCTAGGGTTTGGGAATCCATGTTTATACTTTAATTCTTGATTGATATTATTTATGATTTGATTATTGATATCTCTAATTGATAGTGTTTTTCTTATTAACCTTGTAACCTGATCAATTGTTTGATTAATTATTGTTAATAAGAGTTTGAATCGAAAGATCTTACTTTTAGAGGCTTACCTACAATTAGCAATTCTGATTATGTTAGCGACCGAACTATATATGTTGAATTGAGAGCGTTAAGACCCGACCGTAGGCTTAGAAATTGCTCTAGATAATTGATTGATTGAATTGTTATTGATATTTGATAGATTTAGAACTATAAACATGGTGAACCATAACCCTAGGTCTTCTTATTAATTATTTTTTCCCTCTTTTAATTTAGACTATATTTTCATCCCAATTTCGCGACATAGTTTAGTTTTTCCATACCTTGAAAGCTAGATTGAATAGCCATCGCTCTGTGGATTCGACCCTACTTACCCTACTACATTGTTAGTTGGTTTTGTTAGGAATTTATTTTTGATAGGTGTACGACAACCTATCAATGGGTCCGTGTTTTTTAGGGTGGTGGTGGTGGTTTGGGTGGGAAGTGATGGACTGATCACTGATGGTGGTGGGTAGTAGCGTTGGGTATAGTTGGTTTGGGTGGTGGGATAACTGGTTGTGGGGTACAGGATGTGGGTGAATTTTTTTATTTTTTTTTTTTAACTTTTTAGCGACCGCCTTTAGCCGTCGTTAATTCTTAAAATTGCGACTGCTTATAAAAACGGTCGTAAATTTTAATTTTTTCGACCGTTTCCCTTGCGGTCGTTGTAAATATTAAAAACGGTGGCAATAAATCTGCGACCGTTAAACGGTCGTAATAATTTTTTTTTGCGACCAAGGAAATAACGACCACCCCTTTACGACCGTTGATGGTCGCAAAAATGAATTGCGACCGTTTTTGCTATTTTCTGCGACCATTAAAGACGGTCGGCCGGTCGCAAAAACCTTACTTTTTAGCAGTGTAATACTTCGTAATTATTAAGTGTAATGTTCATAATAATTAAACATGATTTGATTTTTACAAAAATGACTCCTACGGAGTATCTTTTAGTTGACGTTATTTATCTCTACTATTTTTTTGTAGTCCCAATTTGATTGTTATACTACTCACGTACATACACTCCTTTGACATGTGTTGCACACTACTTGCACAGTTGCACCTTATACATAAGCTTAAAAAAACAATCATATATACTTAGTAGAATCATGTCCATGTATAGTTTTTGAATGTTAATTTTAATTTTAATAAATTTGTACTTGTTGATAATTAAATATTTTAGTGGTCACAATTCCATATTAGTGAATTGAATGTGCTAATAAAAATAAAGCACTTACAAATACACTAAGCATCTGTTTATTTTTACTAAAGTGAGTTTAACTGAATTGATTGTAGTGGAATGGAACTGAATAGAGCAGAAATGAATATTATATGAGAGATGGAAATTAGGAGCTGAACTGAATTGAACTGAAATTAAGCTGAGGTGAATAAACCCTAAAGAGTACATGTATTACTAAAATGATTGTCAATAGGAGTAGTACAAGCATATTAAATGGACAATTAAAGTAATTAAAAAAAGAAAGAAAGGAAAAAAAACATTTGACATAGACACCAAATCATCTTGTTATGACCACCCTCCAATTCTCCATCTCAGTGCAAAATACGAGAAACTAAGAGAGAGTATTATAAACTCCTGAGTGAACGATACACCTATAAACATTTTGTTCTCATTTTGATAATTATTTTTCATTTAATCATCAAATAAAAAGCAAAAACTAATTTTGGTTTAGTTGGGTGCACGAAACACCCGTTTATAAAATATTTCAACTAGTTAGGAAAGGTGATAAAGTTAGCCAGCCCTGAAAATTGGCATGTCTGGCAAAATATTTGGGCTTTAGGCACAAAATTCAGTTGATCGAGTTTGGGCCGACTAAGCCCAATTTTTAAAACACTTGAAATTTGAACATCCTGAAAAATTATTTTTTGGCCTAACTTGGGAGATAGCGGATTTGGTTATAACCTTTTTTGACTCAAACTTGGTCCCTTATAAAGGTCCGATTAAGGCCTTGTTCTTTTGAGTTTCTGAGCAGGGCAGAGCGGAACATACTTCAGTAGAATAGGGCAGAACATTTTAGAGCAGAGCTAGGCTTCCACAACCTGCAGAGCAGAGTAGAGTAAGTTTTAGCAGAGTAAAGCAAGACAGGACAGAGCAGAATAGGACAGAATAGAGCATAACAGCTCTAAAGAACAAGAACTAAGTCACCTTTTTAACCTAGACCCGAATTGACTCGGCCCATGATTAGTTCTATGACAAATACTAGCAACATCTTCATTGCAAACTTTTATTTGTTAACAAACAAAAATAGTAAAACGACAAAGGTAGACCGAACCTAGATAAACCATGAAAATGGGCCAAAATAGTAACTACTCGTAGTAGCCCATCAAATTAAAACCATCGGCCCCAAAAAAAACCCTAATTTTTTCCATCTTCTTTAAATACTCAAAAATCAAAATAATTGTTAGTATTCTTACACTTCTGTTCTTAGTCGCCGTTTTCAATTCTTCTATCTCTGTTTTTTCTAATTTCTTCGATCAATTTTTTGGTTTCTGAATATTGAGAAAAAATAGCAGGAATTGTGTGTATCGACGTAGTGCATTATATGCATTAATTAGTCGAAAGATTTTCCTGCAATATCTAATTTCAGGGGAGGATGGGCAGTTGTGTTTCATCCTTTTGTTGATTCTTTTCAACAATCATCTTCCCTATATTTTTAATTTAATTGAATTAAAATGATTGATTTTTGTTTTTTTCTGGGTTTTATTTGGTGAATTATAAGATGAATGAATTAATTTGTGTTTTAATTGATAAATTAGAAGAAGAGATGGATGTGATGATTATTTTCCCAGATGATCGAAGCTGAATAAACTGTGCTATTTTAATTCTCTTTTGAGAATTCAAGCCAGAATTCTAATCCATCTTTTTAAAATTATTTATATGAATATGAATATAAAGTGGCATTAAAAAGAACGATTAAAGGATGTAATGACGGTTAAATTTGAGGATTTTGTGCTAATTTCCGGAAAAATAATGCAATAAGAACAATATTATTTCATAAATCAAGCCATTATTACGGAGTATTGATCTAAATATTTGAAATCAACTGTGAGTATATTGAATTTTGTTAATGTTTTGATACTTGAATAATTATACTCTGTTAATATTTGCATGATCGTGTTAAATCATTGCAAATAATATGAAACGGAGGTAACAACTTTGATATGGACTATAGCACTTTGAGAGTATTGTAGAAAATAAGCTACTCGTTTCTCAATTTAGTGAAAATTTAGCAGGAATTATATATATTGACATAGTGCATTTTGTGCCCTAATTAGTCGAAAGATTTTCCTGCAATATTCAGGGGAGGATGGGCAGTTGTGTTTCATTCTTTTGTTGATTCTTTTCAACAATCATCTTCCCTACATTTTTTATTTTGTTGAACAATTTTGTGTTCTGAATTTCTGGAAACAATTATGAGATGATTTGATGGTTATTTACCCAGATGATGGAAGTTGATTAATCTGTGCTAATTTTATTCTCTGTTGAGAATTCAAGCCAAAATCCTGATCCATGTTAATATCGGAGATTAACTGGGCTCCCTCAATTAAAAGTGATAGATTGTTTCACTATTTTGACGAAAAAATTATACCGAAGTATGATGTAATTACTGTAGAATTTGTAAATAATCAAACGGAGTACTTTTATTAATACTAACGTAAAAAGGACAAAGTAATCCAGTGACTGAAGAAAATTTAGGAAAATGATGTAGGGAGAACCTAAAATAATTACAAGTACAAAGCTAAATACACTAATTGATCCTTATTTTTGTTGTAAATTACAATGAAATTATGAATTGTTGTCCTGAGGTTTCAAAAAAAAAAAAAAAAAAAAAAAAAAGAATTGTTGTCTTGAACTAGTTATGTTCCTTTGTGGTGGTCTCTATATTGGTTAGTGTTGAGCAATCTCTTACACAAATACTATCCTTATGATTTCGACCACGCCTACGTGCAATGCGTGCGTCTCTTAGCTTTGTATTCCTAAGGTGCTATTGAAGACATGTACATAGCCACTGTCAAAGTTTATTTGTTGAGGCTAGTTTAACTCGAAATTTCAAACCAATAAATTAAGATAAAAGAGATGGAGACTGACTAAAGGAAATAACCCAAATTGATTGAATCATTTTTTTTTTTTGAACCAAATTGATTGAATCATCTAATAATGGAGATAGATCTGAATATCAGTTTTGAGACTTTTGACTAGTCCTTCCTCACATTGCAATTACAAATGACTCCACCACAAGAGTATACTTCCCCGTTTGTCAAAAATGTGTATCATTTTGAATTTTTACAATATTTAAACACTAACTTGACAAGATTCTATCACTATTATACAAGGTTAATCTGTTTACTTTTGTAACACTAAATCAAAGTCATTAATAGTGAAAATTGTGCATTGAAATCGTGAAAGTCAAAGCGTATTGAGAAGGGATGAAGTAAACTAATAGATACAATCATAATTGGGATCTTGTTCACTATCTGTAGTGCAAATAAAATAAAGTCAGCATGTGAAAGTTTGGCTTTATTTCAATCAAAATTTCATAAGTCAACGGTATACCACTATACCAGCTAGCCAACTTGGAAGTTCAGATTCCTAGACTTGGAAGTTCAAGCACAAATTCACTTGTTTTCTAACAAAAACTAAAACTTTTGAGTCATTTTCTGAATCACTACATATACAAGACATTATAAGCTTGCTAAAAACACCCAACAAAAAGGTCAGTCAGTCACTTTATTTCATTTTCCACTTTTGTTCTTTTTTCACATTTAGTCCTGCTTAATCTTATTTCCCTTGATTACATTCCCACTTCATTTTTGTGGCTTATTATGCTTATTGAATCTAACACTTCCTCGATAGATATATAAAATAAAACAGCGTACTTGTGCATGTGGGATATTGTTTGATTCATCTAGTTGCTCGTTTTATCAACTTTCTAAGGTTGTTAAGGACTTAAGGGGGATATAGGGTGTTACAAGCCTGAGAATAGACATATAAATGAAGATTCAGTATGTGGTTTTTGGACTTTGGAACATTCAAGTTTTTCGTCATTTGTTCAATTTTGCATTCTCCTTAGAGGATTACTACACAGACTATTTTGATCCTCAACCTTTAGTCTTTGTACAAACGGTTTCCTGAAATCGAAAGGCATTGCAGTAGTATTCTGTCTTCAGGATCTAAACTGATGCTGAATGATGCTAAGGTTGAAAGTATCAAGAATGAGCTTTCTTTCTGTAATGGTGATTGGGATCAAGAGAACAATGGATTATACCCTCTAATGCCTTTCGATGCAGCTGATTTGCCCCCCGGAACAGGCTCAGCCTCTTTAAGCCTGATAAATTTCGAGGTCAAGGATGTAAAGTCACTTGATGATGTGCAGAATGGAGTTGGTGTAGGTGGGGTTATGTCTATAGGAATAACAAAGAGTAAGTCTTTTAGTGCTGATCACAGAACAATGTTCTCTATGAATCCCGGTATGTCTGTTCTGACAATAGTCTTTGAGGGTGTGTATGTTGAAACAAAAGAGAATGCAGGGGAGAGATTGTTGTGTATGTTGGGAAATACAACATTGCCTACTCGAAGATGGCTCGTGGACTGGCAGAACGCATACTGGAACTGGGGACATGAAAATTGTTGCCCTGATCTTGTGCAAGATGATCAGTTGGTACTTGTTCTTAAGTACCCGAAGATATCTAATTTGACTGCACGGGGCATTCAGGGAGAGATGATGAGTATGCACAAAAGATCGAGTTTTAAATTTTTTGATAAGGTCCTTATATCTTCCCGGGTGGGTTGGTTCTCAGATTATCAGTTCAGTCCAAGTAAATCAAGTTCTTGTAATACGTATGCTCATCAAGAGGAGCTGATGGAAACAAACAGTTTCAGTGCTTCGAATTTCTGTAAAATATTCAGGGAAATGTCGAATGAGGTTTTTAACATCTTGCCTGATCAATACACAAACTACAGTCCCACTGAGAATGGGAAACTAGGCCCCTTTGTGCTAGGGAAAGAGGTTGTGTCTGTTGACAAGAATTATAAAAATGTAAAGCTTATGATACGGAATGTCAAGTGCAAGAACGCGAGTTCTGATGGAAAAACAAGTAATGCAAAGGTGTCAGCGGTGTTCAGATTGGTTCCAACACTAGTAAACCGTGACACAGCATCATCCAGGACTGGTTTTTCAGGCATGACACTATCGGCTGAGGGCACATGGGATGCCTCCACAGGGAGGCTGTGTATGGTTGGATCTGTTCCAAAAGGAATGGAAGCTAAAGTTTCTATGTACTTTCCTCGAGCACTAACCATTAGGCAGAGAAGTATTGTGTATGGAAGCATAGAAGGCTTATTCTCACCTTTGCATTTAAACTTTATTCCGAAACCCAGCCATCTAGAATTTAGATATGGTTGGTATGCTGGCTCTTATTTGTCATACAATTACTCACAAATCAAGCAGGCTGATGAGTTTAGGAAACGAAGCCAGTCAAACAGCATCATCCGTTTATCTCAGCAGTCTGTTTTAAGGTATCCAACAATTCAAGCAGCAGGAGGGGTCTTTGCTCTCTCTCAAATCTATGACCTCACAGGTGAATTATACATTGATACAGAAGTTGCTTTTGTATCTGGTGTATCAATCAAGCTGGAAGTGCTCTCTATAGGTTCATATATGACTTCATGTATAAAGTTAATCATGGAGGGATTTTGGCAGATGCTAAAACATTATTCAATAATGACGGTCTCCTGAATGTTTCAGTGCAGTTGACAGTCTTTGAAAAGCCCCCTGAAACTTCTAGCACAAGACGAAAAACTTTCACTACTAAGTTCGCAGAAGGGCTCTATGATCCTCGTACTGGGATGATGTATTTGATTGGGTGTGGACCGGCTAACACAGTTGTTCATGTTGAACAGGGTTTAGACTGCTTGATGGAAACAACAGTTCAGTACCCACCACAGAATTTTCGATGGTTGAGGGATCCAACAATTGAAATTGATGTAAAAAGCAAAAGATATACTGATGATCCCCTCTACTTCCTTCCAATGAGAATCACTAGCAAAACAATTGCATACGACATATTCAAACAGGACAATCATGCAAGAGATGTGGCATTCCAGAAGATCTTTGAAGGAGTTCTTCAGGTTACAGTCCTTTTGGTGGAGATTGCTATTATATGGAGTCAACAGATTTACATGGACCAAAATACAGGCATTGCTTCTTCTGTCTCTCCTTACTTGTTTGCCTTGCGGATTTTTAGCTATTGTATTCTGCTAATCATTGGTAAAGAGATTCTATTGCCCTCAAAGGAAGCTGTCTCCTATCATCCATATGATCTTCTTGCATATCAACCAGTGTTAAAAGGGCTAGACTATGCTGCAAAGCTTCTTGCATTAACAGCTCTTTTTCTCACCACAAGGCTTTTTTGCAATGTTACTAAATCTACAACGAGGCTAAATGAAGAGGAACCTTCCAACACAACGCTTACCTTTGGTGACTGGCGCTACCTTCTTACCTTAATCAGGCGATTTATTTTTGTATATTTAGCTTTTCTTGCATTCGACTTGCTGTCTCCACTTAGGTAAGAAAAACACATGATGGAGATTGTTCAAGGCCAACTGGTTGGTTTGCTGACAGTATTTGGAAGCTGTTCTCGTAACCTGCCTCTCTCAGCCCACATTCTTGAAAGCTCGCATTGGAAGCACCAGGCCAAGTCTCTCCGAAAAATTTACTACATCGGGCTCCCATTGCTGCAGATTATGCTTAAAACCTATGATCATATCAGAAGCCCTATCTCTGACCCTTACACAACCAGAGAACCTGAATCTGAAGACCTTTTCTTACTTTCTGTTGACAATTTGGTTTTAATAAGCCAAGTGATATTAGTCCATGTTCAACAAAACTTCAATTGCTTTTGGCTTATCAACTGCTTAAAAGTTTGCCATCCTCGGAAACTGAAACAGCTGCTATTCAGATCAAGACCTCGATGACAACCTTCTCTTTTCAAGCCTGCCAATAGCTGGGGTGCTTCCTCCAGCAAACTTATTGAGAGTTTTCTTAAGATTGTAGCTGAATAAACTCAATTCTAGTTCTTTTAAGGACTTCTGTTTTCTTAAACCATTGATATTTTGTACTTCGTATTACTTTTTTCTGAACATAATGTGAAGTCACTACAGGCTTCATTCTGTTTTTAAGAAGGGTCAAGAGAGGCTCAACCGAATAACGAACACAGGTTTCAACTGTCAACTTTCTTTGTAACTGTCAGAGACTCTTGAGTAACAGCAAATTTGGTACAACTTAAAAGCAACATCTTTGAAAGTGAGTATATTCTTGACCCGAATAAAGAAAGAAAACTAGCAGAAGAATATTATAACTGTCACATATGACAACATTTTGATGATGGAAACATCTGATAGAAAGGTTGGTGAGTAGCTTTCCATATATTTAGAAAATATTTTCACGCAAAACACGAAGAACTTGTCGAAATTTCCAATGTCACATTGCGCCTTATTGTCAGCTCTTTGCCTTTCTTTATATCAATTAATAGAATTGTGAATTCAACCCATTGTTTTCCTCCAAAATAATTGTAAACTTCGAGTTCCTTTCGGATGCATTATAGTTTATTTTTCTAAGGAGGGAAAAGGAAAGAAGTAGGAATGATCTATTATAATTGTTTTGAGTATCACTTTCAGGCAACTTCATTCTTTACTATACACATTAGAACCATTCAAAGAAGCTATTAATTAACACTCCACTTGGTATAATTCTATCAAATTATAACTCTCGGTAGATTTAGCTTACGCAACAGATTAGACATTGTATATTCTTTGAGACTGCCTGCATTATATAATGATCACATACCGTGTATTAGTTTATACTCAGGAACAAAAAAAAATGAAGTCATTCATCTACTTTTCTCTTTAATAATTCATTAACCTTCTTGAAGAAGTCACCAAGAATTTATATAAATTGACCTAAAATAAAACTCATGTATTAATTCCACAACTAAATTCATGCTCTTCTCTGGTTTACCGAGGCACCAGAAAGATATAGGTTGATTTCTGTCTTGTTCTTAACAAGGAGAAATGGCCAAAAAGGTATTACATACTGTATTTAGTATAAACATATACATTGAAAGTCTTGCAATATTATTTTTCTTACTAAAGTTATTTTCCTTCTAATGATTTAAGTCTTTTCCGACTTACTGATGCAGAAAACTGTTCTGAAAGTAGACAACAGCAGCAAGAAAAGCCGGAAAGAGATACTTAAAGCAGTTGCCAAAGTTGAAGGTAAAAACAAACAAATTTTATGTTGTAACATTTTAAGCTTAAAACTTTGAATACAATCTCATATCAAAATCTGAATATGTTTATAAACAGGCGTAGAAAAACTGGAAATGGATATCAATAAGGGTACACTTACAGTTGTAGGAGAGGTTGAGCCAGTGCCACTTTTTAAGGCACTCAAGAAGATTGGACAGAGCCCAGAAATCATGAATGTAGGCCCGCCAAAACCGCAAAGATGTGGGCCATACTGCTACTGCAGCTCATGTCGATCATCCGGTGATCAACAGCAGAAAGAAGGGTGGAACTACCCTGCATATCCGTGCTCAGTACCCTGCAACAGATCTTGGTGCAAGCACTGTGAGTTGGTTGCGGTACAGTATCCTCCCTACTCTTATGATTCAGGGATGTGCTCAATTCAATGAGACATTCCCTCTGTTTCATGTAAAAACTTAGTATTTCTAATTCCTTGTTTCTTTCATTTCGAAAGTATGGTGTGGTAGTAGGGTGTACATATTTATATACTCGGAAATGTCGTAAACAAACATATAATACATTCAGTATTGGGCAAGTATTCTTATGTCTCATCTCTCATCTTGAAAAGATATTTGAAGACATGTGATAGTGTGTGCTGATTTTGGTAATGTTGTTAACCTATGGTATTAAGCAGTAGGCATTAAGTATGATTTTCATCTTGTGCCAACCAAACAACCACTACGGTGTCTAGCAGACTAACCATGCCATCCCCAATTTCCCACAAGGCCACAATCCTTGGTTTAATTACATCTAGTTTAAAAGTTTATTGAAGGCTCACACGAATGAAACGTACCAAACAATGAATGTATACAGAGCTGGGATCTGCTACAGAGCTAGTTTCTAATAAGATGGCTACTTCTCGGAGCACTAATTTGCAATCAGAAACAAATGATGCCAAAAAACACTCCTACCTTCCATTCCGTTAGAATATAGTGGTAATCTGAACCATTAACTATGACAGATATCTTTGAATATAACAAAGAATGGAAACCAAGTGTGACAAACAAAAAATGAAAGGTCAAAATTATTATAATACAACATACAAGTCGCTAATTAACCTAAAGACGGGTCATCTCTGTATAGGGTGCATCTCGCCGCATGGAGACTCGATTTACCACATAAACAGACAAACAGAAAGCAACCACTGAGAATAGAAGAGAGAAGGCAACAGCTGCATCCCAGGAGCTTGCTGTTGCAGTCCTGGCTCCAGTAAGTGTAGATCCTCCAGATATAAAATCCAACGGTAGCCAATCACAGCTTATCGTGTAATGTCCTGAGCCATGCCATGGTTTGCCGTCCTCTGGGTACCAAAAAGCTGCTGAGAACTTGCTCGTGTCACCAATCTTAAATTGAGCATCCTGCCATCACAAGAGGAACTTTTAGTTAAGTTTTGAAGGACATTTTATTTCACCGGTTGGCTTGTTGCCACTAAGCAAAACTTACCAATTTTTCATCAGTTTACTTGGACCCTAAATTCACATAATTTTACTAGAAAGAGTAGAAAAGGATCAAATGGCTCCAAAGATGCTAGCAGTCCTAGCACTTATGCAGCACAAACGGGCTGAAGAAATGGATAACAAACATGGTGGGAAGCATAATTAGTGTTTTTGGTGCAAATATAAGCTACAAGAGGTGATACCTATACTATAAGAAGACAGCTACTTTAATAACATGCTTCACACATGCATAGCACCATAAGTCCTCAAACTTTCCACACAGAGCTCCACATCCATCAACATCAACATTCATTAGCCTCAATAAAGGGCTCCATCAAGACAGGATAGGGGAGTCGATTGCATATTACCATAACCATGTTATAACAGGGGTTGTATCCAACTACCCCTTGATCCGAAACAAATGCCAAACACCCTAATGCGCCGTCAACATCATCAATAATAATCCAAAGCCAAATTGAAAAATCCTTTTGGATTTGTTGGAAAGGAAAATGATTACGCCTCAAATTATCATACATATTACAACAGTTAGCTTATAAAAGGATCACAGAATTCAAACCAATTCAACAGGCTTGAGCAACAGAGCTTAAAATAGCCAACTACAAGTTAAGTGTGTTGGTAAATAGCCAAGTAAAAGTTTCTGGAATTTTAATTTTGGAATTTGATGACATGGAAAATTTAGCAAAAGTACAGACCATAATTAAAGTATTCCAAACCACAAGGTTACTTAAATATGTCACTCTTCATTTGGAGTTCTAGAAGCACGCTTTATCAGTGAAGGAGAATGATGAAATACCTGTTGAAACCGATCCATGGTCCTCAAAGGCCTTGAAAATTCAAAGTAATAAGTTCCTTTTTTTCCATTAGATGCATATGGACTATCTTCATCCACAAAACCTATCAATGCAAGATCAAGTAATGGTTTAATCATCATACTCAAAAGTTCAAACTTATATTAAAGCTTATCTAATGAGTTAATAAATTTAACTATTACGCGCTTTAAATTTTCTGAGAAGATAATTGAAAGAAAGAATGAAACCTGAGTGAACATTGAGGCTGCTGTGCCACCAAGCTCCTTTCCAGTCATTCTGAGCAGTGTTATTGGTTCCTGAAGAGATGTCAGCATTAAAAAATATGTTCAAGCAAACACTACTAAAGTGGAACAGATGAAGATCACAGAGAAGCAAAAGCCATGGGAACATAAAAAAAGACTATCGCAGGTAGACGCAAGTCAATGAACATCTTCAATAAAATGGCACTCAACATGACCTTTATGAGGAATAATATTTAATTTTATTTTTAATAAAAAGGAAAGCATGAAAAACGTTATCAACCAGCCAGAAGAATTTAAATTTTGGAGCATGTGATGAAAGAATTCTGTCTCCTGTATTTTCAGCAGCCGAAAAGGTAAAAAGGGTTATTTAACCAAAAACAGCACCTAGGAGTTGCTAAGAGATTCAACATGATTCCTCTCCTCTACCCCCTCATCCCCTTCGTTTGTCAACAAAGAATAATTTTCAACTTTCAATGTTTTTGCACAAGTTACCTATAAATATGATCAGGAGGGGGGGGGGGGGGTGGGGGGAACCCATCGTTGATCACTAACATGAACTAAGAAATTGTCAGACAGAGCCTCGGAAGAGAATCCACAAGTACCATGATCATAAAAAATCAAAAAAGCATCTTTCATTAGTCATATGCAAATAATTTATTAAGTTGAACATCCAACCTGAGGGCCCAAGTCCATCAAGGTATCGACAGTGTGGGTTCCAGGAATAAACATCAACCAAATGACCAAATCTACACGAGAAAAATTAAGAGGTTCATTACGAGGTCCATCAAATAGCTTAGTTACTCACAATGAACACAAAGAATATAAATACTACACCTGTCACCGCCAGTTCCAACATCAACCAAGTTTCCACCATATAAACGTCCAGGAATAGCAGTTCCTATTGAAAAGTGCATAAGGTCAACTTCATAGCCGCGGCAAGTCTTATTGGTACAGGAATCAGGAGACTCTTTACAACCACCCATCTGATATACAAAGACATCTTTGGTGGTTACACTAACATGATAAAAGGAAAAAAATGGAAAACAGCAAGTCAATAAAGATGCTCACATTATGATAGGTAGCATTCTCACCAATCTGAAACAAGAGAGCAACAGATGGACATTTGTTACTATTGCTGCATTAACGCAAGTAAATAGTCAACAAACAGGTTGATAAAAAGTCAATAACTGAAAAACTAACAATTGAACTTTTAACCCACTATACAGTTTTTGCTTTACAATTCATTTCAATTAGACAGTGAACATCACTAAATTTATGCCGACACAACAGGTCATTAGCCAAACAAAAACTACAAGAATAATAAAATGAACAAAACAAAATGAAACATTAAGAAACAATCAAGATGACAATTTTAAGGACAAAAAACCAGTGCATATCCTGAAATAATTAAAAGTTAAGAACTCTCTTGCTACCATCAAGATTCAAGACTATAACAGGTCATTAGTAATATAAAATTTTACATGATATTATTGAGCAACAACATCAAACAAGACTAGCCTCAATCATTGTCCAATACTATGCATCTAGATATCAAATGCCAATATAAATTTTACAAGTGAGTGAAACGACCAAATTCCAAGCCTTTTCCAAGGAACCAAAGAAGCAATTTAAAGTTTAAAGTATGTTGAACAAGTTTTTCAAGTAACTAAGCTCAGGGTGTGGGAACAATTTACCACATATATCAATATTCCTATTGACCAGCATCTCCGATCAAATCGTTCCCATCAAATAAAGCGCATCTAAAATTAATCCGAGTCTTATGCTTATACATTTAAGTGGGGGAAAAAATGGCACTAAAGCCTAGCTTATTCAATTCACCTAATTTCACTTATTTCAGCAAATAGCAGTTTAGGATAGATAAGTTCCCATAAGGATTTTTAAGGCTACCCAAGTTCATTCAACAATTAAAATAAGTTCTAAAAAGTTCAGTTTAGAGAAAATCAGGTGATTAATATAACACACCCTTACTCTAGAAATGACAATTAGAACCTAATAATCAATAGTTTACCCTTGAGAGTAAGTATATTCTCCATCAACTTGTAACAAAAACAACACATCTTTGCCATCATGTAGTGCCTGCAAAATGTAAGTCAGAGATAGATCACTACCATCACTCAAAACTCGAACAACACAGCTCGAAAATCAAAACTGAATTCCAAACCCCAATTCAAATCAATATTACTTTGTATCAAACAACCCAAGAACCCAGAATAAATAAACCATCAAACTTCAAATCAAATATGAAAAGCAGAGTTTTCAAGATTCAATGACCACAAGAATCCACAATATACAGATCATTTAAGTTCAAAAAACACCCAATTTCTATAATTCTTGGCAACTATCACAACTCTAAGCAGCATTAAAATCCTAAATTGACAACAAAAACCCAAATCACTCAAAAATCCAGAAACCAAAATCAACCCACAATGCAAAAACAATCATACTCAAATCAAAAACCCCAAAACAAATTACAAAAAAAACATGAAATTTTCAAATCAAGATATACCTTAACAGTCATTTTACCACCCTTATAAGCATCATCTTCATGTGGGTCAAGAGCAGGCAATAAAGGAAAATCAAACCCACCAATGTCCTTCCATTCATCAGGGTGCCCATCAACAGTGACAACACCAGGTCGATACTCAGCGACGAGTTGGGTGGCCGAGTTGGATGACTCGCAACTCCACTCACCAGATTCGTTGTGCGAGTAAGCGAGTTGATATGAGAGGGTATGAATAGTTAGAAGAAATAGAAAAAAGGGTCGAAACATTAACATCCTTTTTCTGGAAAAAAAGTAGCACAAAATGAAGGAGATCTTTGAGTGCGATGAGAATCAATCAGGTGATGATAGTTGGGTAGTTGAGAATGGCGTAGGCAAGTTTTGTTGACTAATGTTGTTTTTTAATCTCAACTTTTACTCTTAATTTTGACTTTTCTTTTTGGTTAAGCATTTTAGCAGCCTAGTAGTGCAAATTACTTGTACTCTTTTGAAAGGAATTAATGGCCTTGTTTGGCAACTAGCTATTGGCGGTTGGCTGGTTCACTTGGCTTGTTTGACCAGCTGGAATGTTTGGCTGTTTATAATGGCTTTTGAAATTGGCTGTTTAAGCTAGTTGTTTATAAAAGTTTGGTAAACTAATTGTTGGTTGTTGGCTGTTTATTAGATAATTTCTGGGCCAACAAGCCAAAAGGCAACAAAAAAAGCCACTCAAAGCAGTTTTTCATTTTGACTTAAAAGCCAGCTTTTTCGCTGACTAAAAAGCCAATTACCAAACACATTTTTTGGCTATTTGACCACTTAAAAAAGCCAAAAGCCAAAAACTAACCAAAAAGCCATTAAAAAGTCAATTAACAAACATGGCCAATATGAATATAATTGAATTGAATAACAGTGCATTGCAATGAATTAAACCGAATTGGAGTGGATATGTATCTTTATTCATCTTATTCCGTTCTGAACAGATTGTTTATGTGTAAAGTAGCTAGAATTTTTTTAAAATGGTTGTTTCTTTTGAATTGAACTAGCCTTTTGGCCCGTTCGATGCACGGGTTCATATGTAGGTATGTTTTTCAGTAGTTGAAACTTTTGATATGAAATACGAAGTAATTGTTTCATTGCTAAAACTTAAAAAGAAAAAAATAATGAGTGTAGAATTGGGGAAAAAGATAAAGGAATTTAGTTACATATATATACATGAAGATTATAGGATATGAAATGATATATTGGTTTAAGTTATATTTTAAGTCTATTAGTTGAAAAGACAATTTTAATATTATTCAATTCATATGTTTATGTGATGTATATTAATTGGTTCAACTTTATTTTATTATGATGGAAATGAAACATTTTATTTTCTCAATTGAATTTGCAAGTTATAGAATGTATAAAGACTTAAACAAAAAGATTAAAAGGAGTAACATGTGTCATATGTGGTAGTGAGTGACTTGTGATGACATGTGTCATATGAAAAATTATGATTTGTGTTTTTAAATACTAAGTATAGATAGATATAGATTAATACTAATTGAATAAAGGTGAATTGTAATGAATTAAACATTTAAACTCATTGGATTGGAAATTCTTTGGTGCGTTACTCCGTTCTATATAAACTGTTATTTTATGTCTAAAGGTGAAGCTGCTAGAAATTTTTAGAAGGCTGTTTCTAGAATTCTTGCAAAATGTGATATTTAAGAGGTTTTTTAAGACAATTTCTTTTAAAAAAAATTTCCCACTTACATTTAAAAAAAAGAAAAAATGCATACAAAGCATTTTTGGATAGCAGTTGTAGTCTAGTGGAAAGGAAAAATATCTAGATTATAAAGTAGCAATTATTATCATTATGACCTAATAAGACTTTTTTTTTTTTTTTTTGACAAATATGATCCAAGGCTTCTTCTCTTCACCTTATAAAAATGAATTTCAAATCTAAGTTGAGATCAATTTAGATTAGTTCACATCAGTTATAATAAGGTCCAATAAGTCTAATAAGTTTAATAATATCTAATAGAGCCTGTTCTGTTCACCTTATTTTCACTTATTTCACGTATGATAAGTTCAGTTTAGGAAAAATAAGTTTTAATAAGGGCTATATAAGTACAAATTAGAAACAAAGTAAATTTTGAAAAAGTCTAATAATAAGCTAAGGTTAGAAAAATTTAGATAAGTGAAAATTAAGTAAATAGAACTTGATAGCACTTATAGCAAGATGACCACAACACAAGATGCTCAAGGAGGCTTTGCATCCATCTCTCGAATTCACCCATGTACCTTTCTAAAGGCCAAGATCTCTTGACAAAAAGTCATAATTTCTCATATTTCTGCACATAGATTATCAACAAGAGTTTGCTCACCTCAAAACACAGTTATAAATTGCTCCATGTTATCTTCGAAGAGATCAGGCAATTCCTGGAAGTCGAAGGAATGAATATTCTACAACACGTACAACCTTTGTGACTCAAATAAATGCTATAATTTTTCTGTAATATGAAGTAAGGGTAAACAACTGCAGCAATAGGAAAATTGTTAAAGGGGTTACTTTGTCAATGTTATAGGTTTAGTCAATCAGTGTCATAGGGGTTACTCGGTCAATATTACAAGAGTTACTTGATCAATGTTATATGGGTCACTTTGTTATTTTATAAGTGGTCACACGGTGTGCCAACCACACACAATACAAGCTCTTATTTTAATTAGATAAAGAGAACAAGATCTTATACAACCTAATCTAACGGAGTATTTGAAAGCAAAGTTGTGCCTTTGGTCCCCAAACCTTTGGTTATTGCCCCTTCTTAGGACAGATATGCAGCCCTGCCGGTGAATCATAGGACAAAAGTAAATTTAGGTCAATGCATCATTTTTGTTTGATTTGATAAAAAAAGGTAAATAGAAGTTAGGATTGTCTCCTCTGAAGATTAAATCCCAAATCCAATTATTAACTACTCGTTTTTAGAAGAGTCTATATTTTAACATATGGGCCCAAGGAAGCAACATAATCTGCTATACGGTTGCTTTATTCGTACATATGTCTTGAACGAACAAGCTGTACTGTAAGTTGCGCCTAAGGCTGTTAATATCTTCCATCAAAAGTTGGATCTTCCATATGCATGAACAAAAACCTCTCCCTGCAAAAATATTGTAATTAGAAGATTATCAAAATGTGGAAAATGTCATGGGCTATTAAGTCATGGGCTATGGCCATAATAAGACATTCCACGGCCCAAAGGAACGACTGCACGGTCAGTGTATCATGCATGAGTGCATGACCGTGCTACAAGCCTGCAATTATAGCAATGTTATCAATATGTTGGCCAATTGACCATATTGCCAAAAGTTAACACCCTTGCGAGTTGCGACAAATTGATATAAAAATTATTTCCGGCGATATTTGGTAAAAGTTAATTTGTGGCGACAAATTGTTATTAGTATAAAAGTTAACACGTGGCGAATGGCGGAGCCATGATTTGTAAGTGAGAGGGGCCAAGATTATACCTACGTATTGCATTTACTTTTTTTTAAAAAAAAAAATCAAATTTTGTTAGCTACAAGATTTGATCCACTGACAAGTTGCATACTATCACATAAAAAACCAATTCCTCTACACCATAATTAATGACAATAAAGAGCAAATTTAATTAATATCTTGAGCCAAGGGGGAGGCCAAGGCCCCCGCCAGCCCTCCTGGCTCCGCCCCTAGTGGCGACACATTAGTGTATAAGTTAACAAGTTGCGACATTTACCTCTATTTTCTCGTCGGATGAAAAAGCGTCTTATATAATATTATTTAATTACTTTCATAACTTTTTTATTACCAGAATATACTTTTTCCCTCCTCCCGCCCACCTAATATTATCAATACAATAATTATTTCTTCTTTTTTATTTCATTAAAAAAAATTATCAAAAATTCTATGTTATGAATAGTTATATCATTTTAATTAAATTATATCATTAAATAAGCGTCAGTAAAAAAAAGATATTAAATTAAATACAATAACTTTGATAAATCAATCCTTCAATAGGTGGTCCCTACAGGCGTCGGTACCAAGCACGGTACCGCCTCTCCTTTAATTAATAAAAAGGCGGAAAAAACATATACTCTGAAACAAAAGAACATGACTGTTTAAAAGAACATTCCTCTAATTTATAAAGAACGCGAAAAAGTAAGTCAATTTTTTTTAAAAAGGCAAGAGGTAAAAATTAAATTATTTTTTTATTAATACAACACTTTCTCTAGATATTTACCAAAACAAAAATTCATCTCTCTAAAAATTTTCTCTCTCTAGAAGTTTTCTCTCTCAAAAAGTTAAAAAAAAAAAAAAAAACACAGTTAAATTTCAAACTTCAAAACCTTAAGCAATTTTTGAAGAAATTTGTAGTTCTAAATCCAAAATTCTTGAATATGGCAAACAAAAACATGTAAGTATAATTATTGACATGCCTGAGTGTTTATTTTGGAATTTGATCAGGTTTCTTTTTGCAATTCATACGGAAAACTGTTTCTTCAACTTTGTTACTGTAATTGTTGTTTGATTTTGGGTTTTTTTTTTTTTTTTTTTTTGCAATTCATTCGATATTTTTTTTTGTGATTTTGGGTTCATTTGTTTGTGCTCCATTTCATGAAAAGAACATATTTACATCAAAAAAAGAGTGAAAAGAACATATGTTCATGTTCTTTGATTATCAATATAATGTGCTTTTATTTGTGACATAATACTCATTGCTTATTGTTAAATGTTTTTGTCTTTAAATTATGGTGGGTATGTATAAATAATGTTCATTACATAATATCATCATATATTTTTTTTATTAATATTACAGATGTTCTTTAGATAAAAAATAAAAAAATAAATCTAGATGTTTTTTTATAAAACGGCTATATGTTCTTTACAAAACAGTTGTATGTTCTCATTCCGCGTTTCTTTGTCTATACCAAGCATGGTACAATCACCTGTACCTTAAATTTTTCATCAATCCTTACCATCCATACTTTTATATTAAACGCAAAAGAGAAGATCGGATCATATTAATAAGCTATTGCCAAGTCTTTACTAGTTCAACCAACACCTTAAAACAGCAATTACTTCTTATTAAGCTGGTGTTGAACGAAAAATACATACAAAAGGTACTAGTTACTTCATATTGGCTTTCCTGCTCGTTTTCCCCTTCTTTTTCATTATTGGCTTTTCATACACGTATTTCTTTGGATATTACTTCATAATCTTTTTAAATTAATTTAAAAAGTATACAGGAAAAAGAAAGGTTAGATAAAAGTTTTTAACATTAAAAATAAGCGCATGTAAACTACGCATATACTCTGACGACATAATCAGGGTAAATATCGCAACTTGTTAACGTATATACAAATATATTGTCAACTGTTAACTTTTATACCAATATGTCGTCAGCAATAAATTTTATAAATCAATTTGTCACAAGGGTGTTAACTTTTACTCCCTCCGTTTTTAAATACTTGCTCCATTTCTCCATGCACGGAATTTTAGGAGAAATTGGAGAAAGTAATAAAATATGAGGGTAGTGGGGTAGTTAGAAAATAAAAAATTGTAAAAAGCAAAAGTAGTGGAAGAATAGGAGGAGAGAGAGTATTATGTTGGTCCACCAAGTATGACAAATAAATTAAATATTATAAAAGCTTTCCAAAAAAGGAAATGGAGCAAGTATTTAAAACGACCGGAAAAAAAAGTGGAGCAAGTATTTAAAAACGGAGGGAGTATACCTTTGTGGACTGTGGTCAATTGGCCGCAATATGTTAGCATGGGTTTTGGGCTTTTGACCTTTAAATTGAAATTACAATCAAAGTGCATATATGCTTTGACAAGTTGAAAACTAGAGACTATGTTGCATTGAAAATGATATTATGATTGATTGGGTGCCAAAATTGTAACACTAACTCGTCCCCTATATGTTAATACGATATTTACACAAAAGTGTACTCTTTGATTGAGTTGGAGTCTTATCAACTAATTATACCGAATAAATGAGAAAGAACAATAATAATAGAAGAAAAAACTAAAAAGAAGTACGAGTATGAATGGATTGTGAATGTGTATTTGTTCATGACAATAATCAAAACATATTGAAGACTGAAGAGAGCTAGGAGAGGGGTTGATACATGTTTTTGTAACAACTAGGAATGAAGTCAGTAAGATAATGAAGTTTCAATGCCTTCATTAAATAAAGATTAATTTCCATCGATAAATGATTTGTACCCTCCACAAATAAGGTCGAGACATTTCAATAATGTTGCTCATAAAATCAAATTTTGTACTAATCATATACTCTGTAATAATGAAATCAACGTAAATTTTACTAACGTTAGCATATACCCGAAATTTAGCGGATTATAGCATAATATGAACAACCTTGCAAGAGAAAAAGAGTGCAATCCATAATTAACTCGAGGGGCTAACATTATTAATTAGTCATGGTTAACCCGTACGTGTAAGGCCTGTTAGCAATACAAAAGACATTAGTACTTCAACACACTAAGTGAGATAACTTGTGAGGAATTGAATTACCTAATTAGGTTGAACAATCTTCTCATTTGCATGACTTAGGGACGAGGATCCCTTACCCTTCCTTGAGGGAGCTTAAAGGGAGTATTATTATGCATAAACAATTGCATAACGAGGAGTAAGGGCGTAATTACACGTAATGTATATTATATGACTTTAGAGTAGTACCATTGAATGATCAATAGTGTCATTGAGTAATAAAATAGTACCATTGAATATTTAGTGATACTATGTATGCTTGTAATGGTACTATATATGCATTCAGTGGCACTAATTACGTACATATATAGTATCACTAAATAACCAATTTTATTATATAAGCTTTCATTGGTATAATTAAAAATGTTCCACTTATTTTCTCTCTCCTCCTTTTTGTCTTTTTCGTGTGATTTTTAATATTTTAGTATTTGTTATGCATTTGCAAATGCATAACAATAGTCTATTAGTACTTCCTCCCCTTCCTCATTACTCTTGAATATTTGGCTAGCAAATAATTAACCAATAAAACCACCATGGTTGAAGTTTTGATCATACCAAAAAAAAAATAGAAAAAATTACCAAGTGAAAATGTAATTAACCAATGAGTTATTTCCAATAACCAAGTGAAAATGTAAGCCAATGAGTTATTTCCATTTATGGTTCAAAGCTAATTTTCTAGCCAATGAAAAAGTTAATTACTGAAAAGTTTTGATAACCATTTAACTACAATAACAAAAAAAGCCAACAAGTAAAAACAAAAGCCAATTACAATATAACTCTATTTTTGTTCATGTTGATGTTCATTTTTTAACAACAATATCAATAGGGTGATATGTAAACATCCAAAAAAATTTAGCTATTTCTTTCATCCCCAAATAAATTTTTTATTACTTCCATCTTGAACCTTCTCCGATTTTCCCTAAAATTTGGTACATTTATGTGGATTAAATGAGTAATCAATCATACACCGGTATAAAACTATCTTCATTTTTTTTATTTTACTTATAATCAACTTTAGCTAACTTTAATTTGTTTTTTTTTTATTATTTCACTTTTAATCAACCAAATTGCACTATCTTATTATTTTAATTATTAATTAACCTTTCGAAATACATACGCAGCTGTAAAACGAGACAATTATTTGGTAACGAGGGAATAGTTAGCTAATCTAAGATCTACAATGTCACTTTGCCGAATTGCACATGCTCATCAACCACTATATCAACTCCAACAAGCTAAACAACTAGCCCTAGAAGGAAAATAAAATTAAGCATTGAGTCAAAACAATGGGAAGATGATAATCTACTTGTAGTAAATAATTAATTTACCATCCCCTTAATTAGCAAAGACTTGTCCTAGTTAATTAATGTTTTTGTAAATTGTTTTTGCGGAAATACACGGTACTTGAAATTAATGGGTTTGTTAGGGACCAAACTACTAATTTAGAATAAGATTAATAAGGTCAATTTCAATTAATCAGAAATCGACAAAATTGACTAAAATGGAACCACTTTTTAGACACTAACTCAACTAATATTTCTAAAAATAATTAGAGCCAAACATTTGCGTGGCATTCCAATATGTTTGGTTGTTTATTTTAACATTTTTATCAGAAGGTTAGGTTGAATTAAAAATCTTATAAAGTAATTAAAGTTTGAAATATTGGAACATTTTAAAGGGTGGAGGCAGTTGAAGGTTTAGATTTTCTCTCCCGCAAAATCTGCCATTCTTTAAATAATTTTTGAAGTTAATCTAATAAGCTCTTTACGCGTCCTACTTTTTTCTTTCAATAATTGGTTTAACTAAATCTAACGTCGTTAGTGTTGATTAAACTTACATATTTAGTCTTTTAAAAAAAAAAACTTACATATTTAGTTATGTATATCAATTACAATAGATCTAAAGACCCTTCATAAAAGGTTGTATCAAACAAAGAAAACTTTTGTATACACCCGGGTTTCAGTAATTTACTAAACATCGGGTATACTTTTGTCAGATATAGTGTCACTTTTGTCAAATTTAGTGTCACTTTTGTCAAATTTATCAATGAAGCATAAATAACTTTTATATATGTCAGGGTAACTTTTGTACGTTTTAGTGTAACTTTTGCACATTTTATTGTCACTTTAAAACGGATGTTCAGTAATTTACTGAACATCCGTTTTATTTAAAAGTTTGTCATCAAACAATAATGTGAAACAGAATATGAAGAATTCATTTATAATGTTATATCTCATTCACAATAGAGATTTTGTCATATATACGGAAATAAGGTTCATAATCCAAATTGATTTGTATTGGCTAGTTTAATATGGAGTATGATTTTTATTGTTGTAAATTTTACAATAGTCATTCTTAAAATGACTACCCCTACAACTCATTTTGTGTGCGGTTCGCCATATCATGTGTTTGGTTGTTTAAAAAAAAAAAGTAAGCCCTATAACATTGATCGAGTAACCCTCGTGCTGACTAAGGGTCTGTTTACTTCAGCTTAATTTCAGTTCAGCTCCAATCATTTCAGTTCAGTTCAGCTCCAATCAGTTCAGTTCAGCTCTTAATTTCCTTCTCTCATAAAATATTCATTTCAACTCTATTCAAGTCAGTTCAGCTCCAATCAATTCAGTTCAGCTCCAATCAATTCAGTTCAGTAAATATGAACAAGCTCTAAGTAACTCCTATAATATTGAAGAAGTAATTCATGTCGTAACACTAATCGAGTACCCCTATAATAATAATGAAGTAACCTCCATTGCCATATGTTGTCTAATCACATGGCTAGCCACATATAAAATTTTGTGTTTTAATAAAGTTTGACTAGCAAAAATAAAAAGAAAATCAGTCAATAATCAAAATTAAGTGTAGTACTAGTCATTTTAATTAAGAATTAATGACTACCATAGAAACATCCTTTTATTATACATCACAAAGTGACTTTGTTATTAATGAATATTTTTTTTAAAAAAAGCAAGATATAATTTTAGCAAGTTGATTTTTTTTTTTTTTTTTTTTTTTTTTTTTTAAACTACTAATATAATCACAATATAATGTAGCTAGGGACCTAGGGTTAAAATATAAGAGACACTAGATTGGAAATAAGAGCCACTTTATTAGTCATCCCATTTCTATTATTATTATTATTATTATTATTATTATTATTATTATTCCTTTTCAGACTTTATACTTTTCTCTATGCAATTTGTATAAATATAAAACATGTTTTCTTATACTCAACATTTATTGTGACAAATCAAGAAAAATTACACTTGAATTTGTTTTACCTTGTATGTTGAGAATAATTAGAAATTTCGCTCAAATTGTAAACGGTGTGTCAAGATTACAAGAAAAAAAAAAGTATTAAAGAGAGTATTTCATAACCCATATTAGGGAGTGAAAATAAAGGCTACTAATCTGAACCTTTTATATATGTGTGTACATATAAGTTGTCTCATATATATTAGAGAATGTGAGAGATTTTAATCATCATATATAATAATATAAGACTCCGGCCCATTGGTTGGCCGTCCGTACTCGAAATCGACGTTATCTTTGCTTGTCTTTCTAGTTTGTGTGTTGTTTTTATTTATTATATACTTTTACTTAATTTCACTAAATAGCATTTTTAATGGATAATTTTTATAATATGTATGTTAAATTTTGTATTTTTGTTGGTTAATTGTAACTTAGAAGTAGGAAGTATTTAACTGCTCTACTTATTCTACTCAAGCAGATTTTGAAACAAAATTAGTAAAAAATGACTTATAAAAATCAATAGTTTATGAGATTTGCTGACAGAAAAATTACTCCTAAGTATCGAAAACAAGACATGCATTACTAATTTACTACTATATCTTCATTAATCAGTCTTTCAAAGATTTAATAATTAATTATAGAATTATCAAATGATATTGAAAAGTTATACTTCGTATATATACTTTTGTTTTCATATAATATCTTGTAAAGGTTGTAATCATAATGCACAATAAGACGTTAACATGATAAATATAAAATCATGAATGAAGATAATGCATGATTTTACGTAGTACGAATAGTAGTAGTAATTGATATCAAATTGTTCACTGAGTGGGTAGAAAGTAGGTAGTTGTTAATATTTCTTAATCAACTTCCACTAAAATAAGCACCGTCATTAAATGGTTTAATTACCCAAGGTCAAGCAACTTTGAAAAAACAACATTGCCTGTTTGCCGCACACAATACCACGTATGCACTCTCAGAGTCCACCATTAAACTACTACTAGTCGACTACTACTACTACCACTCCTACTATGTACTAAGTGGGGTTACTATGTCGTTTTCCAAGCCCTAATTTTCCTATAAATAGGCTGCAACTTTACAAATTGTATTGCAATCACTCAACGAAAAACAAAAGTGTCATTGAGTAAGAGAGCTAAAACCATGGGGAAGTTTATGAGAGCTTTAGGAATGTCGTTTCTAGTGTTATCACTTGTGGTGGTGTTTATCGGTTTAGCTGAGGGAAGACAATTGGAGGAGAAAAACAAGTTGGGTAAGGAGGGTTGTGAAGGAGGGGAAGGTGGTGTGGGTTATGGGGGAGGCATTGGGGGTGGTAAAGGAGGCGGCATTGGTGGTGGATATGGAGGTGGTGTTGGAGGAGGTCATGGAGTTGGTGGTGGCTATGGAGGAGGACATGAAGGTGGTGGTGCAGGAGGAGGCTATGGAGGTGGTGCAGGAGGGGGTGTTGGTGGTGGATATGGAGGTGGCCATAAAGGTGGTGGTGTAGGAGGTGGTTATGGAGGAGGACAAGGAGGAGGTGCTGGTGGAGGTTATGGAGGAGGACATGAAGGTGGTGGTGTAGGAAGCGGTGTTGGTGGTGGTTATGGAGGAGGTGGTAAGGGTGGAGGCATTGGAGGTGGTCATGGAGGTGGAGTTGGTGGTGGTTATGGAGGAGGTGTTGGAGGTGGCCACGGAGGTGGTTTAGGAGGTGGATATGGTTCTGGAGGAGGCAAGGGTGGAGGTGTCGGAGGTGGACATGGAGGTGGAGTTGGTGGAGGTTATGGAGGAGGCGTAGGAGGTGGTCACGAAGGAGGAGTTGGTGGTGGTTATGGAGGAGGAGTAGGAGGTGGGCATGAAGGTGGTGTTGGTGGTGGTTATGGAGGTGGAGTAGGAGGTGGCCACGGAGGCGGTGTTGGTGGTGGTTATGAAGGTGGAGTAGGAGGTGGCCACGGAGGCGGTGTTGGTGGTGGTTATGGAGGTGGAGTAGGAGGTGGCCACGGAGGTGGTGTTGGCGGTGGTTATGGAGGTGGCCATGAAGGTGGTATTGGTGGAGGCCATGGAGGTGGTGTTGGTGGTGGATACGGAGGGGGCGTTGGTGGAGGTGCAGGTGGTGGCTATGGAGGAGGTGTAGGTGGTGGCTATGGAGGTGGCCATGAAGGAGGCCTTGGGGGTGGCTATGGAGGAGGACATGGAGGTGGCTATGGAGGTGGAGCTGGTAGTGGTGTTGGTGGAGGAGCTGGAGGTGGAGGTGGAGGTGGTTATGGTGGAGGCCATGGAGGAGGATATGGAGGCGGTGGCTATTAATGTGGAGTTTCATAAGGTATCATGTCACTCATCATTAGAAATGTTCAACATGCAATCATCCGATTATTATTGGATCAGTTAGTCGCTAGTTATTTAAGTATTGTAAAATCATGCATGTATGTGGATGCACATGCATGATTAGCTCGTAAATTTATTTGCGTAAGAAAAACCCTAGATTAGGAATAAAGCTTGATGTACCTTTTTCTATCGTAAAGATAAGTTTGCTTCTGAAGAACTGAGAAACTATGGTCAACATCTATATCACTTCATAAACATTTTAATATATCTAGCCTTGTTCTCATTTTTTTCTAAGCTCGTGATTGCTACTTTGTTACACATAAATGCTCATTGTGCCTTTTTTCTTTGCTTTTTTACATTTGAAATATTAAACACAAATTAGCCAATCAACTCTAATAAAGTAAAAGGCATATATTTATCCTTGCAAATCAAACCATGTTACATTGTTACGTATAAAGAGTACCATCCTAAAATCTATGAAACCAAATCAAGCATTATTTGCTTAAATTTATGTTGTTCAAATGCAGTAGATCTTTTCAATTATTGGGATGGGATAATGACGCATCATCTAAACATATAATCTTTACTTTATTTTAAAATGATGATTCACGAATGAGAGAAAATTCACAATTTATTTTAAAATAAAAATATTAAATGATAATCATATAACTAATATATAAAGCTAAACTTTTAGTCAGATCACGTGACAGTGACACTTGGCGTTCTAACTTTTCGCCAAGTGTCGCCGCCACGTTGGATAGATTTAAATAGACTTCATAAGATTAAAAAAATTATAAAATTTTATGATAAAATTGTTAGTTTAGAGTTTTATTTTCGATAAAATATCAATATTTCAAAGGTACAAATTGAATTATAATTTTATTCAAAAAAATTATTAGATTATAATTCTCAAAAATTATCACATAAATTTATTTTTTTGTATTATAATATTTTTTGGAACGAAGGAAGGCCCCGTTCTTTAGAGCTGCTCTACTTTGCTGAAATTTGCTTTGTTTTGCTCTGCTTTGCTGAAATCTGCTCTGCTCCACCCTGCTCTGCTCTACTCTACTTAAAATTAATATTTAATATTGAATTATTATAATAATAATTAATATTTAATAGTAATGATAATAATAAATAATATTTAATAATAATAATTAATAATTAATTATTAATAATTATTAATAATAATAATATTAATAATAATAATTATTATTTAATAATAATAATAATAGTAATTATTCTAATAGTAATAATAATACTTAACTAATAATATTAATTATAATAACAATAATTGATTTTTATAATAACAATTTATATTAAGATAATAAATAATATTTAAAGATAATACTAATTATTAATTTTTAATAATAATAATTAAATAATATTTAATAATAATAATCATAATTAATATAATAATAATAATTAATATTTAAATTTAAAAATTTAAAGATTAAAATAATAATGTGATATTATTATTATTATTATTATTATTATTATTATAATAATAATAATAATAATAATAATAATAATAATAAAATCTACTCTGCTAGGCTCGGCTCGGCTCTGCTCTGCTTTGCTCTGCTGAAATCTGCTCTGCTCTGCCCAGAAGCTCAAAAGAACAGGGTCGAAGTAGTTCAAGGCGTAAAACATCCGTTTATAATATATACTAATTGGTTAAAATAATATATATAATTCACAATTTAATAGAATTTTATTAGGGTCGGGTCATGAGTTATCCTAGGTTAAAAATTTATATTAAAATTAAATAAACAACCCGTGCATTGTAACGAGCACAAAACTAGTATGATATAAAACCATACCCCATTTATATCTTAGAGTAAGGCCTTGTTTAGTTCACCTTATTTTTATTTATTTCTGAAAAAATAAGTTCAGATTATAAAAAATATATTCAGATTAGAAAAATAAGTTCAGATGAGAACATCGTTATATGTGCAGTTTTTTATCGCTACATATCTTTAATTTCGTATTAAAAAAATTGTGAAAATTGCATATTAATAAACTACACATTATTACGAATCTAACAAGATCCTACTTGATATATTTTTTTCCTTATAGATTATCGTACACTTAAGGTCAAAGTTTGGTCAAATTAGACAATCAGATCAAATCAGATTAGACCATATCAGACCACACCAGATCACATCAGATCAGCCAAAATTAGGTAAACCAAACAAGGTCTAAATTTTGTATGTAGCTAATCACACGGTGTGGCCACATTAATTTTTAAGAATAATCTTTATATATTGCACCATTAGGACTTTTACACTATTCACTTATTTTTCTTTGACCATCATTTGTGATTTATCCATTAGGAAAAACATAGAGTCATGTGAGATCTAGTTAGATTCGTCTCGAAATCTACTTTTCAATTATCAAATTTTTATAATTTTTACAAAAGTATAATTGAACATATTAATAGCTAAAGTTATGCATTGGCAAGCGTGAAATCTCTCATGGTGCAATAAAAAAAACGGAGGAATATATATATACATATACATATATATATATATATATATATATATATATATATATATATATACATATATATATATATACATATATACATATATATATACATATATACATATATATACATATATACATATATATACACATATATATATATACATATATATAGAGAAACCCTATTTATTCATGAGAGTAACCTCATTTTGTCTATTAACGTAACTCCAATTCATTATATGAGTAATATCAATTAATTTAGAAATAAGTAACCTCGATCATTTGTTCATTCGAGTAACCCCTATTTTTTAAAAAAAAAAAAAAATTGAAAGAATGATTCCACTTATGTAAGAAAGTAAGCCTTATTTTTATTTAGTAGCCTGTATACGTCAATGTAACCCCATCTGCTCATCACTGTACTTAATTAAATGTCTTATTATGAGTGGTCACACCATGTGACTAGCCACATATAAGAATTTGTGTATATCCTATGCTAGTTTTGTGCCTTGTGTGATGTCTGACTTGTTTATTGAATCCTAAGATAAATTTTTAATCTATATGTCAAATATTAAAATACATCTTTGATACAAAATTAGTTAGGAATTGATGTGCTTTTGTGACGATTTGCTATCCAGTAGGCATGTAATGACTAATAATAATGTTAATGAAAAATTGGAAATGTTCGATTTAATACATTAAAAAAAATTATCAAAAAATAAAATTAAATTAAATAAATGTTCAAAGCCTGTTGAGTTGACCGGAACTCAAAACTTTGGGCAAGGGTTGAACATTTCTTGACTCGTGATTTGAAGCGACTCAATCCAAGATGACTCGTGACCTGACCCCTAATTGACAGGTCTACATAGTAATAAAATTCTATTAAATTGTGAAGTATATTATTTTAACCGATTAGTATATATTATAAATGGATGTTTTACACTTTGAGCTACTTTATTTGCTGCAAAAATATTATGATATAAAAAAAATTAAATTTATATGATAGTTTTTGAGAATTATAATCTAATAATTTTTTGAATAAAATTATAATTCAATTTGTATATCTGAAATATTGATATTTTATAGAAAGTGAAACTCTAAACTAACAATTTTGCCATAAAATTATATCCAATTAGAATTCTAAACTAACTTTTTAATCTTATAAAATAGGAAAAATTGAAAAGAATAATCCCACCTTTGCTTGATCTGCTCAAAACGAGCCAACCTTTGAGTATTCCGGGAACAAGCTAACCTTTGCCCCCTATTTTCTCAAAACAAGCCCTTGACCGGTTTTATAATTTGGCAACTGGTTTTAGAAGGTGACTTGCCACGTGTCACCTTCTAATTGGTCATATTTTAATAATTAAAAAAAACAAAATTTATTAAAAAAAAAAAACACCAACAATTTTACTGCCTTAGCCCTGCCCCCGCCTGAACGCCGTCATCCACTAGCCTTGCCCCCCGCCCTTCCCCGACAACCCCATCACTACTCAGCTGGTTATGGCGGCAGAAATTTCTTTAACATCGAAGGTAATTGAATTAATTGATTGATTGGTTTTTGTTTTAATGGTTTCTTTGTTTTATAATCGGGTTTTGTTTCAAAAAGATGAAATCATTAAGTACAAATTTCATGTTTTTGCGGCGAATCTACAGGGAGTAGCAGAGGAAAGAGTCGTTTTGGGATGGCGGGATGGGGGATTCGAGGTAGTGGGTGGGGTTTATGGGGAGGGCTACTTTTTCGAGGTTGTTGGGGCGTTTTTGGGGTGGCTGGGGTTTTTGGGATGGTTGGATGGAAAATTGTGAATGTTGATGGGGTTGTCGGGAATGGAGATGGGGTTTTCGTGGTGGCTGGTAGGGTCACCGAGAGTGGAGATGGGTTTTCGGGGTGGCTGGGTGGTGTTTTTGATTGGAGGGGGTTTTGGGGTGGTCGAGTGAGGTTATTCCGGCTAGGGGTGTACATAAATGAATCGGACCGGATTGGACCGGACCGGACCCGGGCCGGAACCTTCAGGTCTGGTCCCGGTTCTAAAAAAAGGTCTATTCCGGTTTTCGGTCTGGTCCGGGTTTAACCCGAAATTTCCCGGTCCAGACTGAAAACCCGGTTTTTTTTAAAAAAAAAAAAACAAAAAAATATTTTGGGTATAATCAAACAGTTCATTTCAATTTCAACGTTCATTTTCACTCTCTCTCTCCTAAAAACCCTAAAATCACTTCTCTTTCACGGCGATTCTCCCTCACCGGCGATCCTCCCTCACCGGCGATCCTTCCTCACCGGCGTTCTTCCTCACCGGCGAATCAAATCTCTCTCTGCGACTCCTCATTCATGGTTAGTGTTTTTTTCTCAATTACATTTACTTGTTGATGTTTGCATGTTGATTTTTTGAATTGTATTACATTTTTTGAGTGCATTTGTATGGGTTTTAGGGTTTCTTTGAATCTGTGGGTTTATGATTTTTCAATAGCTTTGATTCTGGGTTTTTGTTTTTTCAATGCCCACCACCTGTTCGATGAAATTGATGAAGAACA
This sequence comes from Chenopodium quinoa, assembly GCF_001683475.1. Classification (NCBI taxonomy): domain Eukaryota; kingdom Viridiplantae; phylum Streptophyta; class Magnoliopsida; order Caryophyllales; family Amaranthaceae; genus Chenopodium; species Chenopodium quinoa. The sequence continues at coordinate 3,273,307 of NW_018745523.1, read as the reverse complement.
ACCAACCAAATCACTAAATTCTGCCCATGAAAAACAGAACAAGCTACCTATTAGGAGCAAAAGTTACTTGAGTTTAATTTTTCTTGAGTTGGGAATTTGAATATTGAAATTATGAATGTGACCATGTTATTAAATTCCAATGAGCTAAGATGGTACTATTTGATAGTACTGATTCTATTAATATGCAGTTTTTGCTGTTACTTTTTTTAATTGAATTAATTTAGTCTTTTGGAGTTGTTCATCAATGACATATGTAACATTGCTAGTTCCCCTGTATTATCCTTTTTATCTAATGCAAATAAAGGTTTATCCTTTTTGGAATCTGGAATTATTAACAGTGTTATATATGATAAAGTATATTGGTTTGTTAGAGTATTGAATTTGGGAAATGTTGGATTTTTGGAATAGTTGTGTTCTTGCTGTCCTGTTTGTAGATTGCTTTTGCTCGATATCATGGTGGTGGCTATCTTTGGATGTTTCTAGGATTGTTTTAGTTCTTTAATTGCTCTAAAACACAAGATCTTAGTTGTTGTTGTACTGTCATACAGATTAGCATTCTGATGAAATTTGATCATGAAATCACAATGGCAAACTTGGACTGAGATGATAAAAGTTGTTCATTTCAATAAGGTTACTGTCAAATTGTTTACTGCTGTTTCTGTTTCCTGTTTCTGTTTCTAAGATGATAAACTTGGTTCTTGTTTATGTTTACTGAGATGATAAACTTGGTTCCTGTTTCTGTATTGTTTACTGCTGCTTTTTCTTCCCTGCCCTAACCTATCTCTTTTTAATGTAGGCGGAGAGCTCCCAATCCAAACGAATGCCCGCTTTTTCTCAAGACACGTCACAATCACTTAGTGAAGTGGATGTAGAAGAATTGTATGCTAGTTTGCAATGTGGATGTAGAAGAATTGTATGCTAGTTTAATATGTCGCTTTTTCCCAATCCAAACTTGGTTATAACTAAGTGGATGTTTTATACATGAAGAATTGTATCCTTTAAACAGGTCCAAATTCATGTTCAAAACAGGTAAAAAAAAAGGTCTTTATAAAGGATAAAAGCAAACCGGTCCAAACAGGTCCAGACCTGGACCGGACCTGATTTTTCAGGTCTGGACCGGACCCGGACCGGCAGGAACAGGTCTAACACAGGTCCACGCATGCCGGTCCAAACCGGTCCGGGTCTGATCCGGTTCAGGTCCGGTCCGGTCCGGATCTGGACCGGTGTTCACCCCTAATTCCGGCGGGAATGGAATTTGTGGGGTGGATTCCATGGTAGGAGTGTCAGGGAAGGCGGCTAGGGGTGGGGCTGCCAATGAAGCTGGTTGTGTTGTGGTGGCAGGGTGGAGAAGAGAGATTAAAGGAAAAAATAAAATTAAAATTAAAAAATTAACCTATTGAATAGGTAATAGGTAAAAAGGCTTGTTTTGAGAAAATAGGAGGCAAAGGTTGGCTTGTTCCCAGAATATGTAAAGGTTGGCTCGTTTTGAGCAAATCAAGCAAATGTGGGATTATTCTTTTCAATTTTTCCTAGAAAATATATTTAAATCGATCCAAAGTAGCGCGAAACTTGGCAAACAATTGGTACGCCAAGTGTCGCTGCCTCGTGACCTGGTTAAAAATTTATCTTAATACTACATCCGTTACATATTATTTGCAACGATTAGACATTTTTCCTCTCTACTTTATGTCAAATCGTTGCAAATAATGTGTAACGGAGGTACTATGTTAGTTGTATGATATGTCGACAAAGATGTTTCTATATCCTCACAAATATTGTTAAAATATTATAGCTTTCCTTTTGTGATGAAGTGGACAAATGTTGTCATACACTCCTTTAAAAACTTCTATAAATTTTCCCAAAGTAAAACCCACTTATTTGACTATTTCCCAAAGTGGACAAATATTACAATTAGTTGTGTGATAAGGAGTATGGGAAAAAAGCCAAGTTTTATTTAGTTAATTAAATGTATTGATGACTTTTTATTAAAAAAAAAAAAAAGAATCATCATAGGATTCGAACACTAGACCAAGAAACATATAGTATAGTTGTATTTCCACTGTACTATGCCAAATTCTATGCAGTTTAATATGTTTGCAACAAAATAGTCAAATTCAATAGTTTGGGGCCTCATCAGATTTTGGGCCCTGAGTAACAGCTCACCCTGCACACCATAAGGGTCGGCCATGTCCACCATTAAAGACGAGCTTTCACCGTTTTCATTCTCCATTGAAGGCAACCACCAAAGATAACACCCGTTTATTCTCCAAGTTATTTTACTGTTCATAAGCTTTATTATCAGGCCATATGCTAATTCTCGATTTTGATTTTTTGGATGACCTTGAAAATGTGCTTGCCCTTGGTGACACTTCCATTCGGCATGGCACTCAAGACAGCAGCCCCGAGCAGCCATCTACCCCTGCTACTGCTGAACCGGGGACTGCTGCTTCGGGTATGGCTGCTGCCAGCAGCAGCGTGGGCACTACCGCTGCCTAGGGGCCTGCTGCTGCCTCGGGGTCTGCTGGCAGTGAGGACCGCACCTCACCCTCGGCTGGCAGTGCAGACCGCAGGTACGCCGCGGATAATTCTGCCGGGGGGGGGGGGGGGGCAGCCCCTTGGCTACTTCGGATTCTTCTCTTGATTTAGGACGTAGTCAACATCCTAGGCATCCTCCGAATTGGCACAAGGATTATGTTGCGCATGCTCTTTCTAGTCCATCTATCTCCTCCCGTTCATCGTCTACTCCTTGCTCCTCAGGTACTCCCTACCCTTTAGCACATTTTGTGAATTGTGATAAATTTTCTATGCGACATCGTGTTTTTATTGCAGCTGTGGATACTGTAGTAGAGCCACGGAATTTCAAGGAGGCTGTGAAGGATGTAGGGTGGAGAGAGGCAATGCAAAAAGAAATTTCTGCTTTGGAAAATAATCAAACACGGGTAATGGAGAAATTACCTCCGGGAAAGAAAGCTCTTGGGTGTCGTTGGGTCTACAAAGTCAAGCTCAATTCTGATGGCTCTATTGAGAGGTTGAAATCTCGTCTTGTTATTTTTGGTAACCATCAGGTCGAGGGTATTGATTATAATGAGACATTTGCTCCTGTTGCTAAAATGACCATTGTTCGGGCTGTTCTTGTTGTTGCTTCCGCGAAAAATTGGAAATTGCACCAAATGGATGTTCACAATGCTTTTCTCCATGGTGACCTTGATGAGGAGGTTTATATGAAACCTCCGCCCGGTTTTCATGGTTCTCAACAAGGTTTGGTGTGTCGTCTTCGCATGTCTTTGTATGGTTTTCGACAGGCACCTCGCTGTTGGTTTTCTAAATTGGCTACCTCTTTGAAAAGGTACGGTTTTGTACAGTCGTACTCTGATTACTCTCTATTTACTCTGCAGTCTGGATCTATTCAACTTAATGTTCTGGTGTATGTTGATGATTTGATAATTTGTGGAAATAATTCTTCTGCAATTTCTTCTTTCAAGTCATATTTGAGTAACTGCTTTCACATGAAAGATCTGGGTGTCTTGAAGTATTTTCTTGGTATTGAGGTTGCACGAAGTCCGGAGGGCATATTCTTATGCCAACGGAAATATACACTTGATATTATTGCAGAGTCTGGTTTACTTGGGGCACGCCCGGCAGGTACTCCCATTGATCAGAATCATACTTTGGCAAAATCCGAATCTTCTTTTCTTTCTGATCCTTAAATGTATCGGCTGCTTGTGGGTCGTTTGATTTATTTGTCTTTTACTAGACCTGATCTGGCTTATGCGGTGCATATTTTATCTCAATTTATGCAACAACCGCGACAGGATCATTGGGAGGCGGCTCTTCGTACAGTGCGATACTTGAAGGGTTGTCCGGGACAAGGAATCCTTTTGAGTTCCGATTGTGATTTACATATTACAGGTTGGTGTGATTCGGACTGGGCAGGTTGTCACTTGTCGCGCCGATCTATTTCCGGCTGGTTGGTGTTTCTTGGTGCTTCTCCTATCTCTTGGAAGACCAAGAAGTAGAACACTGTGGCCAAGTCTTCTTCAGAGGCCGAATTCCGCTCAATGTCTAAAACTACTGATGAGTTGAAATGGTTAAAAGCTCTTCTTCTGAGTTTGCGTGTCTCACATCCCCGCGCAATGAGTTTGTTTTGTGATAATCAATCTGCTTTGTATATTGCGCAGAATCCGGTGTTCCATGAGCGTACCAAACATATTGAGGTGGATTGTTATTATCTTCGTGATGCAATCTAGGATGGTATCATTCGTCCGTCTTATGTTAAGACAACGGACCAATTAGCGGATATATTCACTAAGGCTTTGAGTAAAGGTCAATTCATGTATTTACTTGGCAAGTTGGCCATTTGTGATTTACATACTCCAACTTGAGGGGGGTATTAGGCCATATGTTCTGTATAGCTAATGGGCCGATGATAGATTACGAGCCCTACTCTTTCTAGGGTGTATATATACTTGTGCATATGCTAATAAAAAATACACAACACTATTCTTCCTAATTCTCAATTATTGACATTTATTGAAGTTACACCGGATAAAAACTATGTTATATGCCATATTAACACCACCCGTTTATATAGGGTCATCCGCGTCATTTTGATAGCTAAAGTAAAGGTAAAGTCGTCAACATCAATTTGATCCTTAACGAAAGGATAGCGGCGTTAATTCTTACCAGACTAACTCTGTAGAACAAATTTTATGAACTCCCGTTGGTAATTCCTCTAAATAAGCAAACACCACCCAATTACCACATGTGGTGGTTAAAATTGTTGTTGTGAAGGAGATGCTTCCCCAAAGGGGTTGATATGGCCCTACTGGACACTATATGCTATTAGGATATCTTTTTGTTTCGCCGCGAAACGACTTTGTGACCTCAAAGATCAGGGGCGGAGCCATGTAGGAACAAGGGGGGACGGTTGTCCCCCCATTTTTCCAAAAAAAAATTTAATTTATGTTAGCTTAAATAAATGCTGTAAATAAGAATAAATACCTTACATGTATACCTTATATAACAAAGACAACATTTGGTCTGGTGGTTGATGGGCTTGAGTAAAGCTTGTATTTCTCTTTGATCCTAGGTTCGATTCTTTACCCGATCATTTTTTTTGTTTCTTTTTGCTATTTTTGGACTTTATTTTTATTTCATTTTATAGTTTATACAAAGTGCTCCTATTTAACTTCTTTTTCTTGTTTTTGGATTTTGCCATTTTTTTTTTTACTGGTTTTTAAATTTCATTATATAGTATGTAATTTATATATACAAAGTATTATAAGTCTTCAAACCTCTAATTACTCTCATTTAACTGTTTAATCAAGTATCGCCTTGTTGATAGTGATTACTAATGTGTTATTAAACTATTTGTAATGAACACATGTCTCCGTATTTTTTTATCTCTCTAATTATGTGTGCCTAAATTCTATTTTTTTTATAGCTTGTTTGGAACTAAGTTTCCAATTTTATTTTTAGTCAAAGAAAGTTTATTTATTTATTATTATTTTTTTTTTTTAAATGTAACCCAAATCCCTTTACATCTACTATCAATTTGTGTAAATGCTTATCATTTGATAAATCATATTTATCGATTATTAAGGATTACATACCTTAAAATTGGGGTTTACCAGCATAAAAAAAAAAAAAAATTGGTTAATAAATTTCTTAATATGCAATTAATTTTTTAACAACTCCTCTTTCACCATATAAGAATAATTGTCATATCTCATAAGCGATTTCAAATATATATTAAACAATTTATGTGATCAATTTCTTTTTTCTTATAATTATTGTCGATTATTAAACATCTAAAAATTGTCCCCCCGGATTACAAATCTTGGCTCCGCCACTGTCAAAGATGGTGGCGACAGCTGAGATGAAGACGGGAAGACGAAGACGGTTGTTGAGGAACGCAGATGCGTAGACAAAGACGGAGATGGTGGTGGTGACAAAGACTCGTGTTGATCGGAGGGAAGAGTGATGGTGGTGATGGTGGTGGTTGATCTGGTGGAAGCCATTTCAGATCTAAGCAAAGGAGGAGAGTTGCTTGATTGTGCTCGATCTCTACATCTCCAGATTTAACGGGGGTGAGAAAGAGCTTGTGATTCCCAGATTTAAGACAAAACAGGGTTCGTGCTTACCGTTAACTGTACTCCAAAGTTCAGTTATGTGCCTGTCAACTCAAAAACATAAAAACATTAAAATAATTGCCAGATGCATGAATAATTGCAAAATTTCCATCATATTAACAATCTTTGTCAATATGACATATTAAACAGGGCAACCTTGTTACACTGATACCCTTATTTTACAACTAGATCAAAATGAAAAAACTTCCCTTATAGTAACAAGTTTTGTTAATATAGGATATTAACTTGTATATTCTCTATGATATACTACGTACAACAGATATATAAAGTAATAAATTTTATTACAAACATATGAAAAAAAAAAGTTGTAAGAAAATACCAACAAACCGTGCATTGCACGGGTTTCATCTAGTTTATTTCTATATCACAATTTTTTTGAAGGTACAACTTTCATTTATAATTTATCCTAATCGATTGAAATAAAATGCTTCACAATCTAAAATGATTTTATTACTTTATGTAGAACTGTCAACCAGGTCAGGTCACGGGTCAAGAAATGTTCGATACACTAGCCAAAAGTTTTGGTTCTCGTCAGCCCAACAGGCTTAGAATAATTTTTTTTGTTTACTTTATTTTTGGCTATAAATATTTCAAGCTTATGTTGCTTTTCTTTTAAAAAAAATAAATATTTTCACCAATATTATTATTAGTTAATAAATGCCTACTACATAATTTAAATCGTCACAAAATCACATTAATTCCTAACTAATTTTGTATCAATGATATATTTTAAAACTTGGTATATAGATAGAATTAAATTTTATCTTAAAATTCAATAAACAACCTGGGCACGGGTCACCAAACTAGTAATATTATAATATGATTTGTACGCTAAGAAAAATAAAGTCATGTGAGATCTTGTTAGATTCGTCTCATAAAATACATTCATAATATCAACTTTTTATAATTTTTACTATTATACATTTATAGATATTTAACAAATAAAACATGTTTTGGGGTGTGTAATTTCATTCTTGTTGCAATATTATTGGAATGGAGGAAATCTGTCTAATTTAACTAAATTTTTAACTAAACTAATTTAATTTGGTTTGATTTGATTGTCGTTTGATTTAGGTAAACTTAACTTAATTGTACATTATTTAAGTATAAGAAAACATACTGTTGAGTATGATCTCATAGATTAATCGTACGTATATGCAAGTAACTTAGATTCAACAAATATGGAATTAAAATAGATATACGACAACAAGCGAACGAAACTAAGAAGATGTGTTATGCTTTGGTTTGGTCTGAAATTTTCTTATCTAACCTAGTCTAATTTTAACAAAAGGCTTTATTTTCTTTTACTCCGTACTTATTATGGTGAACTTTTATTATTTTTTACTTTTGAAATTATTATAATTTTGCTGAACTTCCAATCACTTTTCTTCTTGAAATGAAATTATTTTTACAAAACATTATATTTTTAAGGTGAAGAGAACAAGACCTAAGTAGTAGACAATAATAATACATAGAAAAAAACAAACCTTAAAATGGTTTTGGCTAGTAAATTTAACCTTTTTTTTCCACATTTTGTTTATTATAATATAATGATATGAAAAAAATAAAAACCCCACTAAAGGTTAACACCAACTTTTATGTGGTTGACCACATCGTATGGCCAGCCATAATTGAGGTTGCTTCGTTAGTGTCATAGGGATAACTCGGTTAATGTTACAGAGGTTACTTCGTCAGTATTATAGGGGTTACCTGTTAATTATTATAGGAGTTACTTCGTTAGTACTAAGGGTTACTCAGTCATTATTATAAGAGTTACTTACTACATATTACAGGGATTACTCGATCATTATTATAGGAATTATTTTGTTTATTTACACACGAGCACATAATTGACCAACTACACACAAAACGCACTAACAATAGATTCTTTTTGCATATGTATTTTAATCTAATCCACTTTTCCAATCAAGACCCATTTTGAAACCCCTACTCTCTCCAATTCAAAAGGTCATAGAAAAGAAAGAAAGGTTAGGACAGTAAGCTGCCAGTGCAATGCTGAGTTTAAGTTATTTCCGACTTGATGGGCTGAAATTGTTGGCCCAATAATCTTTAATAATCTGGGCTGCTAATCTTAATTATTTTATAATCTTGATCAATAGACTGTGGACCAGAAAAAGGGCCTACCATGTTTGAGCAAACATTCAATTATTTTTTAATACAGAGTATTAGATTTCCATTCCATACACAGTAGTTTGTTTCTCTAATTTACTCTAATACTCCGTATATCAAATCACTTCACTAAGCTATCAAAAAAAAAAAAAAATTACTCTGTGTATCAAATCACTTCACTAAGCTAATATATAAAGCGGGTCTTGCAGTCCGGCAACGAGACATCAACAATTGTCATTTCAGTTTTTTGCCAAATATCAAGTCACGTAGGCGACAAACTGATATTATTGTGACACATAAGATGCTAAATAAATAAAGTTGCACGGTTTGTTTGAATGTTTTAAAACTATACATATATACACACACACACACACATATATATATATATATATATATATATATATATATATATATATATACATACATACATATATATGTACATACATACATATGTACATACATACATATATATGTACATACATACATACATGTTTTAAAATATATCATTGATACAAAATTAGTTAAGAATTGTTGTGCTTTTGTGACGATTTGCTATTTTTTATCGAAATTTTCTAAACAAAATTATAATTCAATTTGTACCACTGAAATATTAGAATTTTATTGAAAATAAAACTCTAAACTATCAATTTTATCCTAAAATTCTGTCAAAATAGAATTATAAACTAACTTATTTATCTTATAAAGTTTATTTAAATTTATCCAATGTGGCGCGACACTTGGCGAAAAGTTAGAACGCCAAGTGTCGCTGTCTCATTGCCTGACTAAAAGTTTAGCTTTATATATTAGTTACTAGTTTTGTGCCCCGTGCGATGCCCGGGTTGTTTATGGAATTTTAAGATAAAATTGTATTATAATTCAATTTAATTTATTGAAAATAAAATTCTAAATTAACTTTTTTTTCTACAAAGTCTATCTATATTTATCCAACGTGGTATGACACTTAGCGAAAAGTTAAAATACTATACGATGTTGTCTTGTGACCTAATTATAAGTTTATTATTTGGTATTTTATCAAAAATAAAACTCTAAACTAACCCTCTTATTCTAAAATTCTATCTAATTTGATTGAAAAAAGAATTTTTAACTGAGTTTTTTATTTTATGAATCTATTTAAATCTATCCAAGGTGGCGCGACACTTGGCGAAAATTTTAGAATAAGATGGTTAGTTTAGAGTTTTATTTTCGATAAAATACCAAATAATAAACTTATAACAAAAACTTTTGCATGCCCCCGGTTTACAGTAATTTTATTGTACATCGAACATTTTTGCGAAAAGTGACCCTTTTTCTTTACAAAAGTTACCCTTTTTATTACAAAAGTGACCCATATTTTCACAAAAGTGACCTTTTTTTTTACAAAAGTAACCCTCTTTTTTTACAAAAGTAACCCTCTTTTTTTTACTTGGCATTCCAACTTTTCGCCAAGTGTCGCGCCACCTTGGATAGCTAATTAAGTAGACTTTATAAGATAAAAAAGTTAGTTAAATATTCTATTTTCAATCAAATTACGATAGAATTTTAGAATAAGATGGTTAATTTAAAGTTTTGTTTTCGATAAAATACCAAATAATAAACTTATAATTAGGCCACAAGACAACATCATATAGCGTTTTAACTTTTCGCCAAGTGTTGTACCACGTTGGATAAATATAGATGGACTTTGTAGCAAAAAAAGTTAATTTACAATTCTATTTTCAATCAAATTGAATTATAAAATCATTTTATCCGGGCATTGCACGGGCACAAAGCGATAATATATAAAGCTAAACTTTTAGCCAAGTCTCGAGACATCGACACTTGGCGTTTCAACTTTTTGCCAAGTGTTGCGCCACGTTAGATAGATTTAATTAGATTTCATAAGATAAAAAAAGTTAACTTAGAATTTTATTTGGATAAAATTTTATTACTATGTAAACCTGTCAATTAGGGTCGGGTCATGAGTCATCTCGGATTGGGTCATTTCAGGTTACAAATAAAGAAATGTTAAACCTTTGCCTAAAGTTTTGGGTTCGGGTCAACCCAACGTGTTTAGAACATTTATTTTATTTTATTTATTTATTGCTAATTTATTTTTTTATTGTATTAAATCGAACATTTTGGAGCTAACTAGTTTTGTGCCCGTGCGATGCCCGAGTTGTTTATTAAAGATAAATTTTTAATCTATATGTTAAAATTTTAAATATATCATTGATACAAAATTAGTTAGGAATTGAGGTGCTTTTATGACGATTTGCTATATTTTATCGAAAATTTTGTAACAACATTTTAATTCAATTTGTACCTCTGAAATATTGGTATTTTATAGAAAATAAAACACTAAACTAACAATTTTATCCTAAAATTATATCCCAATATAATTTTAAATTAACTTTTTAATCTTATGAAATTTATTTAAATCTATCCAACGTGGCGCGACACTTGGCGAAAAGTTAAAACGCCAAGTGTCGATGCCTCGTGACCTGTCTAAAAGTTTAGGTTTATATATTAGTTATATTTTAGCTTTATATATTAGTTTTATGATATGATTTTTTAAAATAATAATTTAATAATTTTTGTAATTAAAATTATAATTCAATTTGTACATTTGAAACATTGGTATTTTATCGAAAATAAAACTCTAAACTAATAATTTTATCTTAAAATTATATCCAAATAGAATTCTAAACTAATATTTTTTTTTTATCTTATAATGTCTATTTAAATGGGTTGCCCGGGACTCGAACCCGGAACCAATCGAATGGAGTAGATTATTTCCTTGTTAAAAAAAGAAAAACCCCTCCCCAAACCGTGCTTGCATTTTTCATTGCACACGGCTTTCCCTATGTATAAATTTCAAACTTAGTTCCAACCAACATCTGCGATTCATTCTCGTAAAGATTATAACGCCGCTACTAACGGGGTCTCGGTTGATTTCCCTTTGGTTAAATATCCAATGTGGCACGACACTTGGCGAAAAGTTAGAACGTCAAGTGTCGCTGCCTCGTGACCTGGCTAAAAGTTTAGCTTTATATATTAGTGTTATATGATATGATATGACCATTGTATATAAAAACCATTTTCAGCCATTGGATCGATTAAGATCTGACCATTGGATCAATTAAGATTTGACGCTCTACATTTACCCGGATCAACATAATGACATTATTGTAAATTAATGAGCTTTTTATGGTATAATAGAATTTTTAGAAAATTGGTCAGTTCTTTCTCTCTCTTTGGTGCAATGATATTTTTCTCTCTCTAAAGTTCTTATCCCAATTTCGCAACTCCTCCCCGATTATTTAAAGCTTTTAAATCAAGATTTATCAAATTCTTCATTCAAATTTGCTTGAACTTACGACTTTTGTGCGAATTCTTCATAAATTAAGGTTTTTGTCAATGTCTTTGCGATTTTTAGCGATTTTTTTTTGGCGATTTTTGGTTCGACTCCCATTCGAATGTTTTGGCGATTTCTATTCGATTTATATTTAGTTTGTTCAATCATTTATCAGTTTGATTGTTCGATTTTTCTGTTCTAATTTTGATTTTGTTTTGTTCGATTTTGTTTTGTGATTTTGATGCTATTTTGATGCGATTTTGATGCTAGTTTGTCTCGGCTCTTGTTTTCTTTGTATCTGTGGAATGTAACTGTACGTGTATGTCAGATGTATGCTTTTACCTGATTGATAAGAATGTTAGAGGATACATCCATTAGTTATTTTGATTAAGCGAAGGTATTTAACTTAGCTACATTGTTTACTGGATAGCAAATTATATAGGAACATGCATGTTTGTGTACCAAATTAATGATATCATAAAGTATATCCTTTTATTTTCTTAAGTTTTCCTTTATATTCTAAAATTTTCTCTCTATATTCCAAAGTTTATTATGTATGTTCTAAATTTTCTCTCTATGTTCAAAAGTTTGATAATTATGTTCTAAAGATTATCTAGCTCTGTGGTTGTTAAGCATATTCTAGCAAGGATTACGTAGTATAGTAGTATTGATTCCGAAGTCAAGTCCTTAAATTGACTGCAAGTTTGAACAAATATAGTGCTCTTTGGCTCTTTGCATTAACTAAATGAATGTTTTCATGTCACTAGTCGTTGGAGCGTTGCGCGTGCTCCCTCGACGGCAAGATAAGTATGATTCGTGAAATTGTTCCTTTTTTGAGGTTTTCGTGATTTTGTTTAGGTTAAGTAATTATAGAGACGTTTTAATTTATAAGTTGTTAGAAGGGGTAGTGATAAAGCTTGTAAGATAAGTAAAATTCGTAGTTGTGTCCGGTTATTGTAATATTCGTGGCTGTATTCGGGTTATGTAATAGCAAGGATACAAGAATTTGTAAGTACTAACAAGGAATAGTGATAAAGTTTCTATGGAGATATATGTATGGAAAAACAATTGTTATAAGTGAAGTTATCTAGAATTTGTTAGGATTTAATGATTTTTTAAAAAGTATACTATTGCTTTAGATATTATTTCAGAACAAAATATGGTTTATTGAGTACCTAAATAATATCGAAGAGCTTTATTTTAAAATGATTGTGATAATAAGGATTAGTAATAAGGAAATGCAATATTAGAGGTTAAAGTTATGTAAAATGGATTAAATGTAAAATATATAAAAGAATTGTATACATGTTTGTTAGACTATTTAAAGTAGAAAATTTTCGAGTGGTTCTTCTATTGAAAATTATAATTGTTAGAGTTTGTAACTGATACAGTACATTTAAAGGGATGTTTAGTGAACTCTGGTTCTTGCAAAAAACTTGTTCTTGATACCCCTCATGTATAGCTTTTCTTGGAGTACCAGAGGACCTTTCAATTGGTGGATAATCTAGGACCTCCAAATAAAAATAAATAAATAAATAAATATAAATACATAAAATATAAAAAAATTAGATGCTATGACTGGGGTGTGTAAAAGTGTGTTTTTATACTTCTTTTTTTTGGGTGGGGGGGAGGGATGGGTCAGAAATCTGAAGGCTACTTTCTTCTTGTTATCTCTGTACACCATGCTCTTTAATGGAAGGAACAAAATAGCATAAAAGCATAGTTGCCTAAGCTCGTCCTGAAATGATTAAAACAGGACAACAATAAAATATGCAAAAACCCGAGATCAAGTAAAAAATGACTGATAATGAAGTACAAAACCTGAACCAGCAGCAACAAAAAAATTATAAATTTTATCCTCAATTGTTCAATAAAAAATTACTAAGCTCTTCAGAGACAAAGTACACAATAAAGAAGTTTAGCAATTCATAGTGTTTATACATCTACCAGCAGTTCGCCAGGCACTGAAAATCATATTCATGTTCAATGGTCAGGACCTTTGTCCCGGATAAAAATACAGTTCAAAGATTACAAATATATATTTCATATATACTTGTATAGTTGTATAGAAATGGAAAACATATAGACGCATAGTTCAAAGGTCAACAACAAAGTCTTAATCTTAATGTACTTGGCATTAACTTGCAAGTGCAAATCCACCAACTCTACAAAATTTTAGCTTAGTTTAAGAGCATAACAGCAGTCATAATATAGTATCTTAATAACTGCAAGAGATACACTCATAAGCTTTTTGCCAACTATCAGCATCTACAATATGATGAGATGAAATAATGCAGACTGACATTTAAGATAAGAGTTCCCAATGAATGAACCAGCCTCCATGTTCTACCCATGAAAGCAAGACAAAGCCTGTTGTAAACAAAAAAGAGATAGTAAGCACGGAAAAAGAACAGGCATTACTTTTCATTTTGATCAGAGAAACTTTGATTTCTAGTGTATGCCAATAGATCGAGTTGTACCAATATTTGAAAAGTCGCTTCAAATGGTTACATTATCAAGACTTATTTTACTGTGGTGGATTGGTGGTGGTGGTGGTGGTGGAGGGGTATGTGTAGAAAGGGAGGGATGCCCTAGATTCCTAAACATCATCATCCATGGATTAGAAGCCAATATAAAGACCTTTACTTTAGCAAAAGAAATTTTAGGGTCATCAGTTTACATGTTGACATTCACTGGTAATTATTCTTTCTAAAGTGACAAAGCATGCCAATTATGTACCAACAAGTAGCAACTCAAAACTTACCAATGTAGAACACTTAACTTATAATGAGGTAAGCAGATTAGAGAAAAAGGCTCAAACCTATCACACGCTTCTGGTAGTGAAGGCTCAACATTAGAAGGAAGACCAAAGACAACCCAGAATAGTTGTAAAGCCAAATCAAAAAGATCAAAACTTTATCATCCAAGAAAACAATTATAATCAAAAGTAGTTTATAATCCAAGAAGCATAAAAATCAAAAGTTCAAAACTTTATCACCCAAAAAGCATATAATATAATAAAAAAATTAAAACTTTATCACCTAATAAACTTATAATCATTCAATTTAACCAAAAATCAAAACTTTATCATATAGAAAACTTATACTCATTCAATTCAATCCAAAAAATGAAGTGGGATACCTCAGGAGAGAGACGCTTGCAGTAACCACACTAAGGAGCGTGGAAATCAACGTAGACATAATCAAAAGAAGAAATGGTTTAACCAAAATTTTTTGCAAAAACCAGCTTAGTTCACTAAACAGCCCTTTAAATTTACTGCTTTTCTTTTCCATTATTATTAATGATTAAAAGTTTTTTATATGATAAAGTTTTGACTTTTTGGCTTTATTCAAACAATTAGAACACGAGAGTGAAAGAAAAGAGAATCAAACCTGGAGATCAGAGAATCATCAAATAACCTCTCAAGCTTCTTCAATGGAGTGGAAAGTCCAGGAGTTGCTTCAGTGGAGGATTGGAGAAACCTCAGAAGAGAAAGGAGAGAGAGAATTGTACCTAGAGATCAACAATTCAACCCAAAAGAACGATAAGTCACTCAAATTCAACCCAAAAAACGAAAACCAAAAACCAGAAACAAAACGATCAAATAAACCCTAAAATAATCGAAAACCAATTGAACAAATAAAGACAAAAAAATCGAAAACAAATCGATCAAATAAACCCCAAAACAATCGAAAGCCAATAGACCAAATTAAGTAAAAAAAATCGAAAACAAATCGATCAAATAAACCCCAAAATAATCGAAAACCAATCGACCAAATAAAGCCAAAAAATCGAAAACAAATCGATCAAATAAACCCCAATAAAAACGAAGCGATTTTGCTGAAATACACCCACAAAGATTCAACCAAAAAAATTCGAATATACATTGAACATATCGAAAACAACAGGAACATATATGCAAAAATCCACGACAATCAAACCCAAAAATTTGAAACTAAATCAAGATAGAGAAACAAGATCGAACCTGATAAATGTGACGATGGGAAAGTCATCTTCCACAACCTCGGACGCTGAGAAGAATCGAAGCCCCATCGTCGAAAACGATGATCGGTGGTCTTGAGTTGCTGAATTTTTCTCTCTCTAGGTTTCTCTTTCCTTGCTTAATCAAATGCTCTGACCCTTTCCTTCTGAGATGAAAACAGAGAGAGGGAAGTCAGTCTAGAAGCAAGGGGCCCACTCTCAATTACAGCTATCAAAAAAGGCAATTGATTAAGCAAGGGCAATTTGGGCAATTCATTAATTATAAAGGCATCTATTTAATAGCACCAGAAATTACTATTCATAAGCTACAATATTTAGTTTTGCATTTTTTATAATGGTTATGGATAAGTTAATTTGTTTGAATCAATCAGCTGCAACTTTGAATCATTAATTATTGTGAAATCTAGGGTTGATATTTTTTTTTTTCTAGTTAAGTTGTTCAATTTAACTTGTTTGGGTTGTGTTTGAGGAGAAAGAGCAATAATTATAACATAAGAGATTTTTCAAATGCTAAAAAAAAGGAACATAAGTAGAAAATTTGATAAATTTATCTTTGTTATTGTACAAGTAAGATGACATAGGAGCTTTGTCAGCGGTTAGATATAATTGGACTGATGCCATCATGCAGTTCACTCCAATTCCATCTTTGTATATTTGCAAAATTATACGGACTTGTGCAAAGTGTGTCATCCTTTGATTAGCAACTGTAATGCTTTAATAAATGTGATTAAGTTCTAAGATTTAAGATGCATGCTACATTGCTGGTGTAATTGTTATTATGCGTCCACTAACCAGTCACCACTAAGGAATCTTATGTACTTTTATTTCAGCTGTTGCATTTTGGTTTAGTACGTAATTTCTCTCTATTTCGTGATGTTTTTGACATCCCCCTGCTTGATATCTAGCTAGTAATATTTTCCTTTAGTTTAAATGTTTTATATACATTAGGCTACTAACTCAACGGGTAGAGCGTTGTGCAAATGCACAAAAATGTGAGTTTGAATCCCATGTAGGTTCATTTTCATAGTGTAGAGACAAGAATTTGTATGTGAGTTAAGTTGTAACAAAGTTTCCATAGTAGTTGTTTGGGTACTAAAATGGTCATACCCATTTTAGTCTTGGGTAACTCTACCCATATAAGCCCAAAGGGCATAAAAAAGGTATAAAAGGCCCCAAATAAGTCAAATACATCAATATGGCCTTCAACGGCCCACATATGTACTTTTAGGGCTCATAAACCCACTTATGTACTCATATAAATACCCCTCAAAGGGCATAAGGTAAAAGGAGGTCACTCTTATCATCTAAGATGACCATACTCCTCCACTCTCTCCCCTAAACTCCTCTCAAAATATGCATTGTTTGGCAACTAACTTGGGCGTCGGAGGCTCCGCCCCGGGTTCAACCCCCGGGGCTCGGGGTTCATTTTGCAGGTCCATTCAAGGCCCAAATTCGAGGTTTTCAGACACCCCTCCAAGGCCCGGTTAGCTCATTTTTTGCCGAAACAGTAGTTAATCATTTCAACCAATTTATTCTTGTACAAAATATAACTTAATGCTAATTTAATTTACTTTTTGAAATTATTTTTAGAGTTTACCTATGTAGGAATCGAACCTACATCTTCTATGCATATGCATAGTGCTCTTGCCAATTGAGCTAATAGGTTTTAGCATATGTTCAAAATTACTGATCGAATTTGTTCTAAAATTTATTACAAATG
Organism: Chenopodium quinoa; assembly: GCF_001683475.1. NCBI lineage: Eukaryota > Viridiplantae > Streptophyta > Magnoliopsida > Caryophyllales > Amaranthaceae > Chenopodium > Chenopodium quinoa. Next base: position 3,255,969 of record NW_018745523.1, on the reverse strand, counting down.
TCTTAAAATTAGAACATAGGAATTGTTTTACAGAATACAGAGTGCTAAATAAAGAACATATGACACATTCTTAAGAACATACTTTAGTAACAGAATATTACATACCTTTGTCTTCTTTAGTAATATTAAATTGTTATTTTTTTTGCTGATATTTTTCACAATTTTCTAAATTTTCTTGACTTTTTTTTTTCTTTTTTTTTTCTGTCCATGATTTTTATGATTCAAAAGTAGTAAAGTAAACTAGAAAGTGCTACGAGTAGATACAATAATCATGACTGAGAATATATAATAGATTCGTATAATCATACTTCGTACTGTAGAACATAAACAAAATATTCTTTTTTTATGTTTAAATTTTTTTTGCCTACTCCTATGTATTAAATTTAGTCTACTTATATTCTAATTCTTTTTTTTTTACTATGTTCTTAATTTAGTCTACTAATGTTCTTAATTTAGTCTACTAATGTTCTAAAGTTTTTTTTTCCTATGTTCTAAATTTTTTCTACTTATGTTCTAAAGTTTTTTTTTTTCCCATGTTCTAAATTTTTTTGCCTACTCCTATGTACTAAATGTAGTCTACTTATGTTCTAAATTTTTTTTCCCTATGTTCTAAAGTTTTTTTTTCCCATGTTCTAAATTTTTTTGCCTACTCCTATGTACTAAATGTAGTTTACTTATGTTCTAAATTTTTTTTTCCTATGTTTTAAATTTAGTCTACTTATGTTCTAAAATTTATTTTTCCTATGTTCTAAATTTAGTCTACTTATGTTCTAAAACTTTTTTTTTCCCTATGTTCTAAAGTTTTTTCTACCTAAGTTCTAAAGTTTTTGTTTCCCTATGTTCTAAACTTGTGCGCTGAATTTTTCTTATGCTCTAAATTATTTTTTTGTCTATGTTCTAAATGTCTTCCTATGTTCTAAACATGTGCTTTAAAATTATTTTTTCCCTATGCTCTAAAACTAATTTCTAATTTTTTATTTCTATGTTTTAAATTTTTTTAGTCTATGTTCTAAATTTTCTTTTACCTATGTTCTAGGTTTTCTTTTAGAAATTTTTTTTCTATGTTCTAAATTTTCTTTTTCCTATGTTCTAAACATGTGTTCGAAATTATTTTTTTGTCTATGTTAAATGTTTTCCTATGTTGTAAACATGTGCTTTAAATTTTTTTCCTATGATCTAAATTTATCTTATCTTCTAAACCTGTGCTCTAAATTTTTCTCTATGTTCTCCCTGCTGCTCAGCCACTTAACCTTCACCACTCCTTCTCTTATCCTACACCGCATCTCCAATCCACACCCCTCACTCACAGCCACCCCAATTCGGTCTACTCCCTGCTGCTCCCTCACTCAAAACCCTCAACCTCTGCCAACATCACAAACCTTCTCATTCCTCTGCCACCAACCATAGCCAACAACCACCACCAAATTCACACCACCGTAGCAACCACAAACACAACAACGACTCCACAACAAAAAAGCACATAAATCACCTAGAAAAATCGCACAAAAATCAAACCATAAAACCGAAATATTTTCCTAATGAAATCGAACAGAAAATCGCCGAAAATCGCAAAAATAGCTATGTTCTAAACTTTTTTTTTGTCTACATTTTTTATTTTTAATTTTTTGCTTATGTTCTAAATTTTTTTCCTATGTTCTAAAATTTTCTCCTTTGCTCTAAACTTTTTTCTATGTTCTAAATTTTATACCTATGTTCTAAACTCTTATACCTATGTTCTAAACTTTTCTCTTATGTTCTAAAATTTTGACTATTTTCTATAAAATTTGTCTATATTCTAAAATTTTTCTGCCTATGTTCTAAACTTTTTTTTTCTATGCTATAAATTTTCTTACGTTCTAATTTTATGTTACTGATGTTTGAAATATTTTCTATTTTTTTCCTAGCTATATTCTAAATTTATAATAAGATTAGTTTTAGCAATAAAAAGATATAAACATACAAATAATTGGTGGTTGCTCAACTTCGTGAATCATCACATAATACCACGGTTCACCAAGTCACCAACTGTGCTAATAGTCTTAAATTTCAATATTCAAACAAAAATAGGGAAGTAAATACCTAAATAAATTACAATATTCAACAGAAAATATGAGGAAATCAAGAATATGGTGAAATCAAAAATATTCAAACGAAAATGCAGCAATTAGAAAATTAAAAAAAAAATTGAATAAAAATCGACAAAAACAAAAATTACCTTTGCATTTCGGCACTAATTTATGTTAGTTTCGATGTTCTTCTCCTCCTACTCAATTTTTTCTTCAATTTGTTCTTGCGTCAAAATAGGGTTTGTATTTACAAAATTGGCAAATAAATTTCTCAATTTAACTTGTATAATGCTAATTAATGTTATAAGCAGTAATTTTAGATAAATTTGAGTAAAAATTGGATTAAAAATTCGTTGAACTTCCTTCAAATGCAGCCATTTTGGTGTTATTAGAGTGAATTGGGGGGTTTTAGGATAGAGAGCGTAGAGGGAACTAGATGAGAGAGAAAAATTCTGATATACTAGTAAATATGTAGGTAGTTAGTCTTCGTATTTACTATAATGCCATTACTTCCACTCCTTTAATCTGGATCATTTATTTCAATCTAATCCGTATCTAATTCTACGGATTAGATTAATTCTTATATAATTAGGTTCTTATATAAGGAGGGGTTCTTACTGGATCCCTCCAATATATATATAATTCCTAATATCAAAAGATAATATTTTATATTTAATTAATTTAAACTGGGAAATCTCATTCGTGAATTTTGCTTATGCGTCATTTAAATTATTTAATTCTAAAAGAAATTAATAATCTCGTATTTAATTGGCTAACACTAAAATTTATTATCCTACATGGCGTGCTGAAAAAATTAAATCCTACGTGGCTCTCTAAAAACTCGGGAAAAACTCCCCTTTATATATATATATATATATATATATATATATATATATATATATATATATATATATATATATTAGATTTTCATCATAAAATTCGTTTTCAAAGTTCTTTAAATTTAAAATAAGATCCATTTATAATATACTAGATGATCGCCCATGTGATAGCCGAATTTTTAATATCCCATATATATATATTTTTGGATTTTTATAAATTATTTTTTTTACCATTAATTTATAAAATAATTTAATTTGTGGTTTTTAATCTATGTGGCATTAAAATTTTAAAATAAAATGCAAATATTTTTCAAGTCAAAAAAGATTTAATCTATTTAACAAAAATTATGAATTTAATGTGGTGATAAATTTTTGTCAATAAATATGATAAAATTTATAATATAATACTTAATCTTTTTAGTAGAATATATAATAAATAAGCGAGTTATTTCTTAGTATTTTTTAATATTTTTTTGTGCGAGATAATAACAAAGGAATATATTTTTTTAATATAATGTTAAAGATTTAAAAATTATTTTTCTATCTAATATTAAATTGAACTATTTTTTATTTTGAATTAGTGTATGTTTTTTTTATCAGGTTTTTTAATTTTCATATTTCATTATTATTATTATTTTATCAGGTTTTTTTTTATCTAATATTTGTTTTATTTTTTATTTGTAAACATGTTTTAGTAATTTCAAAGGCTAAATTTTTTTTGATGTGGGCCCATAATATAATACTATTTCAAAACTCTAATTACAATTATACGTACACCGTAATACTTTCTTAAATTATAATTGGCCTAAATATATAAGGATTAGATGAAAGCTCGTGCGATGTATGATTTTTTATACATAAAATTACAAAAAAGTAATTTTGGTAATTATATCATGCTTATAATATCTTTGTAATTTACTACTATTTGTTAAGGATAATTTTTTTTATTAATTTATGTAATTTATTCTCCTAATAAATATTTTGATAAAAACATTATTAAAAAAACACATAAACATGCCATTAAGCTAAGTACGTCAAATAGGCAAGAAACTCGTACTTTGATTTTCCAATCATTTTTTCTTGAATTTAATTCTTTGATTAAATTAGATCTGCATGTAAAAACAAAAAAGAAATTAGTAAAAAAAATAACATAAACATATATCCCAAATAAACACTATGTAAGCAATAATTAAAAATATACTTTTAAACATATTTATTTTGGACTTAATAAGAACTTGATTGTTTGAGTGTGTGATCATTTGCAATGACTATGAAAATTGAGTGTCTTGCAAAGATTCCATGAGGAACAAGAAAGCCAAGAACAAAGCAATCCAAAAGAGAAGAGTACCCTCACAGGAATTGGTGCTTCAGAAATGAGGACATAAGAAGAGAAGTTTCCGCTCAGGGAACATAATTAAGCTTCAGAGTGAAAGCTTTACCAGAGAAGATAAGTTCCTTTCAAGGAACATAAGCCTCAGAGTAGAAGCTTCATCAGAGAATCATGAAGACTAAGATATTTTTATATTTTAGGATTTATGTAAGTGTATGGATGATATTACACTCGAAAATATCTGTGTGGAATTGGTCTAAGAAGATAATATTGTGCAAGCTATTTTTTTTTTTTTAACATTTGAGTTTAAATTATCTCTTTATTTTCGAAAATCAGTTAAAAAAATAAAATCTTTTTTGTTCTCCAAACTTGCGGCATACTCCCCATGATCTTTCTTAAGTCGTGGTCTTGCACATTGAGGAGTTCATGTTCCTTGAATTTAGGACATGATCTTCTTAGTGGGTTGGAGTAGTGGCGGTGTGAATTTGCTGCACAAAGAAGTTTTTCCTAAACGAATTTTGGTCTATAATTAGTCATATGATTTCAGTTGGAAAAACTCATCCTTGCTCAAATAGATTTCAATCTTTGTTTTCTTTAATCGAATCAAGAGTCAATTCCACACTAGAGATATAGAGTGTTCTAATGTCCTTATACTAGAGTTATTCTTTTTGAGTTGTATTTTGGGTAATTGGGAAGTTTGAGTGAACTTCTATTTGTGAGAAGAAGAGAAATAGAAGTGAGAAAGAGAAGTGAGAAGTGAGAAGAAAGAAAGAGAATATAAAGAGAAGAGAATAGTAACAAGTTGGGTGACTTGTTCCTCGGGGCTTTGGATTTGTGTAGGAACTCAAAGTTAGAGTCTTTAGTTTGTAATAGGATCATTTTCCCTATTCTAGAAAATATTCTTTTCTTAAAATCCCAAGTGCTCGGGGTTTTTCTCCTTGATTAGGGCCAAGGATTTTTCCATGTAAAAATTTCTCTTGCACTTTTAATTCCTTTAGCTAACTTTATTGTCAGGAATTGATTTTCCTTAGTTGTATTATTGTACGAACATGTATATATATATATACAACCTAACGAGAGATTAGGGCCGATAACATTTGGCCCATTAGCTATACAATACTAGGCTTATTAACACCCCCCCTCAAGTTGGAGCATGCAAATCACAAATGCCCAACTTGCCAAGTAAATACAGAAATTGGGTTTTACTCAATGCCTTTGTGAATATATCCGCAAGTTGATCAGTGGTCTTCACATAAGATGGACGAATAACACCGTCCTGAATCGCATCGCGGACATAATAACAATCAACCTCAATGTGTTTAGTACGCTCATGAAAGACCGGATTCTGCGCAATATGCAATGCAGATTGACTATCACAAAACAAACTCATTGCGCGAGGATGCGAGACTCCCAAACTCAGAAGTAGAGCCTTCAACCACTTCAACTCATCAGTGGTTTTAGACATTAAACGAAACTCGGCCTCTGCAGAAGACTTAGCCACAGTGTCCTGCTTCTTAGTCTTCCAAGATATAGGGGAAGCACCAAGAAACACCAACCAACCAGAAATGGATCGCCGCGTCAAAGGGAAACTAGCCCAATCCGAATCACACCAACCTGTAATATGTAAATTACAATCTGACTCAATAGGATCCCCTGACCCGGACATCCTTTCAAGTATCGCACCGTACGAAGGGCGGCCTCCCAATGATCCCGTCACGGTTGTTGCATAAATTGAGATAAGATATGCACCGCATAAACCAAATCAGGTCTAGTAAAAGACAAATAAATCAAACGACCCACAAGCCGCCGATACATTTCCGGATAAAAAAGAATAGAGGACTCTGATTTAGCCAGAGTATGATTCTTCTCAATAGGGGTACCTGCCGGACGTGCCCCTAGCAAGCCAGCAACTACAATAATATCAAGTGTGTATTTCTGTTGACATAAAAATATGCCTTCCGGACTCCGTGCAACCTCAATGCCAGGAAAATACTTCAACACACCCAAATCTTTCATATGAAATCAGTCACTCAAATAAGATTTGAATGTTGCAATTGCTGAAGAATCATTGCCAGCTATGATTAAGTCATCAACATACACCAGAACAGTAAGTTGAATAGACCCAGTTTGCAGAGTAAAAAGAGAGTAATCAGAGTACGATTGCAAAAAGCCGTACCTTTTCAGAGAGGTGGCCAATTTAGAGAACCAACAACGAGGCGCTTGTCGGAGTCCATATAAAGACTTTTGAAGACGACACACCATATCAGGTTGAGTAACATGAAATCCGGGAGGAAGATTCATATAAACTTCCTCATCAAGATCACCGTGAAGGAATGCATTATGAACATCCATTTGGTGCAATTCCCAATTTTTCGCGGAAGCAACAGCTAGAAAAGCACGAACGGTGACCATCTTAGCCACGGGAGCAAAAGTCTCGTTATAGTCAATACCTTCAACCTGATTGTTCCCGAAAATAACTAGTCGAGCCTTCAAACGTTCCACAGTGCCATCAGAATTGAGTTTAACTTTGTAAACCCATTTGCACCCAAGAGCTTTCTTCCCGGGAGATAATTTTTACATTACCCAAGTTGCATTATCTTTTAAGGCAGAGATTTCTTTTTGCATAGCCTCTCTCCACCCCTCATGTTTCATAGCCTCTTTGAAATTACGAGGCTCAATCGCCGTATCTATAGCTGTAATAAATACACGGTGTCGCATAGAAATTTTTTCACAATTCACAAAATGTGCTAAAGGATAAGGAGTACCTGAGGAGCTTGGTGTAGACGATGAACTTTGAGAAGTAGATGGACTCGGGAGAGAAATAGTATGTGCGACATAGTCACGATGCCAACCCGGAGGATGCGATCCCGTTTTCCACAGCCCAAATCAATATACGAAGAAGAAGAGTGACCCGGACCAGCCACGGGGCTGCTGTCCGAGGCAGCACCAGCACCAGCAGCGCTGGCAGACCCAGCAGCAGTGCCGGCAGCAGCTGCTGTGCTGGCAGAAGCGTCTTCCGTGCCAGCAGAGGCTGCAGTGCTGGCAGGGATTGCTGCAGTGTTGGCAGGGGTTGCTGCCATGCTGGCAGAGGCAGCAGAAGTAGCAGTAGCAGTAGGGGCTGCATTAGAAGCAATAGAGGCCGCAGCCTGGCTGCGGTCAGCGGTGTGTGTCGCAGTATGGCTGCGGTTCAGCCTGCCAGAAGAAGGTTGAGCAGGGGTAGCAGCAGTATCATGAGAAGTATAAGAAGTAGCAAGGGTAGGAGTAGCTTCGTGGGAATCAGTGGGAACAAGAGACGTGTCACCAAGCTCCAAAACATGCTCTAAATCATCGAGAAAGTCAGTATCAACCCCAACATTTTCATTAGGCACATCTTCCATCCCCACATGATTAGTAACCGTTCCACCATTATCTGCAAACGGAAATTCATGTTCAAAAAATTTAACATCACGAGAAACAAAGATTTCACTCGTTTCCAAATCATACAATTTCCAACCCTTTTTACCGTGAGGATAACCCACAAACACACATTTCCTACTCCTAGGAGCGAACTTATCACCTTTACTATTTTGATTATGAGCAAAACAGAGACAACCGAAGACTCGCATTTGATCAAAAAAGGTTCTTTGCCAAATAAGGCTTCGTATGGTGTCTTATTGTTTAGGGCACAAGGAGTACGATTAATCAAATATACTGCACCAAGAATGCATTCACCCCACAAATCAATTGGCAAATTGCCTTCAAACATTAGTGCACGAGCCACATTTAATATATGTTGGTGTTTACGCTCAACACGGCCATTCTGTTGTGGAGTACCAACACACGAAGTTTGAAATAAAATTCCATGTTCATAAAAGTAGGGAAGCATGTGTTTAAATTCCGTACCATTGTCACTCCGGACACACTTCACAGACACATCAAATTGGGTTTTAATCATAGCAAAAAATGAGCAGAAAGAGGAATATACCTCAGTTTTATTAGTCAACAAATATACCCAAACACCTCTTGAAAAATCATCAACAATAGTCAGAAAATAGTGAGCACCACAAGTAGACGGAGTTCTATACGACCCCCACAGATCACAATGTATCATTTCAAAAATGCTGCTAGCACGACTATCACTTATAGGAAAGCTATCACGAGTTTGTTTTGCTTGAGGACAAATGTCACATGCCTTATGTAAATGATGAGGACCAGAACTACCTCGAATAGCAGGAAGTAACTTGACAATTCTTTCCGATGGATGCCCCAAACGCCGGTGCCATAGCTCAAATGTAGAGACCTCCGGACCCGTGACCGCACATACTTTTGGAAGTCGCCGGAAATAGTATAGTCCATCTATCCGTTCACCGCCACCAATCAGGCTCCCCGAGTATTGATCCTGTATAGCACAAAGAGAATTAGTGAATCGGACAAGACAATTAGAATCATCAATCAACTTAGACACTGATATCAAATTGCAATTCAATTACGGAACAAATAGAACATGTTCAAGAGTAATGCCGTCCATTAAGACAACACGACCCTCCTTAGTAGCCATGGCCGTAGCACCATCGGGAAGCCCAACCTGTGGGGAATAATTTCAAGCATTAACCCCTAGCTTGAACCCCACTGTGATTATACACTTAAGTACGGTGGCGTCCAAAAGGGAAGAAGATAGAACAAAAGAGTCGCCAACAAGTTTTAGGAACTTGTAAACCGTTCACAGGGTGAAGGTTACACCCGTTAACGATCCAAGAGATCGTCAACTCCATAAGGTCTTAAACTAAATAAGGGTTCGGGGATGAAGGTACAAATCCAACGTAAAGAGATTGAACCTGCCCTAATAATAGGCCTCTACTTTGTTCTGATCGTATTCATGTGCGCTTTTGATTAACATACAATCAATAAAAGTAACCCTAAACCTGTTTATCTATGTTGGTTGAATATTAATGCACAAATAAATCTATTATTGGCGATCACTTGAAATTATAATCATATTAACCCTAAACAAGATTATTAAATATCTTATTAAGTGTGATTACAAATACCAATTCCCTTTAAACATGCATAAAAGGTGTGATCAAGCAATAACAATAAAAATCAAGCAACATAATAATAATCAATATAATAATATAATCATAACAATCATAATTAAAAATAATAACCATAATAACAATTATAATCATAAAGCATAAAGTATAATCATAATAATAATCATCAGAATAATAATTATAATTATCATAATAATAATTATAATAATATTCATGTTAAAGCATAATAATAATAGCAAGATCCTAGGCATGATACTAACAAGATTAATAACAAACCCTAGCATGTCAGTAAACATTAAAAATCAAATCTTTAGCCCTAACATGATACTAACAATCATAAATATTAGGAAGAACATAAAAGGCATCGTAACAATCATATTTAGCATTAAAAATACCCTAGACATGATACTAGGAATCATAATAACAATCTAAACATGATTTCTACATCATAACATCAATTAAAACCATTAAAGTACTTACTTTGATGCCTCGTACCTCTTTCTAATAACAAAATACACACGTTAGTAACTTCAAGGAAAATAATAAACAAAACAATTAAATTAAATAATTGAAATAGAGATTTGGGACCAAACCCTCATAAATTAAACCTTTCCCGTCTAGGACGAAGGCAACTTCGAATATGGCTAGGTGTTTCTAGATCTAATGAATGCGGAATTTTGTATGTAAAAGGTAGTTTAGAAAAAGAGAGACAGAGAGAATTGAAAACTGGTTGTAGGTGAATGAAAACGGAGTTTTTACGACGTTATTTAAAGAGAAAATCAGCCAAAAAGATAAAATATCAAAACAGAGTCTGGCGCACAAAAAACAGAACCAGCGCCAATGCTGGTTGCTAGCGCCAGGCGCTACAGCTGGCGTTTGGCGCTGATTTGGAAAATTACGCGTTTTCTCAAAATCAGATAAAAATTGCCGTACAGGAGGATAAAATCGTATTTTCCTCAAGAATGCTATTTGATTTTAATTAAAACTCTGAAAAGTCAACAAGAGTCAATTTATCAATGCTAATTGAATTAGGAATGAAAAGAACCTTCTAGAAGAATCTAGAAGACTAAAACCATTCCTAATTACATTAGGAATGATAAATCATATTAGGCCCTCCTCTAGATCATTGGGCCGTATATAAAGCTTAAGCCGGACCCAGTTTGGTAAATTGGCCATAACTTCCTCAATATTCATCGGAATTGGGCTTATAATATATCTTTGGAAAGGTCTTTGCAAGCCCCATCCAACTACACTACTATTGGACCCATATCATGGACCAACCAAACTGGATTGGCTGTTTTTTTAAAATAAGTTTTCAAAAATAGAGAGAAGAGAAAAGAAATTAAAACTATCCGCAACACTAAACTTTCCACACTTTCGCTTCATTCGATTATGATTCGACGTGAAAGGTACTTATCACTGGGTTTGGTTTTGGGGAGACACAAATGGGTGTCTACACAACTGGACAAGAAATAATTGAGTGAACATCTTGTAGAGAGCTCTCATTGTCAGTAACATGATGAGATGCACCAGTGTCAATAATCCACGATAAAGATAAGTAATCATCATTAGTAGAAGCAGTAGGAAGATCGAACAAACCACCCAAAATAGGGGTAGTGGCGGAAATAGGAGGCAACGACAGAGTAGAAGAGGCAGCAACAATGGACTTTGGTAGAGTAGTAGCGGATTGAGAAGAACGTCCATATTTGTCAAGCCACCATTCGGGTAGCCCGTGGACAAGAAAACAAGTATCATAATTGTGACCCGTACGATTACAATGAGAACAATATAACTTTGACTTATTGCGATGCTTCGACAGAAAATTACCAGTAGTCATAGTATGATGTTGATCAAATACAATAGAGGAAGAAACAATAGTGTCATTCGCCATTGTTAACAAGTAATAGAAAGTAGTAATATCAGAGAAAGAATATGAAATAGCCCACAAATTGCACTACACCAATGCAGCAATAATTCACGCAACACCAATGCAGAGTAGTAGAACAAGAATTCACGCAATCCCAAGGCCACCACACACAAATCGCACAACAATTATCACAAAGCAGATTTAGGGATAAACCCCTAAATTCAAAAATCGAGAAATAAAATTTAGAATTGTAGATGAACAAACCAAATCCGAAATAAAATTCGAATTGTAGGATTTAGAATGATAGAAAAAAAAATAGAATTTTAGGGTTTAGAATTTTAGGGGCTCCGATACCATGTCGGGAATTGATTTTCCTTAGTTGTATTATTGTATGAACATGTATATATATATATATACAACCTAACGAGAGATTAGGGCCGATAACATTTGGCCCATTAGCTATACAATACTAGGCTTAACATTTATGTTCCTTTAGCTTTCTTAGTTTTTATTTTCGCAAAAAGTTTGACTAATTTGTCACACTACAATTCAACCCCTCCTTCTTGTAGTATTCATTGAAACTACACTAAAATTGACACAAAATTACTAACACAAAATTCGCTTGAGTTGGTTTTGTATTGATATGAAATTTTGTTGTGTCGTATGATACGTCAATTTATAATGGTAGGTATCATTATTTAATTATAAGGAAATTTTGCAAACAACTACCATTTAAATGACCACTTTTGAGAACAACTACCATTTATAATTTTCTTTTGAAAAAACTACCACAAAAACACAAAAAGTTTGAGTAGCACTACCACATTTATTCTTTCTGGCAAGAATCTCCGTTTTGGGGGCATATTTTATAAAATTTCCCTTTAAAAACTCATATTAAATGACTGCATTAACCCTTAATTGGATTATACACTTCAATTGCCCCAAATCCCCAAATTTAGTAAAGCCCTAAATTCAAATTTTTTTACCATAAATCCTAATTTTAAGATTTAATTGAGAAATTAAATAAACTATAATGCAAAATTAATGATGATTGACCTATAATTGTGTTCTACTATCGAAATCTCTTGTTTTCTATACCACAATTGATTGAAATTTTATAAACTAAGCTATCTCTACCAGAAATTCTTGCTGGAAAATTAAACGTGGTAGTGCTACTCAAAGTTTTTGTGACTTTGCGATAGTTTTCTTTAAAAGAAAATTTTAAATGGTAGTTGTTCTCAAAATGGGTCATTTAAATGGTAGTTGTTCGTAAAATTTCCTAATTATAATTAAGGAATAATTTTTATTTCTTATCCTAATTACTATCAAAATTTACTTTATTATAGTAGGTATCAAATTTTAATGTAGTCGTTTATCATTTAAATGTAATATTATTTCTAATATAATTTTTTTTAATCTAATATTATCTTTTTTGAGATTTATCTTTTCATATATTTGTTTGGATTTGTTATACTCGTAGTAATGATTTAATAAATTTCTATTTTTCTACTTCCTCCGTTAATGGTTAATTGCAACAAAGGAATATTTTATATCTCACAAATAATACCCCTTTGTTGCAATTAACCATTAACGAAGGAAGTATTATTTTTTTCTTTATTTTTATCATTAATTTATAAAATAATTTAATACGTGGATTTTAATTTACGTGGCATTAAAATTAAAATTTTAGATATAGTAAATCTAATACATTACTTTTACCTAGGTGGCGTTCTAATTTTTTAATTTAAAACTAAAATAAATTTATTTTTCAAAATAATTATATTTCTTAGATGGCACTTTGAATGCTCTCCAAAAATGCCTACCTTATATATATAAATATAAATATGTTAAATTCAATTTATTATAATATAAATATAATTTCGAGTTAATAATAACACAATATTTATTTACAAACAAAACTACAAAAAGTACACTATTATGTAAATATAAGCTATAAGATATCGTATATTTAAATATCGTACATTATCAAAATGAATTACTTGACCATATATAACATTCAAGTAAAAATGTTATCTTATAATTTTATCAACATGAGCATCGCCCGGACACAAAGCGTACACTCCATAAGAAATCTCATATCTTAATATTCTACGTTATTAGGACGAATTATTTGACCGTATTTAACATTCAAGTAAAAATGTTATTAACCTTCTGGGCATAGCCCTATCACAAAACTAGTATATTTATAAAGGGGGTTTTTTCCCGAGTTTTTAGAGAGTCGCGTAGGATTAAATTTTTTTAACGCGCCATGTAAGATAATAAATTTTAGTGACAATCAATCAAATAAGAGATTTGTAAATTCTTTTAGAATTTAATAATTCAAATGCCACATAAGTAAACAAATGAGGTTTTAAAGCTGAAATTAATTAAATATAATATATCTTTTGAATTAGGAATTTTATCCAAACTAGGGATTCTTATGCGTGCAACATGGCTTGTTCTTTGAGAAGAATTATTATAGGTGACCTTTATGCCTTATGCATATTTGCATGGTAATTTTAAGTAATTATTGCAACGAATTGAATAAATTAAACAAGTCGTCATACAATTATATATTTTGTAATTTTTGTACTCCATATATATTAAAATTAATATAGACAACTTTGTATTAAATAGTGTTTACATTCCAAATAGAAAAAAATAAAGACTAAAAGATGCTTCAAATATTTAAATAAACACAAATAATAAATCAATGCAATTTTGGTGATTCAAGTGACAATCTTATGGCTATTGAATTTATTGGGGAAAATATGTAAAAGAAAATATTTAAGGACATTTATGTCCATATACTATTCATAAGAGTTTTCTGAAACTTTTTATAAGGTAGGGATATATTACTCCGTACCAATGGGAGGAATTCAAAATTTATTTTTAAATTAAATTAAAATGTTAAATGATATGGAGTTTATAATGTAAAACGAATAAACTAACAAAATTTATCACATAAATACAAACAATATTTGTTTTAAAAAATACAAAAACGTGCACCGCACGGGCTTTGTCTAGTGAGAAACAAAGACAAGTTCGGTTCTTGAAAATATTACGCCCAAAGATGTAATTGAGAAATTCAATTTGAATTGCATAATAGAGGTGGTAGATTAAGTAAAAGGATAATCGAAACAAAAATTACAATTCAAACATTTTCATGGTTGTAAGAAAATTAGGTCAGTTACAATTCTTGACAATCCCAAAAAAACTCAACCCAAAGATAGCATTTCTTCTTTAAATCTTGAAGTTTACCGACAAAGAGCCTTTAAATTGAAATTGAAATTGAAATTGAAATCAAAATATTGCTTTGATCCTTTTTTCATTTTTAGAGAGGGTGGGAGATGAGAATGACAAAGATTATAAAGTTCTTATATGAAAAAGGAGTTTTCAAAATCCTCAATCACTCCAATCTAATCACCTCACCCACCTAAAAAAAATAATAATAATAAAATAGGAAGATGATGGTGGGTAGGGGTGGCAATATCATCCAAACCCGATAGATAACCATCTACCCAATCCAAATATATGGATGAAAACCCGAACTTAAGCGGATGACGGATGGATGATTGATGGATCGAGTGACGGATCGGGTCGGATACGGATGATGATACATCCAACCCATCACCCGATCCATCACCCGACCCATCCATCCACCCGTTAAATTTATATATAAAAAAATAAAAATAAATACTTTTTTTAATAATTTAATGTCTATTGTAGTGTTAGGAATTTACATTTGTTTTAATTTAGTAAAAAATGAACAAATATTAGAAAGATGTATCAAAGATTTAATAAAATTGATCACTTTTTTTTTCAAATCTTGATTTTAATTATGAAAATAAATTTTTTTATTTATATATTTATTTCACCCAAATTATCACCCGATTCATCAATGGATGACGGATGGATCGGATGTGGATGAAAAAAAATTAGGTGATGGATGGGTCGGGTGATGGATGGATCGTTGGTGGATGGAGGCGGATGAAGCATCATCCGACCCACCTCCGATCCATTGCCATCTCTAATGGTGGGTCTAAGGACGGATGATTCATCTTGTGTCAGAGAAAAGGTATTTGTTAAGTTAGTGATGTAGAAAAATTTTCTAATGGTAGACTAGTGGCTAATGTAGTAAATATGGGGTTATAGGGCGAGACATTTAAGGTATTAGAAAAGAATAAGATTAAATATGTACAAGAAAAATTTCAAACAACTGTATTCTAAAGATTTTCAAATCCACTTTAATCATGCGCTTAAATGAAATAAACTTGTGTGTTCTATTTCATAAATTCAGTATTCAATAAGATGTTAGATAGAATAAACTTATGTGATTTTTTTCCCTACTTTCCAGGATTTTGCTCGATAATCTTTAGAAAATGCCAAATTACGATAATTTTAAATCACAAGATCAAGAAATTTATCACCAATAATGGTAAGATCATTGAAGAAAAACTAGTTTGTCTGCACCATAATACTTATAGATTATCTAAAGTTTGGATATAAGTATGGACATAAATTACACCATTGCAAATCTAGTTAGTTATTCAATTATATTTTAATTAAATAATTTGATTTGATTTAATTTGTGTCTTTTCTGATTTATTCTTTTATGTTTAATAGTTTTTTTAAATTTATTTTTTTGAATGTTGGAATGGGGAAAAGTGACAAATAATACATGAATTTTCTCTATCAAATTGGAATAATATTTGATATATATTTTTGACAAATTGATATTTGTTATGGTAATAGAAAACATAACTACAAATAGATACAATTTTTGGAAAGTTCTACACATGCATTAAGTCACGTTTACATTCGACACTAGAGATGACAATAGATGTTTACATAAAAAAAACATAATATATGTAATTACAATTTACATGAAATAATTGAAAATTAACAAATTATATAAAATCAATCATGTTAATTATTTCCAGTTCACTTGATTTTAAGTTTTGTGCACTCTAATTTATACTACAATAAGAAAGTCTCTAATTTGTATTATTTTTTACCATTCTAAAATCTTAGTTAAGCCTATTACGTATGTTAATTTTTTACGATTCTAGAA
The DNA here is from genome assembly GCF_001683475.1 of Chenopodium quinoa. Classification (NCBI taxonomy): domain Eukaryota; kingdom Viridiplantae; phylum Streptophyta; class Magnoliopsida; order Caryophyllales; family Amaranthaceae; genus Chenopodium; species Chenopodium quinoa. The sequence continues at coordinate 3,239,763 of NW_018745523.1, read as the reverse complement.
TGTTAGTTAATGTGCCGTTAATATCGTGTGCAGATAAACACCAATTGTCGTCTTTAATAGTTTTTAATTTTGAGTTAACGAGTATTCTAGTCATAATAAATGTGTACAGTTAATATAATTTTGGATATGTATTTATTCTATTTTCACTAGTAGAAAAATACAAAAAGGCATCCTCATAAAGGCACCGGTTCAAGCCAAACCGGTGTCATAAACCGGCCCAAAATTGGGCGCAATTTTATATAAATAGAAAAGGCACCGGTTCAGCCCAAACCGGTGCCAAAAATAAAAAGGGCACCGGTTTGAACCGGTGCCAATTGAACCGATGCCTTATTTAAAAAAAAAAACGTGCCCTATACTTTCTTCTTCCTTCTCTCTTTCATTCACTGTTTCATTCATTCGAGCCCTAAGCTATACTTTCTTACTGCACTCTCGTTCTCCATTTTCCCAGGCCACCACCATTACGCTGTCGCCGGCCACCAGCCCCACCCTTCTCTTTCTCCCCTCACCGGGTTTCCCCCCTATTCCTTCTCTTTCTCTGTTCAATTTCAAGAGGGTTGTGAAGGTGTAGAAGCCACCACCTGCTCGCCCCGCCGCAGTGTTTCTGCTGCCCCGTGGTCGCCGCGCCGTGCCCTCCTCCACCACCTGTCGTGCCCTCCTCCACCACCGAGGTAATTTCCTCACTATTTCAAGGTTTTTCCTTTTTTTTTTATTTCACAATTATTTTCTAATTATGTACTTATATTATTGTGTTTTGCATGTTGAATCATTGTTTGCAAAATAAAATTTAGGTTTGAATATAATTATACTCTAATTTTTCTCAATTTTAGGTTGTTTTATTGGGAATTTGTGAAAATATTAGTGATTTTTCTCAATTAGTTTGATTTTATTGTGTTTTAATGGTTAATTTAATGTGTTTTGGTGGATAATTTTGAAATAATTATAGAATATATATTAACCTTGATACTTAAATAGGTGAAATTTGGTATGTTACTTGGTTAATTTGAAGTTGTTTTGATGGATTATTTTGAATAAGTTAGAGATTACTGAACTTTGTTATTAAATTAGTTGAATTTTGGAATGTTTAAATGGTTAATATTAAGTTGTTTTGATGGGTATATTTGAATAAATTTGAGATTAGTAACCTTGCTTGTTACTAAAGTAGATGAATTTTGGAATGGGTGAATGATTACTTTTAAGTTGTTTTGATGGGTAATTTTGAAAAAATTAGAGATTAGTAACCTTGTTAGCTTAGCAATTTTGAATAAATTAGATGAATTAAAGTAGTGAATACATTGTTTAGCAATTGTTAGTTCGATGAATGATGTGTTTTAGCTTATAAATAAATTAGTGAATTGACATGTTATGAGAAAGAAATAGTACATACCTTATATTTAACCTAATTTTTGTTTATTGTTTTTTTTAATGGATTTGTGAATTGAAGCACGAGTTTAGCTTGAGGACTACATATTGAGCTCAAGTGGGTAGTTGCTATATATATTGGTATGACTTATAAACTTTACTTAGCTATATTTCTTTCTATTTATCCATTTAATAAAAGTTTATTCATGAATTTGCAACTTATGTATTGTTTAATTGCAAATAAATACAACAATATATAGAATACTTGCATCATCATATGCCTAGATACCCGTTCAAGGCTTTCTCATTAGGAGAAAGTCTTGAATAGTCCCCGGTAGGGACTGTTCTTGAATGTGTACTCTCACTTAGGTGGTGAATGTATGTTTTCTTTTAAATTTTAAGGAACATCTTGGCTTACCATTTCCTCACTATGTATGTGGTTAATTAATTATCTACATCGTGTACTTGGAGAATTAGGGGGAAATGCTGCCGGATTTTCCTTAAAATTGGAAAGTTGAAATACATTCACTAGTGAGAGTAGACATTCAAGGATGGGTTAGGTTGGAGTGATAAAGACCCTTTGGAAACATGATTTTTTTTCACTATATGAATGGTATATTCACGTTTTTTACTTGAATTTGATTTACATAAAATATGTAGCAATTACACATTATTCATTATATGTTGCTATATATGTTTAGAGACAATTTACTAAATGGAGAAGGATCGTGGTTGGATGTATGGTAGATGCGATACATTGGAATTTTGGAATGGGGTTCAAGAGTTTTGCGAGAGGGCTTTAGCTTATCAACGCAAACTGGGTGGCAAAGGCCTTTATTGTTCTTGTGTTGATTGTAATAATGTGAATGTGGTCAATAATGTTGAAATCATTTGAGATCATGTATTATGTCGTGGGTTTAGGCATTTATACCAATATGTGTGGATTTGGCACGGAGAAAGTGGAGAGTACAGTGGGGATCTTGATCGGAATGATGTGCGTGTTAGAAGCAATGAGATTCATGTGGACGAGGAATACGAAAATGATGACTATATTGTTGATAATGGTGAGGATGGAGCCTATGATGATCATGAGGTCGAGGATGAACAAGTGGATGAGATGTTGCATGGTGTTGAAGGTGGAGTGTTTGAGTTATTATCGGAGGCTTTCAAAAAGCTTTTGTATCTCGGGTGCAAAAAATACTCCAAACTATCGGCCGTGCTAACACTTTTCAACATTAAGTCGAAGCATGGGTGGACGGACATCAATTTTACTTCTTTGTTGACCGCATTAAGTGATATGTTGCCTGATGGGAATGAAATTCCTAAGTCTTACTATTACGCAAAGAAGCTCATGTGTCCTTTTGGTTTGGAGTATAAGAAGATACTGCCGGGTCCAACATGGAAGTCACCGTTGGTAATTTACATGATATTGTGATTATCTTCAAAATTTATGTTAGTAAATATTTGCTAATTTCCTTTGCATGTTTCACTGATGTGATTTGTTTGTCATATGCTAGTGCGCACAACAAGAGAATGGACTTGATTGTGCTTTGTATGTGATGAGATTCATGCTTGACATTGTGACTAATTGTACGGACACTCAACAACTTGATGAAGTAAGTCCTAAAACTTAATGAAATGCTATATTAATGTGATTTTTAGCCTTAGACACCTAATATTACCCAACACTGACATGTTATGAGAATTAAAAAGGTGATTTGACAAGAAAGGTAGAAAATGGGCTGAATAGAAGTCATATGGGCCATATTAGGGCCATTTTGTGTTAATATGCTCTTTTGATGTGATTTATTTCCTTGTACACCTATAACTAGATAATATTGACATGTTACGAGATAAATAAAGTTCTTTTAATAAGAAATGTAGGAAATGGGCAAAGTAAAGTCATATAGGACATATTCGGGCCATTTTGAGTAAAAAGCGTCAAAAACCTTATTAAAATGCTCTTTTGATTCAATTTTAGGGCTAAGACACATACAACTACCCAACATTGACATGTTATGAGAAAGAAATAGTTCATTTGATAAGTAATGTAGGAAATGGGCTACATAAAAGTCATATAGGCCCTATTTGGGCCATGTTGAGTAAAATGCGTTGTTAAACCTATTGAAATAATATATTGATGTGATTTCTAGCCTTAGACACCTAATATTACCCAAAAATGACATGTTATGAGAAACAAAAAGGTGATTTGACAAGAAAGGTAGAAAATGGGCTGAATATAAGTCATATGGGCCATATTAGGGCCATTTTGTGTTAATATGCTCTTTTGATGTGATTTCTTTCCTTATACACCTATAACTAGATAATATTGACATGTTATGAGATAAATAAAGTTCATTTAATAAGAAATGTAGGAAATGGGCAAAGTAAAGTCATATAGGCCATATTTGGGCCATTTTGAGTAAAAAGTGTCATAAACCTTAATAAAATGCTCTCCTATACAATTTTAGGGCTTACACACATACAACTACCCAACATTGACATGTTATGAGAAAGAAATAATTCATTTGATAAGTAATGTAGGAAATGGCCTACATAGAAGTCATATAGGTAATATTTGATAAAATACATATTGTTTTGCCTAATTAATTAATTTTAACATAATATTTTTGTACTTCAAGTTTTGCAAGGTCCAAAAGGATGGTCCGTTGACAATCAAGGAGCTTAATGAAGTTCGTGACATGTTGGCGTCTTTTATCACCTTCAACATGTAATATAAATGGCATTGTAATTGTAAATTATTTATGTTAACTTTTGAACTATATATATTATTATTCATTATATATTTACATACTATTATTTTTATATATATGTAAGAAACTTTTTTTTTAATGTATTGCGTTTGGGAATATTTATATCTATATATAATTAAATTCTTGTTTTTAATATTATTTTTGTATCTTATTATAATAATTAATAATATTATTATTAGTAATTATAATAATAATATTATTAACTATTTTATTTAATATAATTGTTGGAATTACAGGTTATTATTATTGCTGGAAACAAGTTTTTTTTTTAAATATTATTGCACGAAATTCGAAAAAAAAAATTATTGGGTAAATAGGCATCGGTTAACCGGTGCCTAAGTTAGCTACCACCCAAAAAAAAAGGCGAGAGAGCAGTTAAAGGCACCGGTTAACCGGTGCATAATTGGGTATATGGCACCGGTTTTGAACCAGTGCTAAAAAGGGGGGTATTTGGCACCCCCCACATAGGCAACGGTTCAAACTGGTGCCAAAGCAGTTTTTTCACCTAGTGTTTTATTTTAGTGTCTCAATTATTTGGTCAAAGTGGTGTATGTGAATATTATCATTAAACTTTTTATAAATTATAGAAAGTAAATATTTAAAAATTATGTTTTGAGACGTTTCTAACAAATGTACCGATCACTGGAGTTGTTAAATAAAAACAAAAGGTGTATCATTTTTTTTAAGTAATTAGATAGTTTGATTCATTTCACTAGATATGATACAAATCATTCTTAAAAATTCTATTAAAAAATAATTCTAAAAATTTGATATTTGAAAGATTTGTACACTCTCCATTTTTCTAAACTACATTAACCGTACCATTAATTATTTAATTGTATATTAGTAAAAATTATACAAAGTTGATTTATTGATTCATAACAATACAAATCTAATAAAATTTAGTTTTATAATGTTTTAACTTATATATATATATACAATTAAACATGATCAAAATTTTAAAACTTTGACTTGTGAATAATAAAATAGGTAAAACTTAAATAAGAAAAACAAGGTAATAATAAGAATTTCCTATAAAATCTCACAATTCTATTGTCATCAAAGTTATTATATTTTGAACACATAAATAGTAAGTGAGTCGAACTTTTAAAAACAAAAATAGTTATTAAATTGAACAATCTATCTCATGTAAAATCCAACAGCTAATTACTTGTGAATTATAAGCTAAATAACAATTGTTACAATACCGTTTGATCAATGCCATGACCAATACTTTGTAACAAACATAATAATACAGCCCAACATTCACCAGCAAGATCTGTCCATTAACACAATTCTTTATGAACTATTACATATTTGAGTGAGGTCCTAGTATACTATTATTTGTATTACAATTATTATGCTCTCTATGTCCTAAAATAATTGACACAATTAAACTTTGCATTTCGATGCACTAGTTTGACATTATTTTATATAATTAAATATTAATGAACATTTTAAAAAGTTAGAGTATATTACTAAACTTTATAATATTATCTATTTAACAACATATTTTATGATCAAATATATTTTTATTATGTTTGTGAAAAAAAGCCTAACGTGTCAATTATTCTAGGATGGAGGGAGTATTCATATTCCTTGGTATGTGCATGTGCAATAAATGGAAAATGTTTGTGGAGCAAAGGATGTATTATTTACAAAACCTATTATATAACTCTAATATTATTTCATTTTTTTTTTCAACAAAGAGGTATTTTATGTGAGACATAAAAAATTTGTTTGTTATAAATAAAAAGAAACGATGCTGGTAATATTACAAGTTTACAACGAACTTGTACCATTAACAACCAATAAAAAAAAGGTTTTCAAGAGATAATATAAGCATATGGCCTTACATTTGACGTTTGCGTAAGCTTGTAAATCTATTCCTCGATCATGTGCAAAAGTCCAGCAAGTCTTTAAAGCGGAAAATAAATCTTTATTTGATAATTAAAGCTGTGAAATAGCAAATCATTTCAATTATACATTGAGATCATAAAAATCAACCATTTATTTATTTATTTTGCTTGTTTAAAAGAAAAAGGTAGTTGGTGCTTTAATTTTGCATTTATAATGGATTTTATCACATATAATCTCCATCCCGGTATCATCTTGCTTCTCTTTGTTATGAATTTGTATTACAAAGATTGAATTGATCACTAACAATGTGTATAATGCTAATGATTATGTTAATTTTTTGCAAAATTCATCACATACTACACAACTTATACTATTATAATCTCATTTCCTAAGTTGTACATGCATGCGCGTAAGCTACTATGCTAATGATTATGTTATTTATGTGCACTTGTGGATGATTGCGTATATCGGTATATGCCTTTTGCTTGTTAGTAATACACTCGCATAGTGGCACACATGTACATATACTCACTTACACAATAATCTTAAAGTTTATTATTTTTATACTCCATATTCCGTCCCTAAACGAATGACCATTATTGTCTAAATCTAGTCCCAAAATGATCATCCCATTTGCATTAAAATACTCTTCAAATTGAACTATATTTGTGCAAAGTAAGCTTTCCATGTAAATTTTGTTTTTCTATGTACTTTTATTACTTTCTCTCTCTATTTTTTTTTGCAAACCCTATGTGATTTACGCTTTTCAATATAATGTCTTTTTCTACTATCTTTTTCACTTTCTTAATACCCATGAATTTTGCCCACAAGGGTCATTCTTTTAGAGATGGAGGGAGTATAAGAGTTTTTGTCAGAAATTACCTAATAAAATTAAACCCGCATTTAGTAAGCACTAATAAACTATTTATTAAAACATATGTTGGAAAATATTACCTCTAGATGGATTTCCATTGTTGACAAAATTTTCCAGCGTTGAATTACCCCAAAACAGCCCCAGAACCATCGCTTTCATCCCCAAAACCAACACAACCCACTTGAAACTTCCTCAGCTCCACCATGCCGGAATCACCCTCCAACGACCACCTCTTATCCCATAGCTCGAAATATACACCTACCACCTCGGAATATCCCCCAATCACCTCGAAAATAACCTTATTATCTTGAAATTAAAAGCAACTCTCGTGATGGTTTGAAGGTACTTTGAGGTGAGTCAACACAGGAAATTAGGTCAATGGTGAAAATCCTCTTGAAAGTAGTATTTCACATTATTTTACCTTTTATTAGATAGTTGTTTACAACATTATTTTTTTATTAAGTAACTTCTTACCAAATCTCGCATCTGAAAGGGCGTGTCTGAAAAAACAATCTTTTAATACTAGTTTAGTTCCCGTGTCATGCACGATAATTTTCAATAATTACTACTCCGATCCCTCCGTTTTAAAATATTTGCTCCATTTCTCCATGCGCGGAGTTTTAAGAGAAATTGGAGAAAGTAATAAAATATGGAAGTGGGGTAGTAGTGAAAATAAAAAAAGAATGTAAAAAGCAAAATTAGTGGAAGAATAGGAGGAGAGAGAATATTATGTTGGGTCCACTAAGTGTGAAAATTGAATTTAATATTGTAAAAGCTTTCTAAAAAAAGAAATGGAGCAAGTATTTAAAAACTGTCGAAAAAGAAAAATGGAGCAAGTATTTAAAAACGGAGGGAGATTAAACTATCATTAATTATAATTAGTTTTTTATAAAGAAAAAAAATCTAAAAATATAGTTGACAAATTTTGATCAATATAAAGGGTTACGAATGATATATTAAATATAAAATGATGTAGATTATAATCAAAAGTATATTAATAATATTTTTTTTTATAATAAATACATAAATATTTGAGTTAAAGGTATGTTAAATCTTTTTTATTTTAAGTTACTATATTGTATAAGATTTTGAAGTTATTTTTGTATAAGATTTTTTTAAAATACAATTTTATACCAAAAAAAAAAAACTAAGGACACACCAGCAGATGACACGTGTCATTGCTGGTGTGTCTTTTAGTATATATATATATTATATTATTATTGATTGATTATTGATGCTACATATACATATATATACTTAATCCCACATCATATTATTACACTTTATTGTAATTTAGTATAGAGAAAATCAAGATGCTTATTTATATACTTATATAGTGTATACTTTCAAATGTAAATTAAGAATTCTACCCTGAGAAGGGCTTTCTAATGATTATTTTCCTTACATGTAAGTGTAATAATATTTTGTATTATACCTTACATTTAATTGTTGTCCGGGTCATTTTCTTCTCAACCTATATAATTATTATGAAGAATACAATAAACATATTTTTAAATAGAAAAATTAAATTCGTTGGTTTTAATTATCAATAAATGATTTGTAAGTAGTATCACGTTTCATAATTACAAAATTGAATGATACTCGATCTATAAATCTATAATAATGGTACTCAATGAAGAAAAACTAAAGAATCCACAAAAAAGAAATAATAATAATAATAATAATAAATAAATAAATAAATAAATAAATTTATCATCGAATCATTAAATTAGTGGGCTAGTTTAATTCATAGAATTTTATTTTAGTCACTGTAAAGTATAAACCACTTAGTCAAAGAAATATGTTTACTCAACCAACAAAAAAGGAGTGGTTTTAACACAACATAATACTATAACACAATTGCAAACAATAATATGTACAATATATACTAATTAATGTTTTAACGTCTATACGCATTATTGTACGTGATCTAGTAATAAGGTCTATGTACAATAGGTTACAAGTTAGATCTAGTCCTCTTCCCCGTTAGTAATTCATAATGTGTAACGTTCTTGTAGCTCATTCGCACCAAACAAAATATTATTGCGCATGTAGTATAAATGACTAATTGATAATAATAATTACATGTACATGGGTAGGTTGAAGACAAAAGGGGCAAGAAGAAGTGGAAAAGAGTAGAAGTGAATATCAAAGATCATGTTGTGATTCCAGCATATCCTGAAGGTTTATCAACAGAAGATTATAGTAAGCATTTTGAAGATTACACATCAAAAATATCTACATCACAAATTCCACAAGATAAACCCTTGTGGCAACTTCACATTTTCAATTACCCTACAAAGAATGCTGCTGCAACTTTCATGTATAAGTTTCACCATGCCATTGCTGATGGCACCTCGCTCATGGGAGTCGTCTACTCTTGCTATAAACGAGTAGACGATCCTTCGAAACCTCTCACATTCCCATCTAGAACTACTCCAAGGGAGAAACAAAGTCATTCTATCAAGAAAGTTTTCAGCATTGTGCCTAATTTTATGGCTTCTTTCTTTTACACCTTCCTACATTTTGGACAAAGTATTAGGTTATCTTTCTCAGCAGATGATCGGACTCCAATTAGGTCGGGTAATATGAATCCGGATTGTAGAATTTGCACCGTCAATTTATCTCTTACTGATATCAAAAGAATCAAGACTTTTCTTGGAGTGGTAGGACACAACTTGTTATAACATTATATACCATGTTTAAGTCGTCTAGGGATGATTCTATGATAGTCATCGTCTTTAAAATGACTAATATTATACTTATAATTTATTGGCTCATTTTAATTTATTTTTTAAAGTCAAAATTAATTATAAGTCATTTATTTGATTTAAAAAAAATCATTTATTAATTTTGAAATAATTTTATTTATTTTTATAATTTTCCTAATTAATTAATTTTATAATTTATTTTTAATGTCAAAACTAATTATAAATCATTTAATTAATTTTTAAAATTCATTTATTGGTTTTGAAATAACTTTTATTTTATTTATAATTTTTTTATCTAATTAATTTACAAAATTCATTTTTATTATTATAAAATTAACAAATAATTCATAAATAGTTTATAAAAATAGAAAAAAAATTAAATAATAAATTCAAATAAAAAAGAAAAACCTATAAAATTAGTTTTAATATAAAAAATAAATAAAAAATCAACCAATAAGAAATTAGTATAGTAATAGTCATTTTAAAGATGATTACCACATAATCTATACGTCTCTAGACTCTAGCTCATCTTTGTTAATTTTTGTCGGTTTTTTGGTGAATAGACAGTAAATGATGTTGTCGTTGGGATACTTTTTCTTGGATTTCGTTTATATATGCAAGAAATCAACAATGGACAACTAAAGAACACACGATCCACGGCTGTGATAACTCTTAACATGAGGAGTGACAAAGGATATGCACACGCAGAAGAAATGCGCAAAAATAATGCCAAGGTACCATGGGGAAATAGATTTTCAGGTATCGAATTACCAATCACAAATTTAGAGGAGAATGATATTAAAAATCCTCTAAAGTTTATCTTGAAAGCTCACAAAATTATTAAGAAAAAGAGGAATACTATTTTTGCTCAAATTCTCTTATTATACTGCCTTGGAGCTGTGAGGACATGTATAGGCCTTCAGGTACGTTACATTTTGCTTGATGTTAATTATTTTTCAAACGGGAATTATATTTAAGGAAGGAGGGAGTTTTACGTAATTATTACGAGTACTTTCTAAAATAGATTAGTCACTTGTATTTTACAACTAGTTTAGATCAATGCAATGCACAGTAATTGCTAAATTATACTACTCCGTTTCTGAAAGTTTGACTCACTTACTGTTCATGTAGTCAGAATAAAATAAGTTTTACCACAGTTTATGACTTATTATACAATAAAAATAAATTATAATGTGGGATCTTATTAGATTCATCTAATTATAAATTTTTCAAATATATATCAACTTTTTGTAATTTTTTCTCACAAATAGCTCAAAATATATACGGTCAAATATTTACAGTGAAGACCACGCAAATGAAAAGTGAAATTTTATAGCCATATAGTTTGGTGATTAATTAGCAAAAAAAGTGAAATTTTCTTATGAAAGTAAATAAACTTTGTAATACAACATAATTTTGTTTTTGGTGATATAGTGTTTTTGAAACAAGTATATCTAAATGTTTAGGTTTATCATGATCTATTACCACAATTAACTAAAATATTATTATGTTTGCAAATTGCAGGTAGCTACAAAAACTTTTGAGAAAAGGTCGTTGAATAGTAGCTTTCTGATGACCAATATGATTGGGCCAATTGAGAAAATGAGTTTTGCTAATCATCCTGTCGACAACTTTTATTTCATGCCTACTCGCGTTAAATCGGTTAGCATTGTGCCTCATATCTTTTCTCTTGTTCTGATTTTGTTTAAAACGAATGGCTTCTAAGTTCTAACCTTGATTGTATAGCCAACTACATACAAGTATATATTTTAAGTGACGTAACCAATTCATACATACTAAATTAATTTGTATGTCATATTCTCAATTCTCATCACATCAACATCGTTCGGTTGCATGTCACAAAATATTAATACACATGTCTTTTGGTTTACGCTTTATATAAAGTTATGAATAATGTAACGGAATCAAAGTTGAAGAGATTGGGTAAATTATACAGATTTAAAATAATTTAAGATAAATTAAAATAAAATTCAAAAAAAAAAAAAAACAGTAATGAATGGAACACACAATTTTAACGTAGAAAAATTCTCTAAAAATTCTATGGACGTGTAGTAGTTGAAAGTTTGAAACAATCCAGACGAAGTTTGTAAGCTAAAGAACCTCATAGGATCATATCGGGGTACCACTATCAACATTGTTAAATTGTGACTCGAAATCTAGTAGGGTTGACTTTGAACGCAGATATCTCTCAAACTACAAGCAATGTTGAGGTGATTCAAGTTGGAGGTGATAGCTTGGTTCAAGTGCTTTCCAAGATAGGTCATTTTCCCAATTCCGATAAGAAACAAAAAAGTTATGACCGCTTTACGAAAACCTGATGAAGCTGGAAATTTGCAACGAGGCTGGAGCTATAGCTCTATGCGAGTGAGCTATAGCTCGGCCCTATGAGGACTTGCGGCAGGCATGAGCTAGCTGCCGAGCTATAGCTCGGTAGTTAGGTTATTCTAGGATAATTGATGGGATATTTCCTAAAATTATATCTTTTCTATGACGGCTATTTGAGTATACTTGGAGAACAATCTTAGGGTTTTATTAGGGTTTCCTTGTGTTACAAAAGGACCCTTTAGTCGATCAATTAGATCATATCTTTTGAGCCATTAGATTTAAGACTCCTTGTATCATTCTCTCGTTCTTTCTCCATTATAGTGAAGAAGCTCTCGAATCCCCCACCTGTGGTTGTAGGTCTATTTTGACCGAACCACGTAAATCCTTGTGTTGTTTATCTTCTTTATTGCTTTTCTCAATTCTTATTTTTCATTGATTTGTTCCACATTGATCAAACACAATTACACCCTTATTTCCTAACGAATATGTTGCCCAACAAAATTCATAGATAATGTATGAAGGTGAATAAAGTGCCAAGTACGTAGAAAAATATACATCGACACATATCAGTCTCATGAGGCATATAATTTAATAATATTGCAATATATAATAAGATGAGAACCGTTGTTATAAATATATAAAGTATTATATGAGTTGGACTTACAATAAGTTAACCTAAACGCAAATTAAATTTTGGCCACTTAACCCAACAACCATCTCTCATTGTATCATAGTATATACTTTGTTGTCTTTTTATTAAATAATTGTTATTATTATGTAGATAAATACATGATAATGATTTGCACTTTGGTGTCTTTTTATTGCAGAGTTTGACGGTTACTGCGATGAGTTACATGGAAACGTTGACAATTGGCTTAGCTGTTGAGAAAGGCTTCATCGATCACCACAAATTAATCACTTGCGTGGAGAATGCCTTTCAATTGATTTTCGATGCTGCCACAACTACTTCATAATCTTTTGCAAAATTATTAATAAGAGTATTATTTAATAAAAATATAGAATGATACCCAAAGTCCCAAAACATAATCTCGAATATATTATGTATACTATATATATGTCGTCCCTCGATTATTCAACAATTTAAGAAATAAAATGATGTTTTATTCTTGTTTTCTGTTTTTAGTTCATGGAACGACTTTGACTTTTTTTTTTTTCCTTTCTTTTTAAATTAGATTTGATTAGTTGAAGTCCAAAAAATGCTAATTTAATTTCAAGACATGTCAACCTATGTATGTTGAGCATGACAAAGTTCTTTTATGTTATTAAATATCTAAATAGTAAGACGTACGGTCCTAGAAATGTCAGTTACCTGGAAAAGAGAAGTGTCCCATAAGGTGAGTTACTCGCAAGTCACCATTTACAATGGTGAACTACCTCAAAATATGAGAGAGAGTAGTGTGTGAAAGTTAGTAAGTTACCTATTGTGGGTGCTCTTAGAAGCATTTGAAATTGCTCTACTTATTATCATAAAATTTATTCGTAAAAGTAGAATTCAATTTGCTTCAAGCTTTAATTGAAATGAATATAATCGATGGCGATAGGCAGAATGAGAGAGGAGGGAAGAATACAAGAGAAATGATGATGAACAAAAATTGAAAGGGCATTAGTTTTTTTTTTTTTAAAAAATAAAATTATAAATATAATTTAATATATACATAACAGATTAGCAGTACATGACATTTATAGTACATAACGGTGCATGTCATGCATTATAAGTATAAACTCATCTATAACTAATACTAAAATAATTACCGCTAACATCATAACTATCCACGTGATAACTTTTTATATTAGCTCTAAAAATGATGCGTTATGTGGGGTTTTTGGTGACTGTGATGAGGATTCACAACACCTGTTTCGTTTATGTTCTTTGGCTAGGTATGCTTGGCTTAATTGCTCGCTGCATATCAGCTCTGAAAAATGATGGGTCTACTCCTTTGCGACAATGGATCCAGAGATATATCCTGCTTTTTTATAGCGAGGATGGAATTGTTGGTGACCGTATACACACCTTTATAATAAGTGTCTTATGGGGTCTATGGATGGCTAGAATTGGGAGAGTTTTCAGAAATGAAAATGACCATATGCAGCATTTATGACACATCTTGAGAAGGGCAACAAGGATTTAACTGTTTTCTTGAAATCGGATGTTCGAAGGCTGGGGATGATACAGGAAATGGGACCCACGGTGGGACCACTACCGGGTTTCCAGAGAGCAAGTATGGGTTTCAGAACTAGTAGTTCAAACAGTTATTTGATAGCGGTCGGGAGGTTACAATCATGTGTGATGGTTCGTGGCACAAAGAGTCGGGGAATGGAGGCTTTGGGTGGGCCTTTGCGCTTCCTGGTAGGGATTATGAGGATGGAGGTGGAGGTTTTTGTAAGGCAATTTCGGCACTATATACCGAGCTAATGGCCTGTCTTGGAGGGATTTGATGGGCGATCGATAAAGGTTTTACGAAAATTTGGGTCTATACGGACACAAGTGAGGTGGTTGGCTTGCTTCAGAATCCACATAGAGGTGACATGCGATATTACTAGACTATTCAAGATCTACGACAACAGGGGGAGCATTTACAGAGCTGTGTGGTTTGGAAGGTTAACAGGGATCAAGTCCGAAAGGCACATGTTTTGGCAAATGAGTGCAGGACCAGTTTAAGTAGCTTTAGTGTTGGTTAAAGTCTTTTCGTTCTTCGTTTAGTTTGCTATTGTCAAAAAAAAAAAAAAAATTGTAAAAAATTTTGTAAAAAATTTTCCCTCCAAAACTATTGTTAAAATCATTCTTTTTTTTTGTGTGTGTGTTTTTTTTTTTATTTTTTTTATTTTTGGATGTTAAAGCTAAAATTTTATTAGGGTGATCCTACTATATGCAACTCTAAAGGCTACATATAAGCATTAAATACACTATTAAAAATGATATGAAATTAAAAATTCATGACAAAAACACGCGCAAATTAGTGTAATTAGTGTTTATATTTTTTTGATTTTCTAAATTTATACAATTTTTTAGTGTATATATAATGCTTATATGTAGCCCTATGGGCTATATATAGCATTTTCCATTTTATTATAGCTATGATGTTAATTAGAATATTATGTCCTTCATTTTAGCTTAAAAAAATTTAACGAGAGGGCCGTGATTACAATTATATATTTATCTTAAAAAATTTATGTTGCACCCTTATAAGTGAATTTATTATTATTAAAATTCGTGCATTACACAGGATTAACCTAGTTGCTTATAAGATGTGCCACCACCTAGTCGAATTGTCAATAATCAACCTTAGTTGTTAACTTGTAACCTTATCCTAACTCGACGTCTCGACCCATTTTGAAATGTCGGTACATTGAACTTAGACATTTATTGTGTGGCTCGAGTTGAAAGAAAACATTAAATTCTCAACTTATAATTTTGTATATAGTGTACTTATATTTCAATGATGAACTGTTAATATGCATGGGATTAAAGAGCATTCCTAATAGCAACTAGCAATTAGTTTGGTAGGTGCTATAACAAGTACGTGCGATCAATAATTAATTGAAAATTTGGTCCAATATGATCCTTCTTTTCATCTTAGGAATGTTTACATCAATAAACTTTTACACCACAATTAACTTTCTTACACATTTATTGTGCATGATCAACATAATATGTAACGCATCGTCAATGGCTCGCCAATGTTCATTCTTTCTAAGAACCTGCAACATGTCAAGTCTCTTATTAGGAATTGATGTCTCCACAATAAGAAATTTTGGGGCATAAATTGGAAAAAAATTTCGAAGGATCTTGCTACTGAGGTAGGGATGTCAGTGGGGGGTCAAGTAGGAGACCCGCCCCAATGGGGCGGGAATGGGTCTCGGTTTGGCGGGTGGTGGGGCGGGGATGGGGATAAAAACCATACCCGCCATGGGTGATGGGGGCGAGGGTGGATTTTAAGTTGTACCCGCCCCGCCCCACCCGCCACACTTCGTACCCGCCCTATCCCCACCTCATACCCACATCTATCTTTTAAATAAAATTTACATACTTTTATTCTATTTATGAAATAATTACATGAAATACAATATTAATTATAATACTTTGTACAACATTTATATTATAACACAAAAATGTGTATAAAATGTTTTATTTTATAATTCGTTTTAATTATGTAAGATTGTGTATTTGAGATACGGATATTAGGTGGATCTTGGGTGGGGATTAGGCGGGTCTTTGGTGGGGATTAGGTGGGGATGGATATCCAAGTGGGGGGTGGGGCGGGGATGGTTTTGGAGTTGTACCCTGTGGGACGGGGATGGGGATGAAAATTGGGCCCGCCGCGGGGATGGGGATGGGGATAAAAATATTAGGTGGGGATGGGGATGGGAAGGCCAACATCCGCCCCGCCCCGCCCCATTGACATCCCTATACTGAGGGTGAGCTAGTCCAATCACTTCCTGAGGCCTCTCTCTACATGTCCAATATAGTTACTTCAAAAGATAATATTTTATTGCAGCTGCAATTCTGGAGACAACACTATAAGAAAAACTGGATTCTTAAAAGTAATTGTCCATCTAAACTTTTGTTTTCGAAGGTTAAAAGTCGGCAAAAGAAGAATGAGATTAGTTCTTTAATTGACGACCAAGGAACTCTTCAGCATGGTCAGACGGATGTCCAGCGAGTGGTTGTGAAATCCCTAAAAGAGACTTTTCAATGTGATACTATGCCTCCTTATTATCAGGAAATTGATGTTCACTACAAAAATAAAAGCTTTTTAGCAACTAAGTTTGGCAACAGATTTTTAAAATGTTGCTAAATAGCAACGAATCTAAATTTTTTCATTGCCTAATTAAAAGCGACATTTTATGCTTTAGTTTTTAATAAACAATGGCTACATATTTTTGATTTGTTGCTTTTTAAAACAAATTGTCTTACTAGTTGTTACCAGATGACATCATATTTTTCTCTTGTTGCCAAATAGTAACAAACTATGACAAGAAATATTTTATTTGTATTGATTTAGAAACAAACAAATACAATGTATTTTTGAATTGTTTCCATTAGAAACAAGTCTTCTAAATTATTGTTGTTAATTGATAACGCATTATTTTGTTTGTTTCCATTGGAAACGAGTTGTGTTACATATTATTGTTAATTTATATATAAGCCACTTTTTGTTGTAATGTATAAAATTATTTGTTGCTAAAATGACATCAAATAGAGACGGATTTCAATTTCGTCTCTAATTTAGAGACGGATTTTTTATTTTGTCCCTAATTTGGAGACAAATTTTTAAATTTCGTCTCTAATATTTTGTTCACTTATTATAAATTATATGCATAGAAGTAAACAAATAATACTTGGTATAGTTGGTAAGAGATTTACCATCTGACTTTGAGGTCGCAAGTTCGACTCCTACCAATTGCGATTCTTGAGACCGGGGATTCAAAGAGCCTTACATGCAAAGTCGAGCCGAGTTGACCTAACCTGAGTGAGATTTTAGATTGGTAAAGGCTGAGATCGGGTTGAACCGAATTGCTAATAGGGAT
The DNA here is from genome assembly GCF_001683475.1 of Chenopodium quinoa. Taxonomy (NCBI): domain Eukaryota; kingdom Viridiplantae; phylum Streptophyta; class Magnoliopsida; order Caryophyllales; family Amaranthaceae; genus Chenopodium; species Chenopodium quinoa. The sequence goes on along the minus strand of NW_018745523.1, from coordinate 3,222,289 downwards.
TGGGTTTTTGTCTCGTAGTGTTGATAGCAACCAATATTAATGATTTGTAGCTATTTTTATGAACCAACTTTAATAATTTGTTGCTATTTTTAGGAACCAACATTAATAATTTGTTGCTATTTTAGGAACTAACATTAATAATTTGTTGCTAATTTTAGCAACAACGTTGCCAAAGTTGGCAACGAATGCACCAACAACAGCAACAATCATGGAAACTATATTTAAATTGATGCAATATTGCAACAAAATTGCTTTGCAACTGGTTTTCAAAATCCCATGGCAACAAGCCTTTTAGCAACAACAAATTTTTGTTTCCAACCCATTGCTAAATAGAGTTGGCAACGGATTTTTGGTGAATAGCAACAAATTTTAGTTGATGCTATATTGATTTTTTTTGTAGCGGTTGTTCTACGTGAATTAGATCTTCCTCGACTCAATTCTTCTCAGCTTGCAAACCTGGATCGTCCCTTCTCTACTTCTGAGATTCGTACTGCTATGTTTTCTTTAGGGAACAGTAAGTCTCCGGGTCCGGATGGAATTACAGTTGAATTTTTCAAATCCAACTGGGATGTTGTGGGTGGCTCGGTGGTTTCCGGCATTCAAAGTTTCTTCCACACGTGGTTTCTACTGAAAGAATGGAATCCGTCCTTTCTTGTTATGATTCCTAAGATTAATACACCAACAAAGGTAGGGCATTTACGTCCAATCAACCTTTGTAACACAGTGTATAAAAATGTGCTTCTAAGTGTTTGGTGGAAAGGGTGCGCCAATATCTTCCTCTTCTCATCTCATATTCTCAGCATGCCTTTGTTCAAGGCCGCGTTATGACGGATAATATTTTGATGAGTCATGAGTTAATGGAGAAAATCAATTGTTCTAAAACTGGCACTAATTGGCTTGCCTCGATCAAAATTGATATGAGCAAGGCTTATGATAGAGTTCACTGGAGTTTTCTTTTGCAGGTTTTAAAAGCCTATGGTTTCCGGACCGTTGGTTACAGATGATCCAACAATGCCTTGCCACGGTTTCTTACAAATCCTTGATTAATGGCTCGACTTCGGATACCTTTAAACCACGATGTGGTCTTCGCCAGGGTGACCCCATCTCCCCGTACCTTTTTCTATTCTGCATGGATATTTTCTCTCGTATGCTGCATTTGGGGCAGGATTTGAAGCTTTTTCAAGGAATAAAGTGGTCTAGAATGAGCCCTAATATCTCGCATTTATTCTTCGCAGATGATGCTCTCATCTTTTTTCGGGCTTCATCTACAACCTATACTAATATCATGCAGATTATTCAGAGATTTACTAAGATCTCAGGCGAACAACTAAACTTGTCTAAATCCTTGATTAAGTTTAGCCCTAATATCCGTACGTCTGCTCAGCAGGGCTTCAAATCTATTTTCCAAATGAAGCATGTTCAGGTGTTCGATCATCATCTAGGAGCTCCAATTGACTTCGTTGGAAAGAAGAAAGATCACTTTCAGTTTATCATTGACAAAATTACTGGGCGCATTAATTGTCTAAATACCATACGCCTCTCTCAATCGCAGAAGTTAATTTTTATTAAATTAATCCTTATTGCTATGGCTTCCCATGTTCTTACTTGTTATGAGTTACCCGTCTATGTGACTGGGGAAATTGACTCCTTACTGCTGCGCTTCTTCAGGGCACATTCTGATACTAAAGGTATGCACTGGGTAAATAAGGATACCATGCACCTTCCTCGTGGCCTCAGTGGTTTGGGCGTTCGTTGCTTGGCTTCCTTAAATAAGTCTTTGCTCATAAAAAAAGTTTGAAGATTCTTTTCTAACCCACAGTTGCTAGCTTCTAAAGTTTTTAGTGCTTGTACGACCTCTCCAACAACCCTAATACTCGGCCGCGTTATTCGGGTCGCAACTCCTATGGCCTTCGGGGTTTTCTCAAGGCGGACACTCTGTTAAGTTCTAGTTATCACTGGAAAAATGGTAACGGAAAGTCCACTCTAGCTGGGTCAGCTAAGTGGGTTAATGGTTGCATTCCTGAGTTCAAACCGGGAATTCTTTTGCCAACTACGGCCCCTCATACTGTCATTTTTTTCATCAATCTTCAGACCATGGGTTGGGATTCTACTAAAGTTGTTGATTGGTTTGTTCCTGCGGATGCTGCTACAATCCTGGCATTGGAAGTCCTTGATACGACTCTGGACAATTTCCGATATTGGTCGAGTACCCCTTCTGGAAAGTACTCGGTTAAAATTGGGTATGCTATGCTTCAACAACAACTTTCCCCTCCTTCTATACCTTCTGCTTCTGATTCTTTCTAGAAGGTTCTTTGGGCTCTTTCGTTGCAGCCTAAATGGAAGTTGTTCTTATGGAAATTGATACACTGCGCTCTTGCGGTCAAGGGGGAACTCAATCATCGAGGAGTTCTGATTCTAGACATGTCCTGTGACCTCTGTCGTACGGAACCAGAGGATTTACAACACCTTTTCAGAATGTGCTTTAATGCACAATCGGTTTGGAGGGGTGGATGCCTCGACATTCGCTCAGAATTTAATGGAGACCTTTCTCTCTCAGATTGGATCCAAGATAATATCCGACTTTTTATCAGTCAGGATGTTCTTTCTAGTACTCGCTTAGGTATCTTTGTCGGTACGCTTTGGAGCTTGTGGTTATGTCGTAATTCCAGAATTTTTAGGGATTCTTCTGCGTCTCGGCCTTTTGATTCTCTGTTTCAGGAGGTACCTTTGTCGGTACGCTTTGGAGCTTGTGGTTATGACGTAATTCTAGAATTTTTAGGGATTCTTCTGCGTTTCGGCCTTTTGATTCTCTGTTTCAGGAGGTAATGGATACTCATCCAATCTTTGTCAATTCAGATCCCCTACTAGTATCCCTACTACTGCGGCGACAGATGGCGGTGCCTCTTCACCGCCTGGTTTTTACATGGCTCAGCTTGGCCTGACCCCCCATGGGAGTGCCTTACTCTCTCTTCAAATAGATGGCTCTTGGTTCAAAGATTCTCGACGAGACGGAATGGGATGTTGCTTGGATAATGATGACCCACTGGATGATCGGATCAGTGGAGGAAGTAACTTCGGGGTTTGTTCCTCGGCTTTACATGCGGAGGCGTTGGCTTGCATGTATGGGCTATAGTGGGCGTTTGATCGAGGATTTATGTCTCTCGCGGTTTTTACTGATTCCTATCTTCTGGTCTCCCTACTTCGAGGGGAGGGTCAAGGTTATATCGCTTATATATGGCTCATTCTAAGGATTTTACAACTTGCCTCTAGGTTTCGGGTTTGCAACATTCATAAGGCGGATCGCCAGCGCGTCCATAAAGCTCATCTAATTACTGGAGAAGCGGCGGTTAACTCTATTTGCTTTAGTATTAATATGTAATTTCATGTTTGTATCCTTTGTTTAGACACCCATTTTTGTCTCCCCAAAACCAAACCCAGTGATGAGTACCTTTCACGTCGAACCATAATCGAATGAAGTGAAAGTGTGGAAAGTCTAGTGTAGCGGATAGTTTTAATTTCTTTTCTCTTCTCTCTCTGTTTTTGAAAACTTATTTTAAGAAAATATCCAATCCAGTTTGGTTGGTCCATGATATGTGTCCAATAGTAGTGTAGTTGGATGGGGCTTGCAAAGACCTTTCCAACGATATATTATAAGCCCGATTCCGATGAATATTGAGGAAGTTATGGCCAATTTACTAAACTGGGCCCGGTTTGAGCTTTATATACGGCTCAATGATCTTGGGGAGGGCCTAATATGATTTATCATTCCTAATGCAATCAGGAATGGTTTTAGTCTTCTAGAATCTTTTAGAAGGTTCTTTTCATTCCTAATTCAATTAGCGTTGATAAATTGACTTTTGTTGACTTTTCAGAGTTTTAATCAAAATTAAATAGCAGTTTTGAGGAAATTATATGATTTTATCCTCCAGTACGGCAAACTTATCTGATTTTCGAAAACGCGTTAAAATTAGGCTTGGCGCCTGACCCCAGGCTTTGGCGCCTGGAACCAGGCCTAGCGCCTGGCGCTAGTGTTGGCGCCTGGCGCCAACTAGCCAGGATTGGCGCCAGCTCTGTTTTTGGTGCGTCAGACTCTGTTTTGTTTAATTTTTCTTTTTGGCTGATTTCTCTATAAATATCGTATTAAAAAACTCCGTTTTCATTCATCACCAATTCTCATCTACATTCATCTACAATCAGTTTTCTTTAATTAATCAATCATCAATTCTTTCTTTCTTTCTCTAAACTTTGTTTTCTCATTTGCAAGACTTAGAAACACCTAGCCACATTCGAAGTTGCCTTCGCTCTAGACGTGAAAGGTTTAATTTCTGAGGGTTTGGTCCCAAATCTCTCTTTTATTTATTTAATTTAATTTAATTGTTTGTTTATTATTTTCCTTGAAGTTACTAACGTGTGTATTTTGTTATTAGAAAGAGGTACGAGGCATCAAAGTAAGTACTTTATTGATTTTTATTGATATTATGATGTAGAAATCATGTTTACATTGTTTTTATGATATTCCTAGTATCATGTCTAGGGTAACTTTAATATTAAATATGATTGTTACGATGCTTTCTATATTCTTCCTAATATTTATGATTGTTAGTATCATGTTAGGGCTAAAGATTTGATTTTTATTGCTTAGTGACATGCTAGGGTTTGTTATTAATCTTGTTAGTATCATGCCTAGGATCTTGCTATTTTTATTATGCTTTTATATTAACATGAACATGATTATGATTATGTTATAATTTATGATGATTATGAATATTATTATTATTATTATTATTTTGATGATGATTATTTTATTTATGATTATTATTGTCTTGATTATGACTATAGTTTTTTAATGATGATTATTATTATTGTTATGATTATTATTATGATTATTATAATTATTATTCATGATTGATTATTTTTATTATGTTGCTTGATACATTATTTTTTATTGCTTGATTACACCTTTTATGCATGTTTAAAGGGAATCTATACTTGTAATCACGTTTAATAAGATAATTAATAATCTTGTTAGGGTTAACTAAATTATAATTCAAGTGGTCGCCAATAATAGATTTGTTTGTGCATTAAATTCAACCAACATAGATAAACTGGTTTAGGGTTAATCCTATTGATTGCATGTTAATTAAAAAGCGCACATGGATACGATCAGAATAAAGTAGAGGCCTATTATTAGGGCAGGTCCAATCTCTTTTAGGTTGGATTTGTACCTTCATCCCCGAACCCTTATTTGGTTCATAACCTTATGGAGTTGACGATCTCTTGGATCGTTAAGGGGTGTAACCTTCACCCTGTGAAGGGTTTACAAGTTCCTAAAAAACTTGTTGGCGATTCTTTTGCTCTATCTTCTTCCCTTTTGGACGCCACCGTACTTAAGTGTATGATCACAGTGGGGTTCAAGCTAGTGGGATTTAAAGCTTGAAATTTATTCCCTATAGTTTTTGGCGACTCCACTGGGGAGGATTTCTATTTTAATTCCTGAATTTGTTTCGGCAATGATTTAGAATGAGTGGATGAGACTCGAAACGTTCTAAGTACTTCATGTGCGTAATTTTGATTAACATTATTGTCATATGCATAAAAAAGATCTCATTGGAAAGACCATCCGTAATGAGTTAAAAACATAGGATTTTACACGTAGGAAATTTGAGAAATATCTTTCACAACTAGGACTGAAATAACACCGCGCGAAACTGGAAAAATTTATCGAGCACAGAAAGCTGCTGAGGCATGTGGGAAGTAGCGTCAGGGGCCAGAGCTTGACGCCAGTATTTTAGTTGTAGCGCCAGACGCCAGTATTGGCGCCAGGCGCTACAGTTAAAAGCTGGCGCCAGTCTCTGTTTGCTGGCGCCAACTTCCCCCAATACCGAGCCAGAAATATGCGTTCTAATTTCGACCGGTTTTTCGTATTGTTTGCTCGATCCAACTTCCTGATTGAATTTTTTCTCACTTTTCTGAAACCCATATGTGTTCTACATATGGACATAAACCTCTGGGAATTCATGCTCCATCTACCCGATTGAACGCTCCGTGCAACAAAGGGTACATCCGAGATTGTTGAATCCACCAAACCATGGAAGCTATTTTTTTCTAAAACTCGCCGTGTCCCATCCACTCGCGCCAACCCTTCACGGTTAGGCTTCCACGCGGTGCATCCGAACAATTAACCATGGACCCTCTTTGACTAAACCATATCCCGAACTTTAGAGAACTAGAGCCATGGTTAGGTTGCAAACGCATTGCATCATATTGTGCCTACTTGACTAAGTGTGCATTATTTGTTGTGCATATATATTCTATGTTTCTTTTAACCGTTTGTTTGACTTGTGTTAAGACTAAATAAACTGATTAATGACTAAAGGACTTTGTTTAATTAATTAGTTAATTAATTTGAGCTAATAAATAAACTTAAAATCGAGTCATAGTTCCTTTAAGTCAACCCGGATTTTTATTCCCGTCTACTGCACAAACGTTAATTTGGTTTGGTCATAGCCGGAGTTCTAGGAAGAACTACGAGTCGTACAACCTATGGATCTGTAGCCCCGAGTTTTATCTTTAATTGGGCGTTGGTTTCATCCAAAGAGGAGTCACAGATAAAAAGTTATGACTAAAATACCACAGTCTATCAAGTTTAATGCATATACGTGAAGTCTTAATTTAGTCATAGCTTGAGTCTAGTCACATAGTCTAGCCACATGGTCATGACACGAGTCTTAACATGTCACATACACTCACTAGTCTTAGCACCCACTTTGAGTACACATCACCATGACCATGTCGTAGGTTCATGCATGAGTCGGTTTTTTCCGTCATTTGAGTTGGGGGGTACATTCTACTCCTAATTCTTCATATCCCTCCATCTAAATCTTCTTTCACATTCTTCTATCTTTCTTCACTTCCTCCATCCATTGCATGTTGAATAAAGTTTGAGTCAAATATTAACAATGAATATCCCTTTAGGGAATAATTTCAAGCCTTAATCCCACTAGCTTGAACCCTAGTGTGATCATATACTAAAGTACGGTGGCGTCCAAAAGGGAAGAAGATAGAGCAAAAGAGTCGCCAACAAGTTTTTTAGGAACTTGTAAACCGTTCACAGGGTGAAGGTTACACCTTTTAACGATCCAAGAGATCGTCAACTCCATAAGGTCTAGAACCAAATAAGGGTTCGGGGATGAAGGTACAAATCCAACCTAAAAGAGATTGAACCTGCCCTAATAATAGGCCTCTACTTTATTCTGATCGTATTCATGTGCGCTTTTTAATTAACATGCAATCAATAGATTAATCCTAAACCTGTTTAATCTATGTTGGTTGAATTTAATGCACAAATAAATCTATTATTGGCGATCACTTGAAATATAATCACATTAACCCTAACAAGATTATTAAATATCTTATTAAGCGTGATTACAAGTACAAAATTCCCTTTAAACATGCATAAAAGGCGTGATCAAGCAATAAAAATAAATAATGTAATCAAGCAACATAATAAATCAATATCATGAATAATAATTATAATAATCATAATAAATAATCATCATCATAAATTATAACAATTATAATCATAATCATGTTCATGTTAATATTAAAGCTAAATAATAGCAAGATCCTAAGCATGATACTAACAAGATTAATAACAAACCCTAGCATGTCACTAAGCATTAAAAATCAAATCTTTAGCCCTAGCATGATACAAACAATCATAAATACTAGGAAGAACATAGGAAGCATCGTAACAATCATATTTAATATTAAAATTACCCTAGACATGATACTAGGAATATCATAATAACAATGTAAACATAATTTCTACATCATAATATAAATTAAAACCATTAAAGCACTTACTTTGATGCTTCGTACCTCTTTCTAATAACAAAATACACACGTTAGTAACTTCAAGGAAAATAATAATCAAACAATTAAATTAAATAATTGAAAGAGATTTGGGACCAAACCCTCAGAAATAAAACCTTTCACGTCTAGGGCGAAGGCAACTTCGAATATGGCTAGGTGTTTCTAGATCTTGCGAATGCGGAATTTTGTACGTGAAAAAAGAATTAAGAGAGAATTAGAGAATTAATGATTAATGAAAACTGATTGTAGGTGAATGATGAATGTAGATGATGAATGAAAACGGAGTTTTTTAATACGATATTTATAGAGAAAATCAGCCAAAAATATAAATTAAACAAAACAGAGTCTAACGCACAGAAAACAGAGCTGGCGCCACCCTTGGCTAGCTGGCGCTAGGCACCAACACCAGCCGCCAATGGCTAGCGCCAGGCCTGGTTCCAGGCGCCAAGGCCAGGGGTCAGACGCCAAGCTTAATTTTAACGCGTTTTCGAAAATCAGATAAATTTACCGTATTGGAGGATAAAATCATATAATTTCCTCGAAAATGCTATTTGATTTTAATTAAAACTCTGAAAAGTCAAAAGTCAATTTATCAATGCTAATTGAATTAGGAATGACAAAAACCTTCTAGAAGATTCTAGAAGACCAAAACCATTCCTAATTACATTAGCAATGATAAATCATATTAGGCCCTCCCCTAGATCATTGGGCCGTATATAAAGCTCAAACCGGGCCCAGTTTAGTAAATTGGCCATAACTTCCTCAATATTCATCGGAATTGGGTTTATAATATATCGTTGGAAAGGTCTTTGCAAGCCCCATCCAACTACACTACTATTGGACCCATATCATGGACCAACCAAACTGGATTGGCTGTTTTCTTAAAATAAGTTTTCAAAAACAAAGAGAAGAGAAAAGAAAATAAAACTTTCCGCAACACTAGACTTTCCACACTTCGCTTCATTAGATTATGATTCGACGTGAAAGGTACTCATCACCGGGTTTGGTTTTGGGGAAACAAAAATGGGTGTCTACAGAAGCCCCCACTTTGAATGAGTTTGGAGAAACGCTGGTTTCGAAAACAAAAGTCAAAGTAGCAATAGGGACGAAGAATGATTCAGAACGTTCTGCGATCCTAAATCAATCTTGCAACGCTGATACCTGCAAACTAGCGTTAATTAAACAGATAGAAGAGTTAAGAAACGCGTATCTTGCACCGTCGAGCACACGTCTCTAAAAGTAACCAAATGTTTTGATGACGTCTACAAGCTAGAGAATGCCATCCCGCTTGAAAACTGCTACGCCCGTAACTGCTTCCAAATTTGGAAGATTGCTTCGCCTGAAACGATCCTTCCCCGCAATGATAATATTCCGCGTCCAAGGGAAAACTATCGAAGATTAATTCTCTTGAAACAATCCTCATCCGCATTGATGATATTCCACATCCAAGGGAATACTATCGAAGATTATTTCTCTTGAAACAATCCTCAGTTGTTTATGACAACTCTCCACAATCTAGGGAATGCCACCTTGCCGTTTAGATGTTCACTCGTCTCTGAACAAAAGTGCTTCTTTTTTATATGCTCCAATTTCCGCTATGATAGTCTTCGAAAAGATCACAGCTTCGTAATGTTTGCTATGCTAGTACGTCGGCGCTTTGCTGCTTGTGAACCAGTATGTCGATAATCCTCTTTTATTTGGGAATAGTTGCCAACACAACTCTTGTGTAATGTATGACAATCCGATTTAGGGAAAGTTGTCAATGCCACGTAACAATCCATCCTTGGAAATGTTGCCACGATGAAGCGACAATCCGTATCTCGGAAAATTTGCCAAAATCTAATTTTTGGAAAAGTTGCCAATGCCTCATAACAATCTTTCATAAGAATTTTGCTACGATCGACAATCCACATCTTGGAATATAACTCTTGAAAGCAATCCACCTTGGAATTTTGCCAACGCTATGCGACAATCTTTTTAGGAAAATATTGCCACACTTGACAATCCGCGTCTTGGAACATTTGCAAAAAAGAGTCAACCGACAATCCACTTCGGGATAATTTGCCACTTATTGAAATTAATGACAATCCACGTTGAGGAACCTTTGCCGAAATTTATGTTGAGTAAAGACCTACAACAATCCTTTGGGAAATTTCGCCATAGGGAACTGGGTATATGACAATCCAATCTCGGAAAACTTGCCAACGATCTGTGAATGTATGACAATCCGAACTTGGAAAAATTTGCCAAACAAAGAAGGAGCACGACAATCCACGCTTGGAAACTTTTCCAGAGATGACAATCCAATATTGGAAAAAATTGTCGTTGAAGAAGATGCACGAAAATCCATTTTTGGAAATATTGTCAGTTGGTGATGACAATCCAGTTTTTGGAAAACTTTGTCGTTTAATCAGAATGCGCGACAATCCATATTTGGAAACATTGTCGTTTAAGTGCCTGCTTTTGAACCTATGCTTTGGTTCTTGTAATGAGCCAATACTTAGGCGCTTAAGCTAAGTGAGACGATCCTTCATCAGGTCAATCACTTATTGCGATTGTAATCAAACTGAATACTTAATCATGTCAAATTGCTTATAAGGGCTAACTGGCGTACCAAGGAACCCGAAATTGTTGTATGAGGTCGAAATCACCTTTCTGAGAGGCTTCGAGTTCTGTCGCTGCTGAGATATTTCTAGCGCCAGGAACTGGAGTAGGGTCTTCTGTGTTTTGTTGCACCTGTATTTATTTTTTACTATAGAAATTTGCCAATTTCTTTTTAATTATCTTAGGGTTGACCTAAGGTTTAACATTGCTTGACTCATTGACTTGACACGACTCAAGGTATAAACTTGACTCGCTATGATTGACTGACTTGAGGTTGACTCGACTCAAACTGTTTGACTCATGTGTTAGACTCAAATCAAGGTGATGTGACGCGACATGACTTAATGTGTACATGACTTGTGTGTGCATCGTAACGTGATCGTGCGACTCAAAAAATGCAAAAAAGCAAAAAATTTCCGTCATTTTGTGGAGGGTACCGACTTTCTCCCGAAAAAGAAAGACGTGAAAGAGAAGAAGCGAAGTTTGAAGATGCATGTTGAATGAGCTTAGTCAAATGTCATTTCATACTATCTCTCAAGGTGCAAGGATTAATCCATCCTAGGTTATCTCAATGGTTGACTAAATGATGAAAGTATTTGGGTAACTTAGGCACGGAGGCTAAGCACTTCATACTTCGTGATGCAATGACAATTATGATTGATGAGTGAATTTTGATATGACAAGGCATGCTTCAACGTTGTGTTAAGATTCCATGACAAAGGGTTCCTAAAGGAAGTATATTTGGTCATGTATGTGTGATGTGTGTGATAGTGACACTAAAGTTAGGCTGCAAGGGCTAAGTGTGTGGAAAAATATATTGAAAAGAGTCAAATGGTGGTGACTCTTAGGCTAGGTAAGCTAATGATGTAGGGATCAAGACCCCAAGTCTAGCTCTAAGTGAATAGGGATAAGCATTGGAAATCCCTTGATATGATCATGGTGTAAGTGTGTGAATGTGAATATGAATGCATGTTTATTACGGCCGCACCTTAATGTGAGGTTTCCTACGTATCCGTTAGGAATCAGGCCGAACGTAGCTCTAGCCGAACCTCGCACAAGTATGTATACCTCAAAAAGGTCTTAATTAAGGGTTGTAACGTGGTTAGGCTAAAGGTTCGAAGAAGAAGGGGATAAAGGCTCAAGACCCTAGATAAGCCCCCAAGGTGTACAACCTTGCTTTCGAATCTTTGTATTTTTATGCTTGAGTTTCTACTCTTTTTTAGCTCTCTTTTTGCATTAGCATTCATCTTTATTTTTATGAGTGTGGGCAATCCCAATCATGCGGTCTATCACTCACTTGGCATTCATGTTTCTCAGGCACGGTACCGAGCACTCGATAAGAGACGCAATCTGAGACGTGTTCTTATCGAAGATATTTTCATATCAAAGACATTGGAACACTTGCCCTTTTGTACACTTTTATTTATTTTTGCTTTTGCTTATTTTTGCTATTTTAATTTTTTGAATCACTCAAGCCCCTTTTTTTAGAATTGCATAAGTTGCACACCATCCCATCCCAAGGTTAGGTAGATGTAGGTTGAAAGAAGAAGGGTCTATCGTTAGACCAGGCTCAAAGTGGTTTATGAAGACAGGATTGTAAAATTGAAAGGTGAAATGAGATATATGATGTGGCTACAAGGGGTGCCTCAAATCATTGGTATACCTTGCGCTTAGTTTGACATGGATTTTTTTTTTATTTTTTCTTATGCAATATAATGAAATGATCATATATAAAGAAATAAATGCTCATTTTATTAAAAAGGGGTAAAGGAAAAAACTATAAAATTAATCTAAAGGAAAAGAAAAGGTGCCTATGCTAGACTTATAGGGGAAAGGAAAAAATGAAAAAGAAATAGAAAAAGAGGTCACGAAATCTTGTCGTTGAAGCTCGCCTCTTGTCTGGTGTCATTCGCTTCATCATCACCCAGTCTTCTCGCTAGCTAGAGGCAATGGGACCTTGTTTGCTTCTATGAAATCTTGAATGAGGTTTTGAAACCTGTAGCATTCATCAGTAGTATGATCGTTTCCTTGATGGTACTTGCAATAGGAGTTTGGATTCCATCTCGAAGATCGATTTTCTAGTGTTGGATCCTCGATAGGGCTAATAGGTTTGATTAATCCTTGGTCGTAAAGGCGATCGAAAGCAGCATCGTAGGTCATTCCAATGGGTGTGAACTCTCGCCTGGGTTTCTTTTTCAATCCTTGATTGTCCATGGCTAAGACACCACTATGGTCAAAGGTACTAACATTATTACTAGAGTTGGAGTTTTTGAAAGAAGAAGGATTGTCGTTCTTCTTTCGTTTCCAGCCACCGTGGTTACTATTGTTAGTAGCTTTTTACTTTGCAAGGTCATCTTCGATTTCAATTCCGATGTCATAAACAGCCTTGAAAGTATTCAAATTGTGTTGATATTTCAAATGCTTCGAATACTTCTCTTGAAGATTCTTGATAAACATCCTCACAGACTCCTTTTCGGTGGGGACCTCAATCATCTTGGCGGAAGTTTCCCTCCATTTATTAAAGAAAGAAGTAAAACCTTCATTCTCTTTTTGTCTGAGCATCTCAAGTTGTCTATGATCGGTTTCAACTTGAATATTGCACTTGTACCTATCGACGAAAGTGTTTACTATCGATTCCCAGGTAGATGTTTTCTCCTTGTCAAGAGAGAAGAACTATTGTTGGCAAACGGTTTCAAGTGATAGTGGGAACAAAGAGGGAAAAACTGGGCCCAATTTGAGCTTTATATACGGCCCAATGATCTTGGGGAGGGCCTAATATGATTTATCATTCCTAATGCAATTAGGAATGGTTTTAGTCTTCTAGAATCTTTTAGAAGGTTCTTTTCATTCCTAATTCAATTGGCATTGATAAATTGACTTTTGTTGACTTTTCAGAGTTTTAATCAAAATCAAATAGCATTTTCGAGGAAATTATATGATTTTATCCTCCAGTACGACAAACTTATCTGATTTTCGAAAACGCGTTAAAATTAGGCTTGGCGCCTGACCCCAGGCTTTGGCGCCTGGAACCAGGCCTAGCGCCTGGCGCTAGCCATTGGCGCCTGGCGCCAGCTAGCCAGGGTTGGCGCCAGCTCTATTTTTTTTGCGTCAGACTCCGTTTTGTTTAATTTATCTTTTTGGTTGATTTTCTCTATAAATATCGTATTAAAAAACTCCGTTTGCATTCATCACCAATTCTCATCTACATTCATCTACAATCAGTTTTCTTTAATCAATCAATCATCAATTCTTTCTTTCTTTCTCTAAACTTTGTTTTCTCAAATACAAAATTCCGCATTCGCAAGACTTAGAAACACCTAGCCATATTCGAAGTTGCCTTCGCTCTAGACGTGAAAGGTTTAATTTCTGAGGGTTTGGTCCCAAATCTCTCTTTCAATTATTTAATTTAATTGTTTGTTTATTATTTTCCTTGAAGTTACTAACGTGTGTATTTTGTTATTATAAAGAGGTACGAAGCATCAAAGTAAGTACTTTATTGATTTTTATTGATATTATGATGTAGAAATCATGTTTACATTGTTATTATGATATTCCTAGTATCATGTCTAGGGTAACTTTTATATTTAATATGATTGTTACGATGCTTCCTATATTCTTCCTAATATTTATGATTGTTAGTATCATGTTAGGGCTAAAGATTTGATTTTTATTGCTTGGTGATATGCTAGGGTTTGTTATTAATCTTGTTAGTATCATGCCTAGGATCTTGCTATTTTTATTATGCTTTAATATTAACATGAACATGATTATGATTATAATTGTTATAATTTATGATGATTATGAATATTATTATTATTATTATTATTTTAATGATGATTATTTTATTTATGATTATTATTGTCTTGATTATGACTATAGTTTTTTAATGATGATTATTGTTATTGTTATGATTATTATTATGACTATTATAATTATTATTCATGATTGATTATTTTTATTATGTTGCTTGATACATTATTTTTTATTGCTTGATCACACCTTTTATGCATGTTTAAAGGGAATCTAAACTTGTAATCACGTTTAATAAGATAATTAATAATCTTGTTAGGGTTAATTTGATTATAATTCAAGTGATCGCCAATAATAGATTTGTTTGTGCATTAAATTCAACCAACATAGATAAATAGGTTTAGGGTTAATCCTATTGATTGCATGTTAATTAAAAAGCGCACATGGATACGATCAGAATAAAGTAGAGGCCTATTATTAGGGCAGGTTCAATCTCTTTTAGGTTGGATTTGTACTTCATCCCCGAACCCTTATTTGGTTCATGACCTTATAGAGTTGACAATCTGTTGGATCGTTAAGGGGTGTAACCTTCACCCTGTGAACGGTTTACAAGTTCCTAAAAAACTTGTTGGCGACTCTTTTGCTCTATCTTCTTCCCTTTTGGACGCCACCGTACTTTAGTGTGTGATCACAGTGGGGTTCAAGCTAGTGGGATTTAAAGCTTGAAATTTATTCCCTACACTTTGTCAAAAAAAAAATATGTAATGTATTATGTACAGTGACATATCTAGAATTTAACAGATGATTTGTCATCATAACGGTCATAAATCACATATCAATCAAAAACAACAGATGCATGGATAAAAAAAATGAGACTTATAGTTCTTAACTTTTCATGTTTCATAATTTATCTGTACTGTAACATCTTCCATGTTGTTTAAAAAGAAAATTTGAAATTTCCTTCTTAGTTGTTTCGGGGTTTTTTTGTGTCCCTTGGGAGAGTTACAGCTCAAGACTGGATTCAGCAAGGACGCTTGTACCTTCAAAACAAACGGAGCACCGAATGGTCGGTGATCCGCCTACGAAGATTAAGTTAGTATAGATCCGGAATAAAACATGCGGAAATTAAGTTATCTGCTCGGATTCCAAGCTCAAGTGCTGTCTGTTTCTTGAGAACGACAACTCAATAATGATTGGAACGTGCCCCAATAAATGGGGGAATGTCCATATTTATAAGGTCCTTGGGAAGTGTGCCTTACCCTAGGGTTTGATGACCTAGGGATTAGGGCAGCGCCGCTTTGCGACACCCTTGAAGTTTGGGCCTTGAAGGCCGCCATTTCAAAGGAGGGAAATCTGAGTGACACGTGTCATGCATTTGGAGGGTCCATTTGGACGCCTCCCAGGGCGACACGTGTCGCTCTCTCATTGGTCCACTTCGGGGTATTAAATACCCCAAATCAATAGTCTAAAATTTAAGTCGCAATTTGAATTAGACAGAGAATCTAATTATGTCGAAAGATAATTCCATGAATCAATCAATTTTCAATTATATCAAATTAATTAATAATATACTAGTTTTTGAAAATTGCTACTCCGCACTAAAAAAAAATTAACTATCAATTGATGAAAAGTTTCAATGTCAATTAAATTTATCCATATCAATTGTAAAATTGTAATGGAGAAATACATAATTAATACAAGTCATCAACTAAACACCCTAATTATGTACAACAAATCATCAACCTATCACAAGACATTTAGTTCTTTGTATTAATTTAATTTAGCAAAAATAAGGTACGGTAAAGAGAATATTACCTTATTCTAGTTCATAAAAATTTAGGAAAATTCTCTTTGGTGAACTCATACTTTTTAATAATTTTCTCGGTGGTAAATGATGAAATTTTTTATTATCATTGGTAAATCCTAATTATCGTATCTTTATTAATCCCAATGGTAACATTAATGATGATTTGATGTAATTTCTTAACCATAGTAAACATTTTGTTTTAATAAAAAAATTAAAATTCCTAAATTGCCCTAACTTAAACCCAACCTATCATCACTTTCTTCCTCCGCACTTTCTTCCTCTCTACTCCTTACCTTTCTCACTTTTTAGCTCCCACCCAATCACCAACGGCCAGCAACCTCTCCCACACCCCTACCACACCGACGTCGACACCCAGCCCTCCTTTGCCGGTGCGCCAGCCTCCCCTACCCCTGTCGCATATCTCTTTCCCCTTGAACCATCACCCTTCACCAAACAATCATCATTCTCCTTTTCCTCCCTCTCGAAAACCACCCCAAGCCCTTCAATCCACCGCAAAAACCACCCAACCCTTTAAACCCCTGCAACCCACCGCACTAAGCGCTACGAAATCCATCCCTTTCCCCAACCCTTGAAACAACCATTGAAATCAGCGATTGAAATTGATCAATCGAGGGCTGCCATTGTCAATTTTGTTCGTTTTGAGGGTGAAAAGTAAGGGATGGTCATATTAGGGTTGAGGCGTCTAAGGTTAGGCTAGGGTGATTGTTTTGGCTGAGTTATTTCGGGGTTGTGGTGTCTCAAATTGGGCTAGGGGTGATGATTTTGGCTGAGTTCGGCGTCGGTGGTGGTGATTCTACTGTGGTAGGTGGTGGTGGCGTGAAATTATTGTGGTTAGGCGATGGTGGTGGTAAGGGTGATGTAGTTATCAAGGGATAGGGCTGGTGGGGTGATGGAGTATACCGGCGGCTTGGTTGGGCTTGCGGCGGTAGGGATGGCCGACGATAGTGTGTAGGGAAGCCGACGGTGGTGTTTGTTGTTGGGTTAGGGTTTAGGGCAATTTGGGTGGGCAGTGGTTTTGGTTGTTGGGCAATAGTTTTTGGGTTGATGTTTTTTGGGGAAAAGTTATCAGGGGTAAATTAGTCATTAAGTCTTTAGTTAACAAGAGTTAAGCTTAAATTATCATTAAGTTTATCATTGAATAATTATAACTAATTAAAGTTTACCAATGATAATAATTTTTTTTATTGTTTACCAATGAGAAAATTAAAAAGTACGAGTTCGCCGAAGAAAATTTCGCTATTTTATTTCTTGTAAATTAATTGAAGAGAATATGTCCTATATTATGCAATTCATGCTATTTTTTTTTGGACAAAGGACACAAAAAGATTACATACTAATAGAAAAACAAATAAAATTAACCGCCGCTTCCCCCGCAATTTGATGAACTCGATGAACACGCTGACGATCTACCTTGTGTATACAGCAATACTGAAAGGTTGAGCCAAGTTGTTGAATCTTGCGGATGAGCCAGAGGTAAGCCACATTACCTCTCCCATCCCCCCGAAGAAGGGAAAGAAGATTATATGAATCAGTGAAAACCGTAAGATCATGAAACCCTCGGTCGAAAGCCCATTGTAGCCCGTACAAGCAAGCCAAAGCCTCCGCATGTAAAGGTGAAGTACAAACCCCAAATTTACTTCCTCTAGTGATTCCAATATCCAACGGGTCATTATTATCCAAGCACCAACCCATCCTAGCATGCTGGGAGTCTTGGAACCAAGCACCATCAATTTGTAGTGAAACTAACGAACCCCCATAGATATTCCGACCAAGCTGAGCTTTATAAAACCCCGGCGGAATAGAGGCTGTTGCGTCGCCTCCCGCCACAATAGGGGAGGATGCAGCAGCTGAGGAAGAAAAGACTGAATGAGCATCCATGACCTCCGCAAGCCGAGAGTCAAAGGGCCTGGACGCAGAAGAATCCCTAAAGATCCTAGAATTCCGACATAACCACAATTCCAAAGTGTACCGACGAAGGTACTTAGGCGAGCACTGGAAGGCCCATCTTGACTAATAAAAAGTCGGATATAATCTTGGATCCAATCTGAGAGAGAAAGGTCTCCATTAAATGAAAGGAATGGTGTCCTTCGAACAAGTGTACTATTCCGTTAGTGGGTTCAGAATTATTAGAAAGCTAATATATTCAGTGAGGTCAAGTGATCGGAATGCCTGGGTGGAGGCCGCTTCCGATCAGTAATATTAATGAATAATTAATATTACAGCTTAATCTTGACTGAATCCTTCGGGTCACAACCAAGCATTCAACAAACCGAACCGTCGAATTAATTCGGAAGGAATTAATGAGTCGACCG
This sequence comes from Chenopodium quinoa, assembly GCF_001683475.1. NCBI lineage: Eukaryota > Viridiplantae > Streptophyta > Magnoliopsida > Caryophyllales > Amaranthaceae > Chenopodium > Chenopodium quinoa. Next base: position 3,203,920 of record NW_018745523.1, on the reverse strand, counting down.
AGTAATATTTATTTAGACGTCGGAAATTCGAGCTTAGAGCGTCGAAACGAGCGTCGAAAGTCGAGTCGAAAAATAGTGAAAGACGAGACGAGAAATAGTGATAAATCAACAAAAGACCAAAATACCCCTAGCATCGGAATGCCCAAGAAAACCAAGTGCTAAGGGTGTATGGCCTAGCATGGTGGCTAGCATGCGCACCAAGCCGAGCCTAGGCTGGCTGGTGCGTGCTAGCGCACCCATGCTAGCATCGGAATGCTAGGCGCTGCCTAGTGCGTGCTAGCATGCTAGGCACAGCCTTGTGCGCGCAATGGTAGCAAGCCATGCCGCAACAAGCTGCAGCAGCTAGCAACAGCATGGCTAGGCCATTGCTTACTGCCTAGCAGCGCTGGCCAAGGCACAAGGCCAGCAGCAGCCCGCATAAGCATGCTGGGCTTGCTTGCCAGCAGCGCCTGGCAGCCCGCATGCGAGTGCTGGGCCTGCTGGGCTTGCTGGGCGTGGCTGCCACGGACAGCAGCACATGGCAGCCCACCTTGGCTGCCTTGGTGCCCAAGGGTGGGTGCCATGTGGCTAGTGGTCCTTGAGTGTGTATGAAGTGAGGTGGCCGGTTATGGGAGAGGGAGTGGGGAGCAAGTTTGGTCCCCCCCTTCTCCAAGTGGTCCTCACCTAACCACTCACAGGAGCTTGCCACTTGTTGATTTATTACTAGCTTGATTATTAATTTTATTTTAGCTTTAAAATAAAATGGAAAAATCATACTATCCCACATTGATGGGAGAGTAAATGATACTCCCATCATTTCCTATAAATTCCCAAGTATGGGCATTGGGAATGATGCTTGAGTAAGAGTTGGAAAAGGCATCACAATTAGTGAAAACCTTTGAACTCAATATAATTACTCGGGTTTTATTGGTCGGGTCTTGCAAACCCCAAGACATTGGACCTAGTCGGTTTTGTTGGTGCGGGTGGACTTTGTTGGAGGTCTCTGTGTGAGCGGGACTTGAAGCTTTCAAGTAAGAGCTCATTTTGGAGCGAAGCACCCGTCAAAGGTAATTAGCTTATCTTAATCTTGTAATTAATATAATTATGTTTATGGTTTTATTTATTGCGAGTGCGGTCTTGTTTTTGGGTTTGTTTCCGCGGTGAGTCGGACTCACCAAACCCCAACATTAAATTCTGAGCGGATACTGAGGCATCCACCCCTCCAAACTGAGCGTGCATTAAAGCACATTCGGAAGAGATGCTGCAAATCCTCTGGCACTGAATGACAGAGGTCACACGACACATCTTGAGCTGGAACTCCTCTACGGTGGAGTTCCACCTTAACTACTAAATCCCGATGCAGCAATTTCCATAGGAACAACTTCCACTTAGGTTTTACATGGAGAGACCAAAGACCTTTCCAGAAAGAATCTGAAGAAGACCGTGTGGAAGGAAGAGAAAGTTGTTGTAGAAGCATTGCAAAGCCAGTTTTCACCGAGTACCTTCTCAACGGGGTACTCGCCCAAGAACGAAAGTCTTCCTGAGCCGTATCAGGGGCCTCTAAAGCAAGGATTGTCGAGGCATCCGCAGGCACAAACCAGTCGAGAATTTTAGCAGTATCCCACCCCTTTGACTCAGGGTGGATGAAAAAACTAACAGAATGAGCTGCAGAATTGGTCAATGAAATTCTTGGTTTGAACTCAGGAATACGGCCGTTGACCCACTTAGCCGACCCTGCAAGAGTAGACCGACCGTTTCCAATTTTCCAGCTGCAACCCTGTTTTAACAGGGTGCTCGCCTTAAGTAACCCCCGTAGACCATAGGAATGACGTCCAGAAGAGGTAGACCCAGTGTGTGGGTTGTTGGAAAGAAAGGTCGTACCAGCACCGAAAGCTTTGGAGACTGGTAGCTGCGGATTGGAAAAGAGTCTCCAAACCTGTTTCATGAGCAATGCCTTATTTAAGGATGACAAGCAGCGAATGCCCAAGCCACCCAGGCCACGAGGAAGATGCATGGTGTCCTTATTAACCCAAGGCATGCCTTTAGTATCATAATGCGCCCACAAGAAGCGCATAATTAAGGAATCAATTTTCCCAGTAATAGAGACCGGTAAATCATAGCAAGCGAGAACATGAGACGCCATTGCAATGAGAATAGAGTTAATGAAGATCAACTTCTGCGATTGTGAAAGCCGGACAACATTCAAACTATTTATTCTTCCACTAATTTTGTCAATGATGAATTGGAAGTGGTCCTTCTTTTTGCCCACGAAGTCGGTTGGAGCCCCCGGATGATGATCGAAAACCTGAACGTGCTTCATTTGGAATATGGATTTGAATTCTACTTGAGAAGAGGAACATATATTCGGGCTAAACTTTATCAAGGAATTTTCCAAGTTCAGCTCCTCTCCTGAAATCTTTGTTAACCGTTGAATGATCCGCATGATATTAGAACAAGAAGCAGAAGTTGCTCGGAAGAAGATAATAGCATCATCCGCAAAGAATAAATGCAAGATAGAGGGGCTTGTTCTGGATAGTTTGAATGCAATTAATGATAGTATTTTTGTTAAACTTAAATTGATTTTATTAACTTTTAATTTATTTATTAATTATTATTTACTTTCATTGATTTACTATTATATTTGAAAATTCTAAAGTTCACTAATAAAAACTTATTTTACTATATTCAACTTTTTTCTTCTTCTAAATTTAACTTATTATTACCGAGCCAACAATATATTGCAAATAAATTATGTTATTGTACTAAACATTGTTTAATTAAGGTGAAGAGCAAGAACAAAGTCTATTTCATGCAAAACATATTAATATTCAATTAAAAAAAAATCCCTTTTATCAATTAGAATGCAAGCTCACTTAAGGCCATTTTTCTTCACCTCAAAATAATACTCCTTTCATTCCATAATAATTGACACAATTGACTTTTTTCAACTTTGACTACCAATATCTTTAATTACACTTCATACACAGTATAAATATTAGTAAAAATAAAAATAAAAAAAAATAAAAAACCTTGATATTCCAATAATATACATTACATAATAAAACCAAAAACTTACTTTTGAACCTTTTAATTTATATAATAACAAAAAAATATGGTAAGATATATTTATATTTTTATGTAAAATTGACATGTCACATGTGTACAGTTTTTCAGAATAGATGAAGTCAACATTTATTATTTTTGTATGAAAATTTCATAGTATACTATGGTGTAGTGGTGTATTATGCTCATGGTACACCTAGTATTAAATGATGCGTTTTTAACATTTTATTTGCAAGTTGTCAGTTTGTTATTTTTTTTAAAAAAAAAGTTCAATTTCTTCCACAATTTATGGGATTCAACGTGATATTCTTTAATTTACATAACTTTCAAAATTAAATTTCACCATATTTCAATTTCGAATTAAGAGAAAATAAAGTTTATAAAGAATTTTGTAGAGAGAAAAATACAGAGCAAATTATGAGGACATTGTAATCGATGGATCGGAAAAGGTAATTTAATTTTATTTATTATGATTTTAATTTCAAGATTTTGCTTATTAGGTTGATTATATTTCGTTACTATTTTGCACGATTATTGTAAAATATCATTAGTTTTTTTTTTTCAATTTTGATATTTATGAATTTGAGATCTGTTTCGGGGTTTTCTGATGTCCTGCGGGAGAGTTACAATTCCGAGACTGGAACCGGACGCCTGTACCTGCAAAACAAACGGATGCTCCGGATGATTGGAGATCCGCCTCCGACGGTCAAGTTAGTACTTGATTAAGGAGTAATTAATGCGGAAATTAAAGTGATTGGGTCTCTCTAGGTGAGAGAGTTTAATGTGTGTAATCTGCGTCATCTCCCTTAATGAGGATTAAGGGAGGTATTTATAACCTCGGGAAACGTTCCAATCTAGGTTTAGGTTAACCTTGGGCTGATTGGGCTTCCCACGGAAGTTGGGCCTAGGTGACCGGTTATCCCAGGTGTCATGGGAAGGACACGTGTCGTGTCGTAATTGGTCCATAGTGGACGGATCATTGCTTGACACGTGGCAGGCTCCTATTGGCCCATGTGACGGACACATGGCGGAACCTGATTGGTCCACTTGTCAGATGGTGATTGGTGGGGAAAAATCCCCTAATCATTTGCCCCTCACAGGTGGCACGTGACTGGTCACGTGTTACCTGTGACAGGTATCGCCCTGTAACAGGCGACGGCCTGCTACAGGTGTCACTCGGCGAGAGGCCGAGAGATTCTCCCGCCAAAATTTTGAATTCTGGAAGTGACCCTTCGCCTTCTCACTTCGCCTATATAAAAGAGTGTTGACTTCGGTCATTTTCACACTTGAAAACTTTGTGAGAGAACATTCGGACCCCTGAACTTGCTCTGACATTTTGGACCCTTTCTGCCTACCCCCTGCTCTAACAAGCCGACTGCAAAGGATTTTCAGAACTTCATCAATCGTCACTCGTTCAGGTAACCGTCGGTTCTCTTACTCCTAATTTTCTCTTTACTTTATTCTTTTTTGAAATGTTACCACGGAAGCACACGACACGACCTAGGTTAGTGATCAGCCGGTCACCGGGGACGACTGAATCTAGGACTAGGAGTGCCGCCTGCCCTTTTCTGGACCCATCTTTGCCCTTTATACAAAGTCCGACTGTATCTGTGTCTATGCAAAGCATGATGGCCAGAACAAAAAAGACTGCCAGGATCTCAAACTCAGACGGCTCCTCCCACAGGGTGCCGATTAGTGAAACATCTGACCAGGCGCCAGATGTGGAAGTGAAACAAAGCGGCTTGAAAGCCGGCAGTTCTGAGGGAGGAGTCAAAGTGACCCCTTCCCATTTTACAGTTGACAATTCTACATTCTCTCCTGCTCCTTTTAAAGGAGAGGAGGCGGGCCCCTCCGGGAGAGGGGAGGAGTCGTCCTCTTCGGACTCGTCAGAGGACGATTCCGAGTCTAGCTCTTCTGGCCATGCTTCTCTGGACACAGAAGAGAAAAAAAGTCGCCTGCAAGAGGCGAGGCTTTCTCACGCAGTTGAGATGGGGGACGATTGGGCGGAGCCATCCGCCTCTCACCGAGAGCAAAATACCCCTGCACTGCGTCCCGAGCTTTATCGCAAACCACACAATGGGCCCCGGCTTTTTAGTGTTCGTGCCGGATCCAGAAGACACAGTCGTCTGGCCGGCTGGTACCAGTTATGATGGCGCCTGCTTTGGCTGCTACAAGGCGGCCATCAAGGCTGGGCTGCGCTTCCCACTACATCCGGCTGTTCAGCGGATCTTGGATGGGTATGAGTTGGGGTTATGGCAGTTAGCCCCGAACTCCTAGGTCAACGTACTCGGCTATGTGGCCGGGTGCGAACTGCACGGGGTGGAGCCGAACTTCGAGGCTTTCGCCCACATGAACTACCTCAGCCGGACCCCTAAGGCAGGCGGTACCGGCTGGTATCAATTGACGAGCCACAGGGGCTACCTCATGACGAGAGGTAAAGCAAACAAATGGAAGGACTGGCGGAGCACCTTCCTTATCATTGAGAGTTCAGACACAGAGCTGAACAAGTGCTTCAACAGGTGGAACAGGAATCCGCCCCTTCTTGCAGGCGGCCGCAGCATGCCGCCTGTTCCCCCCAAGGCTAAGAAAGAGATCCTAGATAAAGGACTCTTCAAAGTAGAGTCGAAGGTGAACTCTACTTCAGGGGTACGAGAGCAAGTACCCCTGCACTGCGTCCCGAGCTTCAAATGGCTCTACGACGAGTACTTTTTGGCCGCCTGTGGCCTCAGAAGTCGGTGCTCAAGAGGTAGTCGGCCTGTCGAATACTCTGTTGTTCCATGCATTTCTTGTTATGACTTTTATTAACTTTGCTATTTTTTTTTGTAGCGGACACCATGAGCAAAATTACCGCCTCCAAGACTGCGGCGGCCATGTTGCGGGCCTCCATCATGCAACAGTCTTCAACCGACTCCCCCAACAAGGGGGCACCCTTGGTGGGCTTCGAACCTTTCACCCTCTTTTTGGAGTTGTGTTTATGCATATACTGACTCTTTTCTTCTTTTTTAGACGGGCGCTCCAAGAGCTTCTTCTTCCCAACAGCCGGACCCCAAGGCCCGGAGGACGACTGTTGCGAGCTCTCCTGGTTCTGCCAGGAAACATGTGGCGGCTGAGAAACAGCCGACCACTTCTTCTAAAACTCCAGCTGGGCCACCTAGAAGTATGAAATTATCCTTGTAAATTTTAGACTTGCTCCCTTCTTTACTAGGTCTAATCCGTTTGTTTATGCTTGAAGCCGGCCCTCAGGAGCCTGACTTGGTCAAGGTGGCCAAGTCTATGATCAAGGTCGTTCCTCCAGCTGAAAGGGAGGCGTTTAGGGGTGTCGGCACCCTTGACCTAGACGGGATTGCAGGGGTCCTTGCTGAGGTATACTTAGCATATTTTTGAGTATTTGAATTCCAGGACGCCTGTTTTCTTTTTTGTTTGGCAACTGACGCTTGTTCCCCTTTTTACTTAGGCCCTGCTACGAGTGAACGGCCTTCGCAAGCCGCTTGACCGGAAGAACAAAGAGGTAAAGGCTGCAAAAGCTATGGTCGCCTCTGACTGTGATAAGGCAATGTTTCAAATTGCCCAAAATGAAGTTCTGACCATTGATATTCTTTATTATCAGGCGCAGGCTACCGCCACTATCCGGGCTCAGTTAGAGGCGGCCCAGAAGAGGAATAACGAGCTGGAGGCGACCATCAACAACCTCAAGGCCGAGCTGAGACCTCTTCGCCAAAAGATGTCCTCATACGAAACCTTGGAGAAATCCTTGGCGAGCGTAAAGGTACGCCTGGTGACCCAGGAGAAGAGTCTTACTCAGGAGCTCTCGGAAAAGGCCGAGCAAGAAAAGAAAGAGCTGGTCCGGGAGATGATGGAAGACTCTGCTCAAATCCAGCGCATGACTTGGGGCCGCCTCTTCCCCAATGCCGACTTTGCCTCATGGGAAAAAACGTACCGCCAGTGTTCTGATAGATATAATCAAGAGATCCTGGCGGCTGCTGAGGAAGAGGCGTTGGAGGAGGAGGAGCAGCCGGTAGTGGCGCTTGTGCCGCTTGGGGGTAATGCATCAAAGAAGGATGCAGCTGAAGCCGAGTCCAGCAAGAAGAGTGCTGACCAGGCGGCAGCTGCTAATATTGAAGATCTGCCCCCTTCTTAAGCTTTATATCTTCTTTCCACGGCCTGCGTGCCGTTTTTTTGTATTTACCCGGCCAGGGGGCCGGGGCTCTGAATATTTTGCCGGTCTTTAATGACCGGCTTCTTTTTAATGAATTTTTTTTTGTTTTGCTTCAAATTTGTTTAAGTATTGAATATTCTGATATCCAATTGTACACTATACCGACTGTTTTACATGGCCGATAGTTGCAAACAGGTACAGATAGTTAGTCACGCCGCCTATGCCCCTGGACGACTGGTTGTCTGTTTCCAGGCTAGACGATCAGTCGGCCATTTATCCAATCGGTATTCGAACCATTTTATAGACTGGATCCCCTTAAGGCAGGCGGTCCTGTCATTTTTAAAATTTAACCAAGTAGGAAAGTTGTTTCCTACTTGTCATGCTTTTAGGCTAGAGACTTTAGGCCGTCTAGGCCGACTGTTTCCCGCCATATTTAATCTAGTGTGAACAGGTGCTGTATGAACACCTTTTTAGTTTCATACTAAATTTTTAAGGAGTGACCAAGTAAACATGATTGTTACCTAGTCGCCAAGTAACTGAGTAGTAGAGGTATCAAGCGGTGGGTACCGGTTGTTCCCCTTTATTCGCCAATGTTTGTTGGCTTTTAACTGATAGGTTGTTAACCTAGCAGGAGTAGTGGTTGAGAGCCCCTGTTTGCTAAAAACAGGCGGACGACTCATACCTTTTGGGCTCCATACTAAGTTTGAGAGAGTGACTATGAGTTAACTTTGGTGTTACTCAGTCGCCGTCACTCCTGCTTGAGTAGTAAAGGTACCAGGCGGCGGAGGCCGGCTGAACCTTTTGATTCGCCAATGTTGGCTATTAACTCAATAGGTACCCCCTGCATTTATCTCAAGTAATACAGGCGGTCATCTGACTCAGATGCCAACTGCTACCACTGGTTTGGTTAGTGATAGAGTTATCCTTGTCTCAAAAACGGCTACGTGGTTGCCCTTGGGGACAATCGTATAGGTGCCGTGTAATTAGTTTATAGGTGCCGTGTAATTAGTTTATAGAGCAATGTTCCACCCAAAAGGGATGCCGCCGGATGCCTGCTATGATGTTGGTACAGGTCGTATTAGTTTAAAGATTGGATCAGTTGGCTTGGCGCCTGGACTGATCATTTGGCTTGTGGAATTGGTTAGTTCTTGGTGAACGTAGGTGCTAAGTAAGAGGAGGGTAGCCGATAAGAATAAAAATTAAACATGGAGAGTAGCCGACTGTTTGTCAGTAGGCATGCCCCTCTTAGGTAAAAATGAAAACTGAGTATGGAGAGTAGCCGACTGTTTGTTAGTAGGCGTGCCCCTCTTAGTACAAAATTGAATATTAAGTATGCAAACTTTTATTAAGTAGCCCTTGACTATTTATATCATTCAAAAGAAATATTTCTTAAGATTATCTGCATTCCAAGTTCGAGGCAACGGTTGGCCGTCTGGTGTTTCCAGACGGTAGGTACCGTCCCTGACCTCTTCACAGATTCGGTAGGGTCCTTCCCAGTTGGGAGTTAGTTTGCCAGACTCATTAGCCCTTCCAAGTGCTTCCATTTTTCTAAGTACAAAGTCTTCCACTTTGAGTGGACGCCTGTGTACTTTTTTGTTGTATGATCTAGTCATTCTCAGACGGTAAATTTCATGGCGCAAGACAACATTGCCCCTCCTTTCAGGAAGTGAGTCTAATGCTAGGCGCATGGCTTCCCAGTTTGCCTCTTCGTCATATAGCATTACTCGAAGAGTCGGCTCGTAGTGTTCTATTGGAAGAACAGCTTCCGCACCATAAGTTAGGAGGAATGGAGTTTCTCCAGTTGCCCCTTTTTCAGTCGTCCTAATGGCCCAGAGAACATGTGGTAATTCATCCGCCCATAGGCCGCCTGCTCGTTCAATTTTTTTCTTGAGACCATCTGAGATGATTTTATTAAAGGCTTCTACCTGGCCGTTTGCTTGTGGATGGCCGACAGATGCAAAGTAGTGTGCAATTCCTTGGTCACCCAACCAACTTTTGAGAACAGGCGTCTCAAATTGGGGACCATTATCAAAAACCATAGACATGGGAACCCCGAACCGAGTGATGACATTTTTCCAAATGAATGAAATTACATCCTTCGTCTTGATTCCCTTTACAGCCTTCGCCTCTACCCATTTAGTGAAATAGTCGACGGCAACAAGTATGTACCTCCTTCCGCATGTAGCATGCGTATATGGACCTAGAATATCCATGCCCCACTTAGCAAACAGTAGTGGGCTATGAATGGTAGTGAGGTCAGTAGCCGGACGGTGAATTAGCTTGCCAAACCTTTGGCACTTGTCACATTTTTTCACCATCTCCATTGCATCTGCATCTAAAGTAGGCCAAAAGTAGCCCTGCCGCCTTGCCCATTGAGCAAGCGTCCTACCGCCTATATGGGAAGCACAGTAACCAGAGTGAAGATCGTCTAGTATCTCTCGTCCCTTTTATGGAGAAACACACTTTAAGAAGGGTTGAAGGTACCCCCTTTTGTGAAGTTCTCCCTTTATTATTTCAAAACTGGTTGCTCGTTTTTTCAGTGCTGCCGCCTGTTGATGATCATCCGGCAGGGTACCCTTTGTCAGATATGCCCTGATTGGATCCATCCAGGTTGAGCTTCTGTCTAAGATTCCAATTGGTTCTTCCTCAATGCTTCTCCTCTCCATTACTTCCCAAAAAACAGTTCGAGGAGTATCACAGGAGGCGGATGATGCTAATTTTGAAAGTGCATCCGCCTGGTTGTTTTCTGATCTCGGCACTTGGGTCAGACGAAAATCTTCAAGGGATCCGACCGCCTGTCGTACCGCCTGTAAATACTTGATCATGGCCGGATGGGTTGCTTCGTATTCGCCATTGTACTGACTCACTATCAATTGTGAATCGGAACAGGCGTCTATTTTTCTTGCCCCTGCCGCCTTGCCCATGCGGATTCCGGCTAGTAAAGCTTCATATTCTGCCTCATTGTTTGAGGCCTGAAAACTGAAGCGTAGAGCATACTCGTACCTGTCGCCCTCTGGCGACTGACATATGACGCCTGCTCCACAACCATTTGAAGTAGAGCTTCCATCCACATATACCTTCCAGACTTGGTCTGGAACTTGAGAGTCAGGAGGACGAGTCATCTCAACATTAAAGTCAGCAAAGGCTTGCCCCTTCACTGCTTTTCTAGGCTCGAAGGTAACTTCGAGGCTCTGTATTTCTATGGCCCATTTGATCATTCGGCCTGACGACTCCATGATGGTCAGTGGCCGCTTGATAGGTTGGTCTGTATACACGACGACTGCATGTGCCAAAAAGTAGGGCTTCAATTTTTTAACAGCCATGAAGAGTGCAAGACCAAATTTCTCCACTAAGGGATACCTCAACTCGGCATTTTTCAGTATATGACTGACAAAGTAGACCGGGAGCTGACAGCCGTCTCTTTCAGCAAGGAGAACAGCGCTTAACGCATGATCAGAGACGGCCAGGTACATGTAGAGTACTTCTTTGGGCAAAGGGCTGACCAGCCTCGGCAAGGAATGCAAGTGAACTTTCAATTTCTGGAAGGCCGCCTCAGCGTCCAGCCCCCATTCAAACCTTGCCTTTTTCTTAATTGCCTGGAAAAAGTATAGGCATTTGTCGCCTGATCGGCTTAGAAATCTTCCCAAGGCCGCCAGACAACCTGTTAACTTCTGAACCTCTCGGATGGTACGAGGCGACTGCATGTCGATGACCGCCTGCACCTTCTCAGGGTTCGCCTCTATTCCTCTCTAATTGATAAGGAATCCGAGAAATTTCCCAGACTCAACTCCAAAGACACATTTCTTGGGATTGAGCATGACATGGTGCCGCCTAAGTGTGGCGAAAGTTTCTCGGAGGTCCGACAGATGATCTTTTTGAAGTTTAGACTTGACAATCATATCATCAATATATGCCTCGACATTTCTCCCAATCTGATCAAAGAACACAGTGTTTATCATCCGCTGGAAAGTGGCCGGGGCATTCTTAAGACCAAACGGCATGACCGTGTAACAGTATAACCCCTGATCAGTGACGAAGGCCGTCTTCTCCTGATCTTTCTCCCATAAAGGAATTTGATGGAAACCAGAGTAGGCGTCCATAAAGCTCATCAAAGCATGGCCGGCTGTTGAGTCGACCAGGTTATCAATTTTAGGCAGAGGGTAACTGTCTTTGGGGCACGCCTTGTTTAAGTCTGTGTAGTCTACACACATTCGCCAGGTGCCATTTGGCTTTTTAACAAGCACCACATTTGCAACCCAGTCTGGGAAGTAACATTGCCGAATGAACCCTGCATCAAGTAATTTTTTAACTTCGGCGGCTGCCGCCTGACTTCTTTCTTCGCCATGGTTCCGCTTCTTCTGCCGTACCGGCTTCTTTTTCTGATCCACGGCCAGTTTATGTACCGCCAGATCAGGACTAATGCCTGGCATTTCATGGACTTCGAATGCAAAGATGTCCTTGTATTCTTTCAATAGTTTGTGAAAGTCGTCACCCAGGTCCCTTAGAGCAGTCGTCCCAACCTTGATTGATCTGTTAGGACGCGAGTCATCTAAGATCAGGTCCGTATGCTCACCAGCTGGCTGAGGGCGGAATTCATCCGACCGCTCCTCTGCCAATGATTGCTATTTTCTGTCTTTTCTTGCGGCCCCTGTCTGGGATGCCTTTCTCTTCTTGCCGCTTGCTTCTTGAACAGGCGCACTCTCCTTGACATTGTCAAGGTCTATTTTTCCACCGCTCGACCCAGTGGCCATAACAGTGGGCTTGACATCCGAGAGATAGCACTCACGGGCCATCCTCTGATCTCCCCTTAGGGACCCGACTGTTCCATTATCCCTCTCAAACTTGAGCAACAAAAGAGATGGGATTATAACAGCCTTGGAATTATTCAGGGTTGGTCGTCCCAGAATCATGTTGTAGGCCGAGAGTTCTTCTACTACCAGGAACCGGACTACCATGTGTCGTCCTTCCCCTTTTTCGCCCAGGCGGATGGGTAAATCCACTCGTCCCACTGGGTGGACGACTCCTCCTCCAAACCCTACTAAAGGGTGGGATGCCGGATGTATGCAATCAGTCTGATATTTTAGTTTTGACAGACATTTGCTACTGATGAGATCTGAGGAGCTTCCGGTATCTATGAGGATTCGGCCAACTCTCTGGTTGGCCACTTTACATTCAATAACGATAGGGTCGTCATGCGACCCTCTTACCCCTCCTAGATCTTCTTCAGTGATGACAATCTCAGGAAATGAATATTTGGAGGGCCGTTCTTGGTGAACGGAATTTACATCTAACCGTCTGATATTGTCTTTGTTGCCCCTAATAGTGGGGCCGCCTCCTGAGAAGCCGCCTGCAATGGTGTAGACGACTGCATCATCTGTATCGGAACTGTCGGCCTGTTGATTCTTTTTGGCCGACTGCTTTTTCGAGGAAGTGTTCCCCGTAGATTTCTTGACATAAGTGTCAAGATCACCTTGCTCAGCCAGGCGGTCCAGATACCGCATGAGACTGATGCATTCATTGGTGTGATGACCAACATCTTCATGATAATCACAGAATTTTTCTTGGTTCCGGTTGTTTGCAGAACCCTTCATGGGGACCGGCTTCTCAATTGAGATCCGTCCCTTGATTTCCTTTAGGATAAATTGGCTATCCTTGTTAAACGCATACTTTGGGGATTATGGTTTGAATTCTTTTTTCTTTTTTTGGGTCGGCTGTTTAGAGGAATCAGCCGCCCAGACCTCTTTTCTCTTCTTGTCTTTGTTTGACGACTGTTTCTGTCGTCCTTCTCTTTTGTCGGACCTTCTCCCGTCTGACTGTTTTACCGTACTACAAAGATCAGTCGCCTGTATATAAGCTCCCGCTTCAATCAAGGCCTCTTGAAGAGTCGCCACCCTCTTTCGGACCAAATCAAATTTGAAGGTCGACCCGTCTTTGAGACCTCTGAAAAAGTCAGTATAGGCTACTTCATCCGGTAACCCTTAAATCTGTATTCTCATCAGGTTAAACCGCCTGATGTAAGAACGAAGCCCCTCCTTCTCGCCCTGCTGAATTGTTCCTAAATCAAGGTCCGTCTTCTTTGCAGGGATGTTCATGGCGAAGTTGGAGGTGAATAAGTAAGCAAGCGTCTTGAAGTTATTTACACAACCAGTCGGCAGGTTGCCGAACCATTGTTGTGCGATTCCTTTGAGAGTCGCTGGGAAACACTTGCACCAAGTGGGATCATCCAACCCTTGAAGGTACATCAGGTTGGTGAATGCCATCAGATGGTCTTCTGGGTTAGTAGTGCCGTCATAGGCGCCTACTAATACATTTTTCACTTTGACCGGCTGAGCGGCTTCAGTAATTTCCTTGGAGAAGGCCGACGACTGTTCACCAAGTCTAAGCAACCGTAGCTGCCAGTCCATAGGTTGGACATTTTTTGCTGCATGTCCACCAAACGGAGGTGGCTGTAAAAAATACTGTTGTTGCGGTACAAACGGTAAGTTTGGTACCGCCTGGTCGCTATGAAAGTCGGACTGATGGGAGGTGCCGCCTGACTGACTCTCATGATACGACTGAGTATGCCTCATCGAGGTATTTCACAGACTGTCTTGGAAGTTTGAAGTAGAGGCCGACTCTGACAATCGGTCACTCTTCTTCTACTCTAGCAGTAGCCGAGCGTCTGTGTATGTTTTCCTCGACCCGTCCACCTGAATATGACGAACAGGTTTCCTATTTCCTGGAGTAGGAAAACGGTATTTTGTGAAATCAAGGGCAGGTGGCTCCCACTTCCTAGATTTAGGATGAGGGGTCGCCTCTCGCCCTTGAACTGGCTTCCTCTTCCGTGAAGTGGAGGGTTTCTTAGCCGACTGCTCCTTGTCCAGAGCAGGCGGCTTCTTGTTGATCAACTCTTGAATTTCTCCCTTGAAGTCCCTCATGAAGGTCATGAGTTCGTTCCTTGTGATGGGAGCAGACCCATCAGTCGGCTGCTGCCGAACAGGCGGTGCGCCTGCTGGCTCGCTTCCAGTTTGAAGATGTTCCCGTTCCCTCCTTTCGGTATGACGGGTACGTCGGGCCCTTAGGGTCCCGTCTGAAGCTGTGTGAGCTTCAACTTCAAATTCATTCTCAGTATCGTGGTCCGACTGAACTAGAGGGTCGTCCAGGGGATGTCTCTCTTCAGGAGCCGGTACAAACGTGGATGCCATCTCAGAAGTACTCTCCCCACAGACGGCGCCAAGATGTTTCGGGGTTTTCTGATGTCCTGCGGGAGAGTTACAATTCCGAGACTGGAACCGGACGCTTGTACCTGCAAAACAAACGGATGCTCCGGATGATTGGAGATCCGCCTCCGACGGTCAAGTTAGTACTTGATTAAGGAGTAATTAATGCGGAAATTAAAGTGATTGGGTCTCTCTAGGTGAGAGAGTTTAATGTGTGTAATCTGCGTCATCTCCCTTAATGAGGATTAAGGGAGGTATTTATAACCTCGGGAAACGTGCCAATCTAGGTTTAGGTTAACCTTGGGCTGATTGGGCTTCCCACGGAAGTTGGGCGTAGGTGACCGGTTATCCCAGGTGTCATGGGAAGGACACGTGTCGTGTCGTAATTGGTCCATAGTGGACGGATCATTGCTTGACACGTGGCAGGCTCCTATTGGCCCATGTGACCGACACATGGCGGAACCTGATTGGTCCACTTGTCAGATGGTGATTGGTGGGGAAAAATCCCCTAATCAAGATCCATATGACAAAAAGGTTGAAGATGATGTTATTTTATTTTGTCAAAGGTTGAAGACGATGTTCTTTATATTTTGTCAAATGTTGAATATGATGTTCTTTATAAATTGTACTTATGTTCGTTATTATAATTATTGAAATATTATATGAATGTTATTTATTTTTATTTTTTATGTTATTTGCTTCAATGTTCTTTGATTTATTGGGTATGTTCTTTGAATTATTATAATATTTTTTTTATATAATATATCATTTATTAGTTCTATATATATTTTTTAATATTAATTATCACTAACTACGTAAATTTTTTTTATATAATCAGGATCGTGAAGGTTGATGACAATATTCTTTTGAGATCTCTACTATTGATGATTGTTTTTCAGATATAAAAAAATCAGTAATATTATTAAAAAAAATGATAATACTATATAATGAACATAACTTATATATATATACCTACCACGATTTAATGATAAAATTCAAGGACCATTTCACAATAAGCAATGAACATTATGTGATGATAAAAAGTACATTGTAATTACAAACAAAGAACATGGACATTTAAACTAAAGTATCAAAAATCTAATAAAAATCATTATATGATAATTATGAACATAAGGAAAAAACATATAGTTTTAAAAAAAAAAATTGTACATTACAAACAACTATAAAGTACATCATGTTTTCTAATAGAGAACATTATTAAATCACATATAGAACATCACGGAAAATTTATATCAGAAAATCACATATAGAACATCACGGGACATTATGTGATTTCCTAAAATGAATATTGTAACTATATATATTAATGGTGAAAAATATGAAAGAAATAAAAAAAAAATTTGAAAACTAAAATTTTGAAAATGAAATTTATAAATTTAAATTTTGAAATTTTAAAACGAAATTTTAAATTATTTTTAGGTGAAACAATTTTAGAGAATAAAAATAATTTTTTTTTATAAAGAACATTATATATTCATATAAAGAACCTCATAAAAAGTACACAGAACAATCATTAAAATAAAAAATATAACTTAATACTTTTTAAATTGGTGAAAAAATATGAAAAGAATATTTTTTTCAAAGAAAGAGAACGAAATATAGTATTTTGGATAATAAGATTTTGAAAATGAAATTAAAATTTTTATTTTAAAATTCATAATTTGAAATTCCCAAGACAACTGCCTTTTAACTTTTAATTCAGGTGTATGGTACACCTGGGTGTAGGAACCACACATTGCATTTTATAAATGTGTTTTATAGTACTACGGAGTATATAATTAATAGCATAGAGAAACGCATAACTAGATGTGCCAAAATGAGTTATTAATGTTCACAATTAAAGTTATTGTATAGTGTTCACTAGACCTGGCAAATGGGTCATTCAGGTCGGGTATGGGTCGGGTCATTTTCGGATCAAAAGGTTATCGAGTCAAGTTCGGGTCAGGTCATTTCGGGTCTCGGGTTGATTTCGGGTCGAGTGATAATCGGGTCGGGTCGGGTATCGGGTCAACACTTCGGGTCGAGTTTGAGTCGGTCAAGTTTGGGCCGGGTCAGTTTGGGTTGGGTCAATTTTCGGGTTGGGTCAATTTTCAGGTCAAATTCGGGTGACGCATTGGGTTACACATTACAGATTAATAAAAAAAAAATTAAGTCAATTTGATTACGGTTTTTTTTTTTCGGTTTGCTAAGGTCAAGTCTTTAGCTTAAATGAATTATGGTCATTTCAGGTATAAGATAATTTTGGTTCGGGTCACTTGGGTTTCGAGGCTATTTGGGTCAATTTATTCAATTTAAAGGTCGAGTCAACTTCAAGTCTCGGGTCAACTTCGGGACGGGTCATTTCGGGTCTCGGGTCAACTTCAGGTCGGATCATCTCGGGTCAGGTCGTTTCGAGTTTCGGGTCAAGGTCGGGTCAATTCCACTTCGGGTCGGGTATGGGTTTCGGGTCATGGGTCGGGTCATCGGGTCTGGGTCAGGATTGCCAGGTCTAGTGTACACCAACATTGAGCATGGGCGGATGCAAATAGCATCAAGGATGGATTTCCCTTATACAATTAAAGTTATTGTATAATACTCCCTCCGTCCCTTAATACATTGCCTCTTTTGAGCATTTATTACTCACATAATAAAGAGAAAGAGACATTGTATTTAGGGACGGATGAAATATAACATACTCTATTCATTTCAAATTACTCCCTCCTGAAAGAACGATCCTTTTAGGTTGATTTCACGAGTGTTAAGAAAGTACGGAGTAATAAAGATAGTAGTAAATTAAAATTACATTGGAAAGAAAAATTGCATGGGGTTTGTAATAAAGTAGAGAGAAAAAGTAATAAATATACATGGAAAAACAAAATTTAGAATGTATTTTTAATGCACATGGAATGATCATTTTAGGACTAAATTTAGGCCATAAGGGTCATTTTTTCAGAGACGGAGGGAGTACTAAATTTGGAATAGTTATCTTTGACTTATGTAAAACTTTGACCATCAATTAATATCTTTAAACCGACTTAGGTTATAAAGGGCTAATAAAGTGGATTTTTTTTTACGAATAATACCTACGAAATTATACATTAAGATAAACCAAACATTGAGTTAAAGTAAAATACAGTCCCTGAACTTTGATATTTGTAGCATTTCAATCCCTCGACTTTCAAATGAGGCAAAAAGGTTCCTCAATCACCCAAGCATCACCCTTTCTGGTGGAGGAAAAGCTTAATTAGTAAAGTTTAGGGACTTCCAAGCCAACTAAGCAAAGTCCAGAAACCATTCAATATGATGTGTAATTTATTTTTATTTTTTTCAAGAAAAACTTTAGGGACATTGTTAGATCACAAATTAATTAATTAAATTAAATATAAACAAAAGCTTAGGGATTTAGGCTCCGTTCACTTCACATTATTTTCACTGAACTAAATTTTTTTTATTGAACTGAATTTTTTACTGAACTAAAATTAATTTTACTGAACTAAAATTATTTTAAATGATTTTTATTATATTTCTTCTTTAAGTTTATTGTTTTTTACTGAACTGAAATTATTCTAATAGGGTTTCAATTTTTTTTTTTGGGTTTTTGTGTGTCAATTTTCAAGTTTTTTTTTCCTCCTCCTCTATGTTTATGTTCTAAATAATTTTCTTTTTTTTTTGTTTGACAATTTTTTAGGGTTTTTTTTTTCTTGTGTTAATTTTCTAGGAGAAAATAATAGTTACCATAAATTATTAACTAAATGAGTACGAACTAAGAAGAAAATTTTCTTTTACAAACAAATTTTGTATTATATAGGAAATTTTAGATTTTAACACCATATAAAAACCCGAAAATGGTTTTTAACACCTCCATAAAAAAATGATTTTAACACCACAAAAACTAACAAAAAATGGGTATTACCACCACTTTACGGATTCTTAAACGGAATCAGTTAAGTGCCACGTGTCGCTTTCTTATTGGCAAAAAAAAAGACCTAAAACTACCCAGCCACCCCAACCCCGCCGCCGCGCCACCAACACCTTACCACCCACCCACCCCTGCCCTCCCAAAAACCACCACCAACGACGCCTTCGCTCACCCAACCTAGCTGAAACCTCCCCCTCCCTTTCCCGCAACCGCTTCGCCCCCAAAAACCACCTAACCCAAAACCCTCCTTCCCTAATACGGTCACGATTCCGGCCAAAAATGGTCGAAATTGGCCGATTAAGGCAACTCAACCCCAACACCGGCCGATTTCGTCCATTTGTGGCCGGAATCGCGACTGTATTCGGGAAGGAGATTTTGGGTTTGGTCGTTTTTGGGGGCAAAGCCATTGCGGGAAGGGAGGGGGAGGGTTCATCTGGGTGCGGTCGGTGGTGGTTTCGGGGAGGGAAGGGGTAGGTCTGTGGTTGGCGATGGTGGGGCTGGGGTGGCTGGGGTAGTTTAAGGGTTTTTTTTTAATTTTTTTAAACAACTAAAATGGTGACACGTTTCACTGAGGACCCCACTTAACGGAATTTTTGGACGGAATCCATTAAGTGGTGGTAATATCAATTTTTTGTTAGTATGTGTGGTGTTAAAATCAATTTTTTCTTATGGAGGTGTTAAAAACCATTTTCGGGTATTTGTGTGGTGTTAAAATCTAAAATTTCCTATTATATATATAGCAAGATTTTAGCGAGATTTCTTAGCAGATTTTAGTGAGAGAAAGTGATGATTAATTTCACACTTAGGGCCTGTTCTCATTGACTGAACTCAGCTAAACTGAACTGAGCTGAATTGAACTGAACTGAACTGAACTGAGCTGAGCTGAGCTAAGCTGAGCCGAGCTGAACTGATCTGAACTAAAATGAATATTTTATAAGAGAAGGAAATTAGGAGCTGAACTGAACTGAACTGAGCTGAGCTGAGTTGAACTGAATTGAGCTGAGCTGAACTGAACTGAATTTCAACGTATGATAACATGCCCTTAAAAATATCTTTCACTTATATATTTTTATAAAGTAAATAATATTAATAAAATTAAATTGGTTTTGTTAATATTAAATTAATTTCATTGAACTAAATTACAATTATGGGTTTCCTAAATAAATAAATAAAAATAAAAAAAATAAAAAAACTTATGGGTTAAAACTTATAATCACTCTTGTATAAGAGCGTCATATGTCGCTAAACTTTGGCCTCTAATAATTACATTAACCACCTCACCCTATAAATTCCTAAACTTACGTTTCTAATTTAGCTAATGCCAACTCATCAGCTAAAAGTCCATAAACTTTGCTTTTCAAATCATTAAATTTATTGCCACATGTGCCTTAAGGTCCCTAGATTACGCTTAGTCAGCTAATTTGTATCTGAAAAGTGAGTCATTGGTAGTTAATGGACCATTTTGTCTCATTTCACTAGTAGAAAAAGGCTCATTTGCGTCGCTCATTTATAGTGTATTTGTGTCGCTTCTATGAGCGACACAACTGCTCGCGACGCAAATGACTTTTAAGTCATTTGCGTCGCTCCTAGGCGCGACGCAAATAAGAATCATTTGCGTCGCTCCTTTATAAAGGAGCGACGCAAATGACTTTTTTGATAAACTTATTTTTTGTCATTTGCGTCGCTCCTTTATAAATAAGCGACGCAAATGACTCTTCTAACAAACTTATTTTTTGTTATTTGCGTCACTCTTTTATAAAGAAGCGACGCAAATAACTCTTCAGATAAAATTATTTTTTGTTATTTGCGTCACTCCTTTATAAAAGAGCGACGCAAATGACTTTTCTGATAAACTTATTTTTAGTCATTTGCGTCGCCCCTTTATAAACAAGCGACGCAAATGACTCTTCAGATAAACTTTTTTGTTATTTGCGTCGCTCCTTTATAAACAATCTTATTTGCGTCAATACAAAACTGTTGTATTTGCGTCACTTGTTTGTTTAATGAGTGACGCAAATGAGGTGAATTTTTTTTTAATTATAATATAATAATTGCCTTGTATATGTTTGTAGTACCTGTTTTCCTAGGTATTAAGTAATATGCTAACGCTAATATAATTGAAATTAAAATGCAATATTATTGAATAATGCAAATGTAAATTTCGGCAGAGTCTCCTTTGTAATTTGGCCTACCCATAAAATTTCCAAACCATGTTTCTTAACCAAATCAACTTATAATACAACTCCAACTTCTAGACTTAAACTTAAAGGTAGAAGTACCTCAACAGCTCAACCTAGAGTTCAAAACGTGGTAACTACTGATTACTGACTATAGTATACAATTTCGCCCAAGCGAGCAAGAGGCATATGGCAGCTTGCCTATTGTGACCAGAAGTGAGACAGAGCCCTTCCATTTTTGCAGGCCGCAACACACTCAAGCACATATTCTATGAGCTTCTTCTGGACTTCTTCCATTGGCAAGCAGGCATCAACCATCTGTTATCATTCAGCATCGTATGAAAATCTAGATGGCATTATTACGGAATTGGATGAAACAACAACTATCTCACAGAATCTAGTTAAAAAACATAATTTACAAAAATAAAAAGAACATTGCAAGAAACTGGAACATGTTTAAGTAAAAGAAAATTAGTATAACCTGCACTACATAATATTGCAGACATCACTATAATGACACTATGCAAGATAAAGTCACCACTGTCAAACTTATTAACCTTACAGCCTTACCAAAATTGTACAGTCTGATGCAAGCTATGAAAAAACTAAGATTTGGTTTAACAGCCATGTCTCAGATCTTACCAAATAAATTAACCAATAAATAACAACATAGAAAGGAATTAGATTCAGCTAAACATAACATCAAACACATGGTATGAAACTCACAAATTATGTATAAAAAACAATCATAAAAAGAAAAAAGAAACAACCTTTTCTCCCAACGATTAGCACTGAACAAAAGATGAATAGTATGATCATCCAAATTAGATTGATTGGAAAGATAAGCAGAGATCATCTGCCCAACAGCAGTATTTCGATCCGGAAACCGCCATAACTCAGCAGAACACCCAATACTTTGCAAGTGAGAGAGAAGCTGAATACACTGAGAGCTCTTTCCACTTCGATCTAACCCTTCTAATACAACCAAAGCACCTCTTGATTGTAAATTGGGGTTTAGGGCAGAAACTTCAATTTTCTTGGAAGAATCATTCTCCATTTTTGTAGCAAAAATTGAACAATTTAACTGAAATTTAACATCCTGGTTTCTCCTCTGTGCTCCTGCAAAGTGCACCCAAGAAATAACTCAGATCAATATTTTGGTAATTAATATCGAAATCCTGCTTCTGTTGCAAAGGAAGATAACTGGGCATAAATTATACATCATTAGTAGTTATTACTTGTGAACTTCACTGTCATGTCTTTTTCTTGTCATCTGCCATGTAAACGGACTATTAGGATCCACACCAGGCTGTGAAATTTCCAAACCATGTTTCTTAACCAAATCAACGTATCTGAAAATTCAATAAAAAAAAATGACAAAAGTTCTGTACTGAATAGCTCAAGACATTAGAGGATATGATGCAGAAAGAGTGCTAACTTTCAGAATCAAAATTATCCACTCCCAAATCTTCGTCCCAGATAAATATGTAATCATATGGTGCCACAATGTCAGGATGTAGAAATCGTTTTGCATACCACCTTTAACCATACAATGAAAGAACGGATCAGTATGATAAAATTGATAATTAATCTGACCCAATTGCCTTAAAAACTAGAGTACTAACCATTTTGCACTAGTTTGCAAAATTACCAAGCAGAGACACAATTATGAATCATGTAAGAATAGCCAAAGTTTGCAAATAAAGCTTACTCAGCACACTCATTAATCTTCCCCGAATTCTGGCTTTCCACAATCTTCAGAATCAAAGACTTGTTTTCATCCAAGTACTGCCAAGATTTAAACCAACCAAAATTTAGAAATCAATAAGAAAAAAATATTTCCAGATGAGAACTAACCAAGCAGTATATATAGATGAAGCGGCTAATAGACTAGAATCATAAGTGAATTAATGTAACAAAGGATGAATATGTCATGCATAACCAAAGTGTATTACAGTACATATCAATTTTTACTTAAGCGTAAGGATCAAATGATCTGCAATTAGCAATGTTTTAGAATCTACCCCGGTAGCCCTAGACTAAGATAAAAAGCAATGCATACAACACCATTCCCTTATATAATTTCATATGTATTAATGTTTTATCAATGATCATTTGATTCACAATAACTTCCTTTTATTCAACCATTTACAAGGGAACATACGGATTCTCTATTTTAATGAATCGGAGATGACAGTTGTTCATGCTTGAGACTTACAAAAAAAAAAATTGAAAATAATAATAATAATAATTCTGGGTTTTTTCCTCCAGATTTAGGCCTTCAAAAGTAGCTTAACAGATAAGAAAACTTGATACTAGGTTTAAAAACAAGTTAAAAACCATCATCACTAAAAAACACTAGTTAAAAAAGTACATTTACACTATTTTTCATTATTAGCCAAATAGTCATAACATTAGTTGAGTAAGAAATACTGACATTGCGTCCTTTTCAATAAAGGTTTAAACTAAATTTCTAATACCAGCAAAACAAAAAGGTCTTACAGAACTGATGAATATGTGAAGACCATTACAGAAGCCGACACCTAAAGCTTCATTATAGTAAATTTTAAGTTTGCTACACTTCAATGATTACACTGACATTTTATACTTCCATTTATATTTATATTTATATTTATATTTATATTTTCATGTTAATTCTTGAATTGCTTGTTGTGGTCCAAGTTCAGAAAAGGTTCAATTTCCAACTGCCGGAAAAGTTAAGTTTGGACCAAAAGGCAGATCTTAGGCCAGGGGTTGAACCATGCTCTTAAGGTATGTTGAACAGCATGCCAGCAATAATCAAGCTGCATGACATTATGTATGATGGATATCGACTTTTCGATGCTTACAAATGCGAGCACGTAAACCTTAATCACCTGTTAGGCTAATTACAACTAAGATAGACATAACAATGTATCACTCGACTGAAGTGCTCGTTCAGCATGCTTCAATAACTAAACCCGAGATCATAATGGACTTTTTAATTGCAATTAAGGCAGTAATAACTTAAATCATCAAGTAATGTACATTTGTACTAGACTAGAATAGATTAAGGCAGTAATAACTTAAATCAAAGTTTGCAAAATTACCAAGCAGAGACACAATAATTATGAATCATGTAAGAATAGCCAAAGTTTGCTGATAGGCTTATCGCGTACCTAACAAAAATAACCTAACTATTCCTTCTAACTGTGTAGTAGGGCAAGTAAGGATCGAATCCCAAGAGACTATGGTTCATTCAATTAATCAGACTCAATTAATCACTAAGCACGTGACCAATCAATAATGGATGATAATAATCAACTAATTTATTAAATAACACAATTAACTAGAGGAAATATTAATCAATAAACTAAAGCATCCAAGATCAAGCATCACCACGATTATGATTGATAAACTAATAAATCTACCCCCAATATATAAATCAATTGACAAGAAGAAAAGCAATCCCTAATAATAATACCAAAGGTCTCTTCCGAGTTATCAATGGCTTCCCAAATTAACTATCAAGCCTACTTCCGTGGAATCAAGCGAATAAGGGACATTAAACACCATGCCTAGATTCCTAATTATTCAATCATCTACTTCCGTGATGATCTTCAAACCCTTAATTGAAATAACCTAATCCCGTTAATACCCAACTTCCGTTGCAATAAGAACAAAGGGATGATAACAATACTAATTATCCCTAATCTAGTATTGGCATAAACACAATCAATTAAGCATGTCAATTGGGATTATTATTGGGGAATTTAAAGATCTACTTTATACATCAATCATAATCGGGCTTAGCAAGATCCCGGATTAAGGAAACTACTCACAAATCATAATTAAATCAAAAACAAGATCTAATAGAGAACACATAATTAAAGAACTATAAAATAAATAAAAGAGATGGAAAGTAAGAAATACCAAATACTTCAATTGATGATCTTGAATTCTTGAGGAACAATTAATAAAACTAGGATTAAAGATTGAAATTGCTTAAGAAAATAAAACTAGGGTTCTTGAGAGTTTTCTAGGGCTTAAGGAGAAAACTAATGAAAAACTAACTGTCTAAAAGTTAATTACAAAAGGGTATTTATACCCCCAAAAGATAATATTTCGGAAAAATAAGAAAATACGCGTTCTTGAGCTTTGCCCGGTCTGACCGGGCGGACCTCGCCCGATCGGGCGGAGGAAGGCTGCGTAAAATACGACAGTTTTCCTTCTTTGCCCGGTCTGACCGGGCGAACCTCGCCCGGTCGGGCGCGCGTAACACGTTTCCAAAATTGCATCTCATAACTTGATTTCTTCATCGCCCGGTCTGACCGGGCGAAGCCTGCCCGATCGGGCGCGCGTTGCACCGTTCAGAATTGGGCTTCTTCCTGTGAACTCCTCATTGCCCGGTCTGCCCGGGCAAGCCATGCCCGGTCGGGCATTCCACATAAATTGCAGTTCTTGGCTATCAACTCTTCCGAATCTACTAAAAACACGTCCAATTGCCTAGAAACGCTTCATATTCCTGAAAAGCTTACTAAAACAATCGAATACACTAAAGAAGAGATTGTTAGCAAGAAATGGCTCCGTAGAGCTCAAAACCATATAAAATTACTAAGTAAAACCGGGGAAAACCATTGTATAAAACACGTATATCATTTGCAAATTAAGCTTACTCAGCACACTCATTAATCTTCCCCGAATTCGAAGCCTTAAACCAAGAAAAGATTGAACATAAATAGAAGCAATCTTACCATAGGTGGAATTGACTTCAAAAATTCAACAATGTCGAGCCGAAATCGAACTTCAATTGTTGTTGTTGTAATTTGCTTGAACTTCCTCGGGTTTTTTGGGGCGAAATTAAGCGATTTTTCCACTCGAAAATTTCAGTTATTGCTCGAATTTTTGTTGCTGTAATTTCTTGACTTGAACCCAGAAAAAGACGTAATTCAAAAAATTATTGTTGCTGTAATTTCTTGACTTAACCTATTGTTGCTGTAATTTCTTGACTGAAATTCGAACAAAAATTATTTATGACTGAAATGGGACGAATTTCTTAGGGTATATTGCGTCGCTTCCAAAAACCCTAGAAATCCCCCCACGAAATCCCCCAATCGAACTTGAAGACCGAAATTGAATTTTTTGGGGCTTTTAGGGTTCGAATTTGTATGCTTTTGAGTTGATTTTTTGCTCGAAATGGGGAATTTTTGGTCGGAAACAATCAATTTTTCTGGGTTTAAGGCTTCGAATTTCTTAGGGTTTTTGGTCTAAATTTTTGCTCGAATTTGCAGCCGATTATGGGTCTTCGACTTCACTGCGATTTCAGATGTTAAATTTGCTGGGGAAACGCAAGTTTTTGGCCGAATTTGTTGGATTTCAGAGACAAATTTGTGGGTGTTTTGCTGTAGAAATTCGCTGGAATTTAAGAACTCTTGTTTTTTTTTTTCTTTTTGTATAGTGAATGTAGGTACCTGATGAAAAACTAAGGTAAAAAACACAGAAAAACCTATAGCCAAAAGAGTTATTTGCGTCACTTTATTATAAAAAAGCGACGCAAATAACCTTGTTTATAATGTTGTACAATGTACATATGCGTTGCTCATTAGTAAAAGAGTGACACAATTTACTTAATCACTTATTTGCGTCGCTTGCTAACTAATGAGTGACGCAAATAAGTTTATTAATTGCGTCGCTTTAATAAATAGGAGCGACACAAATGATAGAAAGCTGAAATGCACTTGAGTTTTGCGTCGCTTCTTAAATAATATGCGACGCAAATAATTTAAAAGGAAGGTAAAATAAAACATTTGCTTCGCTCCTTAGAATGAGTGACGCAAATATGGCGACGCAAATGTACATTTTACTACTAGTGTTTGAAATTTGAGGGACTAAAATGCTATAAATATCAAAGTTCAAGGACTATATTGAACCTTTACTCACTAAACGCCTTATAAACTACGAGTAGTTTTTTAAGACAAGATATACTAGCATTGACCAAATGGTGATTTTAGCGTTAAGTGCCAATATAGTAAGAACTCTTTTAATTGAATAATCGTCTAATTTGTTTAGTTTAGAGTTTTTTTTATCCCCCAATTTTAAATCCATTGGTTGATTAATACGAAATATATAGGATCACGATTTGATTAATTTAATACGCTTACTCTATTTGAGAATTTGCTAAAACATTTATGAGAGAATGAGTTAAATTGTATTGATGCTCTTGGCTATTATTATAGCCTACAAAAGATAACCTACACAATATAAACTCTATCATATAAACTTCCATAAATCTATCTTAGAATATCAGTAAGATATATTATTATCCTAAATATAATATCATAAGATCTATATGGAAAATATATCACAATAATATATTTTCCTATATTCCTAACACCCTCCCGCAATCGTAACGGCAGTAACACGAACGTTACGATTGGAAATTCGCACTTTGTTGAAGTCGATCGAGTTGCACCTCTTTGTTGATGTTGCCTTCAAATTTTATTTTTTTTTTATTTAAAAAAAATGAACTTTTGCTACCACGGCCCTTTGCTGGTGTCCATGGTCTTCTGTCACGGCCCTTTGCTGGTGTCCGTAATCTTCTTTGCCACGGCCCTTTGCTGGTGTCCGTGATCTTCTTTTGCCAGGCCCTTCGCTGGTGTCCGTGGTCTTTTGCAAATTTATTTTTTTTTTAATAAAAAAACGCCAAACATGGCTTTTCTTCATCTCCATGGAAATGCAAAAATGGAGGAAGCACACTCAAACACTTCAACCTTGTTAGAAAATTATAATTACAGAAAATTAGAAAACTAATTACAATAATAATACAAACAGAATAGGACGAGATTAATCTCTGTCCTTAGGATAATATTAGCCCCCACTACGATGCTGATGGGAATTCCTACGCTAATTTACCCCCAGGATTATCCTATTTCTACGAATGAAAACACAGCATAATTTTCACTCTCTCCATGGACATGTTTTTGAGAAGAACGTTTATCAGAATGAATATGAAAACTGATTATTTTTTACTGCCAATGAAACAATTATATAGAGATAAGTATGGCAGTTATTTTATCCCAAAAATAACTGCCTCCCTATATTATCCGAAAATTAAAAAAAATATTAATTAATTAATAGGCACATGTTAGTCATAATTAATTAACCGTCGCGCGCGTGCTAAGTGCTAAGTGCTAAGTGCTAAGTGCTAAGTGCTAGTCTATGATTAGTAAATATTCTGATAAATATACTACCAATCATCTACTAACAAGCCCATGATCAAGCCCACACAAAAAGGCTTACAAATCATAATACACATAGTACACACTAGTTAATAAACAAGACCAACCTTTCATATTCTTTCCATGTGGGACAATGCTCCCACAAAAATTTACTTGTTGAATACTACATACAACAATCCCCCACTTAGTCTTCACTCCAACAAAATTGTATAATGAAAGTATCTTTCGATTTGAACTTTCACTTAGTGAAAACAACTCAAGACCCTGAAAAATTAATGGCAGCTAAAAAGCTTTTGAGCCACAACTTCTAATGTTAAAGTCGGAGTTACCTCACACACAATTGTTTTAACACAACATGTCCAAAACAAGGTAGCACTATTATGTCCATGTGCTCCCCTGGTTTCGTAGATATTTCCAAAAGATTAAACACATACTTTTGGTAGAAGCGGCACCACTTCTTATATTTATATAGGTGAATTCTATTACCATAGAAACCATTAAGAGTATATTACTCACCCTAAAACATGCACTAAATAAATAAATATCTTAGTGCGAACCAATCAGTTATCAACAATTTGTTATTACCACATTGAACCTTTTAATCACGGGTACTCGCAAAAATAAGGTTGGGTTTCCATTGTTGCCGATTTAATTATATGGTCTCAATCCCATTTCACGACTTGTTCCATGAACCATATCCCTTGGAAGACCCTTTGTGAAAGGATCTGCCAAATTGTTACAAGATCTCACATAAACTACAGTTATAATCCCGTCGGATATTAACTGTCTTATGTAAGAATGTCTCAAACTGATATGTCTAGATTTTCCATTATAGATTTTATTATTGGCTCTAGACAATGTTGCCTCACTGTCACAATGCAAAGAAATGGTTGGCATAGGTTGTGGCCAAAACTTTATATCCAATAGCATATTTCTCAGCCATTCTGCTTCTTTACCTGCTGCTACTAAGGCTAAAAATTCAGCCTCCATGGTGGAATGAGTAATACAAGTTTGTTTCTTTGAGGCCCAAGAAACAGCACCACCACCAAGCATAAAAATCCAACCACTTGTGGATTTGTTATCTCCATCATTTGATATCCAACTAGCATCAGTGTATCCCTCAAGTACAGCTGGAAAATTTCCATAATGCAAAGCAAAAATTTTAGTTCTTTTCAAGTAACCAAATACTCTACCAATTGCTTGCCAATGATCTGTACTAGGATTGCTAGTAAATCTTGAGAGTTTGCAAACAGAAAATGCAATATCCAGTCTAGTACAATGAGTAGCATACATCAAGCTACCTATTGCACTAGCATATTCCAATTGCGCAACAGCTCTTCCATCATTCTTACTAAGTTTACATGATGTATCATATGGAGTATTAAATTCTCTAAAGCTTAGATGCTCAAATTTCTTAAGCATCTTATCAACATAATGAGACTGACTAAGAGAATAACCCCCACTATTTCTTTTAACTTTGATACCCAATATTGTATCAACTTCATTCAAGTCTTTCATCTTAAAGCATGAACTCAAATAATCCTTGGTTTCATTTATGCCTTTCATGTTTGTTCCAAAAATCAGCATATCATCAACATAAAGACATAAAATGATACCATAATCCTTTGTAAACTTAGAATATATACATCTATCTGCAGAATTATGCACAAAACCATGAGATAAAACTACAGAATCAAATTTTTCATGCCATTGCTTTGGAGCCTGTTTTAAACCATACAATGATTTAAGCAATTTGCAAACTTTGTTCTCATTTCCAGGAAGTACAAACCCTTCAGGTTGTTTCATGTACACCTCCTCATCTAAATCTCCATTTAAAAATGTTGTTTTAACATCCATTTGGTGAACATGCAAACCAAACAAAGAAGCTAAAGCTAATAGCACTCTAATAGATGAAATTCTAGCCACGGGTGCATATGTATCAAAATAGTCTATCCCTTCTCTTTGTGAAAATCCTTGTCCAACAAGTCTAGCTTTGAAAATATGTATTGACTCATCATCAACATTCTTCTTTACCTTAAAAATCCATTTGCAACCAATAGGTTTGGAACCAGGAGGCAAATCTGACAAGACCCAAGTTTTATTAGCCATTAAAGACTCCATCTCATCATTAATTGCCTCCTTCCAAAATGCAGCATTTCTAGAAGTAATTGCTTCTTGTAATGTTTTTGGTTCATCATTCTCAATTTCCACATTAAGAATCAAAGGAATTTTATTGGTAACAACATCTCTATTTCCTTCCACTAGAAAAGAAATTGCTTGAGAGTTAATGAAATCCGGTCCTAAATTCTTCTACTTTCTAGCTCTAACACTTCTTCTTGGTTCATTTGAATTATTAGGATTTACTCTTGTATTCCCACTAGAAGAAGAAGAATTTGTTTGTGGCAATTGCAATGACTCACTAATACTTTTGGAATCACCTTTAAATTTATTTTCAAAAAATTCAACATCTCTTGATTCCACTATAACATTTGAGTCTAAATCCAAAAGCCTATATGCTTTTGAATTTTCAGCATATCCCACAAATACACTTTTCAAAGCTCTTGGACCTAATTTAGTTTTCTTAGGGTCCGGGACTTTGTAATAAGCCAAACATCCCCAAACTCTAAAATAACTAATGTTAGGCTTTCTTCCTCTCCAAATTTCGTATGGAGACATTTTCATTTTCTTTGAAGGAATTCTATTAAGTACATGACAAGCTGTTAGCAAAGCCTCACCCCATAGATTCATAGGTAAATTGGAGTTAACAATCATAACATTCACCATATCACCTAAAACTCCATTTTTCCTTTCAGCCACCCCATTTTGTTGAGGTCTATAAGGTGCACTAACTTGATGTACAATACCATTATCTTCACAAAAAGAAGTAAATTCAGTAGGAAAATATTCCCCACCTCTATCACTTCGCAAGATCTTCAATTTCTTGCCCTTTTGTGTTTCAACCATGGCTTTGTAAATCAAGAACTTGTCATAAGCTTGATATTTTGATTTCAGCAAATACACATAGGTAAATTTAAAACAATCATCAATAAAAGTAATAAAATACCTATTTTCACTTCTAGTTAAAACACCATTTAACTCACAAATGTCAGAATGTACAAGCTCTAAAATTTCAGAATTTCTGTCCACCTTTGGAAAAGGTTTTTTCTTCATTTTCGATTGGACACAAACTTCACATTTATTTTTATGCTCATCATTATATGAAATCAGTCCATTTTTATTCATAAATTTCATTGTTTGATAATTAACATGTCCCAATCGATTATGCCAAAGATTAAAACTTGAACATTCAACAACATTAAAACTGAAATCAAAAGATTGCACACAAGAATAATTAGAACTTGCAACATTATTGATACTGATTTTAAACATACCATCACTTACATAACCTTTGCCTACAAAGGTTCCTGCCTTAGAAATAATAAGCTTATCGGACTCTATAACAACTTTGAGTCCTTTCTTACATAAAACAAAACCAGAAACCAGATTCTTTCTAATATCTGGAACATGTAAAACATTAGTCGGTACAACTTTCTTTCCAGAAGTAAATTGGAGTTCTACACTTCCTGTTCCAAGGACTTTGTTTGTGCGATGATCACCCAACAGAATTTCATGTCCTTCAACAACTTCAACATAATCCTTGAATAGTGAACGGTTGTTGCATACATGAGTGGTTGCACCGGAGTCATACCACCAATCATCATTCAAAGGGACAACAGTAGCCATGTGCAACTCTTGGATCATTCCAATGTGCAAATCAGAAATCATGGCAATAATATCATTGTCCCTTTCCTCAACAACATTAGCAGAAGTCACGTTTTCATCATTTTTCTTCTCATTTTGATTTTTGTTCTGTTCCTTCTTAGAAGGATTTCTGCAGAAACGTTTCATATGGCCTTTTTTCCACACTTGTAACACTCAAAATTAGACAGATCCCTTTTACCCTTTTTATTCGGATTAGAGGATTTGTTGGTGTTATCATTATTATTGGAATCATCATTAGCCTTTCTCTTTTTACCCTTCTTATTATTCTTCTGACTTACAGTATTCACTTTAGAACTAGATGCAATATTCATATCCTTCTCACGATTTCGAGTTTCCTCTTCAATTCGTAAGTGCTTTTGAATCTGTTCTAAAGTGAATTCCTCAGAAGTATGCAACAATTTTTTCCTGTAATCATTCCAGGAAGATGGTAATTTGGCTATGATCCCCCCAACAATTAAATTCTCGGGAATGGTTATGTTAAGGTCTTTAAACTTAGATATCAGAATCAGAAATTCATGAAATTGATCTAAGATAGAAGTACCATCGACCATAGTAAACTCAAAGAATTTAAAAGTTATGAACTTATCTGCCCCTTGTTTCTCTACATCATATTTGTACTCAAGGGACTGCCACATCTCCTTCGCAGACTTCATAGGAGTATAGAGATCATATAGGCGATCAGACAACGAATTTAGAATGTACCCTCTGCACAGCATCTCGTCTTCAGCACGATTCTTGCGTTGGACAACTTCCTCTTCAGTGTCTTTGTCTGATGGTTCTGGTAAGGCTTCCAGTTTAGGATCAAGAACATAGAATATATTCAAAGTGGTGAGTAGAAACGACATCTTCTCCTTCCAACGAAGGAAATTAGTTCCATCAAAACGGTCCAATTTGACAACATCATTGCCGAAAATCTTCATTGCTGCATCCATATTCTAATTCTATTATTATCCTAAGATTGTTAGAAAATTATAATTACAGAAAATTAGAAAACTAATTACAATAATACAAACAGAATAGGACGAGATTAATCTCTGTCCTTAGGATAATATTAGCCCCCACTACGATGCTGATGGGAATTCCTACGCTAATTTACCCCCAGGATTATCCTAATTCTAAGAATGAAAACACATCATAATTTTCACTCTCTCCATAGACATGTTTTTGAGAAGAACGTTTATCGGAATGAATATGAAAACTGATTATTTTTTACTGCCAATGAAACAATTATATAGAGATAAGTATGGCAGTTATTTTATCCCAAAAATAACTGCCTCCCTATATTATCCGAAAATTAAAAAAAATATTAATTAATTAATAGGCACATGTTAGTCAGAATTAATTAACCTAAGTGCTAAGTGCTAAGTGCTAGTCTATGATTAGTAAATATTCTGATAAATATACTACCAATCATCTACTAACAAGCCCATGATCAAGCCCACACAAAAAGGCTTACAAATCATAATACACATAGTACACACTAGTTAATAAACAAGACCAACCTTTCATATTCTTTCCATGTGGGACAATGCTCCCACAAAAACTTACTTGTTGAAGACTACATACAACAAACCTAACCAAATCACATATGATCATTCATATTGATCACATACACCAATAATAACCCACGTATCACATGGTTATTCCATAAAAAAAAAGATTAAATCAAAAAATAGAAATTTCAAAGAGCAATACTATTGCATAGCGGAAGCAAATTTATGAATCCCACCGGTGGGTTTAATATTCTAACCCACCAGCAGGGGGAGAATTTGTGTGAACGGTCCCAAGATTTAACCTGCTCTTGATACCATGCTAAATTATTTATGAGAGAATGAGTTGAATTGTATTGATGCTCTTGGCTATTATTTATAGCCTACAAAAGATAACCTACACAATATAAACTCTATCATATAAACTTCCATAAATCTATCTTAGAATATCAGTAAGATATATTATTATCCTAAATATAATATCATAAGATCTATATGGAAAATATATCACAACAGTATATTTTCCTATATTCCTAACAGAATTCTAGATCCGCCACTGCAACCTGTAATCATCGATTCTATAACGTGCTCTAAATTAATTCATCAGTTCACGTTACAGAGAGGGCATGGAATCAAATCATTTATGATTCCGATCCAACGCTACTCTCCTAGCCTTTATGAGCATGTTAATCTTCACCCATATATAAATTTTTTTACTATATTGAACTATTTTCCGAATACAATTTGGTATAAAGAAATTGTAAATATGGAAAAGAATCTAAAAGTTAAAATCAAAACCAAAACAGAGGAAAAAAGCATTAAGTTAGAGCCAACGAGTCCAACATCAGGATACTTCCTGAGTGAGATTGCAACACTCTATGTTCTTACAGTTTTTGAATCGGAGATCCCTATTGATACTTTAAGTTTCTACAATTTCTTCAATGGTGTTTTTCTTGACAGTCATCCCCGTCTTTCCTGTATTCCGGTAATATTACTACTTCATCCCTCTCCCTCACTATAACAATTTGACTGTTTTACTATTCACAAACATCAATTGGTGCGTTATATATAAGATTAACATTAAATACAACAATCTGCGCATAATTTTAACTTTCTTTAATTTTAATTTTAACCTGTTTATAATTAGGCATATTATTGTTCTGCTACTATCCCGATTTAGTTGTCTATGTTCTAGTTTATACACTTAGAGTACGATGCATCGCAAAGATATGTAACATGAGCCTATAGTCTTTCCCATTTGCAAGTCCTAGATGAATCTATGGCGTGTTTTATATTTCGGTATTTCCTACGTATTTTGTTACTTGCTTAATTCTCCATGCACGAAGTTTTAGGAGGAAAACTGGAAATTAAAGTACAGTAATAAATTATGATGAAATTAAGTAGAGTTGGTTGAATTTAAAAAAAAAACAAAAAAAAAAAACTTTAAAAGCAAAAACGAGTACAAGTGAGAAAGAGAGAAATATGATATGATATGAGGGGTCCATTAGTGGGATTGTAAAACATTATTTAAGTTTTTTTTTAAAAAAAAATAGTCAAGAGCAAGTAATAATAGACGGCTATTAAAGGAAAATAAACCAAGTAATAAATACGAATAGCATGGAGTATTATTTAAAAACGAGTACAAGTGAGAAAGAAAGAAATATGATATGATATGAGGGGTCCATTGGTGGGATTGTAAAACATTATTTAAGATTTTTTAAAAAAAAAAAATAGCCAAGAGCAAGTAATAATAGACAACTATTAAAGGAAAATAAAACAAGTAATAAATACGAATAGCATGGAGTATTATTTTTGGTGAAAAATAACACTCCAGACTATTATGAAACAATCTCTGCAATAAAAAAAAAAAAAAAAAAAAAAAAAAAAAAAAAGGTATCGTCATTGATATACCTATATCTTGAAAATTGATTTTGGCACACCCTAATTAATTTTGGCACACCCCTATGTGAGTAGAACATAAAAATTGTGCTCTCACATAGGGGTGTGCCAAAATCAATTAAGCGTGTATCAAAATCATTTCCCCTATATCTTTTGTACTCACATGAAAAGGCACCGTTATAATAAGTATGTGTATGTAGTACATTTAATTTTAAAAAACTTTTGTACTCTATATGCATTTGATATCCTACTATATTATTGTACATTGAGATAATTTTTATTGAATTTAGGGTAATTTTTATTGAATTTAGGGTAACTTTTAGACATTTTTTGAGTAACTTTTATCAATAAAGCATAAATAAGGACGATTTACGAAAATATTGTTAAATTGAAACTTATTTACCATTTTGCGTCGGCACTAAACTTATTTACCAAAATGCTGTCCACGTAGGATTGGGAATACGTTTGGGTCTATTTAATTTTAAAAATAACAAACCGCTACTTGAGGTAGCGGTTTTAATAGCTAAACTGCTATTCAAAGTAGCGGTTTTAATAAATATTTTACACAACTACATTAAAATTAAAACAAAAAAAGAACAGAAGACCACTACCCACATCACGCACCTCGACATCATCACTGGACCACCTCTCCATCCCCACGAGACCACCACCCACATCATGTCGCTGTCGTCATCTCCATCCTTCTACACACCAGAGGACGACCCAATTCACGTCGCCACCACCAATTGATGAATAAATTGGTTTTCTGATATTTACCCCCAAATTCATAAGGTATTTAGCCCTAATTTTTTTTTCATTAATTCATTAGTTGTTAAATTAAATTTTGTTGTTGTTTGGTTTGAAATTCACTTCGCCACCACCACTTAATGTCAAAATCAATACAATAAACTCATTTTGGTATGGAAATTCGGTGCTATAATTTCGTATTCCTGATTGTTAGGTTTTGCTTTGGTTGCTTTTGTTTTTCTTGGATTTTGCTTTAACTACATGCCAATTTAGCTATTCTCAGCAAGATTACCATGCTTGGAAGATATAATTAATCAACATGGCATCCTTTTCTTATTATTAAAAGTGTTGGATATGTACTTACTAATTTATATAAAATACTACAATTGCCATATTGTACTGTATATTGGATGAATGGTGCTTTAGTTGTCAAACTCAATTTATAAATTGTGAAGTTAATTCCAAATATAATCAATTACATGGTGCTCTAATTTGGCATTTTGTTACAATAGTGCTATAAATTGACAATCTATTTTAATAGTGGTTTCACTTGGGATTGTAGTACAATTTGGAGCTCTTTATTTTGATGTTATTATAGTGCTCTAACTTGACACGTTGAATAATTATTTATAGTGTAATTTAGAATAAAATGAATGTGATTATTTTTATTTTTTTTTAATGGTAAGGTTTTGTTTAGAAATGGAAGAACCTATTGTATGTTATTGGGGCGGAGAAGTTACACAAAGTAATGGAAATGTCACGTATAAAGGTGGTGAGAAGAAATTTGTTTTTCTCAAATCTTCCATGAATTTCTCAATGTTTTTGAACAAGCTATATGAACTTGTGAAATGTGATCCAAAGAATGTAAAATTAAAGGTGCAGATGAAATATCCTACTTTTGGTTCATATACACTTCTTCCCCTTGATGACGACATTTCTTTAAGAGCCATGTGGGTTGGTATATCAAAGTTGTCGGGTTCCACTATGGAGTTATAGATTGACCAAGTTGTCAAGCAGGTAGTAATGGAGACTAGCTTGGGGTTATATCCTAGCTCCAATTCTAGTATACCTCTCCAAATGACTGGAACAAATTCAGAGGTAGCAGTCTCTTTCACAAGATTGCTGACTGATGATGTTTATGTTCAACAACATATTTCGGAGCTAACTTCTCCCACACCAACTCCTCACACAGGAACGTCCTCCAGAAATCCCTCTCTAGATGCACTCGATTACATTAATCTTGAACAAGTTGATGGCTTTGGAACCATAGTAGATAATTTGGATAGTGATGAAGGTGATGAAGAAGGTGCATGTGAGGAAAATGACATTGTCATAAAAACAAATGCTCCTTCACAATCTTTTAATGTCATAGAAGAAATGGATCAAACACTTTGTGACTCATGGATAACATGGCTAGGAAACAACACTTATAATGGCGAATTCAGTGTTGGTCAGGAGTTTGACTCCTTACATCAACTGAAAGATATAGTAAAATCATACTCCATCACTAAAAATCAATCATTTCGAGTTGTTGAGTCCGAGCCATCAAAGTATGTTGTGGAGTGTAAAAGGAAAAAGACACACAATTGTCCTTGGAAGCTGCGTGCAATTAAGGATCCAATGTTACCTATTTTTCGAGTTGTGGAGTATAATGGTCCGCATGCAAATAATTGTGTAGGTGACATTATCTCCGGTGATCATCAAAATCTCACTTTTGAATTTGTGTGAAATATCATCTTAGATCTTGTACGAGTTGATCCTTCTCTTAAAATACGTGCTATTGTACAAGTTATTAAGGATCGAACCAAATTCTCTATAACTTACAGGAAGGCGTGGCTAGCAAAACAAAAGGCAATTGCCATTATATTTGGTGATTGGGAGAAATCGTATGAAGAGTTGCCTAGGTACATGCAAGCTTTACAAGAAGCCAATGAGGGAACTGTTGTTCATTGGAGCACAATAGAGACATCTAATCCGTCTATTTATGTGTTCAAAAGAGTTTTTTCGGCTTTTAAGCCATCTATTGATTGATTTCGGCACTGTAGACCTCTAATCACTATTGATGGGACTCACTTATATGGGAGGTACAAGGGCACCTTGCTCATAGCAATGGCAACTGATGCAAACTTTCAGCTTTTCCCTCTTACCTTTGCGATTGTAGAAAATGAGTCTATCGAAACTTGGTCATGGTTCATGGCATGTCTTAGGCAATCAGTCACTCAAAGAAGAGGTTTATGTGTCATTTCTGATCGACATGCAGGGATATTAGATGCAATGAATAAGGAGGGGAGTGGATGGGAGGAGCCTTTTGCACATCATAGGTTTTGCATTCGACATCTTGCATCTAACGTGGGAAAACACTTAATGGATGCATTCTTGTTGCATGCGGTGAATGTGGTTTTTTTTTCTTTTTTATGGTAATAACTTAGTCATCATAATGTAGATGACATGGAAACCATATACCGAGGAGGTTCTTGCATCCTTGCCTGAGATATGTCGATCCGATCATAATGTGATGCGCACTTTTGCGCCATTGATTTGCTTTGATATTGTGGAGTACCATCTGCCAGGACGAGTTATGCGACAGTTTGGTTTGGAGCAAACGATCCCTACAACTCTT
This sequence comes from Chenopodium quinoa, assembly GCF_001683475.1. NCBI lineage: Eukaryota > Viridiplantae > Streptophyta > Magnoliopsida > Caryophyllales > Amaranthaceae > Chenopodium > Chenopodium quinoa. The sequence goes on along the minus strand of NW_018745523.1, from coordinate 3,165,671 downwards.
GACACAAGTGATAAGTTGCATAAGGTGGATAAACGTAAGCGCAACAAAAACTATGACATTGTGCATGAAAAGTATATAGAAGAATGGCAGAAGCGTGAGGATAGAGTAGTTTCTGGTCATCCATTTAGTGGTCGCACATTAGTACAGTACATGAATTGGTATCGGTGCATCACTAGGACCATCATCACTCCTCCTACACAAATCCGCCCTTCTACTCATTACCAACCTGCCTCGACTGAGTTGGTGTTGGTAAGATTGACCAAGTTTCTAATTTTTCTTTTAGCATGTTAAATGTTGTAAACTTTAAGTTTCTAATTTTTCTTTTAACATGTTAAATGTTGTAAACTTTTCAAATTTTTGTTGTTGTTGTTTTTTTTTCTTTCTTTCTTTCTTTTTTACAGTCACATGCATTAGGTGATATAGCCCAAAGGTGCATGCGAATTATTGAGGTTGTTGGTGATTTGCCTATGGAGAAAGCATTACCGTTGACTTTAGAATCCTTTTTGCACTATAAATGCATATTGTGCTGACACATTAACAAGGGTCGATCAACCTCACCTCCTCCAAGATAGTGAAGTTCTTCGGTCACCCTCGGCCTCCACACCATCTAGCTCCTCCTTGAAAAGTGTGTTTCACTCTCAAGCACCCCGCAAACGAAAACATAGGGATCTTCGTGGTCGAGGACGTGGACCTTCTTGTCAACTGAGCACAAGTTTTTCACCTTCAGTTTCTTCTCCTGCTTTGACTACTACACCTATGCTCTCATCTAGTACTTTGACTACATCTACACCTCTGCCCTCTTTTACTCCTCGACCCTCTTTGCTTGCAACCACTAGTTCACCCTCGTTCACATCCATGTTGCCACATAATTATTCTGGTATTTCTACTCATCAAGTAGCCTATTCTACAGTTGTATCTCCACCACTAGTTTATGCTCGACGAACCACTTTTACTACATCACCCATTTTGGAAGTGGATGAGTCAAATTTTGAAACACCATGACCATTACATCGTAAAAAACGCCATTAGAGTAGGAGATGTAAATTATTTTGCTTCATCAGAACTCATTTTGGTATATTTGTAATACTTGCTTTAATTAATTCAATGTTATTATAAATATTTTGGTTTGTTTGTGAACATTTGTTATTGGTTGGAATTGTTTTAAATAGGTTAATTGTATAAGTTGTGTGGATGTACATGACATGATATTGTTACAGGTTGCACAAATGAGGGGATGATGCCTACAGGTTTATCAACTTTTCGATTATAATTTTCAGCTTAAAACCGCTACCTCAAGTAGCAGTTTATGTACTAAAACCGCTACTTGAAGTAGCGGTTTATATACCAAAACCGCTACTTGAAGTAGCGGTTTATATACCAAAACCGCTACCTCATGTAGCGGTTTATGTACAAAAACCGCTACTTGAAGTAGCGGTTTATATACTATAACCGCTACCTTAAGTAGCGGTTTTAAGCTGAAAATATATTTTAAAAAATTAACAAAGTTTCCCGATCCTACGTGGACAGCATTTTGGTAAATAAGTTTAGTACCAACCCAAAATGGTAAATAAGTTTCAATTTAACCATATTTTGGTAAATCGTCCCATAAATAACTTATATTTATATCAAGGTAAATTTCATTCATTACAACGTAACTTTTGATCATTTAAGATAATTTTATAGCGGATGTTCAATATTTTATCATATATCCAATGTTTTTAAATATTTATCATTTTTTCGGATTTTTTTGAAAATAACACCACATATTTTGAAAAAAATGGATTATAACACCACCTTTTCTCAAATTTGTATTATAACACCACATAAAAATCAAAAAAATTGATTTCACCACCTACTAACGGATTCCATCCAAGAATCCGTTAGTGGGGCTCACTTTGGACACATGTCACTCATCTATTGGATTAAAAAAATTAAATATATTTTTTTAAAAAAAAGAAAAATCCTAAAATGCTAAACCAGCCACCACCGTCACCCAAACCTAACCCCCGAAGCTCCGAGACCGTCGCTGAACCACCGTCGTCACCATACCCTACCCCAAGACCTCCGATACCGTCACCACACCATCGAAACCCCAACCCACACCGTCGCCGAACCACCATCAGCCGAAACCAAACCCAACCCAGCCGAAACCTCCCAGCCACTTCGCTTCCTCCCTGAAAAACCACCCCTGTACTTCCGCTTCACCTTCAAACTGGCCGAAAACCACTTTCGAAGCCCCAGCTGGGTCGATTTTGCGGTGAGGCGACGACATGGGTGGTTTTCGGTGGTTCGTGGTAAGGGTTTGCACGGATTGATTGGTGGGATTTGCGGTGGGGGAGGGGGCTGTGGTGGGTGGGGATGATAGGCGGCGATTTCGCTGGTGAAGGAAGGGTTGTTGGCGTCAGTAAGAGTCTCCGGCTGTGGATTCGCGGCCGCCGGTGGTGGGCTAGTGGCTGGGTTTGGGTTATAGGGTGTTTTTATTTTTTAATTTTTTTTACCTTTATTTTTTAAACCAATGTCTTATTGCCACGTGTCTATCTTGGGTCCCACTAACGGATTTCATCCAAAATTCAGTTAGAAGGTGGTGAAATCTAATTTTTGGATTTTTTTGTGGTGTTATAATCCATTTTTTGTAAAATTTGTGGTGTTATTTTCAAAAAAATCCTTTTTTTTACATGATTGTGTTCATATTTGTACATTTATAACTTTATGAGCAGATTGAAGGGAAAAACGGAAGAAAATTTTGGAAGAAAGTGAAAGTAAATGTGAAAGATCACATAATAAATCCCCAATTTTGGCAGAAGGTCTATCACCAGAAATATATAGTAAGCATTTAGAAGATTACGTATCTGAATTAGCTACAACACAATATCAACTAAATAAACCTTTGTGGGAAGTTCACACTTTCAATTACCCTACAAACAATGCAACTTCAACTTTGATTATTAAGTTTCACCATGCTATTGCTGATGGTGTCTCACTTATGGGAGTTCTCCTCACTTGCTGTCGAAGAGTCGATGATCCTACGCTTCCTATCGTTATACCCTCGAGAACTAGCTTAGAAGGTGAACACAATGTTACCTACAATGTTATGAAAACATTGGCCATTGTACCTAGATTTCTTTCTTCTATTGTTACTTCGACATATGATTATGGACAAACTCTTAGGGCGGTGCTGTTTGAAGACGAGTGTACTCCAATTAGGTCAGGGAAAACCAACATGCTTCTTCCAAACTCGGCTAGAGTTTGTTCAGTCATTCTGCCTCTCAGTGGTATCAAAAGAATTAGGTCACTTCTAAATGTGGTAAGGCAACTAACATTTGAGACAAATAATTACTTGATTACTTCCCCTCTATTCTTTTTTACTTGACCAGTTTCTTTTATCACCCTTGCCAGTGCAAAATATATAAAAGTTATATTTTATGATAGTACTTATTGAGACAAATTCAAAAAGATTCCACATGAATATGTTTTTCCTACATATTATTCTCAAAAAACTGTCAAAAGAGGAGTGGTGATAAATAGTGTAAAAGTCAAAGCGGGTCAAGTATAAAAGAACGGTAGAAGTATTACTTTGTAAGAGAGTCACATAAGACAATGATGTTGACTAAAATATACTTCCTCTGTTTTTTATTACTTGACCCGCTTTGACTTTTACACTATTCATCGCCTCTTTTTTTACCGTCTTTTGTGAATAATATGTAAGGAAAAATATATTCATGTATGATGTTTTTGGATTCGTCTCAATAAGCAGTGGCGGATCCAGGATTCTAAGTCAGGGGTAGCACACTAAACACTAGAGAGAGAAAAAAACTCAATATAGTACCGAATAACTTGAAACTCAAATTAAATTTACGATAATTTTAACATATTTAGTTAAATGATAAATCAGGTTCATTTTTTAAATTATTCCTTGTGTTATTGTAAAAGTAACCATTTAATTTATGTATCTACTTCGCCTAAATTTTGCAATGAATTTATTTCATGGATAAATTATATACTGCATAGTGCATATTAGATACTCCCTCCGTTTTTAAATACTTGTTTCGTTTTTTCATGGGCGGAGTTTTAAGAGAAATTGAAAAAAAATAATAAATCAAGGAGGTAATGGGGTAAGAGGAAGAATAAAAAATTGTAAAAAAACAAAAGTAGTCGAGAGAATTGAAGAAGAGAGAATATAAAATTAGTAAAATATGATTTAGGTTGGGTCCACTAGGTCAGATAAATAAATAAAATATTGTATAAGCTTTCCAAATAAGAAAATTGAGCAAGTATTTAAAAACGGCCGAAAAAAAAGTGAAGCAAGTATTTAAAAATGGATAAAGTATCAAAATACTCTGTACAACAATCAAATAAAAATTAGTTCAAATTAAGCTAGTACTAATTTTCTCCACGAATTTTGTATTAATATTATTAATCAATTTTTAAAGGAACTTATGTTTATCTAATTTAGAGAAGTGGAATCTTTGAAAGATAAAACCATTACAATACTGAGGAATAAAAGCCAAAAAAAAAAAGAAAAATGCAGTACTGAGTGGCGAGTACTTAGGAAAAAAAAAAAAAAAAGATGGGACGGGATTCGAACCACTAACCCCCCGCTAGAATAAGGTACATCTATTTTAGACCTTTGTTACCACTGAAGCAAGATAAAACTATCTCATACAAAAGGTAATGTTTAACAAATATACAAAATACCAAACTGGAGGCTTTTTACATAATTTTTTTTTTAAAAAATCTGGGGGTAGCACGTGTCCCCCCAGGTTCCAACGTAGGTCCGCTAGTGCCAATAAGTACTATCATAATATATAACTTTTATAATTTTTACTTATGAAGAATTTAACTTATTGATCGTTAAAGTTTTACATTGGCAAACGTGATAAAAGAAACAGATCAAGTAAAAAAGAACAGAGGAAGTATGTTTTAATATTTGTGACCTTTTTCACAGACTATATGTTAATGATCTTGTTACCGGGATAATCTCATTTGCAACTTGGTTGTATATCTAAGAAGTAGACCAAGGACGAGTACATAATTGGGGCCGAATGACCGCATCAATAGTCTTCAACATTAGGAGTATCAAGGGATATGCAACTTCAGAAGAAACGCGTAAGGGTAATACATGGGGAAACAAAATCTCTGTTATTGAATTATCACTCCCAAAATTTAAGGAGGATCAGCTTACAAATCCACTCAATTTTGTCATGAATGTCCATAAAATTATGAAGAGAAAAGTGGAAAGTGTTGGTGCCATTTATCTCGCAGCATGGACCCTTGATGCTATAAGGATATTCGGAGGATTTAAGGTTGGCCATTTATGCATCTACATTATTAATTGTTTATTATGAAATTGTTAAATATTCATTGATCCACGTCTTAGACCTTTAACATCTCTGAAATGTTTTGACTTTTCGAGAGTTTTAGAAAAGTTAGTTGAATTTATTAAATAGGTAGTGGGGTATAAAATAGTTGAGGAGGGAGAAAAGAGTAAGGGATATTGTGAGGACCGTTAGTTATTAGAATGTTATTTTAAGAGGGATACCCAGTCAATTCCCAAGATAAACAAAAGGGGTATAATTGTCTTTTCAAGTATCAGTGGAGATGTATATGCGTCTTTTCATGTACTAGTCGAGGGGTACATGTGTAATTTCCTCACCAAATAGTAAAAGCAAAAAAACAAACAGTAATTGGACAGCTCACCAAAAGTACTGAATAAATAACTCTGTTTTTTCAATATATTTACAAAAATGTCATCAGATTAACAAAAATTCATTTATCTGGCAGATTAACTTGTATTTTCCCTTATTTTAAAAACCAGGGAAAATATTATGAGGAAATTAGAGAGAAGTTACTAAAAAAGAAAATGTTTCATTTATTTAAACACAGTCGGAAAAAGAAAACATTTTATTCATTTACAAACGAAGGCCGGGTAGGTATCACTTTTGACCAAAAACAATATTTTATTTCATAATATAGTCACTTAAAAAAAATCAATACACTTTTATTAATTATTACGTCTACTACATTCATTCCAATAATATCTCAACAATTCACATATATGTTCACCCTTCTATTACATCCGTTCCAATAATATTGAAACAATTCACATATATTCATATATTTGTCATTAATTCAAGAATCGCCAATGGTTTTCCTTAGCCGTTGGACGTTGGTGCGTAAATGTTACTTAAATTACATAAGTGATGATGGCCCATGTAGGCAGCAGCTCGGACCTTTGAAAAAAGCTGGAAAAATTCAACCTTTACGATCACAAATTTGGCTGGTCCAAGTCACCAAAATCAGTATTGGCAGTCACCCTGTATGTGGCTTTTACTTCGCACCAACGAGAATGAACTTGGTTAGTTTTATCTTTATTCTCTTCTCCAATTTTTTAACATTCTAACAATATACTACGTATAAATTAAGTTCACATACACCGTATAAAATAAGTACAATTCAATTCAAATAATAATTTCAAATAAAATCAAATGAGCCAAACTGAACCTTAATAGGACGTACAAAACATTTGTGATGTGTATTTATGCATGTAAATTAACATATTACAAATATCGTCGTTGTCGTGATTGCAGAGTTTAACAGTTTCAGTGATGAGCTACATGGACAATCTAAGAATTGGTTTAGTAGTCGAAAATGGCTTCATTGATCACCAAAGATTAATTGCTAGTGTGGAAAAGGCTTATCACTTAATTCTCCAAGCTGCCACTGCTTCTACACAATCTACCGTTCACAGTAAAATTTAACTAATCCAGATTTTACTGCATGCGTAGTACAGTACTTCGGTAATTTTGAAGAGAATGTTGTCACGAAAATATTAGCGTAATTGTTTTTTTTTATTGGGTTGGTTGGTTGGTTGGTTGTTACCTCTTGCAATTATAGTTATTATACCCAGGTTGTTTTTGTTGTGCAAGAATATGTATTTATCATATCTCGTCATCTAAAAAAAAAAACATTTAAAATGTACTTCGGTTGGTATAATAGTGCTTGTATAATAGTTGCATGAGAAAGTCCATGCCCATTATTTTCATAATACCAACCATCTGTTGGTATATTTAGACATATTTAGACTTCGTATTTGTATAAGAATTATACCAATATGAAATTTAAAAATACCAACGAGACTTTAGTATGATGATCATTGAACACTTGACCATGCAATTATTGATTCATATAACCTCTTGCTTATACTTGCATACACTATGTATTTCTAGCTATCCGATCATTTATGACTTAATCAAGTACAGTTTTACACACTTGACAACTTAATTTAACTTTTGCACTACTTACACACTCATTTGACTATTTTTTGGGATTTATGTTTGAGATAAATATATTTATGTGAAATTTTATTAGAAACGTCTCAATAGATCTTATTACAATCTATTATTCGCCATAAGATCCATTTTGAAGCAAGCAGTACCTTTTTAGGATATCACACGCCCAACATCTCTATCTAATTAATCTACTTCTAGTTTACTATGCATCAAAAATGATTTATTCATGCCGAAAAAACTACAATCAAGAGACCAATAATACCAGGAAACTCGTTACAACTAATAATTATTGTCACTTTGTACAACTAGTAATTATTATTTCTACGTGTCTTTATGTACCTTAGCTTGTATATACATATTCAATTCAAATCAACCAAAAATGTGTGTATACGAGTAATAAACTACGAGTAATTGACAATAAAGTACTCCGTAGTTGTTAGGTGCTATAATTATTATGTGCTGTGCCAATAATATAATTGATTTGACCCCATTATTATTGTTTTAATTAAACTCATTATATACGAACCACAACTTTTTAATTCGTACATTTTACTGTGCATTTGAAAATCGAAATTTGCAAACATACGCTTTGCCCAATTATGAATCTTGATTGTTCCTTGCTACTCTCTACGACCTTAAATGATCTTTAAACATTATTCACATTTAAAGAGAATGTTTTAATTGCTTTCCAATATTTAAAAAATAAATACAGAGTACATAAATAAAAGATAGTTAAAAAGGCATCTTTCTTCTCACTAATTAATTACGAACGTCCCCAGGGCATTAGATAAGTATTTAAAATATCACCCAAAGTATAATAATAATAATTTAGGAGAGCATGATAAAATCACACGTCGATCGGTGTAATTAATGTTAATTTTTATTTTAATCTCTATACTTTTAGCTAGCTTATCTAATCGGGCCGAAACATTCGTTAGCATTTGCCAAAAACATATAATTAAAGATACTAAAAATTTAAAATGTGCATGGCATACATTCGTGTGGCATGTCAAAAGGAAATGGGAAGAATTTAAATTATCCGGGGAAGTCATAATCCCGGCCCACATCCTTTTTGATGTTTGTAAATTATTTAGTTGCTTAACATTACGAAGTAATTGTATTTACACACTTTCACCGGCCAATTCACAAAATTGATAAATAAAAAAAGACGCTTAAGGTCTGTTTTATTCAGCTTAGTTTTAGTTCATTCCAGCTTTAATCAATTCAGTTCAATTTTTAATTTTCTTCTCTCGTAAACAATTTAATTTAGTTCAGCTCACTTCATTTCAGCTTAGCTCACTTCAGTAAATTAGAACAGACCTTTAATGACAATTTAGTAAAAAATAACTCCGGCAACAATTTGGTAAAAAAAAAAAAAACAAAAAAAACAAACAAACAAAAAACTAACCCCAAGCGTCAATTTGGTTAAAAAAAATTAATCTCAGCCGACATTTAGACAAAAAAATAAATAAATAAATTCTAACAATCTACTCGCAAATGCTTAATTTAGTTCATTTTTCGTGATTTTTTTTCCGCAAAAAAAATTGCCACCTAATTTTCCAACCCCTTTTAAAGAAAATTACAATTTGAAGAAAAAAAAAGTACGGAGTATATATTAATTTTCACTTAATTTTCTTGCCCCCTTATTAACCAAAATTTTAAAGGGAGGGAGGGGGGTTGGAAATAAATTTGGTATAAAGATTTAACAAAACAAAAAGGGGATGGCGTATTCATTCAATATTTTGAATGGAAAAAAAAAATTTAATAAACGGTAACGAATTAAATTAGACTTTTCAAGATTTTGTAAGAAAAAAATATATATTTTTTGGTCTATATGCCGCCTTAGGTTTTTTTTTTTTTTTTTAACTAAATTGTCCACATAGTTAATTATTTTACCAAATTGTCGATAAGAGTCTTTTTTTATTTATCAATATGGTCAATTAACCCATTTTCACTCACTCTTTCTTATATTATTTACCTTTTCTTACACTCACTCACATTTAATTTGAACATGCACACCACTCTATTTTACTTTATCAATGATTTCTTAGATTCACTCTATTCCTCATATCTTTAATTCTTAGGAAATTTTGCCAAATACTGTCACGGTTCGAGTGTTCTAACACCGGATCGTGCGGCTTGCTCTTGTCTATTGGCGACAATGACGCAAGCCTAGAACGAGAAAGGTTTAATTCGTGAGCACACAGCAACACGGACCAAAGGTATCTCAAGAAAGCACACGTCAACAACGGGTGTAGACTTTGGGCTTGTGACGACCGATACTTCGAAGCGGGCACAAGCGAAACTGATGAGATGAAGGCGTCTTTTGAGGTTCTCTTGGCCTGTTTTGGTGGGGATGCTTTAAAACAAGGCATGCAAAATATCTATAAAGGCTTAAAACAACACACAAGTCATAAAAGCAATAGCAACGGGGTAGAGAGCTTTGATTCATTAACCATCACTCCCTAAAGAGTTTTATATTGAATACATGGAGAATTACTACTGAACGCTACAACGACTGTAACACAATACTTCTACCTTAGAGCCTAGAAAGCAAAAAGAAAGACTTAAAAGACATAACATAAGGAAAATACAAGTAAAAGAAAGAATAATACATAAGAAAGGGGTTGGATTCTAACATCCGACCCCACTTAAGTCATCAACGTCCTTGTTGACTTACAAAACATACTCAAAAAGATTCTAGCAGCTTCAGTCTTCTATTGCAGGGATAGCTCTTGTCCTTGTTCTGATGTTGGCGCGGTAGCTAACGTTGCAATTACTGTCTACGGGATCTGGATGATAGGGTTTGAGATCAACGTCTCTACTACTCCCTCCGTCTCTTATTGATAATCCCTTTTAGCTAAATTTTAGTCCCAAAATGTTCACTCCATTTGCTTTTTTCAACAAGCATTAATATTAATGATTTTTACCAAAATTCCCTTCAATTTGCTATAATATTTGTGCAAGTTTAACATTCTCATATAAACTTTGTTTTTCTATGTACTTTTATGACTTTTTCTTTCTACTTTTTTTCATACCCAATGTGAATTTATCTTTCCAATGTACTTTAACTACTTATTTATGCTTATCAATTCCAGTGAAAATTGCCCCTAAAAGACTATCAATAAATGACAGAGGGAGTATCTAAAAGACCAATTAAGATATAGAGGAATAGAACAAAGGATCATTTCTAGTTAAATTGTTTTATTCTCTCCATCTAATTTTATTTGTCAGTATTTAAAATTGTTAAAATAAAATGCAATTCGTACTACATTTCAAACATTATATTGTGAAATTGTTTCGTGTATCCTAGAGGTTTAGAAAAATACACCGTGTACCCCTGAAAATTTTCAAATGCGCCATGTACCTCTAAGGTTTGTAAAAATGCACTATATACCATGACTATCTAATAAATGCACATATCATTAACTTATCAAACTAAAATCATAATGCCCACACAACGACTCATTTTAATACAATTTATATTTATGCTGGAAAATTAAACCACCTAAAAACATAAATTACGAATAAAAATTTAAAATCCATCGATCATTCTAAATCCATTCTAAAATTTTGGGTGTTAGAATTTGATTTATTAATCAACTTTACTTGATAATAAAATATTTTAACATTATGGAAGCATTACACTTATTTATACACTATATAATTTAATAGAATTTGATAATTATATATGGGGTTTCAATCTAACAAAATTTACATTTGTTATGAATCTAGGGGTATTTAGTACATTTTTTACGTTACAAACCTCAGGGATACGCGACGCATTTGAAAGTTTTCAAGGGTGTAAGGTGCATTTTTCTAAACCTAAGGGGTACATGAGACAATTTTTCTTTAATATTTTGTCTAAATATCTTGCACTATTATAATATATAAATAAGCAATATAATATCGCACATCTAAATATCTTGCACTATCAAAAAAAGGATTATATGACCGTATTTAACATTCAAGGCAAAATGTTTATCTTAAAAATTTATATATCAACAATCTAGGTATTGCCAAGGAAAAAACTATTATATATAAGAGGGAGTTTTTTTCCAGAATTTTTGAAGCGCCGCTAGGATCATACTTTTTTACAAAAATTAGAGCACCACGTAAAATTATAATTTTGAAAAATGTGTGTTACGTAAAATTATGATTTTCCCGTAGGGTAATAATTATTAAAAAATAACTTAATAAAATTTTTATTATTATTTTAAAGTGCGCCACGTAGGATAATGATTATTAAATAAAAAAAAGGTTATAAAATTGATACTTTCGAAAAATTAATCATTATAAACTAATTTTATAAATAAAGTTAATAGGCCAATTATTGCTGGATAAAGTATTAGGGAGTACATATCATTGTAATTTTTAACTACAATTACATTTATAGAAGTTAATTATATTGTTGGAGCGCGATTAACGACTGAGATTGATTCTTAGTTCACATTATTAGAAGTTAATTATAAATGTACGACAGAGATTGATTCTTAGTTCACACTACATATCAATGGTTGGTTCGTACAACCAGGTACACCCAGATTAAAACATAAAGAACATACTCCCTCCATTTTAAATACTTGCTCCATTTTTCTTGGACACGCATGCCGATGTTAATCTTTGATCACTAATATCTTTAATTATCAATAGGTATAACTTCTAACAATTGAAATTTAATAATCTATTCATTGAGATGATTCCAACAAGTACCCACACGACTATATTTTTTCTTATGTATAAATCACAAACATTAGTCAAAGTATGATAAATGAATAGTGCAAAAAATAGAAATGGAGCAAATATTTAAAAACGGAGGGAGTAACTTATAAATGTAAAGAACATCATTAAATTATAAAAGAACACATCATAAAAGTATAAAGAACATGGTAAGTTATGAGAAACTATTTCTTAAAAAATGGTAATGGATAGTCACTAATTGATTTTACCTTGGATGTAATGTCAAGTCATATCAAAATATTGTTTTCCAGAAGTTCTTTATCTAAGATTATTTTCTACCAAAAATAATTCAAGATTATATTTTCAAATTTCAAAAATTCAAAATTTAAAATTTCATTTTCAATATACTGTTTTTCAATTTTTTTTAAAAAAAATTATGTACAAAAACTAATCATATTTTTCACCATTAACAAAAAAAATAAGGGATAAAACAAGATAGCGCAATGATTTAAAAAAAATAATACCCAAAATAATACAATGTTTAAAGAAAACGCATATTAATATAGAAGAACATATTATCTAAGTTAAAAGAACATTAAATGAAACCCAGCAAAGAACAATTTTAATCTACATATATTAGAGTACAATGTTTATAATGTACAGAACATATAGTTCATATATAAAGAACATATTGATCAGATTTAATGAACATATTACATTCCAATAATAATAAAAAAAAGAATATGTATCAAGAAATGATAAAAAGAATATTTATCATTATACGAAAAACATCATTTTCAACCTCAGAAAATAGCATGAAAACAAGGAAAAATATTTAAAAAATACCTTTTCTCTCAATAATGAATTAATTAATTACATCATTAAGAGATTATATTGGAATGATAAAATAAATTCTGATCTATTATAACATTGAATCACTTAGAATTACAAAATTTACCATGGTTCTCTTTGTATAAATTTAATTTCTCTCTCTTAACAAAAAAAACGAACTTCTATTCACCAAAAGTATTCTATTAATATAGCTATTGAAGCCATTCATCGATTTTTGGTCCCCTCTAGGTTTTCCTTGGGAGGGTTTTGTGTAGGGTTCCTAGGGTTTCCTTCATACTGAAGGTTTTTCTACTCGTTTTCTTGACTATTTTGAGAATTCTGCTCTGAATTTTCCTATCCTCTGCTTTAATTGAATCACTTAATCTGTTCACATGGAAAATAATCAGCATGTACGTGCCGCAATATTAGAGAAGGAAGAAGAGAGTTCCGCAAACAAAAAATCACACCAGGAAGAAGATGAGGAGGCAATTATTTGGGAAGACGAAGGAGGAGATGATGAAGACGCTCGATTGGAACTTGGCCTAATTGGGAAATTATGGATGCCAAGACATGTTAATGAGAATGCCTTCATAAGCCCCATGAAAGGGGTTTGGCAACCGAAACATGGAATCGAAATCAGCAATATTGGAAAGAACCTTTTTATGTTCCAATTTCACCATTGGAGAGACAAAAACAAATTCTTAATAAACAACCATGGCATTTTGATCGTCACACATTGCTGTTGGGGGAACTTGATGCAGCAGTTAAACCGTTAGACGTTCAACTCTTTGAACTTCCAATGTGGGTAAGAATTTACAAATTTCCATTGAAAGGGAGACTTAACGTTGCCAATGTTGAAAAAATTGGGAACAAAATTGGTACCTTTATTAAACTTGACAACACATGAGCAGTGGGAATTGATAAATCAATTCAAATTAGAGTTAATGTAGATGTGAGAAATCCTCTGGTGAAAGTTGTAAAGTTGAAATTGAGGGGAGGAATGGAAGAGAATTTTGATGTTAAGTACGAAAAACCACCTCTTTTTTTGTTTTCATTGCGATTTTGTTGGCCATGGAATCAAATATTGTGATGATTACAGGAAGGAAGAAGGGGGAGAACTGAAATTTGGGGCATGGTTGAAAGCCTCACCATGGAAAAACAACATCATGTCTGAGGGGAATGATAAAACCACTATGGCTGGACATTATGCAAAAGCTCTCTTTATTACAAAACCGAAGAAAGCTCCTGAAAAAAGAGTAGCAAGTCAGCAAGTTCAAGAGGTGACTAATAAGCTTTCTGATGTGGGTTTTAATGTTTACAGTGAGGGGGAAGACAACAATAGCAGTGACTCAACCATGGATGTTAACAGGACAATAAGTGTCATACCAGTTTTTTGTGAAGATAAGGTGGAGCACTCCACTTTGTGTAAGACAAAGAAAGGGTGGAACAGAATAACGAGGCAGAATGTTACTGAAAATAGGGTGGATGGGAGTGCTAAGAGTAAAAAAAGAGGTGTTGAGGAAGTGGAAGGGGAGAATGCTGACAATATGGGTTTTGATGATGTTGATTTCACAAAAAGAAGGAAGGTGGAGATGACATCAAATAATGTGGCGGGCCCCACATCTTGGGCCCTCGGTGACCAATGAATTACACCCTATCATGGAACTGTAGGGGATTGGGGGGGGGGGGGGGGGAACCTCTGTAGTCAATGCTATGAGACGGGTGGTTATTTTGGAAAATCCCCAATTGATTGTTCTCTCGGAGATGAAACTGAAGACTCATGAAATGGAGAGGGTTAAAAATATTCTTCATTGTAGTGGTATGCTTGTTGTGAATTCTGTGGGAGAGGGAAAAAAAATAAGTGGTGGTATTGCTTTGTTATGGAAAGATTCTTTGAATATTGAAGTGAAGTCTTTCTCGATAAATCATATTGATGCAAGGGTGACAAACATGAGCCAAGGGGTTTGGAGATTCACTGGTTTTTATGGCCATCCGGAGGACGAAAATAAATATAAAACAGGTGTGCTAATGAAAAACTTGTTTACTAATATTTATGAACCGTGGCTATGTGGAGGTGACTTTAATTTGATGTTGATGTCTAGCGAGAAACAAGGGGGTAATGTCTTCAATCTTGCCGAGGCTGAGATATTCCGTGAGGCTATTCAATACTGCCACCTTGAAGACTTGGGTTTCGTGGGGCATGATTTCACTTGGAATAACAACAGAGGTAGAATCCACAACATACAGGAAAGATTAGACCGCTTCCTCGCAAACCATGCTTGGCGCACTTTGTTCCCGGGCTCTTTTGTTTCACACCTCTCGAAGAGGAAATCTGATCACTTGCCGATCTTATTGTGTATGGAGGATATCATTGGCCCTGTAAAGAAAAAAGAAGAAGAAAAAAAAGTTTTATAGGTTTGAAGAAATGTGGCTCCGAGAAGAAACATGTGGAGATATTATTCAGAGTGAGTGGGATCGAGGGGGAGATATCTGCTCCAAAATTGCTCACACGTCCTTACATTTGAGTGCGTGGAGCAGGGAGAAGTTCGGTGACTTCATCAAAGAACTCAAAGATTGCAAAGCTCATATGCAAACTCTGATGGCTGAACCGCAAACGGAGGAGGTGCTAGCATCGATGAGAATGTTGGATGCTAGAATGGATGAATTGGAGAGTAGGGAAGAAGTTTACTGGAAACAAAGAAGCAGACAAGAGTGGTTGAAGCATGGAGATAAAAATACGTCTTTTTTCCACGACAAAACTCAACAAAGAAAAGACAGAAATCAAATCAATTTTGTTCTAGATGCTGCTGGAATAATTTACAAAGATGAGGAACAGATTATGGAAGTTTTTGCTCAACATTTTCATGACCTCTTTTCTACAGGAGGTCAAATTGACGCTAATGGTGTGGTCAGCAAGGTCACGACTGAAATTTCTGCCGACCAATGGCTAGAAATGGCTGCTCCGTATAATGGGGAAGAAGTAAGGGAAGCCTTGTTCCAAATGCATCCAACGAAAGCCCCCGAACCTGATGGTATGTCTGCGATTTTTTTTCAAAAATTTTGGCATATTGTTGGTAGTGATGTGATTGATAAAGTTCTTGGCATTCCGAATAATGGGAGGGATATTGGCTCTATTAATCATACTCATGTTGTCCTAATTCTGAAAAAGAAAATATGTGAGTCTCCTGTTGATTATAGACCAATCAGTCTTTGCAATGTCCTATATAAAATAGTCTCTAAAGTGCTAGCTAATAGACTAAAAAAAGTACTCCCTTCTATTATTTCTGATAATCAGAGTGGTTTTATTCCGAGTAGATTGATAACGGATAATATTCTGGTGGCTTATGAATGCTTTCATTATCTGAGAAAAAAGAAAAAAGGGAAAAAAGGTTGCCTCAGACTAAGGCGTATGATAGAGTTGAATGGGAGTTCCTTGAAAAAATGATGGTGAAATTTGGCTTTCCAGATATTTTTGTGAAAAATACTATGCGTTGTGTGAGATCTGCGTCTTTTGATGTGTTGGTTAACGGTCAACCTTCTAGAGAATTCAAGCCTAGTAGAGGAATTCGCCAAGGGGATCCCTTATCTCCTTTTCTCTTCATTTTGTGTGCGGAAGGGTTATCGGCTTTAATCAAAGATGCATAACGAAACAAGCTCATTCATGGAGTGAAAATTGGTCGAAAGGTGGAAGTTATTCATCTTCTTTTTGCAGATGATAGTTTGCTATTTGTCAAAGCTACGGAAGAGGAGGCTGATAATGTGTTAAATATTCTTTCTACATATGAGATCGTTTCAGGCCAGAAATTGAATATGGATAAATCGGAGGTGTCCTTTAGCCGAAACATTGATCTAGAATGGAAAAACACGCTTCAGATGAAGTTAAATTTTAAGGTTGTCGATGGGCACGACAAATATTTGGGGTTGCCAACTTACCTTGGTAGTTCCAAAAAACAGATTTTTCAAGTTATTCAAGATAGGGTGTGGAAAAAGCTCAAAGGTTGGAAGAAGAATTATTTATCACAAGCTGGAAGGGAAGTATTGATCAAGTACGTTGCTCAAGCCATCCCAACTTATGCAATGCAATGCTTCAAGTTGCCGTCTTGTATATTGGAGCAAATTGAGAAAATGTGTCGTAATTTTTTTTGGGGTCAAAAAGGTGTAGAGAGAAAGACCTGCTAGATTGCTTGGGATAAGATGTACGAAACGAAAAAGAATGGTGGTCTGGGTTTTCGAAACATGAGGTTGTTTAACAATGCGTTGCTTGAAAAGCAGGCATGGAGAGTTCTGTCTAATGAAGATTCATTAATGACCAGAAATCTGAAAATGAAATACTTCCCTACAACCTCTTTTCTGGATGCAAAAGTTACCTCTAATATTAGTTTCACTTGGCGATCCATTCTAAGTGTGAAGGATGTGATTCTCAAGGGAGGACGCGAGATTATTGGAGATGGCTCTACTATAAAAATCTGGTCTGATCCTTGGTTACCTAATCTTCCTGAATTTAGAATTTTTTCTCCTGTTGGGTCAAGCTTCTGATGCTCCGTGTTATGTCAAGGAGTTATGGGTTGGTAATCTTTGGAAGGAGGAGGTGCTCGCGGCCAATTTTTCAGACTGAAATTGACTGCATTAAATCTCTCACAATCCCTCTTTTTGGTGGCTCTGATGAATGGTGTTGGCATTATTCAAAGGATGGGAATTTTAGTGTTAAAAGTGCTTACAACCTGCTGCTTGCTGAAAATGATGGAGGAAAAGCTATGACTTCGAAAGGGACCATTGGCTTTGAGTGGAATTTGATATGGAATGCCAGGATACCCCCAAAGATAAAACATTTTGGGTGGTGTTTGGTAAAAGGAAGCCTAGCAGTGAGGAGTAATTTAAGAACCAGAGGCATGATTGTTGATGCTACTTGTCCCATGTGTCGGGAGAATGATGAAACAGAGTTGCATCTCTTTGCTCACTGTTCGGAAGCTAGGAAATTATGGCGCTGCTCGCCCCTCAGACTGGAGCCTTTAAGCTCTGATTTTACTCATGTAAGTGAATGGGCTACGTCTTTAAAAAGATTGCTTATGGTGAAAGAATGGGCTGATTTGTTTTGGGGGCTTGCGTGGGGAATTTGGATTCGAAGAAATAGATGGGTTTTTGAGAAGCATAAAACTGAGGTAGTGCAAACCATCTCTAAAGCTACTGCCCTTATCGGGGAATATGCTCAATCTCTTGAAGCTTGTTGTGTCGATGCAGGACAGCCAAAGCTTAATGCTGTTTGGAAACCTCCGATGGCAGGTGTGATTAAGATCAATGCTGATTATGCAACTTCAAATGAGTTGTTTTGTGGGCTTGGAGGGGTTGCTCGCTATTATGAAACTCTCTCGAAAAGAATGGTCGCTCTCTCTATTCGTGTAAAGTCTTGCTGCCGGTTTTGCTGGTCGTTATTTGCGTTTCAACCAGAATCTCAATCGTGATTTAATTGCTAGGATGACTAATGAAATTGTAGACAGGTATGCCCATCTCCGGCTCGATCAAGAGGAGGGGGAGTGTTGTTGATTTGGGGGTAGTTGACTCTACCTAATCGAAGGAAAGATTTGACCTAATGCTTGTAGGGAGAATTGTTACGGATATACCATTCACGTGCAGTGGAGGCCTTTAAGAGTACCGTGACCAAAGTATGGAATTTATCGAACAAACTCATAATCAGGGTTCTTAGTCCCAATATATTTGCTTTTCAATTTTTTCATTGTAGATACAAAGAGAAAGTTCTGCAAGGTACACCTTGGTGCTTTGATAACATGTTACTCGTGCTAAAAGAAGTGGCTGGAGATGAATTACCAGAGAAAATTCCTTTGCTCCATTGCCCTTTCCGGGTAAGGATTTCAAACTTACCCCTGAACTGTCGAACTGATGATGATGTGAAAGAAATTGTAAGTAGTCTGGGGGATATTGTGAAAATCGAGGAAGATCTTTTGGGTCTTGATCGGTTTCGCAGAGTGATGATCATGATGAACATCTCTAAACCGCTGCGCAAATTTCAGAAAATCCGAGATAAGGGTGGGAATGTGGTGATGGTGGAATTTACCTATGAGAGGCTTCCATTTTCCTGTTATGCATGTGGTGTGATAGGCCACTCGGAACAGGATTGTGTAGTGGTGTATGAAGAGAGTAAGAAAGCTAAGTTAGGTTGGGGCAGGTGGCTAAAGGTGTCGCCAAGGAAGGATAGAATGAAGGAGGTGGAAGAGATGGAGGAAGTGCTAGTGGCTAGGAAGAAAATCTTTATTGCTAGAAGGGTCAATGAGGGAAGTGAAGAGGGGGGAAGTGGCGATAAATGGGGAGAAGTGGAAAGCTCCAAGAGTAAAAATGACGAGGGGGTGCTAATGTTTGTTCCCAAGAAGGTGAGTGCGTGCGAATATGGTGTGCAATGATGAGGGGAGTGATGTTACCTTGAGTGAAAGGGCAAGTAAGGTGGATTTAATTGCCCAATTAGAGAAAGATGTGTGTCAGCAGGTAACACTTTTAAGTGGAGTTGATGCGAGTGGGGAGCAGAAGAATATTGTGGGAAAACAACCTCATTATATTGTTTCTGCTGGGGAGGGTGGCCGATAAGGAGAAAAAGCATTCGGGGAAGGGGTGGAAAAAAGTTTAACAGGGATAATGGAGTTGTTGGGGAGGAAGCAATGGATGTTGATATGGGCAATAGTTTAGGTAAGATGTTGACTCAAATGAACAATACAAGAGGGAGGTGAATTGTATTGTAGAGGAACTAGGGTAATTTTTGCGGAATTTATAAAGAAACTCAAACAAAACTAAAAGTGCAAAGAGAGATTTTACGAGGAAATTTCTTGGCCCTAATCAAGAAGAAAAACCACGACCACAAGGGATTTTAAACTCAACTCTTAATAATAATAGGGCAAACAACCTATTACAAATTAAGACTCTAAACTCAAGTTCCTCAACGAACTCAAGCTCCCTTCAACTGATCCCTCAATCAATTGATCTCTTTAACTCTCTCTTTCTCCTTGCTTCACTCAAAGCAATAAACACTCTTAGAGTTTCCCCAAACTCTATCCCAATACAACTCAAGATTAAACTCTAAATGCTAAGTACAAAGACACTCAAGGACCTAAGTGGATTATGACTCTTTTGAAAGCTAAAAGATTGTAATGCTCAAGTGTGTTTTTTTTCAACAGAAAACCGAAGCTATTTATAGAAGAATTAGGAAGTTAAAATTGTCTTTGCCTCAATCACCACTTAATCACAACTCCCTTAAAATTAGGAAGTGCAAGGAGTGGGATCTTAGGCAGCAAGTAAAACGAAATCTAGGAAGTGGTTTTACTGGCTTCCTAATTTTTCTCAACCTCTTTTGACAAAGTAAAGCACACTTTGAAGAGGATAATTTTCCAAAATAGATTTTCCAAAGAATAGGATAAAATCAAAACAGAAAATCTTTTTAATAAGAAAAGATATTTTAACTCAAAGATATTTTCGAGAATAATTTAGTTAAAATATAGAAAATAAAATCTTTACCAAATAAAATTAAATCCACTTAAATCCTATCAATTATCATCGTACTTAACATAAATACAATAAGCCTAAAATAAAGATAAAATACATTAAACTCCTTGAAACACTGAGAAGCTTCGACTTTGAAGCTTCAATTCCTCATGTAAGGAACTCGCCTTTGAAGCTTCAACTCTGGAGCTTCAGTTCCTCACTAAAGGAAAACGACCTTGGATTGTCTTCTTTATTCCATAGCTGACCTAGACCTTGTTCCTTGCTCCCTTCTTACTCCAGAATTTCGTAGCATAAACCTGTCATTAATCAAAGCTAAAAACGAAAGTTAAACTTATATGGGTTTGCTTAGGTTCCTTGAGTCGTCATCAAAACTTAAGGTCAACATAAGAGAATAAGGAGTGCTTGTGATGGGGAGGCCGAGGAGCTTAAGGGGTGTAAGAAGAGCAATATGAATGAAGTTGCTTGTAGATGGAGAGTGACGGAGGCTATCAGTGAGAAGCCCCGTCAAGCCCAATGAGTATTCTCAGTCTTAACTGTAGAAGGTTGGGCAACCCCTCTGCAATTACTGGCCTTTGGGATCTTATCCGAAGGGAGGCCCCGTCTGTGATTTTATTATCAGAGACAAAATTAAGAAGTGTTGAGTTTGTTAAGGTTCGAGATAGACTTGGTGATTTTAAAGGGATTGCGGTGGATTCTATGGAGAGATTGGGAGCTATTGCGTTACTTTGGAGGAGGGGGATTGATATTTCTGTAAAGACTATGTAGGTTCACCATATTGATGTGGATGTTGTTAGTGGTCTCGAAAAGGAACCTTGGAGGTTGACGGGCTTTTACGGGTGGCCGGAGATGGGAAATAGACATCTAGTTTGCCGTGGGTGTGCATTGGGGATTTTAATGAGATTATGTTCCCATCGGAGAAAAGTGGAGGGAATGATAGAGCTGAGTGGAAAATGGAGAACTTTTGAGATAATGGGGATTTTTGTGGCTTGATTTTTTCATAACAATTATATCTATTTAAATGTTTTTAATTAATTTTTTGCATGAACTAATCCTTCAAAAATTTTGAACCCCGGCCATAACCAAATATTTCTTGACGAAGAGTTCGTGTATGATCAATGTTTGGTTTTTTTACTATTTTTTTGAATTTTTTTGGTAGTATAACTTTAATTGTTTAATTAACTATTTGTGTCATCTATACGTTTAAGCATTGATTTTTCCCAAGATATTTTTCAAACTATACGATGTCTATTTGTCATTATTTTATCTTTGCAGTTTAAAATTTTTGGCTCCACCACTGACTTGAAGTACCAATTAAGTAAATAAGAACAACTCATACTGTAATATTGTTATCTTGATACACGTATCGAATAACACTAGCAAGCTGCACCAAGATTATTCGGGACTACACCATGGTCACCATCGAAATTAATTATTGTTGCATTGCACTTGCAAGTGTAACATTATTATTTTTATATGGTTGCAAATTTAGTTATATGTTAGCATTCGATTCATTATTGTAGTTCACACTATTATAAAAAATAATTAATGATCTATATATGTGACATATATGATGTGTCACTTATGTAATCTCATTAATTTTGATTTTATCTTATTTGAAATTAGGGAAATTATTCTTCTTGGTGGCCTCAACTTATTGCATTACTTCCTCTATATTTTATTACTCGCTCCATTATTTCTCCGAAAAGAGAGAATATTAAAATATTAAAGTATGATAATTGTGGGTATGCTAAAAGTAATGAATTAGCAAAATATTATAAAAGGCTTCCAAAGATTAAAAAAAAATATAGAGCATTATTTTAAAATACGACCACAAAAAAAAAGTGGAGCAAATAATAAAATACGAACTGAGTATTTAATTAGAATAAATTATTTTTGGCCATATTCTAAGGGACCATTTGCTTTTGTAAATATCATCAACATGCTTTAATAATTGTTTTATGGTTAATTGGTGTTTAATACTACAAGTAGTTAACTTTTTAGCTTAACTAAATAAAATACCTAATTTACCTTCTTAATTAATCCAACCATCACTGCCTAGTTGCCGCCACCACCCCGCCGCCCAGTAGCAACCCCCCCACACACACCTAAAACCAACCAGCCTAACCTCAAACCCATCCACCCAAAGTTACCAATTCGGGTAAATGGGACGGGCTTGGGCCGGGTTAGTGTGGGTTAGGTAAACTAAGGGTCAGGTCTATTCGAGCTAATGTCGTAACCTATGTAGGTCAGGTTTGGGTTGGTTCATGCTTGAGTTGGGTCACGTCAAGTCATACATCTTATCGAGTTTGGGTGGAGTTTGGGTCGAGTTAATCAGGTTATATTCGAGTCGAGTGAATAACAGGCCGCGTTTAATTCGGGTTTTATTGAGTTAAAATGAGTTAGGGTCATTCACGTATTCAATTCATATTCGGTTTAAGTCAATAATTTGCAGGTCATAATCGGGTTCGTCAGGCAATACATGAATTGTTAACAAACCGACCTAAAAAATGTACCGAACCCAATATGACCCAAATTGAAATCAACTGGAGACCCAAAGTAACCTAATATTTGAGACCCGGACATGACCTGACTTGAAAATGACCAATCTGATTCAGATTACAATCCTTCTCAATTAACTAGCTTCTTTGAGAGAAACATTTGAAAACATTAATGTGCTAAACTAGATTACTAGCTATATTAGATAAGAGTTTAAGAATTAAGATATGTGTGTGGTGTGGGAAAGTTGATTTAAGGAATTAACGTGTAAGCAATGTTAGAGGTACATTTGTTAATTTGATGTTTGCCCCGAGTTAGCTCGGTTTGAGTCAATTTGAGTTAATTGCATTACTATTCAAGTCGGGTTACATCAGGTCTGGGTCGAATAAAAAAACAGATCGATTTGAATTCGAGTCGGAGTAGTAACAGGTCGGGTTAAATCCAAATTCGGTTGAATTCAGGTCGGATTAGTAACAGGTTGGGTTGATTTTAGGTTTCAACGGTTCAAAACGGGTTTGGGTCAGCCTCATTTATCTCAAGTTTGGGCCGGGTTCGATTTAGGTTAATAATTGACGGGTTATGTTGGGGTCGGGTCATCTCAGGTCGAGTCACATGTTCAAGTTCGAGTCACGAATCCTAAGGTTAATTCGGGTCTCAAATTGTTTTCATGTCGAGTCATATCAGGTTCGAGTCACCAATTTCTCGAGTTCAAACAGGTCAAGTCATGATCGAGTTAGGGTAAAATTTTCAGATTGGGTCAGCTTTTGACAGCTTAAATACAATCCCACCCCCAAAACAACCCCACCACCCATAACCACAAAATAACCCCACCTTGAATCCGCCCCAACCCATCCCCAAACCACCCCCGCCAACCCATAAAAACAACAAACCTCACTGCCGAGGAAGTAACGTAGTAATGGAGTAATGTTATATATTTGTTGGTACATAACATGTACAATTCATAAATATTTTTAAAATTAACATTGGTACCACTGAGATGTGAAATGTATCATTGTTAGTACAATAATATTATAAATAGTTAAAGTTACACTAAATATTGATACAATGGTATACTTTTGTAGCAAATATATATGTACCACTAGGTTGTGAAATCATGCAATTGGAGTGTAATGGTATAATAGTAGTTGTAATGGTACTAAAATGACTATAGTGGTACAATTAAAACTTGAAAATTAAAGTGAAAATATGTGATCTCGTCACCTTTTTGTTGTACTAAGTTACCATTATGTCCTTGTTATTTACCTACAGATACATAACATTACTTACTTTAAATATCTATACAAAGTGCTAACATTACTTACTTTAAATATTTATACAAAGTGCTCTCAGTTAACTTCTTTTTCTTGATTTTGGATTTTGCCCCCTTTATTTTTTACTTGTTTTTGGATTTTATTTTATAATATATAATTCAGATATACAAATTATTATAAGTCTTCAAACCTCTAAGTACTCTGATTAATAATGTGTTATTCAACTATTTTTAATGAATACATATCTTTGTTTTTTTTTTGAAAGATTTTTATCTCTTTATTTATGAATGTCTAAATTCTCTCTCTCTCTCTCTTTCTCTCTCTTTTTTTTTCCATTTTTATTAACACCTTCGTTAACTTTTAGTTGCAACTTTGGGGTATTATTTGTGAGATATAAAATATTCCAAAGTTGCAACTAAAAGTTAACGGATGTAGTAATTTTTTGGAACTAATTAAGTTTTAAAGTTTATTTTTACAGATACATTGCAATAATTTCATTAGTCAAAGAAAGTTGTGTTTATTTTTTTTAATGAATGTAACCCAAATCTGATCCTTCATATCTATTATCAATTTGTTTAAATTCTAAATCATATTTATCAATTATTGGGGATTACATAACTTAGAATTGGGGATTACATAACTTAGAATTGGGGTTTACAAACAAAAAATCATATTTTTTGGTTGATAATTTCTTAATATGAAATGAAACTTTTAACAACTCCTGTTTTACCATATAATAATAATTGGCATATCTCATATGCAATGTCAAATAATGATTAAACAATTTATGTGATCAATTTATGGGATTAAATAACTTAGAATTAGGGTTTATAGACAAAAAATTATATTTTTTGGTCGATAATTTCTTAATATGAAATGAAACTTTTAACAAATCCTCTTTTACCATAAAATAATAATTGGCATATCTCATATGCAATGTCAAATAAATATTAAACAATTTATGTGATTAATTTTATTTTATTTTTTTAAAATTTTGAAGATTTATTAAACATCTGAAAATTTGTTCCCCCGGATTAAAAATCCTGGCTTCGTCACTGGTCATCGTAGAATATGCCCAAAAGATATTTCCATCGTATAGAATTGAAAGTGCAACAATTAGAGGTCAATCACCATGTATAATCCTTCATTCAAATAATTTTCCTTAAATTTTATCTTGTGTGAACTCATCAACCCTTATTATTTTTTGTTTTTGAAACCTCATCAACCCTTATCTAATATGAGTACTATGGCCAAATAACTAGGTCATTTAAAAAAAAAAAAAAAAAAAGAAAGAAAAAGACCCTTTAGCCACAATTCGGAAAAAAAAAATTAGAAAAATTACTCCGCAACAATCTATAAATATTACTAAAGGAATAACCGCTGACATCATCACTTTTTTCATATTATACACATGTCAACTTCTCCGTTATTTATTTTCACGCCCAAACTTTTTTCCCTTTCATATTTTTTTTTTAAAAAAAAAAATCTAAATACTGATTCCAAAGTAGTTTAATACAGTCTATTAAACTTTTAAGTTTTCATTGCTATTTTTTTGTAAAAAAAAATTAAAAAAAACTCTTAAAAACCTCAAGGAAAACTAATATCAACCTTTTATAATTTACATATGTGATTATTCCATCTAATTACAAAGTTCCCTAAATTTTATTGTAGACGTGAGTTTTCTTTTGTTTATATTATTTTAATTTTTGTCGTTTGGTTTATGTTAATAATATCGTCTGTAATATAAAGATTTTACATATTTTGACTGATATGACTTTAAAGTAGTTTACACAATTATAACAACTTTTGTTAGTTATATCCGTGCATCGCACGGGAGTTATCTAGTTTGGTAAATAAAAGTTAACCCCATACAACAATTTGATGCAAAAAAACATATAAGCAATAAAAGTTAATATATATATATATATATATATATATATATATATATATATATATATATATATATATAAACTCACAAGCAACATTTATACTAAAAATTCAAAAAAAAAAAATCGACAAACTCTTCAGAATGCCTTTTTTAATTCGTTTTGGTGTTTGTAAAATTTATTTTCCCATTTAAACTTTCCCATTAACATTTCAAACCTTTTTATTTTAAAAAATCTTATATATAATTAAGTAAAAAAAATTATTAATAAGGGATTGGAAAATTAAGTGAAATTAATATTTAAACTATTTACTTTGAATTTTTATTTCTCTAAAATGAATTGAAAATAAGTGAAAAAATAATAAGGAGAAATTTAAGAAGAAAAAACCATGAAAACGAATTAAATAAGACATTCATGAGTAGTTTGCCATAATTTTATTATTATTGTTGGGTCAATTGTCGGCTTGAGGTTTTTTTTTTTTTTTTTTTTTTTTTTTTTTTTTTTGTACCAACACTTTCTCTAGAGAGAATTTTTTTACCAAATTATTGCTAGGATTTTTAATTTTTTTTTTCTTTTATCAATTTGGTCATCAATCGGCCGAAGTACCTTGCTTTATTTCTTATTTTAGTTAAAGTGTTATTTTATTAACCCTTTTATGAAGTACTTTGCATTATTATCTAATTGTATAGTACTCCGTATTATATAATTTGAATCTATTAGACTTAAAATAGGTGAAAATAGGAAATCAATCCAACTAGATAACATGGAAGCTTAGAAGGATCGACACCTCTACATTTGCAAAATACTCCTTATAAAAGAAGGAACATGTATTAGCTCTAAATTTTGCTGTCAGCTCATTAATCAATTTACGTTAGTTGCCACCAAAATTAATGTCATGATTAAGATGCCTAACTAAATTATCAAAATTCATTTAATTTATGAAATGGAAAGCGAGCTCAAGAGCTTACCTAAATTTAGTTAACCATTACTTTTATTACACGTTGTTAAAGCCCTTATTTTTTTCATTTAACATATATCTATTCTATTAACTACTACTCCGTACTAAAACAAAACATATTGACATCATTAGAGGACACTTGTCAATTTCTTATGAAATTTTTCCCGCCAAAGCTATTTTTGACATCATTTTTTTTTCTCTATTTTTTTTTTCTCCTAAGTTTTAAAACTAAACAATTACAATATGTCTTTCAAAATTAATAAATAAGATTATAATTACACTATTTCGAATAAAGAATATTGACAACTATTTTAAACAGACCTAAAAAAAACAACTATTTTAAATTGTGTAACGCATGGAATTAATCTAGTTTGAACTAATTACTACGGAGTACTACCTTCATTAAAGAATAACAATAATTGACTCAGTTTTCCCGTAAAACAAAAAATGACTCAGTTTGAATTTTTTTTTAATGTTAATTTTATGAGCATTTCTACTACGAGTAACAATTTATATGCAAAATCATTTCTTCTTGTGTACGCACCAAGTCCAAAAGAACAAATTACAAAATAAACCTTGGTTGGTACATATACATGTTTTACATGTTTAAGTTTTTGAGTGATTGTATTAATAAAGTAATAAATATGTTAGAGTAACAAGTGTAAGATTTTGTGAAACTCATTCAAGTGTATTTTATTACAACGATGAGTCCTAATCACGTTAGGAAATCTTAAAATATTTACACAATATTCACAAAATATATCCTTCTATAACAGAATATTTATCCTATGTTTTATCACACCCCCGCAATCATAATGGGAGGAGGACGAAAGCTTAAGTTGGATTTGAAGTCCATGAACAGTTGTCGAGGTAAGCCTTTTATAAAGATGCATGTATGCAAACTGATATCGAGTAGGCACCGTGCAGGACCCATACATGTCTCAACTTCACCTTTTCTTGGACGAAATGAGTAACCATTTCGACGTGTCTGGTGCGTTGGTGTTGTACGGGATTATGAGATAAATAAATTTCACAGATATTATCACAATAACCAATAGAAGCCAACAAGTCTCGACAACAACGTTTGCGACGCCCCTGTATTCTGCCTTTAATTTGCACTTGATCTAGATGATATATACTACGTTTACACAATATTCACAAAATATATCCTTCTATGTATAACAGAATATTTATCCAATATTCTATCAATAAGTACTATGTGTTAAGTGACCATATTGTAAAACAAATCAATGTTATATGTACAATACTACCATTAATGACATAAAGAAGGTTTCACAAAAATAAAATCATGTGCACTAGAATGATTTACGTCTAACAGTTTTTTGGCGTGATAGCGAGGGCATGGTATTTGTGATTCTAATAACGCATGACACGCATATAAATATGTGCATTGTTAGTTAATATCTATAATCATAAATCACAAAGAATTTCTAAGTATGGAAAAGAATTTGAAAGTAAAGACCAAAGCCAACTTAGAGAAAACAAACTCTAAGCTAGATGAGTTAGAGCCTGTGAGTCCAGCATCAGAATACTTACTAAGTGAGGTTGCGACACTCTATATTCTTTCCATTTTTGAATTGGAGATCCCTATTGATACTTCATGCGTCTATGCTTTCTTCAATAGCGTTTTTCTCAATAGTCATCCCCGTTTTTCCTGTATTCCGGTAACAATCCTACTTTATCTCTCTCCCTCTGTCCCCTCGTACCATAACCACTATCATTTTTTAATCTTATTTACTACTATCATTTTTTAATCTTATTTACTCGTAAAATTGCTTTTATCTAACATTATGTTGTCACCGCTAAAGTTTAAGTTGTCACGCCTACTTCAAGAGAAATTGATTTTGATTCAGATGGTCCTTTAACACTATGAACAAACACTAGTAAGTGTATGGTAATAGTTTATGCTTTTTCCATTTGCATATCCCATGTGAGTATGTGTCGTGTCTTAGATTTTTATATTGTCATTAAAAATAATGTAACAATAGACTTGTACTATGTCTAGATGTCTAGAGCTTAAGTCACATGTAAAGAAAATAATCGTACATTTATTCTAACAAATGTTCTTAATTGCACAATGTGTATACAGATTAAAGGTAAAAAGGGAAGAAATATGTGGAAGAAAGTGGAAGTAAATGTTGAAGATCATATTATAAAAGGCCCAATTTTGCCCGAAGGTCTATCAACAGAAAGTTATAGTAAGCATTTAGATGATTACATGTCCAAAATAGCTACAACACCATTTCAACTAAACAAACCTTTGTGGGAAGTTCACACATTCAACTACCCTACAAAAAATGCAACTTCAACTTTGTTTGTTAAGTTTCACCATGCTGTTGGTGATGGCACCTCTCTTATGGGAGTTGTCTTTACCTGCCTTCGAAGAGTCGATGATCCTAAGCTTCCTCTAACTTTCCCTTCCAAAACTAGGAAAAACAGTTCAAGAGAAAAACAAGGGGCTATTCACAATGTGATGAAAACATTAAGTGAAGTGCCTAGGTTTCTATCCTCTATTTTTACTTCGTTGTATGATTATGGACAAACTCTTAAGGTGGTGTCATTTGAAGATGATTGTAGTCCGGTTAGGTCCGGAAATACCAACATGCTTCTTCCAAGCTCGGCTAGAGTTTGTTCAGTCACTCTACCTCTCAGTGATGTCAAGAGAATCAAATCACTTCTTAGAGTGGTAAGACAATTGTGTTAAAACCTTTTCTTATGCATGTTTAATAATTTCTACGGTTAAAAAAATCACATGCATGTAGACCTGACATACTTTAAATAACATGTCTAATATATCAAATGGGTCATTTGGGTCGGGTGCTGGTCAATTCGGGTCTGGTTAAATTTGGGTCGGGTCAATTCGAGTTTCATGTATGACTTGGGTCAGGTATCGGGTTGGGTCAATTTTGGTTGAGTATGTTCGGATCAGACCATTTTCGAGTCCAGTATGTTCAAGTCATTTTCGGGTTGGGTCAAAATCGAGTTGAGTCATACTTGAGTTGTTCCCTTTGTAGATCTAGCTCAAACAGATAATTTTATATCTTTTTGTAAAACAATAAGCATTATTAATACGTTTTATGGGCTTGGCTACGATTGGAGATGAACAATATGAGTCGTTTTTGGCTCAAACATTTTTAGTTCAGTTATAAGGTAATTTTAATTCAATACATTTCGAGAATCTGGTATGTTTGGGTCAAATGTTTCGGGTCAATATTGAGTCAAGTTATTTCTGGTATCGAGTCAACTTTGGGTCGGGTTAATTTGGGTTTCGGGTCAAAATCGAGCCAACTCTATTTTCGGGTTGGGTTGATTTTTGGTTTCGGGTCGATTTTTTTAATTTAGATCGATTTAGGATCATTCGGGTCAGTTCATCGAGTCTGGGTCAGGAGAACCATGTCTACTTGTGCACAACCACACAAGCAATACAATGGGTGTAATATATTTATACAAAAACAAGTAAGTCACCTCAAATCATAATTGTATGATTTAACGTTTGTATCCTTTTTCACAGACTGTCAACGATGTTATTCTTGGTATAATCTCTTTCGCTACTCGATTATATATCCAAGAAATAGACCAACGACAATCAAACAACAGCCGCATGACGGCATCAATAGCCCTCAATACAAGGAGTATCAAGGGATATGCAAATCCGGAAGAGATGCGCAAGGGAAAAACATGGGGGAATAAAATTTCAGTGATTGAATTATCACTACCAAAATATAAAGAGGAAGATCTTAGAAATCCACTCAATATTATCATGAAAGTCCATAAACTTATGATGAGAAAAAGGAAAAGTGTTGGCGCCATCTATCTCACTGCTTGGACCCTTGATGCTATAAAGCTTATCGGAGGCCTTAAGGTTTGTTGTTATATACGAAGTACAATATACTACATCCGTTAAATATTAGTTACAAGTTTGGAACAGTTTATATCTTACAAGTAATAGTTCAAAGTTATATCTAATATTTAGCGGAGGTAGTATATGCATCTACACTTTATATCCGATTACAATTGAATGTTACACATTCTTTGTCCCGTTTTAGACCTTCATCATTTTGCTTCTTTTTTATTCCAAATTGGTGAATAGATTGTTGCATACATCATGTATAAACCCGTTAATCAAATCGGTCGGGTCAGGTATGAGTCGGGTCATTTCGGATCACGGGTCATTTTGGGTCGAGTCACGGGTTGAGAAATGTTCAACCCTCACCCAAAGTTTTGGGTTCGAGTCAACACAACGGGTTTAGAACATATATTATTTAAATTTTATTTTTCAAGTATACTTCGCTATTTTTTTAGTGATTACATACCAGAACTACATAATTCAAACCGTCATCATTTCTCCAAAACACATCAATTCCTAATTTAATAAAAAATGATAATAAAATTAAACATAAAAATTTTTAACATCTCAAAATTTAAGGAAGAGGCCAGACTAATATTATTATATATGTGGAGTATAATATCACTTGACATGATAGAAGTAGAGAATCAATCGGTGGCATAACGGTGATGTAAGTTATGCGGATGCAATTAGTGTGGGTTAATAGTTGATGTATGATGTAATTCGTGTGAATTTGAGCAAGAATAATATGAGATAGATAAATGAAAAAGAGATTGGATGAATGTCCAATGGTAGACAAACGATCAAACTTAATCAATAAACTAATATTAATTTTTAAATAAATGTATTTATTATAAAAAAAAAAGGAAAAAAAAACATAGAACCGAGTCAATGTATCAGATTCGGGTTGAGTTTGACACGCAAATTAACGGGTTAAACAGATTTGGGTTAAATCGGGTAACAGGTCAAAAAAAGTTGTTCAAGACCCACAATAACGGGTCAGGCGGATTTGCAGGTTGGGTCGAATTTGACAGGATACTAACTTCATCCTCAAATTATGTCCTCGGTCTTAGCTTAGAAATTGACAATCATTTTTTTTTTTATTCGAATGAGCCACAACAACAACACAAATTGTAAATTATAAATGGGGGTTTACAAATTTTACCATACAAGTATACAACATATTGTACACATGTCCTTAGTTAGCGCACATGTTAAAATAATATGAAAAAATAAATACAGTATTGAACATATGCAGCTTGATTTGACCCGAAATTTGCCTGTGTTGGGCTAGATTATTTGGCCTGAATCTTGGGCTTTGGCCGGTCCAATATGATTATTGTACACATGCTCTTAGTTAACGTACTAATTGTTTTGGGCTTTTTACTTTTTAGTACTTTATAATTGTGGCCCAAATGGCCTGATATTTTTGGCCCAAAATAGCAAATTTTGGACATAATTTTTTGGTCCTGTTTGGACCATCTTGGCCCGAAGCTTTAGCCCAACAACTTTTTTTTTTTTTTTTTTGCCAAGGTCCGGCCTAACCCATGCATGATCAAGTCTAGGGATGGCAATTCTAAATGGATGTCCGCAAATTCGATCCACCCGAAATAAATAAATGGACGAAAATCCGCATTAAATGGATGAAGGGCGGATGACGGATGAAGCGGGTGACGGATCGGGTCGGATTCGGGTGGGGCTCCGTTTCATCCGTCACCCGATCCGTCATCCGTTTATCACCCGATCCGTAGTCCATCCGTATATATATAAAAAAATTCCAATTTTCTTATATACTAGTATACTACACTATGTATGTACTGTATATTTCTAAAAAAATAAATATTTCTAAAAATTCTTTAATTTTATTTTTAAAAATATAAAACCTCCCTTAATTCCCAATTAAGTAGTACCGAAATAAGTTCATGATTACGTTAAAAAAAAATGTAAGTTCATGATTATTATTTTTTTATTATTATTGCTATAGTTTGGAATAAGAATTCAATTAATGGTTTACTTTTTAAGTTTAAAATTGGCTAAAAGTTTTTTTTTTAATAACGTATTAGATTTTATAGTTAGAGTAGGATTATAATTATCAACCGCTAAGCATCCGATCCACCTGTTTCATCCGCGGATGACGGATGGATCGGATGCGGGTGATGGGTTTTGCGGGTGATGGGTGGATCGGGTGGAGCGGATGGTTAATTCGGGTGGATGCCGTGGAGCTCCATCCGACCCAAATCCGATCCGTTGCCACTCCTAATCAAGTCTAAATCTATCTGAATTTTTTTTTTTTTAATTTTTTTTTTAGGAAAACCTCAATTTTTTTCTTGTATGTCCCATTTTGGCTTTCACATGTGTTAGTAAATGTGAAAACTTAATCACTAATAGTTTTTATTGTCAATAATAAGTACTCCCTCTATCCCTTAATTAAATTTCTATTTCTAGCATTTATTCCTTACATAATAGAGGGAATTAGGAATCTAATTAAGGGACGAAGGAGTAATATATCTTAGGTCCGTAATATAAAAATATATACTAATATGTAATATGTATAGTACTATAATCTTTGCCAAGCATTTGTTAATTTAATTGAGTTTACCATTGACTTTTTTCAACAATCTACCGTTGACTTTAAATATGTACTGTTCACACTTATGTGTATACTTTATACACACATATTTTCTGTTTTATTATTAATTTATTTTATAACGGTAAGAAGAAGGGGCTTATTATTTGAGGGGATATAAGACAAGTCCCCCAAATGAGTCCCATACTCCAAGAGGTTCAATCCCTAGACCTCAGGAATACAAGGTAGGAGTGATGTCACTATTATATCACCTCAACCTCGGTTTTCATTATTAAGATGGCGTTGTGAATATGTGATTATATAAACAATGTACTTTGTATAAAGAATTTATACTTTATTGTTTCCAAATAGAACTATATCAATATATAAAAATTATAAATGCAAGGTCACTCTTGTATGTAGGCAGCAGCTCGGGCCTTTGAAAAAAGCTGGAAAAATTCAACCTTTGCAATCACGAATTTGGTTGGTCCAACTCAGCATGCCAGTATTGCTGATCATCCCATCAAAGGCTTTTACTTCGTACCAACTAGATTGAACTTGGTTAGTTTCATCTTTATTCTCTTCTTCAATTTCATAATGTTCAAACAAAATACTCAAAATAAATCTTAGTTTAAATTATAACCCCATTCATCCCTATGAATGGTATATATGTTCAACACATACGAAACTGTACCTTTCTCACACAACTTAATTTATTTAAGTCCTTTAATCTACTATCGATATACATGACACTATTGTCAATAAGCTTAATCTATTAGAGGCTTTTATATATTGTCGATTGGTTTAGTATGTGGTATGTACGTGGTCACATTCTAATACATACACTTAGTAAGACGTTAATTTTTGTAACGTCTATCAATGATCAACAAAAGATTTACAAATGTCGTTGATATTGGTATTGCAGAGTTTAACAGTTTCCGTGATGAGTTACATGGATAATCTAAGAATTGGTTTAGTAGTTGAGAACGGCTTCATCGATCACCAAAGATTAATCAATTGCATGGAAAATGCCTATCAATTATTTCTCCAAGCTGCCACTTCTTCTACAAAATCTACTGCACAGTAAAATAAGAAGACTGCAGTAGATTTGGTGTACGGACAGGCCACATGATTATTGGATCGAGGCTCAAGCTCTACCAACATGGGTGCACCGGTATCCGCCAAAGTGTACAAACAAGCCCGTCTAGCTCAGTTGGTAGAGCGCAAGGCTCTTAACCTTGTGGTCGTGGGTTCGAGCCCCACGGTGGGCGTTAATTAATTGCTGTACATTTTTTTCTTCTTGTGGTATGTAAATAACAAGTACTCC
The DNA here is from genome assembly GCF_001683475.1 of Chenopodium quinoa. NCBI lineage: Eukaryota > Viridiplantae > Streptophyta > Magnoliopsida > Caryophyllales > Amaranthaceae > Chenopodium > Chenopodium quinoa. The sequence continues at coordinate 3,130,996 of NW_018745523.1, read as the reverse complement.
GTACTATTGTTGCCAGTTGTTTACCTTTACTATATTACGGACTATCTTTTCACCAAAAAAAATAAAATAATATTACAGAGTATCAAGTTTCCAATAATATTGCACTTGACAAATGTACTTAACAATCGATTATATGGTCTAAATTTTAGGAATTAGATAATTGGTTTTCTGATCATTCAGAAACTGGAATTGAATCAATTAAACCGGTTCATAAAATTTTGAAATTGTCATGTAGGGGTGTTCATAAATCGGTCTGGACCTATAAAATGGACCGGGCAGGACCAAACCAAATTAATCGCTTCGGTCTTCGGGTCTAGAAATTTATTTTTTCGGTCCGGTCCAAAACCCTATTTTATACTAAACATACAAAAAAAAAAAAAAAAAAAAAAAAAAAAAAAAGTAAAAAACATAGTTTTTCATAAATTTATTAAAAATTTAGATTTTTTTTTACAGAAAAAAACTCTTAAATCGGTCTAAAGCGGTCCGATCCGAGGTTTGTGCCGATTCTTTCAGTCCAGTTCTTAAAATTCTAATTTTAAGTCTTCGGTTCTTCCTAATACAGAGTACTTTGTAATTCATCATCCATATCCATATCACTATATGGGCATCAACCTCTCACATGATGGACCACACGGCCTTCTCCCTAATCAAAAGTAACTCTCTTGCCATCTTGTATGGACCAGGATCCTCCCTACCCAAAAGTTTGGGGATGGAAAAGAATGCTTTAACAAAAAGAGAGGATTAACCAAGAATTAGCATGGTTTGCTAATTTACAACGAGTTTTAAAATTTTAAAGCATGTTCTTGGTTTATATGCCAAAGGGACAATTGATAGAGGCATATTAACAATAATCGATCAAAAATGTTAAATTCAAGATAAATTAATAATTATTGCTATAATAAAAATATAAATATTACAGGATCGAAATCTACACTCTTAATAGTTTATTTGTTTTTAATGAAACATTAACAATCTATGTTGAAAAAAAAAACTAGTCAACAATATATCTCTTTTATTATATGATTTTTTTTTATTTTTGAAAAGTAAGATACATGAAAGAGATTAGGTAAGTCATTCCTTATACCACTATAAAAGAAACTACAATGGAAGATTCAATTGATTATTCTCTACAACTTATGATTCTAGCCAAGCAACAAACCCACTTAAATATATATAATCTATTAATTAAATAGAAAATAATTCATGGATTATTAATTTTGCCTTGAAATCAATGAAGATCAAATAGCGATGAGTTGACTTCAAATGCACATCCTTGTAAATCTATAAATAATTTTAAGGTGAAACAAATTAGTGGTGAAAGTTTGTCTCAATAGCTTTTCTACAACAGATCATGTCTGCTCACTCATAATTATTAATAAAATAAAATACAAATAGAGAGAAAGTTATGGACATTTTACGAAAAATTGCTGAACTTGAAAGTTCCTGAATATACTTGTTTATCTTCCCATTCGCTATATATGTGGTCAAACTTTGACCATATTGTGTTACTCATAATAACAATATTTTATAAATGTTACTTATGCAAATTGAGAGGTAGAAATGATCTAACTTGTACATGGGAGACCGCACAAAACACAAATGAGAAGATGAAAAAAGGACGACGAAGATAGATTAATTTGTAAATTTTTCCTTGAATTTTCATGGAAGGTATAATTTATGATTTTGAGAATAAGGATGCAAGATGGTTTTACATTTTTAGTCCCTATTCTACTTACCTTATTTTCTCACTTACTTTGTGAAAAGTAAGTTCAAATAAGATAAGTGTTGATTAGGGGTTTGTATGTACGATGTGTCGGTGCATGTAGGTGTATTTCAAAAGTGTTCCATCTTATTCTCACTTACAGGTTTTTGGTTGTTTATGCGGCTACCCTCTTATCCCATCTACTACCATTAACAAGCTACAAACTCGATCATCCACTCCTTATGTAGTTGTGTGATTTTGGGGTATCCTACAAACCACCGTGGCTACAAGTGTTTTGATTTGTCGTCTAATAAAAACATTACATGCCGCGCTTTGTTTTATTTGATGAGATCGCGAGTTTGTTTTCTCTTTTACTAAGTTTTATGTCCCAACATCTAATGCTAATTATGATTTTCTTGATGATGGAGTTCATCCATATATCCTCTACCATCTTTCTGATTTAGCGCCATAACAAGCCCAAACACATTGTCCTCCTACATCTTTCTAGCTTGCGTAGCTATCCTACGACCAAGGCAGAATTGGCACAGTCAAACCAGGCTCCTACCCCTACGACTGAGCTAAAATCAACTCATCCTGCTACCATATCATAAGCATTGGACTTTCTCCTCCCTTAATCCCAAGGCCAATTCAATCTCTCGCACCTCCTCTCCAGCGCAGCAGACCCAAAATCAGTCTAGCCCACTTGCACGTCTTCCCCACTTCTATTCCACTCCAGCAGCACAGTCTAGTGACAAGGAGCCAAAATGGGATTTTCAAACACAATCCCAAATACACTCAACATTCTATGCACACTACAGTGTCGAGGTCTCCTTTACCTCGTAATTTGGTTGAGGCTCTTCGTGACCCTAATTGGAAAATGGCCATGGATGATAAATATGATTCTCTTATTAAAAGTAAAACATGGAGGGGTGCCTTGTCCACCTAATGTTATCGTGATTCATTTTATGTAAATTTTTACTCATAAAGTCAAATCTAACGGTGTTTTTGAGAGGCATAAAGCTTGACTTGTAGGTAATTTAATGGCAAAACTCAGCAGGTGGGCATTGATTGTGGGAAGACTTTTAGTTCGGGTGTTAAATTGGCTGCCATCCGCATTGTTCGGAGTCTTTCTCTCTCAGAGGCATGGTCAATTCATCAGTTGAACGTCAAAAATGTCTTTCTACATGGTGAGCTTAAGGAACAATGTATATGCATCAACCCTTGGGTTACAGCCGGGATCGTACTTATCCTGACTATGTTTGTCTTTTGCGTAAGTCTTTGTATGGACTTAAGCAAGCATCTCATTCTTAATTGGTATAAACGTTTTTCAGATTTTGTCTTATCTATTGGGTTTACCAACAGTAGATGTAACACCACTTTGTTCATTTTCAGATAAGGGTCCGATATATGGCTTACATTTTGTTATATGTTGATTATATTATTCTCGCAGCTTCCCCAGATGCTCTCCAGCATTATATCATGGATCTTCTTAGTTCAGAGTTTTCTATGAAAGATCAGGGTCCTCTTAATTATTTATTGGTATTGTTGTCACTTGATATAAGAGTGGTATGTTACTTTCATAGCATAAATATGCTGAAGAAATAAATGAGTATGCCGGTATGACTTTATGTAAGTCGTCTCCCACTTCGATTGACACCAACTCGAAGGTTAGTGGTACCTTTAGTGCTACTTTTAATGATCCTACTCTGTATCAGAGTCTTGCGGGGACTTTGTAATATCTTACTTTCACACGGTCGGATATATCTTATGCCGTCCAACAAGTGTGTTTTCATATGGCGCATATGATCTGCGGGTTGATCACATGTTTGCCCTCAAGCAAACTAGTTGGTATAGGATGTAAGGGTACTTTAGATCATGTTCTTCACTTGTATCCGTATAGGGAATAATTTCAAGCCTTTAAAAATCCCACTAGCTTGAACCCCACTGTGATCATACACTAAAGTACGGTGGCGTCCAAAAGGGAAGAAGATAGAGCAAAAGAGTCGCCAACAAGTTTTTAAGGAACTTGTAAACCGTTCACGAGGTGAAGGTTACACCCCTTAACGATCCAAGAGATCGTCAACTCCATAAGGTCATGAACCAAATAAGGGTTCGGGGATGATAGTACAAATCCAACCTAAAAGAGATTGAACCTGCCCTAATAATAGGCCTCTACTTTATTCTGCTCGTATTCATGTGCGCTTTCTGACTAACATACAATCAATAGGTTAACCCTAAACCTGTTTAATCTATGTTGGTTGAATTTAATGCACAAACAAATCTATTATTGGCGATCACTTGAATTAATAATCATAATTAACCTAACAAGATTATTAAATTATCTTATTAAGCGTGATTGCAAGTACCAAATTCCCTTTAACATTCAATAAAGGTGTGATCAAGCAATAACAATAAATATCAAGCAACATAATAAATAATAATAATAATAATAATAATAATAATAATAATATCAATAAATCATAATCATGTTAAAGCATAGCAAGATCCTAGGCATGATACTAACAAGATTAATAACAAACCCTAGCATGTCACTAACAATCATAAATATTAGGAAGAGAATAAAAGGTATCATAGCAATCATATATAATATTAAAAAAATCCTAGACATGATACTAGGAATATCATAATAACAATACAAACATGATTTCTACATCATAAAATCAATAAATCAATAAAGTACTTACTTGGATGCCTCGTACCTCTTTCTAATTACAAAATACACACGTTAGTAACTTCAAGGAAAATAATAAATCAAAGCAATTAAATTAAATAATTGAAAGAGAGATTTGGGACCAAACCCTCATAAATTAAAACCTTTCACGCCTAGGGCGAAGGCAACTTCGAATATGGCTAGGTGTTTCTAGATCTTGTGAATGCGGAATTTTGTATTAAAAAGCCAAGAAAAGAAAGAATGCATGAATTAATGTTATTGAAAATTGATGAATGAATGATGAAGATGAAAAGAATTGATGAACGGTAATTGATGAATAATTTTGTGAATGAAGAGAGTTGATTATTGGTCATTGACGATGAAAACAGAGTATTTGATACGATATTTATAGAGAAAAACATCCAAAAAAAGATAATTTATCAAAACAGAGTCTGAAGACCACAAAAACACTTTGGCGCCAGCCCTGGCTCATTGGCGCCAGGACCAGTGGCTAGCGCCAGGCGCCAATGGCTGGCGTCTGGCGCCAATCCTGATTCCAGGCGCCAAGGCCTGGGGTTGGACGCCAAATTGGATTTCAACGCGTTTTCGAAAATCCGATAATTTTACCGTACTGGAAGATAAAATAATATAATTTCAGTCGAAAATGCTATTTGATCTTGATTAAAACTCTGAAGAATCCTAATTGAATTAAGAATGATAAAACCTTCTAGAATGTTCTAGAAGACTAAAACCATTCCTAATTATATTAGGAATGATAAATCATATTAGGTCCTCCCCTAGATCATTGGGCCGTACTTAAAGCTCAAACCGGGCCCAGTTTAGTAAATTGGTCATAACTTCCTCAATATTCATCGGAATTGGGCTTATAATATATCGTTGGAAAGGTCTTTGCAAGCTCCATCCAACTACACCACTATTGGACCCATATCATGGACCAAAAAAAACTGGATTGGCTGTTTTCTTAAAATAAAGTTTTCAAAAACAGGGAGAAGAGAAAAGAATTAAAACTTTCCGCAACGCTAGACCTTTCCACACTTTCGCCTCATTCGATTATGGTTCGACGTGAAAGGTACTCATCACCGGGTTTGGTTTTGGGGAGACACAAATGGGTGTCTACAATCCGCCTTCTTTTTCTACTCAATATTAATCTAGTCTTATATATTGATTCAAATTGGGGTAGATGCCTTGATACAAGGTGTTCAACATCTGGTTATTGTATATTTTTCGGGTGAATGGGCGATAACTTGGTCTCATGGTCATCCAAGTGACAACCTACCTTGTTATGATCTAGTGCCGAGGTGAAGTATTGTGGTGCGGCTAACATATAATATTTGAATAATGTTGGCTCCTAAACCTTCTCCTAAAGTTGCATTGTCCTATTAAAAAGGCTACTTTTGTGTATTACGATAATGTGAGTGTTATTTATTTGTCATGTAATCCAGTTTAACTCAACATAAGAAACATATTAAAATATGCATTTTGTTTAAGAGAAGGTTGCCTCAAGTCCGTGTTCTTCATGTGCCACATACTCTCGAAGGGACTTTCACGAGTTCTTTTGATGATTTTAGGGACAGTCTTAGCGTTCGACAACCTCCCGCTTCAATAGTGGTGGTGTGTTAAGATATATAGGTATATATTGTGTATATATTCCAGTTACCTAGCCGATAGTCTTTAGAATATTAAATTAGTTACCTTGTTTATAGCTAAGTTAAATTAGGGGCTTTGACATATCTTGTATACTGTATATATTGGTAGCAAAGCAATGTTAATATTCACGAAATATAATTGTTTTAATCCGATTTCAATTTATATGAACAAATAATTAAACGAGCTCTAAGGCTCCGTTCACTTCACCTTAAGAAAATAATATTAAGTAAAAATAATTTCAATTCAATAAAGATAAGTTTAGTTCAGTAAAATTAATTTCAATTCAGTAATTAAAAACAATTTCAGTTCAGTAAAATGCAGTTTTCTTAAAGAAAAATCTATTATATAATTGCAGAGTCACTTCACCACAACCCTTCAAATCACCAATACTCAAATCTCATTCATTTGGGTTTTTTTTATTATTTTTTTTTTTAAAAAATTATTTTTTACAAACCAATAACTACCCAGTACCCATCTCATTATATTATTTATTTTTTAACTTAAAAAAACATCAATAAGGATAATAACTACCCATCTCACCTTTTTTTTTGGGATTTTTTCAAGGAATTGCAATAATTAATAAAAATTCAATTTTTTTAAAAAATATTACTAACATTTCACTTTGTCTTATTTTCTTTCGCGTATAATACATGTCGTGCATTAGCACATATACACAATTCCTTTATCAACAATTACTATAGCACCCTAAATCCCCAACCCTTCAATTATATGCATAATTTTTGGGGATTGTCCTACAAACAATTTCCACTTCGTCCCTAATCATCAAAATAAAAAATAAAAAATGTACAACACACTATTTGCGCGACTGACCTCACCGAACAGTTACTTGCAAAAGATAAAAAATAGACCTATGACAATAACTACGTAACCCCTATAACATAGAACAGGTAACCTTTATAGATTTAACACACCTACACTTCCCTAATCATCACAAGCTATTTGCGGGACTGGCCTCGCCAAATAGCTACTTGCAAAAGATAAAAAAAAAAAATAGACCGTATGATACTAACTAACTAACCCCTATAACACAGAACGAGTAACCTCTATAGATTTAACAAAGTAGCACCCATGTATAAGAGTCAACAGTTTACTAATATTCAATAGAGAAGATTTGAACAGAGCATTGTAAAGCAGATCAGACCATAACAACTCTAAAAAAACATGGCTTAAGTTACAACATCAAATCAACTTCCCTATTTGAATTAAATTTTTTCTTATATTATATATTTAATTGTTTCTAATATAACATATATCCCGTGCATTTTGCACGGGTACACTCTAGTTATAATAGAAAATCAGTAAAGTTCAGCAAAATTAATTTAAGTATAGTAAAAATAATTTAAGTTCAGTAAATATAATTTTGTTTTAGTAAAAATAATTTCACTTTAGCAAATATAAGGTGAAGTGAATGAGACCTAAATGCATAAAATTTAGGGAAAAGAAGTACCTTCCCAGCTTAGAATTTTAGATTATAAGTTCCGTTATCTAAATCATACTCCTTACATTATTTTATTGATAATGTTATTTGGTGGGTTAAGGAGACGATGACTCTACTAAAGTACTGTTTAGTTCACCTTAAAAAAATTATTCAATAAAAATATAATAATTTTTAGTTCAGTAAAAATAATTTACGTTTAGCAAAAATAAAGTGAGATGAACGGGGCCTAAATTATGACCTTTTACAATTAAACCAGGCTAGTCTAGTTTTGCAGGTCAAGCTCTTGGGGAATAAGGATGGAAGGATAAATGAATCCCGACCCCAACCTAAGTACCATGACTGTTAGGAATCAAACTCGTGACCTTGAAATCATAAAGTAAAATCCTAGGAACTACACTAAGTACTACTTGGTTCATCTTTCCATAAATGATATACTCTTTTCGTTTCATAATAATCGCAATACATTGACCATGCACAACTTTGACCATTAATATTTGTAATTATATATTATTAATAAGAGTAGAAAAACTTTTTCTAATAAATATACATAAAGAAGAATATAAAATTAAATTTATTGCATAGCAATATAAGTTTTTTGATAAATTGATAAAAAAAAAATAGAGTCAAATTAGACATATGAATATTACAAAAGTCAAAGTATTGTGAGGGTTAGGATTGAATGAGAAGTTTATTAAAATGAGAAGAATGATAAGGAAGAAATGTGCAAAACTTTTTCATTAAATGTGGATATTTTTTCACTAAATGTGCATTGATTTTTGAACTAATAAAAATTTTGAATTTTCTGAAAAAATTAGAACATGTGCATATCATGTTTAAAATTTATGCACATTGATTTTTTTTTTTTCACATTTAATACAAAAGTTGTGCACATAAAATCCTTCTCATTTTATGGACCTTCTCATTTGACCATACATTTTAAAACATAAAAGTGGTAGATTTTGCCCTTTCACTTATTCTAATACCTCAAGTATCAAATAAAAGAAAAGATATATACTCTAGATCCATAACTAAACCAATTAAACATGTGTGGTATATTGGAATACTAGTAAGACTTGTAAGATTATTGGAGTAAGAAAAAATAAATAAAAAGAATCAAATATTTGAATAAAATGCTTTGAGATGTATCTAACATGATAATATTTTTTATACTCATATATTAGTGGCATATACGATAAAAGTTTAATCATGTCAAGATACATAATCACAATATTAAACTTAACTGATAAAATTTCAAACATGTATCATCAAGTACTTCATAAGTTCGTATATTAAATGAATAGAACATATTTATATGCTAAAAAAAGTCCTTTTTCATTAAAATTAGATAACATTCTCAAGCTTGACTTGAAACAATGGTTAACTCTAAAATTCATCCAAGAGAAAGCATTCAAAACCATGCCTTAGAAAAACACATATTATGGGTCAACATAGATTTGAACAACGCGGCATAAGACATAGTATTTCAATATGTTAGGATTTCTATCCATGCATTTTAATATTAGGACGACATAAAATTATGGTTATATCAATTATTATAATTTATCCAAAAAAAAAATTAAAAAAAAAATCCATACCATACTTTTGAATATTTGATAGGTGACCTATAACACTACAAAAATAAATGGTCGGCGAGCAAGCAAAGGTGACTCGGATATAGCCGATAAAGCTTATCCTTTCATAGTATGCAATTAATTATTATCAAATGTTTTGCGAGGTCTAATATAAGCAACTCATACATCCACAAACCCCACATAGATAGGATAATATGGAATCTATAAGATAAGGTTTTTTATTTATTTCAAAAGAAAAAGTTCCTTACTCCCAAATTTACATGAGGGTACATGATGCTTCTTGTATATCCTTAAGTTTTCTGGGAATTAATTCTCTATTTTGACTTTAACGCCTGTTAATAGTTGAATTAATTTTTTATTTTGACTTTTACTCCTGTTAATAGCATGTTACTATGTTAGTTATCTATTACATATAATTTTTTTAAAATTTAATATTAAAACTAATTTATAGCTATATTTTGAAATGATAACATTTAAAATATTTTATACAAAGTTTATTTGTAAAAATTTATTAGAATTAATGTATAAATAATGAAAAAGTCTATATAATAGTTTACCTATCAAAATTAGTTATAACATAATAATAAGTGCAAGATTAATAATCTTACATTTTCACCTTTTAAAGTGTCTAGGATAAGTCTATCCCATAACCTTAAAGTCATAAAATACAAATCTAATCTTATCAATAGACCAAACCCATATTTGGTTGGTATTAATATCAGTTGATCACTCAATCAAGCCAATCAAGAAGATCAACAAAAGAAATAAATACACGTGGCATGATCATGTTGGGTGATATGTTACTTGGTCCGTGTTACTTGGTGTCACCTTATCACCTCTTAGGAAGAGGCCAAGACAACAATCATCGTTAGACATGTGGCATAAATCATGTGGATATATATATTATATTATAAATATGCTCCCATAAAAGATTCAATCTTATATTTTGTTGTTGTATTATTAATACTATCTATTATAAACACAAATAGTATATATTCTCATCTCTCACCATTCCTTTCTATCATTATTGTTATTATTATTGTTATTTTTCTCTCTTCTTTTATTCTCTTTCTCTCCAAAAACATACAGAAATTAACACAAGAAAATGGAAGCATCACAATTTTTGAGATTTTATCATATAGATGAAGATCACAAGTTCATGAATAACATGATGGGAGAAAATCATCATCATCATCATGATGGTAAGTATGATCATCATGATGATACATACATCAGTGAATCATCAAGTTCATCCTCCTTTGAAGACTCAAACAACTCTAAGGAATCATCTTCATCGGATTTGCTTGATGATGCATCATCAACATCATCATCACCATCATCACCAAATGGACCCTTGTATGAATTATCCGACCTCATGAACCAACTTCCCATCAAGTAAGTTCCTTTATTTTAGGCCTTGATCAATATTAAAATGTGTGCTAAACGAGATCCTCTCCTATTACTAGACGGTCCACTTATTAAAGAATTTCAAAATTTTATACTCATTTTTTCTCTCTATTTTATGTCAATACTTAATATTTATTATAGCGAAATTATTGTGATGATATGATCCATGACATATTTACTTATCGTGTTTATTGTTATTATTAGTTTTTTCAGGAGAGGATTATCAAAGTTTTACCAAGGGAAATCACAATCATTTACGTCACTAGCAAAAGTGGCAAGCTTAGAAGACCTTGCAAAGAAAGATACTCCTTATCAAAGAAGATTAAAAGCATGTAAAAGTTATGGAGGTGGTTTAAATAATTATAAATCATATACTCTACCAAAATCTGGCATATCAAAGAAAAATTCAAAGGGTTCTTTATCAAATTTATCGTGTTTAACTAGGAAAGGTAGTTTTTGTAGACCTCCTCTAAGTCCTGTACAAAGTACCTTTTAATTTCGTTTTAACTTTTAATTTCAAAATTACTTATGAATTAAGTTATGATACATATAGAATTGGAGCCGAGTTTATGTGTTTGATCGATGAACATAGATACAGTGTTCAAATATACTTTGTATAATACGTTACATTATTTATTCAAATTAATTGAGGTTATCAAAGGCGAATTGGTTGGTTTATGAATGATATGATTTTGATTTTAATATATATCTTCAATCGATCCATCTTTGAGCTAGAACAGCTAATTGTTTACATAAACAACTTAATTAATTATATTATGATCCCATGGTATAGATGTATAATGCATGATTGCATAGTAATCTTTTGACAGCTTTTTATTATGATCTTTGAACTAGATCATAAAGATCTACTTAAACGATATATATTTTGGTAAAGAGATTAAGTTTGGCAGATGTACAACTATTAACTTATAACTATACAATACATCATACATGTGATCAAGCCAAACAATATTACGTAGTATTTAGCGAAAATTTATCATAATCTTGCCAAGGAAAATATGAAGGAGTGATATTTTCGAACACAATTTCTTTGGCAAACATCATAATATAACTTGCCTGGGAAAAATCTTTTCATAATATAAGCGTTTAAGTTTAATTTTCTAAACATTGAAAAGGGTTTTTGGTTAACGCACAAAAAAAATATAGTACCGAGTAACTTTTTTTAATTTAATAAGATTTGTTTATCAAAATTGATTGAAAATTTAATTGCTTACCAAAACTGAAAACTTCAAGCACAATTCCAATAAACTAATAAAGTATTGTGCTATTGTTAGAGATACTACCGGATGATAACTTATCTTATATTTTGGTAATATCTCATATTGTTGCGAATTATTACGTGACATACACACAATCAAGTAGGATATCAACTAAATTCCCTTGTGTCTTTGAAACACAATCACACAACACATCTAATACAAACCGGATGAATTCACTAATACGAGTGATAGAGTATAAAATCAATTTTTGGGCCTCAACTAATTAACTTAAAGGCGTTTAATTTTTAGTTGAAATGAAAATATATATGATATCCAAGAATAATCAATGATATAAAGGTAATGGGTTCAAATCTCATCCACTCCTCCTTTCAAGTGAAACATTAAGTTGGCATTGGGTATAACGGGGCCCATGTTGCATTCACATTTTTAATCCAACCGGCTCTCATGTAACAGGGCATGGTCAATAAGTAATAAGCTAAGTATAAAGAAGAATATACCCAACACTAAATCAACCGTACATATACAAATGAATAGTATGTAATATGGATTAAATAGCTTCATAGAGAATTTAATTTTCGGCCTCCATGGAATATATCTAGGTATAAATAACAAAAGATGTCTTTTTGATTAATTTATTATTTAATTTTCTGTATTTAGTGCGTCTTGTATACGGCTGGTCTCACCGTATGACCGCTTATAAAAGATCAAAGTAAACCTTAAAGTATTAACCGAGTAACCCCTATAACACTAACAAAGTAACCCTAAACACTAACCGGGTAACTCCTGTAACACTAATAAAGTAACCCTCATAATGACTGGCCACACGATGTGGTCAGCCACATATAAGAATTTGTGTTTTGTATATATGGCGGGGTTCAAAAGACCATTATATGTGGGTACCTTTTATATTTTATCACTTTGAAAATAATGAGAGTTAGATGAGATATGAACCCGTGGTCTTTTTATTGTGAAGAGTTTGTTAAACCATGATATATGATTAACTCAACCAAAAGATTAGGCTTTAATTAAAGTATTAGGATTTATTTCTTTCAATTTTTTTTTTTTTTGACAATAGCATTTCTTTCAATTTTGGTGAGAGGGAGAAGGGGAGAGGCAATATCTAATTGTTAAATTTGGCCATTTTCCAATCCATGGTTTTTTTTCCAATTGATGGTTTAATGTGTATGATTTATAAAAAATAGAGTTCTTGGTTTTTCTTTATGTATTTTATTATTATTTTACATAAATTAATTTATCTATCAGGTTCATAAAAAGCAATTTACTTTTTAAAATATTCATTATAATTGTTCTTATATGAAAAGAATTATGTTACATCAAAAATTTCCCTTAAAGTGAGACATGTAAAACATTCACATCAAATTTTCAACTAACTTTCAAAATAAAATTCCAAATGTTGAATAAATTGGGCTAATATTCTTAATTTAATTCCAACATGTCACATATGCGAATCCTGAATACCCTAGTAAATTCAGCCATTACAATTACGATTTGGGAGAGTGAAAAAAAAAAAGAAGAAAACAAAAAAGATTGAAGGTAAGAAAGTCAAAGAGGAAACATGACTAAAAATGTCCAAAATCTTGTCACTTACTTTGATTTGATGTGATTATATCTAGATAACGAATTTTTCTCTTCAACTTGTTTTAGATACTTATTACTTATTTTTCAATAAACTCAGATTAAATCAGACCAAATTAAACTAAGGCATTCAGAATAGATCATAATTTTCAATTATCATTTACTTATCGTTAAATATCGTTAATTGCGTATTAAATTTTTTTAAAAAGTACATATTTGAAAATTTTGTAATGAGACAATTCCAACAAAATCCATTTTGATTATGTTTTTCTTTATACATTAATACTAATATACGGTCAAAATTTAGTCAAATTATTAAATTAAATTAAACCATATCAGATAATAAATTCATATCAGATCATATTATATCTTATTAAAATCAAACCACAACTCTTTGTTACAGGTGGCGTGAACAAGTTCTATAAAATGAACATTTTTCTTAGGCTGCAAAGCGGAAATTGTTGCGCAAGTAGTACAAGCACACAGGTTTTGAATGTCAAATGTGAAACTTCAAGCCACCAACAAGATTTAAAATTTTATTAGGAAATTTCAAAGACAATCTGTAAAGTAAAGAAAATAAGTGGTGATCACTCATTGGCCGTTAAGTAATCTTAAAATTATAAAAATTATATAGATTATTTCTGTTATGAAATTCATTTTTGGAATAAATCTAATGGTCCATCAAAATCGAACTATTAGCCATCAAAAAATCTAATTATCTAAATGTACTACATATACTACGTAACTTTTTTGCAAAATTATTTAATAATTCAGATTTTTTAAGTGATTGTGTGTCGTGTACTCGTGTGGGTCGTATTAATGAGTCATGACATTTTATCCAAAAAAAAAGACATAACTAGGGGTGTCAAAAACTTACCCGGCCCGAAAGATTTACTTGAAACCGAACTGTTTTTGAACTAGTTGAACCCGAAAAGTTTTTCATCCAAATCGGTGAAATCAACCCGAAGTTAACTTAAAATCGATTTTACCCGGAAATTTACGATCTAAACCCAATTTGGTATCAACTCATTATTTATCCGAAACCAATAAAATCCGACAATTCAAGACCTGGATTCGATTTAACCTGAAACGAAATCTACCCAAAACCATTTATACCCGAAAAATACCTCATTTTACCCGACTTTTTTTTTTACCTGATTCAAAACTACTCGCAATCCTACTAACCTGACCCAAAACTTATGAGTTAATTAGTTAACAATTTTTTTTATTATATTGGAGATGGTGGATTTTAAATATAAGTGTAGTTAATGAGGGTTATGTTTAATTGTTAGTAGAAAAGAGAAATTCTACTAACAATTAAAAATGGGGTTCATAGGAGTGAAAGATAATAAAATACTTGTATAGAAAAAAGCTCTATAATGAGTTTAAAATTACATGATTGATTTGAATTGAGATCTAACCGAATTCGAAATGATTTGATTCATAGTCTATTAAATCAATTTTGACCCAAATAAACCCAATTAAATTCGAATCCGAGCTTAATTGAACTCGATATGACTCGACCCGAATTTGACTTGACCCGAATTCGATTTGTACCTGATCATACCTTGACCCACCTTTGACTCGAATATAATTAAGCTTAATCCGACTTGATTTGGTTTGTTAGGATAAAATGAGCCGTCATTACCCGATCCAAACACACTGACCCATCGTGGGTTAACCCAAACTCTATCTGAGTACCCGATTTGACACCTCTATACATAACTGACATATTTAGAGAGTAAAATGATTTTTTCTTGAATTAGAGCTTGTTTACATTTACAGAACTGAGCTGAACAAAGCAGAACTAAACTTATTAGAGCTGAGTTGTACTGAGCTGAACTAAATAGAGCTGAAATGAATATTTTATAAAAGAATGAAATTAGGAACTGAACTGAACTGAACTGATTGGAGCTAAACTGAACTGGACTGAACTGAAATAAACTAAACTGAATTGAATTAAACTGAACTTAAACTAAAGTGAACGGACAATTAATCAAATATTATTACCATTTCAGAGACAATGGATGTTTGGAGATCATTAAACCCATATAGGCCATAAAGCATAGTCCCTATTCAGTTATTTGCAGGACTAACATTTGCTGGTACATAATTTTTTTTTTTTAATTATAATATTTATTTAATTTTTTAACAAGCGTGGAAAACAACTCTATTGACATCTCTAACATGTAGTGTTGTCAAATTTCAAACCGAAATCGTTTAATTGTCCGAAACAAACCGATTCAAATGAGAACCGAACCGATCAAAAATCATTTTTTTGAAACCAAAAACCGACCCGAACCGTATGTGAATGAACCCGAAACCAAACCGATCTGAATTACGTTACAGTGTATAAGAACCAAACCCGTTAATGAACCGAACCAGTTCTAAACCAAACTGAAATAAAACTTAACCGAAAAAGAACCGAACTGTTTCTAACCAGAAACCGCTTTCAACCCGAAACCGTTTGAGCCGAGAAAAAAATCGTTTACACCAAATTGTTTATAAACCGAACCGCTTGCAAACCGAATCGTTTATGAACCAGACCGTTTATAAACGAATCGGCTACAAACTGCTTGCTATGAAGAGAATATTAAAATCAAGTTAGAATGTGTCTTTAATGAAATTCAATTATTATAGTACAAAAATTCTTCCTGCCAAATTAATATTTATTGAAAATTTATTATCATAGTATAAAATGTATTCTTGCCAAATTATTATCATAATATAAAATATTTTCCTGCCACTAAAAATCCTCATGCCATAAAGTGAACCGAAAAAGAATCGAACCAGTTATAAATTGAACCGAAAAAGAACCGAACCAATTATAAACTGAATCGAAAAAGAACTGAACTAGTTATAAATTGAATCAAAAAAGAACTGAACTGTTTCTAACCCGAAACCGTTTCCAACCCGAAACTGTTTGAACCGAGATAAAAACCGTTTACACCGAACCGTTAACAAACTGACACCCGTCTGCACCGAACGTTTACTACCCGGAATGTTTACAACCCGAACCGAATTAAAACCGCTCAAGAATAAACCGAAACCGAATCTAACCGATAACTATTTAAACCGAACTGGAACCGTTCGCGAGACACTTAAACCGATTTCAAACCGACCCAATTTAATATCGAACCGATTTTAAACTGAACCGAACCCAAACTGTTAAACCGTTTTGACAGTGCTACTAACATGTTATCGTCCCATAAAATCCAATCTTACAAATCAGTCTTACTGGGAGTTGAGGGAGGGTAACATAATTATTACCCCATAAAATCCCTGGGATAATTTAATTTCATGTTTTTTAAGTTATGAGGTCAACTTTTATCATTAGACCTAGCCTTGCTAGATAAATAATAATAATAATAATAATAAATAAATAAATAAATAAATTTGGTGGCTCAAACCATTATTTGTCCGAGTGAAATTATTGAAATACTGTAACTTAGAGTATAGCCAATGGTTGTCCATTTTGGGTGGGCATGAAGAGAGAGAAAAATAAAAAATAAAAAATAAAAAATGAAAAAGTTGTACTTTTGGTGAGAAATGATTCATGACCAGGTCATGGCCATGACCATTTGTTGAGTGTGAGCATTTAGTGGTATTTCGCCACTTGTCCAACAAAGAGAGGAGGTTTAATTTTTTTTTTTTTCAATTGATGAAGACTCACGTGGGAATGGAAGGAAAAGAGAATCAATGCCCACAAATTTGGAGGGCAACCAATGTGAGTGTATGGGCATGGGAGTTGGGCATAAATGAGGTGGAAGAGAGAGAAAGTAATAAAAAAATATGATGACCACCATTAGCTTGGGCATCCATTTGCTCTATAAAAGTAACAATGTTCTACAATTTGTTGAGTGTATATAGGCGCATAGCACCTATTTATTTAGCATGTATATAGGAGGGCGTTTTGAGGTTTTTAATTATTTTTTTTTTGTTTGATTTTTTTCTACAATGGTACATTCATGTGTATTATTATGCTACATTGGTTCATTCATATGTATTATTATGCATATATAATGTACAATTAAGTATAAGTTGTCTTAATAGTATTTTTTATGAACTAATATGCACGTAGTGATACTTTTTACCGTCATATTTTCCACCAAAATTCCTTCCACCTTGGCTCACTTGAAATTTACTTTTATTTGATAAATTTTAAGTTAATTTCAAGAATGTCATCCTATATGTTTGCTAAGGTATAGGTGGTATGTGCCTATGGTTATTCCTATTCGGTGACATGATGAACAAGAGCGGAACAAAGGGGACATGCAGGAGGCTCATCACCCACTAATTTTTGAAACTTTTTCTTTAAAAAAAAAGATACAAATATTCTACTATGTACCTTTTTATATACAGTAAATTATACAATTATTATTTTTTTTAAGAAAAGTTCATAATCATTTCACACGTAAAATAATTTAAAAGCTTAGGATGATAATTCCTTTTATACTAACTTATTCAATTAAACTAGGTGACATGGATAATATGTATTATATCAACCGAAGTTCTTAAAAACGTGTAACATGCATCGGTTATTATAAAACATATTCTTGCTAAACTACCAGGAAACATGGTGCGGACACAGTATACAAGTAGGAAGACTTACCTTTTTTATTTTTATTTTTTTGGGAAAATGGATTCCAATTCATCCCAACTTTTCATAACAAAATTAATCTATAAATATGCCCCTCCGTTGACATGAACATTATCCACAACAAAAAGCCAATTTTAAGGCAACTTTAATTGTGGTCCAAAAGATTAAAAAAATAATAATTTTTTTTTAAAAAAAAAGTCACAAGGATAAGATTATTAGGCCAATGCACAAATTTAAAGGAAAAGGCAAACATAGGTTAGTCACCATCATAACAAGAATAATGAAAAATAGCCCTAAAAATCTAAAATTATTCCACTTTTACTTCATAAAAGTATATCAAATATGATCATAATCAAGTACAGATTAATACCAACTTTCTACCCAAAAAAAAAAAAAAAAAAGAAAAAAGGCCTAACTTTGCAAATGTTGTGTAGTTAGACTATCTAAAGTTAATTTAAGCAGGAAAGCACTGAAATATGCTGCTTCTAGTAATGCTTAAGGTTGGACATAGCCACCAAAATGCTGTTTTCAGCTTCTGGGAGATACAATTCATTTAGCGCCCGGAGTCGTTGCGATCGCCTTAATGTTGTCCTTGTCCCTTCCTCTTTGACATCCTGTTTAAGTTTTTGTAAACAAGTTCAGAAGGCAATTGATCATCCTTTATACAAGTGCATAAGCAATAATATGTCGATGAAATTAGTACTATAAGATTTGTTATACTAGTATTGATTTTGTATGAATTACATCCTCAATCACATTAAACAATGTACTATTTAATTTATGTTTTCAAAAAAATAAATGTACTATTTAATTTATCAACTAAACTAGTGTAATTCTGTACAAACTACATATCATTGTTTCCAACATTAAAGTAAGGTGCATTCCTAAAGAGTTGGTAATTGTTTGTATATTAAAGTAAGGTTCATCTTGTAGTTGGCATTGGAAGTTTAGGAGTATGCTACTCGGACTCGTGTAAATCAAACTTATGGATCGAGGAGCCTCTCGTACAAGGCTTTCATGATCTATGAACTTAGGCATGGGATAATAACCAATTTAAGGCAAGGGAATTGAGAACAGTCTCAGACTAATCAATTTATGATCTACAGAAGAGTGTGATGATCAGAATTCAGAACTACAGAAGTGCATATCAATAGATTATGTAGTTTTTAACAAACAAACGGATTATTTCCCACATTTGTTCAATCAGAGTATAATTAGCTAAATTCACCAATAATGCAAACAATCAAATTGAGGAATAATCTATGTAACAATGATCAGTTTATCACAAAAGAAGTTAATGTTTAAGCTTATTCTAACGATGAAATTATGCATAACAAAATAACATTCTATACAAAATGATGAAGCATCAATATCAGTACTATGATAATAAAGCAATATAATCAGAAATAAGGCCAAGAAATTCTACACATTTTATAGCTCAAAATAAGAAATCAAGGCCATACCTCTTGCTTAGCAAACTCTGAAGCACAACTAGACACCTTACTCTTCTTTGCTTTTCTTTCACCAGTCACAGCAAACACACTTTCCTCCCTGTTTTGCATATCCTACCACTGAACTCACCTCCAAATTCAATCTTACCGAGCTGTTCACCTTCGGATTCCTTCTAGGTGATGGAGTCTTCTCCCTCTCCTCCCTAGACTCAACAATACCAACTATCATATAACCATTTATCTGAGATGGTCTAAAGAAGCTCTCTCCTTTCATTACGGCTGCAGATTTTCTTATCCTATATGTAGCAATAGCCTTTGTAAAAGCCTTCTTACTCTTGCGAAACACATCAACACCATCAAATCCACCACAACCAACCAAGCTAATCCAAATATCCAAATAAATTTCATTTGGGTTATTTTCACTTCTTTTAACCATCAATTTCAACAGAGTTAATTTCATATCATCAACACTTCCTACCTTTTTTCTGCGAAACTAATAATTTTCTCTTCCAAATCACCCAATTTGGGTTCAGAAACAGCAACATCAGAAACCAGATTTTTCACTTCATTTTTAGATTCAGCAACATTGTGGTCTTCTAAACATCCATCAAACCATCATGTTCTTCTAAAGTAGTTACTGAGTTGCCTCCAATTTCCTCATCTCCTTCAAC
This sequence comes from Chenopodium quinoa, assembly GCF_001683475.1. NCBI lineage: Eukaryota > Viridiplantae > Streptophyta > Magnoliopsida > Caryophyllales > Amaranthaceae > Chenopodium > Chenopodium quinoa. The sequence continues at coordinate 3,110,938 of NW_018745523.1, read as the reverse complement.
TGCAGGAATATAATAAGGACCTGCATCACATTTATCAAATTCCAAATCTTTAAGTGCGTGTCTTCTTATATAGTTATGCATCGCATAGCCATAGTAGCTGCAACAAGTTTCTTTTGGTTTTCCAACAGAAAGCTGGGAATGATTGATAATATCCTCCATCTTTTTTTCCGTACACCAAATCTTCAAGCTGGGATGTAGCAGAATGTTTCTCGGATAGCAGCAGTTTGGTTCACATTGACAGTCCCTACACATAGGCTCGTGCTTCGGTTTGCTATGAAGGGTAGACTGATGATTAAGGACAAGATGCGTAAATTGGTGTACGCTCATCAGCATAAGTGTTGCTGTTCATTACTCAGTCAGAAAACTAATAATTTGGTTGATGTTTAGATAGTGGAGATTTTGTGCCATATCAAATTGGTGTAAAAATTAAGGTTATATTTCTAAGGACATACAAATTAAATTGATGATAAATTGATAGTTAGCAGATCAAACCTAAATTTCTATTCTCAAATAGCACTCTTCATCAAAGCTAATGGCACCAACACAAGCAACACTCTAGAAACATCCAGCTTCATATAATACACCATTCTCATACCATAAAACAAATCATAGTCTTATTAATCAATTCATGCCTAACAAAATCATTCTCATTTTTTCTAGTAAACTATTAATCGAGATTAATATTGAATATAATTGATTCAAACAATCCAAAATCAACTGTTATACATATATTTAATTACAACCATAAAACTTTAATTGACACTATCATATCTAATTGACAACGAAAGAACCCAATTAAAATACATAGAATCAAAATTGAAAATTTCAAGATCAATTTTTGGACCACATTACTAACCTCATTAGCAGAACTTCTTATGAGTGAAGTATTGGGATGATTTGGATGAGGAGAACCACTAAGATTTTAAAATCTACAGTACATAAAATCAATGCAAAGAATTAGGGTTCTACCCACAAAAAGAGAAGTAATTTCCATAAATTTTATAAATTACCTTATAATTGCTTAATAGTGTCCTCCTGGGTGGACCGAGAGGTGGCCATGGAGAAAGTAGGAGGGGTTGAATTTCTTGAGAGAAAGAGCTAAAATATTTGATAGATGAGACATAAAATTTGTTGTATAGAATCGAGTGTACATAACAAGTTCTACAAAGAGTGGAGGGGTTACTTTTTTTTTTTATTATTATTATTATTTTTTTTTAATGAGATATGAGAGGTCTTTTTTTTGTAAAATGTTAGGGGTGTTTTTTCTAATTACTCCCTTTGTCCCATATTATTTGATATACTTTCTATTTTTATTTGTGTCACAATTAGTGCTGTGAAATTTCAAATCGAAACTGTTAAACTTTCCGAAATAAACCGACCCAAATGAGAACCGAGCCGATTAAAAATCGTTTTTTTGAAATAGAAAATTGACCCAAACCGTATGCGAATGAACCTGAACCGAACCGATCCAAATAACGTCACACCGTATAAGATCCGAACCCGTTGATAAACCGAACCAGTTCTAAACCGAACTGAAATCAAATCGAACCGAAAAAGAACCGAACTGTTTCTAACCCGTAACCGCTTTAAACCCAAAACAGTTTGAACCGGGATAAAAACTGTTTATACCGAACCGTTAACAACCCGCGACCCGTTTGCACCGAACTGTATATAAGTCGAACCGTTTATAAACAGAACCGTTTGCAAACCGAATCGTTTATGAACCGGACCGCTTATAAACGAATCGGCTACAAACTGCTTAATATAAAGAGAATATTACAATCAAGTTAAAAGGTGTTTTAAATGAAATTTAATTAGTACAAAAATTATTCCTGTCAAATTAATATTTATTGAAAAATTATTATCATAGTATAAAATATCTTCCTGCCAAATTATTATCAAGTATAAAATATCTTCCTGCCAAATTATTATCATAGTACTCCGTATAAAATATCTTCCTGCCACTAAAAATCCTCCTGCCATAATTGAACCGAAAAAGAACCGAACCAATTATAAACTGAACCGAAAAAGAACCGAACTGTTTCTAACCCGAAACCGTTTCCAACCCGAAACTATTTGAACCGGGATAAAAACCGTTTACACCGAACTGTTAACAAACTGCAACCCGTCTGCACCGAACCGTTTACTACCCGGATTGTTTACAACCCGAACCGAATTAAAACCGCTCAAGAATAAACCGAAACCGAATCGAACCGATAAATATTTAAACCGAACTGAAATCGACCCGCGAGACACTTAAACCGATTTCAAACCGACCCGATTTAATACCGAACTGATTTCAAACCGAACCGAACCCGAAATGTCAAACGGTTTTGACAGTGCTAGTCACATAGTTGACACATTACTAAATATGGAATGGGAACATTAAAAAAAATATTTTCACACATTTTCTCTCTTCACCTATCCCACTTTCACCTCACTTATTATTTTTTGTAATATAAAAATAGAAAAGTAGAGAATGTTTTATACAATAAACAAATGTTTTACATAGACCTACTTGTAGTTATTTATTATTAATAGCAAAAAAGTTTCATTAATTAAAAGTCATGCGACATTTACAATATAGATTCGACGTTAACAAATACATAATATATTGAATCAAATAAAATTTTTCTTCATAAAAACTACGATTGTCGACTAGACCTTGTACTGTGGAACATCTCCCGCTTATATCGCCGGAAAATACAGTCTTATTGGAGAGATAATCTAATGATCCTTTGTAGTCGTGAGGATGTTTTTCTTCTGATTCATCTGTCTGCATTCGAAAACTCGATAACTTTTTCACCAATATAATAATTTCACGACAATCCATTAGATCTAATATAATAAATTCAAAACTAAGAAATTTCTCCCCCGAAAAGAGGAGATAAACCCTGTCTTTCGAAGTAGGTCGAAAAACCCTTGTCTTTCGAAGGAGATCAGAAACCCTTTCTTTCGAGGGATAAAAGTTCCTCCCAAAAGGATGAAGCATTATTATAAAACCTAAAAAAACTTTAGGAAAATTCTCACTGGTAATCACGAACTTTTATTTTTTCTTAGTGGTAAAATCTGAAACTTTTGACTATCAATGGTAATCATGAATTAATATTACTAAGTCAATGGTAACTTAAATTAAGCAACATGTTAATTCTTAATCATGGTTTAATTGGTGGACTGTAAAAAGACACACTTACGTATACCCCCAACCAATTCTTTCTTCTTTCTTTCTCTTTCCCCCTCCATGGTTCTTTCTTCCTTTCTCTTTCCCCTCCCCAGTGCACCTCCCTTTCCAGCCACTTGCACCGCTGCCAACTCCCATCCCTGCACCCCCGCCGCTACCCATCTCCCTTCCTTGCACCTCGCCGCTATCCACCTCACTTCCCCGCCCCTACCTCACCGTACCATTTTCCCCGTCAAAACCCTGAAAAAACCCACCACCTCCCTAAAAAACAACTGAAATCCATACCCCTCTCCCTTCGAAACGCAATGCAACCTCACTCACACTCAAATTCAAGGGTTGATGAAGAAGTTATTCTTATTACATTGCTGTCGTCCACCTGTTGTTGTTGTTGTTGTTGAATTGGTTTAATTAACCTCTAATTCACAAGCACAACACATAACATCCCCCTTAAAATTTATTTAAATAAAGCTAAAAAAAAATTGAAAAGGGGTACTACGAGAATCGGTTTCGGTGTGTGATGAGAGGAGAGAGAGAGTGGGTTGGGAACAGGGGTTGGAAACACGGTTTCGGATGGGATTGCAATATCGGTGGGGTCTCCGGCGAGGGAGTGGTTTGAGACACCTCCACCCTGGCCGAGCTTAGCGCCGACAATGGGAGGGGGCTGGCGGTTGGTTGGGTGGCCGGGGTTTGGATTTTTTTTGTGTTTTTTTTAAATCATTTGGAGGGTACTAATGTAAATTTAGTGTTACTTAACCAAGATTAACCCTAGTAAATCGTTTTATTATCATTGGCTTTGTAACATTAATTTGTGATTACCATTGATAATAAAAAAATTTCACAGTTTACCATTGAGAAATAATAAAAATTCGTGATTACCAAAGAGAATTTCCCAAAACTTTAAAGAAACTAGGATTGGGGCTTTCCATCAATTAAAACCGATGGAAGCACCTTTAAATATCAATAATGGAGGCTAGGGTTTTGGAGAGAGGAAGGAGGAGATAGGAGAGAAGGAGAAAAATTATCTGATTTTTTTTACCTACTTGTAGTTTTCTTAAATTACGTGTTCACCCCAACATATCAAGTATTATAGGAGCGAGGGAGTAAAAAAATTCAATAAATAGGAATACAACTTTTCGAAAAACAACCCTTAAAAAGCTACAAATTGGTGTTTCTTATCTTTTCCTCCCTTGTAATTCCTTGTTTAACCCTATTAACCAATTTTTATTTCTTTGATTGAGAAATTGCTTTAGAAATTAGGCTAAATAGCTCTTGAATAATTAAACCAAAAATCACAAAAAACCCAATTGAAAAACACCCATTCCACCTTTTTTTTTTTAACTTCAACTTCCTCCTCCATTTCTTGATCAAGTTTTTCCTCACTTTCAACCACATTACAAGAACTCTCAAATCAAGAAAATTTCTTTTGGGGCTGTCAATAACTTGCATTGTAAAATAAGGGGTTCAAGGCTGCAAATAAAGAATGAATAATGCATGTATTTGATCAAAGGAAGACGGTGTGGTGAAATTTCGTCACTACCTTAGAAAATTAATTCCATCGCAATCAAGGTGCATAACTGTATCGCCGGTACGTTCCCTAAGATTACACACCACTCCCACACACAACGCTTTTGGGTGAAAGGTGGATTTAAAGTAAACTTATGCCCAGTATGAGTAGGGTTGTACATAGTGCGGTTTAGGCCGCACCAAACTGTAATTTTGCGATTTGGTACAATTTGCATGTAATACCCCGAAATTTTGAAATTTTTTTTTTAATAATTTATTCAATTATTTGAATTGGGAGCCAAAATTAATTTTTAGAGCCGAACATAAGTATCTAATTATTTGAACAATTAATTATTTTAATACTTTAAATCAATAATAACAATTAATTATTTTGGTCAGTTCATATTTAATGATGTACAACTATTTTAGTTTGATATTATCTAATATATTTTTACTTGATTATCAAATCATTATCTTAAACTATTTTTTTTTTAAAAAAAAAAACAAAATTATTATTATGTTGGCCGTGAGTTAGTTTCTTGAAGGTGGCTTACTTATGGCTTTATCTTATGGCTTTATCTTATTAAACCTCTTAATTTATCTTACCTTACCTTCTATCTTCCTTAACAAAATTAGCATCTATCTTACTTCCATCTCTAATCTTTTTCCATTGGATTTTCCCACATGAATTAACCTAGACTAAGGGTCTGTTCTCTTACGTTGAAATTCATTTCAGTTCAGTTCAATTCAGCTCCTAATTTCCTTCTCTTATAAAATATTCATTTCAGTTCAGTTCAATTCAGCTGAGTTCAGTCAATGAGAACATGCCCTAAATTTCACTCATATTCATTTAACAAACTTAAATTTATCATGTTTCTATGCTTATCTCATTCCTCCTTGAACTTTATCTTACTACCCCTTAAACACTATCAATAGACCGTCAATCCTTCACAAATTCCTCACACCAAAACTCAGAACTCTTTACTCTACTCTCAACCTCACGCCCTCTTCTATTCCTTTCTTGCTTGCTCAATTAAACACCACAACCGCACCACCATTTCTACCAACCATACATTACCTTTTCCGCTACCTTTTGTTGCCTCTAAACTGTCCTGCTGCCGTGACCTGCTGCTAGAAGGTGGAATTAGCACTTTCTTTCTTTCGCCCTCCTTTTTGCAACAAGAATTCTAGCACTATAATGACGACCCTTTACTTCCTTACATCATCATCATCATCATCATCATGAGTATTATTATTATTATTATTATTATTAATTTATGATACTGGTGCTATTTTGATGCCAACGTTAGACTTTAATACTAATGTTACTATTTTTAGTACTAACATATGCTATTTTTATAAAAAAAAAAAATTAAAAAAATCGATTTGATAAGGTTAACATTTAGGTAGTTCATGCACAATAGAATGGTATTTATGGTTTTGTGTTATTTTGTTAACCATATAATAATTAAGGTTATTTTATTTGTGTAGGAGGAGTCCCTCGGTCGTGGTCAAGTTTAGTAGCCGTACCTTATTGTTCTCGTGATCAAGGTACGTATAGGTGGCTAGGTCCTTGATACAATTTTGAATGTGTGTTTTGGAAACTGTTTGTTTTAATGATTGTTTGAATAAATGTTACGTATAAATATTTAAGTTAATGATTTTCATGATGAATTAAAATACATAATTTTAAGATTTAAAGGTTTGATCTCTAAAGTGTTGATTAATTTAATAAAAGTTGTTTAATTTATAAATCACTTGATTTAGTGTGAATATCCAATATCATGAGGGGAAATCTAATGTGGTAGCTAATGTTTTAAATAGGAAAACCGGTCATTTGATGGATATGATGATTTTACCAGACCAGTTGTGTGTGGAATTTCGGAAGATGAATTGGAAGTGGTGGAGCACAGAGAGGTCAGTAAGATGTTGAATGCCTTGGCAGTGCAACCTTCTATTTATGATGAAATTAGGGAAAGTTAGTTGGGAGACTCGAAGTTGAAGGCAAAAAAGAGAAGATTGAGAAAGGGAAGGTTTTAGACTTTACTATTGCAGCCGAGGGAAGTATTCGTTTTAAATGGAGATGGTGTATTCCACAACATCGTGGGGACATCAAGCAGAGACTGATGGAGGAGGCCCATAACTCTCCTTATTCAATGCATCTTGGAGGGGATAAGTTGTATAAAGATATGAAGAAGGTCTTTTGGTGGCCATACATGAAGAGTGAAGTAGCAGAGTTTGTGGCAAAATGCTTAACATGCCTGAAGTTGAAGATAGAGCATCGAAGGCCACAAGGAATGGTTCAATCCTTGGAAGTACCACTAGTGGGATTCGATCGCCATGGATTTTGTGGGGGCATTACCAAAAACCAGGGCAGGAAATGACACAAGTTGGGTTATTGTGGATCGATTGACTAAGTCTGCAACTTTTATACCTATGAAAAACATTTGGTCTATATATGGATCAATTGGGAAGGGCATATGTGAAGTTTGTGGTGAAGTATCATGGAGTTCCTACAGATATTATTTCAGATCGTGATTCGAGATTCCTATCTAACTTCTGGCAAAGTTTACAAAAGGCCATGGGAACTAAGTTATTGATGAGTACAACTTTTCACCCTGCAACTGATGGTCAGACTGAAAGGACCATACAGACCTTGGCCACCAAAATCTTATAAACGGACCTGTTTATAACTCGGGCAAACGAATGTCTTTCTCTTATTTGGGTTATCTCACCTCTATAATTTGAAAGCTATGTTCTTAGAATCTTAATAAGCTATGTGTATATCCGAGTGCAAGAAGTTTCTAAATTTCTAGTCGACTACATAGTGTTTTGGAGTCAAATTTGACTACACAGCCATGTGTAACTCCATACACGGTAATGTAACTTAACGTAGTATAGTTAGGTAGCACAAGTTACACTAGAAAATGAGGATGCACAGTCGAGTATATATATACATATATATATATATATATGTATATACATATATATATATATATATATATATAGGGGAAGGCTCTTATGAGAATTTAGGTCTTATATGAGAAACTCACTTATATGAGAATACATCTTAGCCGTAGATTAGATTCAATCTAACCGCCCAAAACATTCTACAGTAATGGCAAAATCGTAATTTTGTTTGCTGATATACCCCCTTCTCTTTTTTCACTTTCACTGATTTTTTTCTCTCTCTAAAATTAGGTTTTTCTCTCTCTAAATTCCATCCACTCTCTAAACCCTAGTTCATGCATGCTACTTCGTGAATCAGAATATGGATTCAAATCAAATTCTACCAACATCTCCAATTGTTACTTATGAAAGAAGGTAATAAGTTTATGTTTATGAATTTTGATTATATTTTTTCACATTTTTCTCCTCTTTTTTTTGTTAATTTTCGTTAAATTTTTTGTAGATCAATCGATTCACAATGTATGGATAAATCTCCAATACAAGCCATTTGTCCATCAAATCAGTAAGTAGAGATTTTATTAGGGTTTAATTATTTGATTTTGGTTTAATTTTTAAATTATCATGTTTGAACACAAAAATTAGGGCTCAGTTTTGCTCGATTTGGGGGGGGGGGGTTTGGCTCGAATTTCTTAAGCATATATAGTATTAGTTAACTTCCATTGGTTTTGGTGTCAAATTTGTTAGGTTTTTACAAATCATTTTTGGATGCTTATAACCTGTTCGATAAAATGCTAACCTGAAATTTAACTTGAGGCAGTGATTTGTATATAGGCTACTATGATTAAAGAGTAAGGGACTAGCTTTAGACATGCATAACTTGGAAAAGAAACTTAGCAACTAGAAAAACTCGAAACTCGGCAGGGCAGCAGCAGCTACTGCCTAGCTTGCAGCAGCCTCGGCAGGGCAGCAGCAGCAGCAGCTGCAGCAGCTGCAGCCTTGCTAGCAGCAGCAGCTGCAACCTTGCCAGGAGCAGCCTCGGCAGGCAGCATCAGCTGCAGCCTTGCCAGGAGCAACCTCGGCTGGCAGCAGCAGCTGCTGCCTAGCCAGGCCACCTGCAGCAGCAGCCTCGGCAGGGCAGCAGCAGCTGCAGCCTTGCAGACCACGGCAGTAGCTGCTGTAGCCTTGCCAGGACACTGGCAACAACAGCCTTGGCAGGGTAGCAACAGCTGCTGCCTAGCCAGGCCACTGCAACAGCAGTAGCTGCAGCCTTGTAGACCACGGCAGTAGCTGCTGCAACCTTGCCAGGACACCGGCAGCAGCAGTGTTGGCAGGGTTGCAGCAGGTGCAGTCTTGCTGAATTATGGCCTTGTCTTTTTTTTTGTGTGAATAAAATTAGGCTGCCAAGATTAGCAAGTGTACCTTGTTTTTTATCTCTGTTTTAAGCTTCTAACCTACTCTTCTTTTTTTTTTTTGTGAATAGTGATGGTGATGAAGCACTTGTCAAAAAGAAAAAAAGTGATGGTGATGAAGCTGTAAAAATGATGTGCAGTGGTCTAGAAGTCCAATTGTGGAGTCATCCTTACTGGAAGCTATAAACAACGATCACATTCAAAGTTTTGTAATCATCAATGGATATTGATTAATTTTTTATGCATGTTAGATATGTTCTAAAATTTTACTCATATGTTCTAAAACTTTACTTGTATGTTCTAAATTTAATTCTAATTTTAACTCTTATTTTACTCACATTTTTATGTTTTCCTCTTGAATTTTGTTCAGTATTGCAGTATGTACACATTATAGTTCAATTGTTAATTTTTGCTACAAGTTTATGTCTAAATTTTTTACTCATATGTTCTAAATTTTTGTACAAATGTTCTAAATTATTACACATATGTTCTGTTCTAATTATTCCCTTGTGTTCTAACCTTTATATATGTTATATGTCTATAACTTGCAGTGATAATCTTGTTGGTGTTGATGCTGCTACAACCTCTAATCAGTTTGCTACAACATCTTCTGGAAATGCAAACAAGAGTACCAATGTAGATAATAAAGAAGGTGATCAAATTAAGGGGAAACTTAAAGTTAGAGCTAAAGATGTTCTGAAAAACAAAGCAATGAAGAAAGAACCAAAGAAGGAAGGCAGAGGGAAAAAAAGGAAAAGAAAGGTTGATGAGAGTGATTCTGATGATGATATTGAAGTTGTTCATGCAGATCAAATGGAATGTAGAGCATTAAGTCAACGAATTACTCCCAAGAATTTTATGAACACCGTGCTTAAAGATTTGCCAAAATCTCATAAGGCAGCTATTAGAAAAATTGGCTTTGGAGGTTTCTTAGATTTGGATTTAGATGCACATAAATCTGTATTTTGCTCTAAGCTTGTGTCGAGTTTTGACTGTGATAGGGTGTCTTTAGTTCTTGAGAGGAACCAAGAGATTGAAATTACACCTGTAGACATACATTTGGTTTATGAATTGCCGATGGGAGGAGAAATTATTAAAGAGCAGCAGCAAGAGGAGGATGAAGAATGGGTTGATTTTATTAGACAATGGAGATCTTATTTTGGGTTAAGTTGTGGAAGTCCATCCAACTCTGTGATTATTAATCGAATTGAAGAGTTAAAGAAGCAACCTGTGTGTGATGAATTCATTTGGCATTTTATAGTTTCTGTTGTCAATTGTTGTATGAGATCCACTGCCAACCCATCGTTAAATTACAGGTTCTTGTATAGTTGCATGGATACAAAGAAGATCGAATGTTTGGATTGGTGTGAATATGTTTATAGGAGTTTAAAGTCATCTGTATCGGAATGGCAAGGTGGTTCAGCTTTCTTCACCGGTCCATTGCCTTTCTTGATGGTAATTTCTTTTTTTTTAATATATTGTACATTTTTATATTAATTTGTCTTTTTCTAAATTTGTCCTTGTTTAACGCATTTTTTTTGTATATTTGTATTAGATATGCTATTTTGATCGTTTGCAAAGATCTAAAATAAGCAATCTAAGGCAATTCCCACTCATGTCTGTTTGGAAGAAAGATTTGCAAGGAACGGATGAAATTGGAAATGAAAAGAGGATTTGGAAAGGGACATGTACTTGATAGAATGGAAGTTGATAGGTATGATAACAATGTATCACAAGTGGCTGGAGATCCCGAACTTGGTGGAAGTGATGTTAGTGGTTCTAATGAAATGCTGGTATGCATTTTTTTGGAACATGTTTTAAACTAAAGTCTTATTATAGTTAGTTATATGTTCTAAATATTTTATTATTTGTTCTAAATATATACCCACATGTTCTAAATATTTAGTCATATGTTCTAAATATATAAAGTGGATGTTCTAAACTTAAATCAGATGTTTTACATGGTTATTCAATTGTTCTAAATTTATATAACTTTTGTTTGTTAGGAATTCCTTCAAAAATTCGGAACATTGGCTAAGAAGCTTGCTGAGAATTTAAGTGAGATGCATGCCATGTTGGATAAGGCGAATGAAATATTTGCTAAAGAAGAAGCATATGATATGAACACATTTATTCAGAATATTTGGAATAAGTATTCCATGAGAAAGGAAGAAAAACAAAAGGACAGCCCCTCCATTCTAAGTCAAGACAAGCATTTGTTTGACGAACGAGCTTTCATCAAGGAGTTAGATGATGTTATGAAAAGATCATGGGAAAAGTTCAAAGGGAAGAAAAAGACGCCTTTTGAGATGACTCCTCCGAGTTTTGATTTGTTTTCTCATTCTCAAACACCTACTCCTCCTCACACTCATGAGCCTTCTTCCCCTCTTCCTCCTCCTCCTCAAACTCATGAGCCTTCTTCCCCTCTTCCTCCTCCTCCTCCTCAATTTCAAGGGTCTTCTCCTCCTCTTCCTCATCCTCAAACTCAATGACCTTCTCCTCCTTTTCCTCCTCCTCCTCCTCCTTCTCAAACTCAAGGGATTCCTCCTCCTCCTCCTCAAACTCAAGGGTTTTCCACTTCAATTTTAGGAGGAGCATGCTCAGGTGCTAAAGTCCAACAATATGTTCATGGAAAGAAGAACAATATTCAAGCAAATGAAGTGAAGAACAAGAACAATGATGAGAAAGAAGATGATAAGATGGAGGGGTAATGTAGTTATGTTTAGGGACACTATTAATTATTGATGAATTAATATTTTATTTTTTAAGAACACTAATTATTAGTTTGTTTGTTTTGGGACACTAATTATATATATACATTTATAATTTTAGAATTTGTGGTATTTTTTTTTTGAAATATTCTGCTCATTAAATATTTGTATTCGTTCACCTATATATTTACAGGAAAGGAAATGTAGGAAAAAGGGAGAAAAGATGTCCCGAAAACCTTCCAAACTGTATTCGTTCACCTTTTATAGTTCAGTATGACAACATATTCAAAAAGGTTGATGGACACAAGAAGAGAATGGCAGAGTATGCATTTTCCAATGGATTACCTAAGTAAGCTCTAAATTTACTTAGTAATTTTAAAATAATTAGTCATGTATTCTGATTTGTTAATCATATGTTATAAATTAGTATTCATATGTTCTAAATTAGTATTCATATGTTCTAACTTAGTATTTATATATTATAAGGTTTAATCTTATATTATAACATTTAATGCTATTTGTTTTTATGTTTGTAGTGAGATTTTATATGATGATGGTCAAACTACAATCCGTAGTGATGAGATGTCAAGCCTTGCAGCGAACAATCATGTGTTTAATAACATTGTTGATGCTTGGTCATTCATATTGAACATTGAAAACAGAAGACGAACCCCAGGGTCAACAAACAGATTGTTTTTTTCAATGCAAGCTTATGTATGATTCTTAATATTGAACTTGGCTTCTTTCATGTTATAAATTGAGATTTCATAACTTATTTTTACATGATTTCAGGAAATTTTGTGTACGAATTATCACTTTTCTCCAACTGTGAAAATTCAAGATAGATATCATACTTTATTTGAAAGGTTGGATAAAGAGATGAATCACTCTAAAGTGCAAAACTTTGATAGAGTTCACTTGGTAAGACATTAAGAAATCCAAAAGAATTTGAATATAGATTTTCTTCTTTATAAGCTTTCTTCTTTTTTTCTTATTTCGATTTCATGATCTATTATTATATGCAGGTATTTTTTCCAGTTGCATCTTCATCACATTATTACCTGCTTTGTGTGAATTTTCTCAACAAGACTCTCGACGTGATTGACAACAGATATTTGGAATATAAAAATTCTTTTTGGCACAAATACAAAAACAACCCGAAGAATTTGGTAATATCTATCTGTCTCATTTACTTGTGCTTAGAATTAGATTTTCTAAACATTTATTTCAATGTTCTAAAGTTTAGCTCAGATGTACTAAAATTATACTCATATGTTCTAAATCAGATGTTTTTAAAAAATTTCATGTTCCAAATAGTACTTATACATTCTTAATATTTTCTAATACTTATTTTAATGTTTAATTTTAGTTGAGGGCTTTTTCCATGTTCTTGTCAACCAAGAGATCAAAATGCGATCAAGAGGTTTCTAGTTTCAAAACTAGGACGTTAAAAATGAGTTGGAGGACAAATGATAACAATGATGATTGCGGCGTGTTTTTGCTTAAACACATGGAAACCTATCATGGTGAGAAAGATACCAATTGGGATAGCGGAATAAAATTGAATGATGTAAGTTTGTTTTATAGTATTACTCATGTTCATATGTTCTAAATTTTTATACATATGTTCTAAAATTTTATACATATGTTCCAAATTGTGTAAATCTTATTATTATTTTTTTAATAATGATGTAAAAAGTGAGATAGCGGATACCAAAGTGTAATGATTTTATCTTATTATATTGCAAATCAATCAAATGAAGAAATTGAGGGTGGATTTTTGTGCTAAGATATTATCACACAAGGAAAATGAGCTACATCATGAGATTACTTCATGATCACGGAAATGGGCTAAAGAAAATAGTTTGTAATATAATTTTAGAAATAGCATGTAGAATTTTGTATAGTACTTTAAATTGTAAGCCTTCACTCGCAAACTATTTTTCTAAAAGGTTGTATTCGAATATATAAGCTTGACTTGTCTTTCTTGTGATCAAAATACTAATTATAACTCATATGTTCTAAATTTTTAGTGATATGTTCTAAACATTTAGTCATATGCTCTAAATACTAATTATAATTCATATGTTCTAAATTTTTAGTCATATGTTCTAAAGTTTTAATCATATGCTCTAAATACTATTGTCAAAATATTACTCATGTATTTAAGAACTAAGAATTTAAGTGATTAATTTTAATCATATGGTCTAAATCAAAATTTTGAAATTGCATTGAAACCATACACCACACATGATTACTAATTATAACTCATATATTCTAAAATTTTAGTCATATGTTCTAAATTTTAATACAAATATTCTAAATTTTAATACATATGTTCTAAATTAAACTCACAAGTTCCAAACTATAATCATTTCTATAATAGAAAAAGTGTTATTCAATACGCAAATTCAAAAAAATGTTCCAAAATTATTAAGTATCATCTAACTTTTTTTGGACAATTTCGAATATCGTGGTGACTCAATTCCCCACAACCTTTGCATAACCTCTTTTTTTTTTTTTTTTTTTTTTTTTTTTTTTCTGATTTTGTTCTACCGCCTTTTCTTTGTCCCCCTTTAGTCTTTTCCCACTTCCAGATCTTGTTTCAACATTTGAAGTCTCTATAGATCTTGTTTCAACATTTGAAGTCTCTACAGATCTCGTTTCAACATTTGACAAATGAACTCCTGTACCTTTGTTCTTCGAAATTTTTGGAGGTTTGATAGATATTTCACTTGGAACACTAGCTCCAATTAATAGTTCTATGTCTTTTTCTTTGTTAGTAGCATTCCTTTCACCATTACTTCTTGCATTTATTTTAGCTTCCAAATCCAACCTCAATCCTCGAAGATTAATCACAAGGTCTTTAATATCTTCATCGTCACCCTCTGCCAAACTAACACAATTATGTATCTCTGACCACAACTCATTCAACAACTTTTTCTTGTCGATTATATTGGCACATTGTTCCAACAGATTTCCTCCTAGGTCAAATATTGGTCTTTTCGTTGCCATAGTAGTCCATCTGTTTAGAATATATTGCTTAGGAATAATTTCAAACCGTTTTGCTTTACAAACCCAAACCATGTGCCTGCATGGAATGCCTTGCCTATAAAACAACTTGCAAGAACATGTTGTCTCTTGGTTAGTCGGATTAAACATAACATCAAATGTTCTACTCCGACCCCCTTCACTTAATTTTGCAATTTCTAATCCATTTTCTCTCTTAAACTCTTCACACCCACAAGCAAAACAAGCCATTTCTACCTCATATTCGAAATCATAAAAAACAGAAATAGTGTATATGGTTGAGGCATACTTTTCTATCCCTAGTGGTGTCTTGCACTCTGGGTATTTGTGCTTTGAATCATTGTCGTTTTGACCTTGAGCGTGTCTTTGGGCATCAATTGCAGCTTCATATCTCACGTAAAACTCAACAAGTGACACGTGAGGATTGATAAAGGAGCAAAAAAAGTTATTTTCACTTTCTGATCTTGACGTGGTACACATTATTCCTCCCAGGAACACATCTCTGAAATATGCCAGAATCCACTTATCCCTTATCTCGTACATATAACACAACCACTCATTACCTTCCAATTCAAACTCAACCATCACCTTATTCCACCTTTCTTCAAACTCAGCCGACTCAATTTCAAGATGCCAAACACAGGCACATATTTTTTTCAGGAATCCTGTTTCCTCCTTTGTGATCGCTCGCCCTACTTTATCTGGCAACTTTTTCATTATATGCCACATACAGAACCGACGTTCAGATTTTTGAAACACTCTACTAACAACAATTTTCATAGCTGGATCTTGATCTGTGATCAGACAATTAGGTTCATTATTGCCCATTGCCTTAAGAAATGTTTTGAAAAGCCACTCAAATGATTCAATATCTTCCTTTGCTATGAAACCAGCCGCAAAAGTGATACAACTCTTGTGATGATCAACCCCTGGAAATGGAGTAAATACCATGTTGTACCTGTTTAGAACATGAAGATCAAATTTCATTACATACAAAATATAGCACTACCGTTTTAGAACATGTGAATAAAAATTTAGAACATATGAATAAAAATTTAGAACCCGTGATTAAATATTTAGAACACATGATTAAATCAGAACAGAAGAAATTATTTAGAGCATAGATTTAAGACTGAAGTTTATAACACATAAAGGTTATAATTTAGAGCATAAAGGTTATGAGTTTATAACACATAAGTTGGAGCATTAGACTTAAACTTTATAACATAAAAAGCAAATTTTAGAACATGTGAATAAAAATTTAAAACATATGATTAAAATTTTAGAACACAAGATTAATATTTTACTTAATTGTAATTGGAACATAAGAATCACTATTAAAACATTTGAATGAAAAGTTAGTTGCTAAATCTTATGAGCATATAAAACATAACTTAGACTTAAAATTTAGAACAATAGAAGCATTTTTAGAACATTCAAAACATAATTCAAAAAATAAGACACATGAATTATATGAATCACCTGTTAGTTTGGTAAGTGGTGTCAAATGATATCATATCGCCGAAGAGAGCATAATTTTTTTTACAAATAGGGTCCGCCCAAAGAGCTCTAGAAAGACAAGAATCATCATCAACTTTAAAAAAAAAAGAGCACTCCATATCAACTTTTTTCTTTGTGAAATTGTCTACAAACATTTGAGCATCGGAACCTTGAATGAATGTTTTTAAATCTCAGTGAAAATTTTTAAAATCTTGCTTGGAAGCTCCAACATTATCATAACCTCCAAGTATTTCCTTCATCATTCGAAAAGTTTTTACAGGGCCAATATTCACCTATTATAGGCACAAAAAAGTTTTAGAACATATTAAGAAACTTTTGGAACATGTGAATAATATTTTAGAACATATGAGTAAAATTTTAGAACGCACTATAAAAATTTATGAAAGAGTTACCTTAGAGTTATCAGCAATCATTTTTTTGTGCAAAATGTTCATCTTTCTTCCTTCTTTTTGAAATAGATTACAACTTGGTGTGTAGAGGGGATGAGTATGTCCTTCGTGGAACTGTGTTACTATATACTTTTCATCTTCACAATGTTTTAGAACCATAAGAGCTTTGCACCCAACACGAGTGACTAATCTTTTTCTTGTTATTGAAATCTTGCCTTCCTTGCTTTGTCCTTTTTTATCATTTAGAATACTCTCAACAATAGGCTTTTTCTTCTCCTTGAAACCCTGTTTGTTGCATAAGACATATTGGAATGCCAATTTTTTCTCTGTATGCCTTTTACTGGTAGACTTCCTAGTGTTAAAACCAGCAGCAAGTGCATATGATTTATAAAATTCAACACCCTCGTCAACACTATTAAATTTAATTCCTATTGCAGGTTTTAACTCATTGCGGCACATAGGAAACCATTCTTTTGTTCCTCCGGGAGTTAATATAGGTACTACTGTAGGAGTAGTTGGCACACTTGCATTGGCATTAGAAACATTATCAAGTTGTTCGTTGTTGTTAATTATTTCTGCACAAAAGTAATTTTAACAAGTTATAAAAATTTTAGAACATATGATTTAATATTTAGAACACATGATTAAATCAGAACAGAAGACATTATTTAGAGCATAGATTTAAGACTAAAGTTTACTTAATTATTTACAGCATAATTTGGAACATTAGACTAAAACTTTAGAACACATGATCAAATATTTAGAACACATGATTTTAGACATCCCATTAGAAAAATCAAAACATGTTCCAAAATTTTACTCATTTGTTCTAAATTATTTATCAAATGATCCAAATTATTTATCAAATTTCACTCATCTACATTCTCATTTATTACTTTCCCTTGCTTTCCTACCAACATGTTCTAATTTTATACACACATGTTCTAAAATTTTCAACCATGTTCTACGATTTTGGAACATGTTGTACATAAAAACATCCAATTTAATAAAAAAAAAAACAAAAAAAAAACCTGCTTCATTATTTGCTTGTTCATCCATAATTGTCAACCTAATATAATGAACCTGCAAAAATAAATTCAATCCAAGCAATTAAGTTTAATAAATTCCACATCAAAGAAAAAAGCACTCCACATAATCAAAGATAAAGCAAACAATGCTTGATGAAAATCGAACATAATCAAACATAATTGAAAATCGAACAAAATCGCAGCAAACAAAATTATAAGAATTAAAATTGCAGCAAACATAATCAAACAAAATCAAAGAGTCAATCGAAAAAAATCGCAGCAAACATAATCAAACAAAATCGCAACAAAAAATTGGAGCAAAAAAATCGAAAAATCGCATAAAAATCGAAGCAAAAAATCACTTCAAAAATTAACAAAAATCGCATAAAAAACTCTTAAGAATTTAAAGAACTAAATCATAAGAACTTAATCATAAGAATTGAATTACTTACCTAAGAACAAGAGAAGCTGATAATTTGAGCAAAGTAGAATGCGTGGGTTTTAGGTTTGTGAGGGGTTTATATTTGAGCATAAATTTACATTTTTGCCATTACTCTTGGAGTGATCTCAGCTGTTAGATCTTGTTTTATTAAATGGTTGTGATGTATTCTCATATATGATAGATTTCTCATATAAAGAGCTATTCTCATGGGATCTCTCACCTATATATATACATATATATATATATATATATATATATATATATATATATATATATATATATATATATATATATATATACATATTTATATACATATATATATACACACACTAGTTTAAGTCCCGTGCAATGCACGGTTTTTACTTAGCATATTTATAAATTATAATGTTCATTTAACAATAATTAATTCAAAATAAAAATCTATATTTTTAATTGAAACAAATACTTGGATTTTCTTTTCCATAAAATACCTATTATAAAATATTATATGTCAAAATATTTTCATTGAATGCATGTAAAATATACTTTATATATAGTTGTCAAATTGAAATTTAAATATTATAGGATATTATAAAATAATGTTCATAAATATTTATTAAAAAAAGGAAAGTAAAAGTAGCGGAAATTTTTTTAATCAAAACCTGACAAGTGTCATACCAGATTCGCCTTTAGTATAATGTAATATATATATATATATATATATATATATATATATATATATATATATATATATATATATCAAACCATACAATTGCCAATCTCTATGCTATGGTGCTATCAAACCCCCATGATCATTAAAAATTTTGCCGTAGTCGTCGACTACGGACGACTACGCTAAGAGATTATCCTTTTCCTTATCCTTATCCTTATATACAATAGTGGATGCATAATTTTAGGTTAGAATATTTATTTTAACTTAAATTACAAAGATATAACTACTATAAATTTGGAACTATTTGCAAAAAAAAAAAAAAAAAAAAAAAAAAATGGAACTTGGTCACGGTATAACCAATGAGAGGATAATAATAGTGATTAAATGTATCTTCTGTCAAATTGATCTTCAGTTTATATCTTTTCCTTAATTAAATTATTATAATTATGCATTTATGTTAATGATATGATTGTTTTACAATAAAAATATAGCCATGGTTAATAGTAAATATGCAATCATTTTATCATAATCACAGGTATATACTTTCATGACTTACAAAGTTTCAATTATTAAATTAACAACAATAAGTTGATTTTGGGTTGTCTTACAAAGTTCCAATATTAAATTTAACTTTCATTACGAGTAATTTAAAAATGGGTAATGTTATATCCTATATGTAGCCCTAAGGGTTATATATAATTATATAAACATTAAATACACTCTTGAAAATTATATAAAATTAAAAATTCATGACAAATTAAAAACACGCGTAAATTAGTTTAATTCGTGACTATATTTTGATGATTTCCTAAATTTATACGTTTAAGTGAGAATTTAATGCTTATATGTAGCCCTAAGGGCTATGTATAACATTTTTATTTAAAAATAAGCCAACTTTCATGACTGGTTGTATAAATGTATAGGTTAATAACCAGTTAATGTACCACATGTCATAGCAGTATTGCCTTATTGGTGAGATTTGTTTAAAATATTAATTTGAAAACTTTTGGTCCTTAAATTTCACTAGTATAAACGTAGCATACTTAAGAGCTCTTTGGATGGTTAAATTTCATCTTTCGTTCTGTATCACTAACAATCTAACATTATATGTATACTTGTACATTGTGTAATGTTAGGCAATCTGACTAATATTCAGTAATGATAAATTATTATGGGTCTACTATTTTATTTTGTTCATGTCAAAGTTAACTATATTAAATATTGTGATTTTTTTTAAATTTTCGGTCATAATTTTTAGTAAATATATTTTAAAAAGATTCTTTTTAGCAAGTGCTTAAAAGTATGTGTATTAGTTTTTCAAAAAGTATGTGTATTAGGTAGCAAAAATACTTAAATAAGTCATTTACAAACCAAATTAAGTACAACGTATGAATTAATTAAAACTATGGGTCCATTTTGTTCGCCTTATTTTCACTTTTTTCAAGTTTAAATAAGTTCAGTTCAGAATAAGTTCTAATAAGGATTGCTCAAATTCAAATTACAACTTAAATTATGTATATATTTACATATATATATATATATATATATATATATATATATATATATATATATATATATATTACTTTTTTACAAAAAAAACCTATAAAATTTGATGGATTATATTTAGAACAATCAAATTAGGTAGTCCAAATAAGTACTTGTATTAATGTAGTCTCACTCACGAATATTTGAATGTTGTTATTAGTCTTATTACAATCAATTAGGTCGTCTCAATTAAGTATTATATAGTCTCAATAAGAAAAGTTAAAGGTTATTTGTAGGCGTCGTTCGAAGTGCGCCTACGTTAAAGCATGTGGTGAATATGCTTGGCAATCATAGGAAGTGGGAATTGACATTACGATTAGGGACAAAGCAAAGTAGGGAGCCGCCAACAAGTTTTTAAGGAACTTGTAAACCGTTCACGGATCATAAAAGGCAACCACGAATAAGGGACAACGATAGGCAACAACGATTGACCCGTGAAGGTTACACCCCATTCATAATCCATGAGATTACTAACTCCATATGGTTCGGAACCACGAAAAGAGGATCGGGGATGGTGGTACGAAGTGAGTCATGGAGTCACATTTGCCCGTATTGGCCTCTACTCAATTCTTATTGTGAAAAGTGATTCCTGCGATCTCAAAGACATACAAACAAAAATTCAATTTGCTTCAATCTATTATTAAGCTAAATTGGTTGAATATTAATGCAACACATAACTCTAAAATATTCGTGATCACTTCAATTAGCAACAAGATTAAAAGAAACCTAAACCGGTTGTCCAAATTATCTTATTAGGCGTGATTTTCAATTACATATTCCCTTTAATATGCAATATGGTGATCATAGTAATAATAGAATAAACATTAATATTGGAAGCAATTCAACAATAATAGCGTTAGTCAATAACCCTAATCATGATACTAGCAATATTAAAATAAAATAAGAGTAATTAAATTGATTAATTACTCACATTCTACGCGTTCCTTTAAATTGCTACATCATGAATAAACTATTAGTAACTTCAATGAAAATATAAAGCAAATGGAAATTAAATTAAATAAATATAGACTTGATTTGGTCCAAACCCTCAGTTATTTATACCTTTCACGTCTTGGTTTAAGGACGGAACCTCGGGTTTAGTATAGACTCCTTGGATTGCTTAAGGGAAGAATGGTGTAATTAGGAATATAGGTTTAAGGCTTAGAATATGGGAGAGAGAATAGAATGATTTTTGGTATAAAAGAGAAAAAGAGAGAATGATATTATGATCAAGCTTGTTGATGTTTGAAAAAAGGGGAGATAAGACCTCTATTTATAGAGGAAAAAGAAGGGTCGAAAACTTAAGTAAAGATCCGAATTAAATCGGAATAAAACTCGATAGACAGCAGTTTTTGCGGTTTTTGTTTTTATCATATCTTTTGATCCAGAAATTGGAATAAGATGAAAAAGATATTGTTGAAAATCTATTGAAGTCTACTTTCTAACCCAATTAGAATCAGATTAAAATATTTTGTAGAACAAAAGATATAGCCGAAATAGTGAGACGGTGTCAGTTTTGGATATAGTTTGACATTTTATTCATATCTTTTCCGTTATAGCTCGGAATTGATATTATAATATATCATTGGAAAGATAATTTCAAGGGCTATCCAACCATATAAAATTTGGATAAAAACTATGAGGCACAAAAATAATATCTGTCTATCTTTTAACGTCTTTCAATTCGGATAAAATTAGGACTTTAAAAAAAAAGGAGGTTTATTCAATTTCAAACTATTTAATCTTATCTTTTCAAAAAGGATAATCAAGATCTTTTAGAAACTTAAAGAAGCTTCTAATTAATCCTAATTGGTTTAGGAATGAGATTAAATAATTTGGACCCTCCACATGATCATTGGGTCGTAGGTAAGGTGGGCTTAAGTTTGGTTTGGGTTCAGTTTAATATTTTAGCCATAACTTATTCGTTATAACTCGGATTTGGGCTTATAATATATATTTGGAAAGATCTTTTCAAGACCCATCCATCTATTTAATCATTGGACCCAGATTATGGACCAAAATAAACTAGATCAAACGTTTTTATAAAAAGGACACGAAATAAATGTTTTTAAAGGGCACGAAATAAATTATTTTGGGTTTAAAAGCACGAAAAGAGGAAAATAAGTTATAGTTTGGGGAAATGGGCTAGGAGTTGGGTTGGTTCATGAAATGAAAATATGGATTTAAGCACTCCAAGATTAAATACTCAACCCGACCAATAATAGCGGTAAAAGGTTGTTCATCATCGGGTTTGGTTTTGGGGAGACATTTTTAGGTGTCTACATTGTTACAATCAATTAGGCAGTCCCAATTACATATGATAGAGTCTCAATAAAAAAAAATAAAAATTGAAGGTCGTTACAATCAATTAGGCTGTCCCAATTATGTATTATAGAGTCTCAATAAAAGAAGTTGAAGTTTATTACAATCAACTTAATTAGACAGTCCAAATTAAGTATTATAGAGTCCCAATAAGGAAAAGTTGAAGGTTATTACAATTAAATTCGATAGTCACAATTAAGTATTATAAATCTCAATAAAAAAAGTGAAGGTTATACATTACAATTAAATTAGGTAGTCTCAATTAAGTATTATAGAGTTTCCATAAAGAAAATTTGAAGATAATTACAATCAAATTAGGTAGTCCCAATTGAGTATTATAGAGTCTCAATAAAGAATAGTTGAAGGTTATTATCAAATTAGGCATACCCAATTAAGTATTGTATTATACAGTCCCAAACATCACAATAAAGAATATTTGAAGGTTATTACAATCAAATTAATTAGGCAGTCCCAATCTATAACTAGTACTAAATTAATTACCGCTGACATCAAACTGTACATGTGTCAGCTTCTTATAAAAAAAATATACCTCCTAATTTATTTGTGACATCATTCTCTCTTTTTTTTTCTTTTTTTTTCCTTTTAAAAAAAAGCTAATATTTGAAAATTATTGATTAAGGGCCTGTTCATATTTACTGAACTGAGCTGAACTGAACTGAACTGATTGGAGCTGAACTGAACTGGACTGAACTGAACTGAACTGATTGGAGCTGAACTAAACTGAACTGAACTGATTAGAGCTAAACTGAACTGAACTGAACTAAGCTGAAAAATTAAAATGCATAAAACTGAACTGAACTGATTAGAGCTTAACTGAACTGAACTGATTGAAGCTGAACTGAACTGAAAATAAGTAAATATGAACAGGCCCTAATTATACATTTTTGTAAAAGCTTTTATGGCTAAAATGATTAAGGGCCTGTTCATATTTACTGAACTGAGCTGAATTGAACTGATTGGAGCTAAACTGAACTGAACTGAACTGATTGGAGCTGAACTGAACTGAACTGGAAAATTAAAATGCATAAAAATATATGAAAATGTTTATGAAAATTAATGATAATATATATAGCGGATTGTGAAAAATATAAAAGTGTTTTAAAAATAACTCTGTATTTTAAATTATTATATTTTAAACTATTAAATTTTTGTGTATTATATTTTAAATATATATATAAAAATAAAAAGTATTCTTCAATATTGTGCGGTTCTGAAAAATAGGTGGAAGGTTCTACAACCTAATTCGATGCCGCAAATGGACTTTTGCTATCAATTGCAAATAATCGTTGCTTGTTGTACTCTACACAATTTTGTTCGTTTACATGAACTAGGGATTCCATTCACGCACCAAGTTGAAGTCATGGGACCAACAGAAGATCATACTATGTACGATGATAACAGAAAAGCAGATATGGATATTGTACGTAACCAAATAACTGATCAGATGTGGGAGTCAATTCAGAGGAATGCCGAGGTAATGGAGCAACTTAATGAAGAAGAAGAAGACGAACAACTAACCGATTATGAAAGCTAGTAACTGTTGTGTAGTACTCTCATTTTGTCAATGAGTTCAACTATAAAAAAACATGTGACCATTTTGAACGACGAATATAATTTAAAATAATAATAATAATTATTATTATTATTTTTATTATTATTATTATTATTATTATTATTTTATTATTATTATTAGGGCCTGTTCATATTTACTGAACTGAGCTGAACTGAACTGAACTGATTGGAGCTGAACTGAACTAAACTGAACTGAAAATAAAAATGCATAAAACTAAACTGAACTGATTAGAGCTAAACTGAACTGAACTGATTGGAGCTGAACTGAACTAAATTGAACTAAACTGAACTGAAAATAAGTAAATATGAACAGGCCCGTATTATTATTATTATTATTATTATTATTATTATTATTATTATTATAATTATTATTATTATTATTATTATTATTATTATTATTATTATTATTATTATTATTATTGTCGTTGTTGTAATATGATAAAACATCTAAAACAAAAAAATTAACAACTGAGCTGATCTGAACTGAACTGAAAATAAGTAAATATGAACAGGCCCTAATTACACAATTTATTAGTGATGGTAGAGTTTGGATTATTTTTCCCTTTTTATTAATTCTTCAAATTTTCTATAATGAATAAAAAACGAATGCTAACATTTTAAAAATTTTATTATAACTATGAAGTTAATTAGAATATTTTTTAGCTTAATTAATCTAACTAAAGGGATCGAGAACAATTTATTATGTTTTGCTTAAAATATTTATATTACACACATATAAGTAAGTTTTTAATTATATTTAAACCGTGCATCGCATGGGATTAACCTAGTTAAGTATTATATATAGTCCCAAATCCCAGTAAAGAATATTTGAAGGCTATTACAATCAAATTAGACAGTCCCAATTAAGTATTATATAGTCCTAAACCCCAATGAAGAATATTTGAAGTTTATTACAATCAAATTAGGTAGTTTTAATTAAGTATTATATAGTCCTAAATCCCAATAAAGAATATTTGAAGGTTATTACAATAATAAAAAAAACATAAATACTATATTTTATTCATAAAATAATTTATTTATTTATTTATTTTTTTAAAAAAAACCCTCCTCGATCTATAACACTTTGTTTGGATTGAGAGAATTGGGGGAAAAGAAAGAGAAAAGAAAAGAAGAGATCTATCATCTCTTGTTTGGAAACCATAGAAGGGAAGGACAAGAAATGGAAGGATTCATTTTTCCCTCCCTCCTTTAATATACCAAATCCTTTCAATGTTGGAATTATATGATTGAGGAAAAATGTAACCTTACCGTCCATATCCTCTTCCTTATAAAACTTATTATATGAACTTAGGGCCTGTTCACTTCAGCATAATTTTAGTTCAGTTCATCTCCAATCAGTTTAGTTTAGTTCATCTCCAATCAGTTTAGTTCAGTTCAGCTCAGCTCCTAATTTCCTTCTCTCATAAAAATATTCATTTCAGCTCTATTCAATTAACCTTCAATCAGTTCAGTTCAACTCCAATTAGTGCAGTACAGTAAATGTGATCAGGCCCATATTAAACCTTATAAAAACTTATTTTAGTTTCAATTTGTCTAATCCTTATCATAACTTATTTTTCCTAAATTGAATTTATTTGTACTAAACTGAATATATTTGAACTTATTACAACTGAAATAGATGAAAAAAAGGTGAACAAAACTTAATTGAACTTATTACAAAATGCTACTAGTTAGAAAGTATTTAAATTTATGATGATAGATATGTTTTTATGATATAATTTATAAGTATATACAAGAAAATAATAATAGAAATAAGCTATTTCATTTCAATATTTTTTACAATCCGTGTTGTATATACTATCGCACGGGTCTAATCTAGTAGCATGGGCGAAGGGACCGGGGGGGGGCTGGTGGAGGCCCGGCCTCCCCGGCCCAGATTTGCAGCCTTGATTATTAACTCTTGGCCCCCCTTAAAATTATTATATATACAATTAAGACAAATATGATACAACAAATGAAGCTTGTAATATTGGTTAGCTAGTGATTCTTTTTCCCAATGAGCCTGGGTTCGAATCCCATCACTCACTTGTTTTCTTTTTATAAATCTTCTTATTCTATTTGGGCTTTGATTTTGATGATAAATCCCAAAGACTTGACGGGAAATCTGCACATATTTTGAGAATTGGGATTCTACTCTTGTTTTTTTTAATTATGTAATTTCATTTAATTAATAAATCTTAATATGTTTATTTATTTAATAATTTTGGCTAATTTTTAATTTATTGATGGACCATTAGATCAAATTTTAGGGTATATGCTACTTAATTTGATAATTGTTGTTTTTAAAATTATGTAATTTCATTTAACTAAGGAGTAAAATGGAGGATGAATTTTCATTAAAAAAAAAATTGGAGGATAATTTTCTTAGAGATATTTTGGTTGTATACATAGAAAAAGAGATTGTTGTAGATTTTAGTGTTGAACTTTGATTGATGATTTTGCTACTATGAAAAATCATAGAGTACGATTCAACTAATTTTTTTTGTAACAATAAAATACTGGTACATTTTAATTTTTTTTCCATCAATCTGTTGTTTAACAAGTCCGGCCCCCAGGACTTGAAAATCCTGGCTTCGCCCCTGTCTAGTAGTAATAATAATCAAATATAGGTAACTATCCTAGTAATTGTTTAATAAAATTAAAAAAAAAAACTATGCTAGTAATAAAAATAAACAAAATTTTATCAAGATAGTATCATATTTTTTTTTGAAAGAACTCAAAGAGGTATGCCACTTTAGTTAGAAAATGATATTCCTCAAAAAAAAAAAAAGGAAATTATATTCCTAAAAAAAGTTAGGGAATGAAACCAATGCAAAGGAGGAATACAATTTTGTTTTAGCAATTTTCATGAAAAACGTTCCTACCCCTCCTTTATTTTAAGAAAAAAATAAATGAAAATGATTATAATCTAGGATATATCAAAAAAAAAAAAAAAAAAAAAGCCCTCTCCAAGATAACGTTAATGAAGGAAACAATAATACAAACTTATTAAAATGTATTTAGGGAATCGTAGCATATATTCAGGAGAATAAATTTTGATAGGATATCTTTTCTAGTTTCCTTATTTATAGCTTTCCATGATTATCAAGAAAAAAAACAATGATTATAAATTTTTTATCTATTTTAAAATTATCACTCTGGAATTTTGTATGGGAAGTGAGTAAGATTGCCGAATTTGATATGATTTCCTAAATATATCTTAATATTACTAGTTTTAATTATTTTGTTTTATTTTAATTCATTTTCACATAAAATCATACTCGAGCTTCAACATTCAACAATGGTGGATGATTACTCACTATTTCATATGACTAGCTATGTAATCTACATTAAACTAAAAATCATTCCAATTCTAAAAATTAATTTTTCCATTAATTTTTTTTTACACAAATAGTTAAATTGATACAAACTCTAAAATAAAAAAATTAAAGCATAAATGTTATGTTTAAACATTAACATTATTGATTAATTTGGTAATTTTTGTATGTGATTTGGATGAATAATGAAGATTGGAAGTTGAACATGAAGTGCCCCATTAAATAGATAAAAAATTAGGTGCACCATTGAAAATAAATATGGGGATGAAGGTATACAAATGAATTTTGTCAATCGTTTATTTTGGATGATTTTCTACAATTTAATAACTTTGAATGATCATTTATATATTATGATATTATAACTTGAAAAAAAAAAAATTTACCCTCTAAAAGTAATAAACTAAAAATTTACCGGTGCCATTTTCATTTTTTCACGTAGTGTGGGCGTTGAGTTGTCACTGAGTTGTCATGACTTAATTGATGTGTAACTTAAAAAAATTTCGAAGGTTGGGATTAAGCAATAAAAAACATCAACGGTTGAGATTTAGTCTCTTATTGTAGTCGACCATAGTCGTCCGTAATTGACGAATACGCTAGAAGCTTCGCATGATCATACTCTTCAAGTGCTCTTCCAAGTCCAACAATATAATCTCCACAAAACCAGCAGTGTGACATAGCAGAACAAGTATACTTGTAACTTAATTTGTAAGTTGTGACATTAAAAGATTTTGGGTTAGTGTAGCCTAAATTCCATAATTCCAATTTATTATGTCTCAAGGTGTCTAAAAATTTCTAGAAAATTTTTACAATATTGAGAATTTGATGGAGAATGGTGGAAGAGAATCTAAAAACGGCGAAGGTGATGAAGATTCTAGATTTATGTGGAAAATTTAAAGACCATGTATGTAGAAACTTTGCAAACTTCTTCCACCTTCATACATCACCTATAAATATAAGGTATTGGGCATCATTTGGAGTATGTATCCACCTACATCATCCTCCAATACTCCGATACCCTTATACACTCTATGATTTTCCCTCTATGCTTAGAAAGAATTTACCTACAAATACTGCTCTCTAGGATATCTATCATGATTGAAGTTTCTACATACAATCTCCCTATTTAATCCACTATTCCTACTTTGTAATACTCCTTTGTGAGTTTCTTATAGTAATAGTTCTCTTGTAATAGTTTTTTTCATAAATTTTCCCACATCAAATATTGTGTGTCCATTTTTACTACTCATTTTGCCTTTATTTTTCTTCTAATTATGTTATCAATATCTACATTTTTCATTTGCTTCCGATGTGCACTACAAAAGAAGTGAGCAAATGTGGGATCAAACTGCTAATAAATTACATCATCCATACAAATGATTAATTTTTTATTTAAAATTGTATCAACGCTCAAAATTCGTTGACAAATGATATTGTCTTTTTTAGATTTACAAAGGAGAATGCTAATGTTTGAAAAAAGTTGTAGATAGATTGCTCACGTTTGAGAAGTTGCAAATATAGTATTCAAACAAATTTTCAACCACTATACAGAAAAATAAATAAACATATAAATTACTGATACATTTATAAGAAAGCACTAATGTTCGGAGAATTTCACCATTTTTCTATTACAAAAATTACAAATCAAAATAAAGTATTACTTAATTGATAAAATTAAAAAAAATTATTATCCTCATTCCTCAATCGTCATATGCATAACCTTAACTACTCTAAATTTCGAATTCATATCTTTTTCTCCTTGCATTTTTCATAACTATTCTTACTGAAATTTCTCTACTAATTCTCATCAATTACATAGAGTTATCAATTCATCCTTATCCTCAACCCTTAAAATGTTTCACTTGTTCCCCTTATGAACAGTTTCCACATGTGTGGGAAACATGTGTGGGAAAGCTAACGTTTTTTTAAACTATCCCCTATGAGCGTGACCCTTCTCTGAACTTCCTGCCTTCCTCTCTGGCTCTCTCTTCCCTACACTCTCAGCTTTATCTATATTGCAGGAGTTAATGCATGCGCTGCCAACAAGAGCTTTGTTATCGTGATAGACTATTTTTTTTCCCTTTCAATTATAATTTTTTTTAGAGTTTGAAAATCCCTAATTATATTTTATTAATGGTTAAGGATTTTATTTGGAAGCGTCATCGTCGATGGAAGGATTTCTGTGGTTTGAAGCAAAATTCCCTCAAAGGCATAGATTGAATGGTAAGAAATACCATTCCAACACAATATTAGGCGCGGTAGGCTGAGACGGAGCATAACCTGAATCTCGATTAAGAACGGCCCGCTCATAGTCAATCAATTGTCGTCTGAATCGCAGGACTCACCTGAGGTTGGATCCGCTCATCTGTTACCGGTTCCGATGAACCCCTCTGATTTGAATTATTATGAGAAGTCTCTTGTTGTTCAAGTCAAAGTAGGGTGTTCTTTCTGTCTTTGAAGAATTTATTTGAAGAATTTGTTGTCATGGTTGCCTGGTTATTTGACTCTTAAAAATAAATTATAAAGGAGCTACAACATCTTATTTTGCTCTTTTCTCTTTAATTATTGATGGTTCAAACTTAAACTTATAGTCTGATGAAATTCTAAAAGTTTGCATTTAGATAACAAATTATTCATCTTTCTTTTTTTATGCTATGCAAATGCACTCCACCTTTTTATTAGTTTTCCCTAACTCCAAAGTATGCATATTAGAGTTCATTTTGTTCATATCAATTAATTACTCAGTATCAAATAAATCAAATTCAAATAAATAAAAAGTTCAAGTCCAAATCATCAAAACCCCTTAAAAAAATATGACATTGTTATGTAGACAGCCTCCAAATCTCCAATATCAGCCAAGAACTGTAATTGTGCTTATATCAATGTTTTTTTTTTTACTTATGCTAAAAGACACTGCCATTTAAAAAAATAAGGTGGTAATTAAGCACATGATGATTTTTTATTACAATATAATACAAATGAAAGATCATTGTATATTATGTAATTAATTATAATTGAAATAATGTTTACTGTAATACCTTCTAAATCCTATGAATATGGCTGACAATTCTTATTTTGCCTTCAATCGTAATTATCTTATATGGGCGCGCCCCAGTTTCTCTTATTGAGAAACATGTTGCGTTTCTCTAGTGGCAAAGTTGAAATAAAATAGACTTGGAAATGTAAACAAATATTTTTTAGACCTGAATATATGCTGACTAGGAGTTCCACTGAAGCATGTCACGTGGAGCAGAGAAGTAGGCAATAGACGGAGAAAGTAACGACATGTTTCAAATGTTTTCAGGTTATCGTGAACTCCAAAGTTACTCCAACAGTTACCACACAGTAGAATATCAATACCACAATATATCCAAAAGTTACCATAAAGTCGAATTATCAAAACCATAGTAACTCCTAAAGTTTCCAAAAAGTGGAAATTTCCGAAGCATTAGTCGGTTCGTCATCGGAGTGAATATTCAATCTTCAAATTATTGAAACTTGGTACTACATGGTGTCATGAATTATTGGTACTCTGTGTGTTTGTACTGTGTTACTGGTGGGAACAAGGGATTGTAAATTAATTTTATTATTTTATGTCGTTATTATTTTAATTTTGTTGGTTTTGTTGGTAATTTGTGTTACCGTGTTTCGTTGT
Organism: Chenopodium quinoa; assembly: GCF_001683475.1. NCBI lineage: Eukaryota > Viridiplantae > Streptophyta > Magnoliopsida > Caryophyllales > Amaranthaceae > Chenopodium > Chenopodium quinoa. The sequence continues at coordinate 3,079,712 of NW_018745523.1, read as the reverse complement.
TTGTTATTATAATAAGATAGGAGTAGTGTGAATTAATCACACAATGAATAATATAACAACCTACAGAAGAAGACGAACTTACCTATGTTGTAAATAAAGGAGTAGTCTATTACAAATAGTATAAAAATATTAAGCAACACCGAAAAACTGATCTCACAAAAGTAAGAAGAGTACGGTGTGTCGTGAAGCAGATTCACTAACTTGAAAACGAAATTCCGACGCTACCAGGGTGCTCATTTGTATTTGTCGGCACGTTCCCTAAGGTTAACACACCACTTCCCCTCAAAGGCACTTTTGGGTGGAAGGTTGGAGCCAAGTAACTTATGCCCAATATAGAGTATGTGTTTAGCTTATGTTTGATATGTATTTTTTAAGTGTGTGTAACATAATAAAGACTTCTTCTATTTATAGAAAAACATAGAAGAAGAATCCCACCAAACGTCAAGGGAGATGAATAATCAAATTGATGGTGGTAATTAATCAACTTTAACATTCTCATAAAAGGGGAGGGTTATAAGAGTTACACAAGAGTATAACACCGATAATTTATCACCTTAAAATTCTACTTAAATGAGGTGTTATGTGAGAATTATTCAATTGAAATTAAGAATGGGAAGTAACATCTTGAATTCCCTTTCTTTATTCCAACAATCCCCCACTAAAGGAAGGGAAGAAAAAACCAAAGAAGAAGATAAGAAACATATTGGGCATAAGAGGAGATCAATACTTAACACTTAGATATTACATGAGTAATTTGAAATCTAGTGCTTAGTGAGATGAGTCAATGAATTACAAGTATAAGGGTGGACTAACCTTGAAACCCTTAGGCTCTTAATCAAAGAGTTGACTAGCCTTGAAACTCTAAGATTTAATCCAAGACCCTCACATCACATACATCACTCCAAGATTTACTTGAACTCCGCGAAGAGATGTGCTTATTTATAGCCAAGCACATTCACCTTAGGTATAGTGGAGGCTCTAGAAAACCGGCCAAAGTTTTCATGGAAGATTGCTAATCTTCACAACCACATAGGTGAGTTCTTTAGTGTGCGTCTCAATAGCACAAGAACCCATTAAGAGTTAAACAACTCAACCTCACAAACAAAGTCAAACATTACAAGCATTATCACCATAGGAATTAGGACAAATGTAATGTATCATGTGGCTTAAGTCCTATTCCCCTCGATGATTCACCAACTTGTTTTCTTGCTAATCCTTTCGTCAAAGGATCCGCCAAGTTCTTTTCGGACCTCACATAGTCCAATGCAATCACTCCATTCTTGAGAAATTGCCTCAACACTTTGTGTCTCATACGAATATGTCTCTTTTTGCCATTGTAGTTGCTATTATTGGCCACTGCAATTGCCGCTTGAGAGTCACAATGTATAGACACCGGTGATGAACTCTTCCCCCACAATGGTATGTCGGATAGGAGGTTCCAAAGCCATTCCGCTTCATGACATGCCAACTCAAGAGCAATAAGTTCATATTCCATGGTGGAGCGAGCTAAACATGGTTGTTTTGAGGACTTCCATGAAATAGTACCTCCACCCAAAATAAAAACATAGCCACTAGTTGAGGATATTTCATCATTATCGGTTACCCAATTTGCATCACAATATCCTTCTAAAACATTAGGAAAGCGATAAAAATGCAAACATTCATTCATAGTACCCTTAAGGTACCTTAGTAACCGACGAAGTGCAACCCAATGACTTTGACTTGGATTGTGAGTATATCTACTAAGTCTACTTACCGCATAAGCAATGTCGGGTCGTATGCAATTCATTAGAAACATCACACTACCAATTACCTTTGCATAGAGCTCTTGAGATACACTAGTAGGACCCTTGTTTTTCTCAAGCTTCATGTTGGGATCATATGGGGTATTGCAAGGCACCACGTCAAATGAATCAAATTTCTTGAGAATTTTTTCCACATAGTGAGATTGGCTCATGGCAAAACCATTTCCTATTTTCCTTAGACGTATTCCAAGGATTACATCGGCTTCTCCTATGTCCTTCATTTCAAACTTAGTAGAAAGCATAGCCTTAGAATTATTCACCACATCAAGGTTAGTACCAACAATAAGCATATCATCAACATATAAACATATTATAACACAAGATGATTCAAACTCCTTAGAGTATAAACAAGAATCTGAAGAATTAGCTACATAGCCACAACTCCTAAGAGTACTATCAAACTTTTCAAACCATTGCTTAGGAGCTTTCTTAAGATCATAAAGAGACTTTCTAAGCTTACACACTTTGTGTTCTTGTCCCTTCACCACAAAACCCTCCGGTTGAGTCATATAAATTTCTTCATCAAGGTCTCCATTAGGAAAAGCCGTTTTGACATCCATTTGATGAACCACTAAGTCATAAAAATCCGCAAGGGCTACCAAGGTTCTAATGGTGGCAATCTTAGTCACGGGAGAATAGGTGTTAAAGAAATCTATACCTTCCTTTTGGGTGAAACCTCTAATGACAAGTCTAGCCTTAAATTTTTCTATGGTCCCATCCGGTCTAAGTTTCTTCTTGAAACTCCACTAACAACTTATAGGTTTAGAACCCTTAGGCAAGTCACAAAGATCCCAAGTATGATTGGTCATGATTGAATCAAGTTCACTTTTAATGGCCTATTTCCAAAAACTAGCATCTAAGGACCTCATTGCCTCATCATAAGTCTTAGGGTCTTCTTTTAAAAGAAACAAAGACACAACATGTTCACTTAAAGAATCCACATCAAAGTCTTCTACAACAAAAGAAGTCAAAAAATCCGGTCCAAAGGAAGACTCTACTCTAGGTCTCTTACTTCTCCTAGGTTCAACTTCTACCACTTTGGTAGAGGAAGAGGGGAGACTAAGCTAGAACTAGAAATAGAATCAACAAGGGGCACATCCATACTTGACTTGCTAGCATGCATATCAACATTAGAAGACGAGGACTTGTTCATAGGAAAATATGTTCAAAAAATACCGCATCTCTAGCTTCACAAATTGTTCTATCACGTAATAACATAAACCTATAGGCTGCACTATTATGAGCATATCCAATGAACACACAATCAGAAGTTTTAGACCCAATAGTGGATTTTTTAAAATCCGGAAAAGCCACCTTAGCCAAACACCCCCACACTTTCAAAATTTTAAAACTTGGACTATATCCCTTCCAAAGTTCATAGGGGGTTTTATCCAACTTCTTATGGGGCACTCTATTGAGTACATAACAAGCGGAAAGAACCGCCTCTCCCCACAAGTTATCGGATAAACCGGAACTAAGAAGCATGGCATTCATAGTCTCTTTCGAAGATTTGTTTTTCCTTTCGGCAATACCATTTGATTGGGGTGTGTAAGGTGGACTAGTTTCATGTATGATGCCATTGGCCTCACAAAAATCTTTTAAAGAATCTTTTCCATATTCACCACCTCTATCGGTTGTAACTCTTTTGATTTTAAGGTCCAATTAATTTTCAACTTCGGCTTTATACTTTAAAAATACACTTTCGGCTTCATCCTTTGTTTTAAGCAAATACACCTTGGTATAACGAGAAAAATCATCAACAAAAGTAATATAATAATTTTTTCCACCCCTACTAGTGCATTTTTTAAAGTCCGCTAAATCCGAATGAATCAACTCAAGTAATGTTGTACTTCTTGAGACCACTTGCTTAAATGGTTTCTTAGTATGTTTGGCCTCAACACAAATTTGGCATTTGTCAAGTTTGTCATCCATTGAAAAATTAATCAAATTCATGTCCTTTAACTTTTTCAAATAAGAGGAATTTAGGTGACCCAAACGATTGTGCCAAACATCCAAAGACTCAACAATATAAGCAAAAGAAGTATTTTCATTCTCATTCATCACATTCAAAACAAACAAGCCGTTATTGAGGTAACCTTTCCCAACAAAGTCTCCATTCTTAGTCATTACAAACTTGTCGGCCTCAAAGACAAGTTTTAGGCCGGCTTTGTTGAGAAGGGCTCCAGAAATAAGATTCCTCCTAAGAGAAGGGACATACAACACATTATTTAAAAATAAAGTTTTTCCGGAGGTAAGTTTGAGATGGACCTTTCCTTTGCAAAGGACACCGGCGGTACTACTGTTGCCCATGTAGACATGATCACCGTCGGTAACATCTTCAAACTCGGTCATCAAGGCATTATTAGCACAAAAGTGCCTAGATGCTCCGGTGTCCAAAATCCCTCCACTTTGTTCTCAACCAAGTTAGATTCCTCCACCACCGCCGCAATGATTTCTTCCTTTTCAACAACATTGGCTTGGGAGGTGTGGTCGTCTTTCTTTGCTCCATGCCTTCGGTTGCATTGGTATGCTTTGTGTCCAATGATTCCACATACATAGCAAGCACATTTTGGCTTTTGGATTTTATTGTTTGGAGTGAAGTTGTTTTTGGACTTGTTGTTTCCCTTCTTCTTAGAATTTTTCCTGTGTTTAGACACATTCAAAGAAGACTCAACAAGATTAGCTTTAGAAGAATTAAGAGATAAATTCTCAAACTTATCCTTAAGGCGATTAGCCTCTTCGGTTCTCATGTGACTAATAAGCTCTTGAAGAGTCATATCCTTCTTCTTATGCTTTAAAGAATTCCGGTAGTCATTCCAAAAGGGAGGGAATTTCTCCAAGAGGACATTGGCTTGAAGAGTCTCACACATCTTCATGCCTTCACCAAGAATCTCGGTCACCATTTTCTCATATTCATGGACTTGAGACATGATAGGCTTCTCATCATCCATCTTGAAATTGAGCCATTTGCCCACTACTTACTTCTTTTTCCCGGCATCATCCGCTCCATACTTTTTCTCCAAAGAGTCCCAAATGGCCTTGCTTGACCTGAAATTGACAAACAAATCAAACAAAGTATTGTTCATATGGTTGAGGAGATTACCACGAACAAGCTTGTTGTCCTTTTCCTTTTTCTTTAAAGCTTCCGCGATGGCCACCGGAATGGGATCCGTTGCGGTTTTGGAAGCTTCTTCCGCCTTCTCCAATATTTCAATGACATCTTCATTCAAGACATAATCTATTTCCACTTGTTCAAAAAAGATTAGTAACTTTTGTGACCACTTCTTGTAGTTGTTACCATCAAGAGGTTCCAACTTAGAGAGGTCGGGAAGAGACTTTACAATACTATTAGCAATAGACATAATTTCGTTTTCAAATTGTTGTAAATAAAGGAATAGTCTATTACAAATAGTATAAAAATATTAAGCAAGACCGAAAAACTAATCTCACAAAAGTAGGAAGAGTACGGTGTGTCGTGAAGCAGATTCACTAACTTGAAAACGAAATTCCGACGCAACCGGGGTGCTCAATTGTATTTGTCGACACGTTCCCTAAGGTTAACACACCACTTCCACTCAAAGGCACTTTTGGGTGGAAGGTTGGAGCCAAGTAACTTATGCCCAATATAGAGTATGTGTTTAGCTTGTGTTTGATATGTATTTTTTAAGTACGTGTAACATAATAAAGACTTCTTCTATTTATAGAAAAACATAGAAGAAGAATCCCACAAAACGTTAAGGGAGATGAATAATCAAATTGATGGTGGTAATTAATCAACTTTAACATTCTCATAAAAGGGGAGGGTTATAAGAGTTACACAAGAGTATAACGCCGGTAATTTATCACCTTAAACTTCTACTTAAATAAGGTGTTATGTGAGAATTATTCAATTGAAATTAAGAATGGGAAGTAACATCTTGAATTCCCTTTCTTTATTCCAACAACCTCACCAAATTAATAGATACCACCGCGCAGAGAACACCCTGGTATCGGATTTCACCTTTCGCCACAATGCCTATCTGCGTCCTTTTGCCGACTTGTGCACAAATTCCGACACCGGCAACAGCAAACACACCACCACCGCCGCAGGCACCCTTTTTGCGTTCAATTCCAGACGACAAAGATGGATGTCTGCATAAGAGAAGGTAATTCCAAATATCGGGGTAAAAAACTAGAAGGGTAAATAACTTGGAGGATAATTGGAATAGGTTACTGTACACGGGTAAATATTCACTTGACGGTCCGTCAATTTTTCCAAATACAAGAGTTATCGGAAGTTTTTACTAAAAAGTATGCACCCAAGACAAAAAGTCAATTATACCCTTAAATGCAAGGAAAAGTGGACGAAATTTCCCCTTGAGAAACGCTCCAAGTTTCTCAAGAAGAGAAACTTGGAATTACCAATCTTATATCAAAGGATTCAAAGCCTAATGATAATCGAAGAGGGAGAGTTTTTAGTGTACAGAAAGTTAGATCACTTAATAAATTGCTTGTTATTATTATGTATAGAGGCAGAAAATTGGTTGTTTGTATCATGTTCAACTAAGGTCATAACTCATAATTGAGTGATGATTCATTTAACTCATAATCAGGTTGGTTTAGGTTCTTTAAGTCTCTTTTAAATTAGCTTATCATGATAATCAAATCAATATTAGTTGCCCTGATTTTTGAGTTGGCTAGTTTCAGTCTATGTAAAGTATGCTACGAGCCTACGAGGTTTTGGGTATAATTCAAGTTTGAGTCCTATAATCCTTGGAACATTAAGGAGTTTTCAACTGGTTTTTTTGGCCAGTTGTTTGCAAATCCACCGGTTATTTTTCACCTTGAACCATGATATATCATTGTGTACCATTATCCAGATTAAAATTTGGTCCTATATGTCATCATGCATTTCACTTAGTATGCTACATTTTATGCAAACAAGCATTCCTCATAAAGTGAATTTTGGTTTCCAATTGAATTCTAAAGAATATGTTATAAGAACAGTGGACAACTCAAACCTTCATATCTCGAATTTCACTTTAGCCTTTTGTTTTGTTTATAATAGTGGGTTATAACATATTAGTGAATTGTTTATTGGGAGAAGGGGCAAAAGAAGTATGGTGGAGGAGGTGAGGCAATATTGATTAAGTTGCTATTTTATGGGTCTAAGATATGACAATGATTACTTTTGTTTTCTTTTGGGAAAAGAGATTCGATGTGTCTCTTCCACCAAATCTGTGTTTTAGAAATATCATTATTGACTATACCCATGTTTGATTACACTTTTTATTTTTAATTTTATTTTTTATTGCAATACATTTTCCAGTGTTTATACTGATGTTTTATTACAATTTATTTTATGGTTGTCTATATATTTCTATGTTTTTATTCGAAGCAGATCTAATACTCCATACAGCAAGTCTGGAACAACTACACCTAAACTTACCAAATTAAATTAGTCATGGAAAGATAACTTAAAGCAGATGTTGATTTACCTTCTCCTGTTAAGAATTATGCAGACCGCTTTTGATTCAAAATTGTCCATTACTTGATCCACCACCTGAGTTTCGACACCAGAAGTATGTTTTAATTGATTCCTTGATATCTCATTTTCAATTAAAGTTTTTGGTGTTGTTTTATTAGTGTAGGGCATACTTAGATGCTGAACTCATCTGTATAATAAAAATTGTAGTAAGTGATAATTTTGTGATGGATATCGAATTTGATTTGTTGAATTGTAAGTTTTAAGATAATATTTTCTTTGTTGAATATGTAGGTGTATTTGCAAGTTAATTTGATGATTTTTAGGTAGGTAAATTGTGAGAATAGTAGTTTCAACTACTTGAAATCGAATGTGATTAGTAGGAATGCGGTATTCTTTTATGGCAATTAAATAGGATTGCCCGGAATGCAATATTCTTTAGTGGGAATTGAATGGGATTTGTTGGACTGTAATACTTTGATGCAAATATTTGTTTTTGTTCATTCAGAAGCCACTGCCGCGTAATTTTAAGCCATCAGAGTTGCACGTTCACTTGTCAATTGTGCAAGATGCTCTGAATAAGGCAAAAGGTAAGTGGCTTTAGAACCCGAGATATTTAAAAGCTCTCTTTTTCACTATATTCAGGATGATAGACAAACTTCATAGGGATGTAGGCAGTACGTGGCTTTAGGACCCGAGAGATTTGTAAGCCGAAAACACTTGCCTCATCCTTGTGATTTGTTTACAAGCATCTTGAATTGAAGCTATCAAGACGGTTTTGGGTACACCAGGCTGTATAATTCTTAGGGTTTTTTTTATTACTTCTTTAATTGTGATTTGTTTTATCCTTTAGGGGTTAAGGTATTTGGTTCAAATGTTCTGAAAATAAATTTCATTTCGATTTTCTCATATATTTTTTTTCATAGTAAATCAGTTTTGAGATGTTAGTTATGTGGATTGATTGCTTAAATGTTTAATTGTTGTGTTTGTTATGACTTACGAGTTCTATACATGTGTTAAAGGTGAAAAAAGCTTTGGTGGTGTTGCTACTATAGTGTAAATTCTACAAGATTATGCCCTGTATGACTTTAAATTTGTCCATTAGTGGCTCGTATCTACACAAAGCTCTTTGCCTTCAATATTGACCATTCATCAAAAATGATTACTTGAATCATTCCTTTTACCTGGATGTCATACCAATAAACTTTCTATATGCATTATGACTTCATGAGCAAAATAGTTGTTTTTATCAAAAAAAAAAAAAAAAAACACTGCAGCCTGCCATAGAGTATATTTTTTTTCATGCTTGAAGAAGACATGTACAAGCATTCTAAATGAGTTAGTAATATAAAATAAGATTTTTTTTACAAGTTACTTTTTAAACCCTCAATTATTCAAAAAAAAAACTTAATTAATAACCTAATAAATAAATTATACACTTAAAGCTTTCAAAAAAGACATGTAAAATCAATAATTTTTAATGCAATTTAATTCATCAACAGATATGTTTATTAATTAATCTACATTTATTTATAACTACCTAAAAAACCTTAGAAATTAGCCAAAAGAAATCACATTTCCAATCTCACACACTAGCAACACTGCATTATTTTGTGCTCAATGCACGAGTAGCACGCCCTAGTCTATGTCAATAATATTGAAGTACATCATTTAATTTCTTTTTCACATTCTTGGAAGGTCCGCTTCTCCTTATCATCATGTGTATAATACTCCTCTTCCGGCGAGAAATTCTAGGTACGGTGGTAGACATGGTGGTGGTGGTGGTGGGGCAGAGTAGAAAGGGGAGGATAAAGGAGTATTTTACAACGGTTGCGATGGTGGATGAGTATGAGGAGGAGGATGGTGGAGGGAGAGAGGAGGTAATTAGTGATGGTCAAGGGCGAAGCCAAGGGGACTGGTGGATTAGAAACTTACTCTTGGCCCTTACAAGATTTTGGATATAAACTAAAAACTTCACAAGTAAATGGAAGTATAGCGTACGGCATAGCGGTGTTTGGCCTTTAGATTTTAACTTTCATGCCCCGTGACACCGAGTTCAATCCTCATTATCAGATTCCTTCTTTTTTTTCACAAAGTAAAAAAAAGAGGCTCAAGTAAACTAGATTAATTAATATATATTTTATAATTATACTACTAACATCTCTAATCATTTTTAATGTTAATTATTACAGTAAAAAAATTTGGACTATTTGCTTATATTACATTATATTTTTATATTTACAAAACTTTGAGCGTGATCTCTTAACTACTACTTCGTAAGCAAATGTATAACTATCATCCTAATAAGTGTGAGAAAAAAAGATAATACTCCGTAATATCTATTATAGACTATAATCAATTTAACATATACATTTATATTTTGTAAATTGAAGTATCAACAAACCGGCCTCTAGAATTGGAGGAAGCCTCAATTCAACAATTATAAACAAAATTAATACCATTGTTCACTCTCTCTAAAAAACGCTATCCCTTCTCTCTAAAAGCAGAGAACTACTTCAAGCTTTCCCCTGCTCTGGCCAAGAGCAACGTTAGCTCAATAATGGTCGTCGGCGAGCAATTCTTGACAGCCTCGAGGCTAATTAGGAGCGGTGCTTTGCTTAGCTAACTCAATTGCTCGAATTTTCCTTTAGAAAAGTTATTGTAGGGTTAAGGTTTGGTTTTCGACTTTTGGGGATTTTATGGTCTTACAATCTCAGACCATTCTCGCATCAAAGGACTAGTGAATTGGCATATAACTACGGATACTCCAGGTGGTATAGGTGCAGCGGCGGCGGCACATCTGTTGGGGGTCTCTCGTTCTTGTGCCAAAGTATTCTCGTCAAAATGGTTTCTTTTGGTATGGCTTATTTATGTTATGGAGAAGCATGTTTGCTTTCTGTGTAATAGTTGATTTTTAATTTCTATTTGCTTTTGGTGTGTTTAGTTGTTATTATTCATAATTTTTTATGGATAACTTTGAAGAACTTAGGGGGATTTTGTGCATTGCTCATGTTGAAGAGGATGATATCTCTTCTCATAATTTAGAGCTGCTAGTTGGGAAGTTGGAGAATCCTTTTGGTATTCTGAACTTTGTTAGGGGTTTGAAAGATGAAGGTAGCACTTTTTACAAAGAGGGTAATATGGGATTAGCGCTTGCAAAATACTCTCTTGCACTCAAGATCTTATCTTTTGTTATGGTCTATAATGATGAAGATAAGTCAGTTTTTTCGAGCCTTGCTGTGTCTCTTAATCTTAACTTAGGTGCTTGTTATGTCAAAGAGAAAAACTTTGATAAGGTGGGTAAGTTGTGTTCTGCAGTTTTGTGTTTTGATACTACTAATGTGAAAGCTTATTTTAGAAGGGAGATGGCAGCTGTAGAGCTCAATAAACCCGACTTAGCTTTCATGGATCTTGCACAAGCGATTAGGATTGATCCCAATAACAAAGAGTTTCAATACAAACTCAAGGAGGTGACATCTTTATTGGGTTGGTCTCCGAATTTTGTTAATGAGGCACTAGCAGTTACAAGAGAGGATGAAATGTTTAGAGATTACGCTACTTTTGGGAAGGAAGAAGAAAAGAGAAAGTTAGGGAAAAGAAGGGAAGGATATGGTGGTGGAGATGGTTGTGTTCGTAGGTGTATTGATGTACAAGATGTCACCAAAAAGAAAAAGGATGTTGTTGGCAAATCTTTGAATTCGGAAGAGGGTAAATTCAACCCTATCGATCAAGATCAAAGGCCCAACATTATTGATAACAATTCTGATCTGAAGTCAACTTCAGAAACAAAAAAACCCAAATCTTATAGGGTCAAGTTATCGGTATTGTAACCGAAAACGTATTGATTCTTATTTGCATCTTACTCCAACAATGTATAGAGCGATTTCTAAGGGACGAACACTACACTACTATTGCTCCTCCAAGAAGGATTTCATTAGCATCCGAGTATTGGATACTCCAAAGAAGATGGACTGTGTTAAAACTCAAGAAGTTTTAACTGTAGGAGTTTATAGGTACTACGCAGCGGAAAAAAATGAATCATATTCAATCAAGTACCAATCCCAAGAATCACATGCATAACACATAAGACACATAATCATACCTTTGAAGCGTGAATTCCACGAAGCTATTCGACAGGAAAATCAGGGAGAGAATAGAGCCCCAAGCGTTGCTCCTCTACTTAGTCCACGAGATTCGAACGATCCGTCCACTAATACTAGATTGGTCGAGTGATTGAGGAAAACCGCGATCACCACCTTTATGGACAACCGACCACCGCACGAACCACCACCACCACGAGACACCACCGGCGCCAAGGAGGAGGAGAGAGCTGTGTGAGAGAGAGGACTATGAGAGGGTTGGGTTTCGTGTTTGCTAATTAGGGTTTAATCACACTGATCAGTTAATTGCATACCTTCTTGCAAACCTAGGCACCTAGTCTATTATAATCTCATTATAATTAGACTAGGGCACGAAGCCCAAAAACCTCTTAATTCCCCTACATGGCCGACCACCTAGAGTGATGAGGCCCATGATGGGCCTCGTCCTCTAATGCTCGATCTAGCCCCTTTGTGTGACCTTATAGGATCCGTCCAATTGGTCTTTGGGTTATTTTACTAGTCCAAAGATCGTTAGTACCTCTAGCTATGGAAAAACGACGGCCCAAAAGTACGAACTTAATTATCTCCATAATTTGATCCAATTATATATCTAGTAATTGCACACGACGAAGACATAACTCCTTCAATCTCCCACTTGTCTGAGACAAGGGTGCAATATTCAAATTCCTTAAGTCAATGTATGTGCCGATTTGATAATATGATTCCATCACATGTCGAGATTATATTAATCTACAAATCATTTTTTGAAATCTGAGTTAGAATTACAAAACCAAATGATTACTGTGTAATGCATTTAAACGCGGCCACGTATTTTTATAATTCTCCCTCTTCAAGCGGCCATGACACATTTCCTAATTTAATAGGTAGACTCTATCCAATCTTGTGGTAACATGACTCCCACTCAACTTCTGAAATAACCGGGAAACACCCTTTATAATCTCCAGTTACGGCTAGACGTTTGAGTGTACCACAGTCACAACATCCATTGAATGAAATCAATGTTCCACTCATGTCAAAGGAATCCACTAATATATACGGAAGCTCTGTACTTGAACTTCAAAGTAGGTCAATAGTTCGATCCTGCATCATTCATGCATATCCAAGTGATTGACTGAGCATCACCATGCCCCTATAGCCCATGAAAATGCGCTATCCAATCAATCTTACATGCTAGTTCATTTATTGAAATCATTTATGTCCACTTTAATGATCTCGAACTAGGAACTCAAATAATATATGAATTTTGTTCACCTGTGGGATTTCAATTCACCAAGTCATCAACCTGATGAGCCCATCAATTCATAATTATTTTGGACATTTTATTTAATTTCCAAAACCATAATTAAATAAGAGAAATAATAATTTCTATTTTAAACATAATTCTGCAAATTGATGCATTTCTCATGTAATATGTTTTCTCAAAACATATAAAACTTAAATTATATAACTTGCTTCAATCCTAAGACTTTAATATGACTCTCATACCTTAGTCTATGGAAGGGGTTTAGTGATTTCTCACTAATAATAAAACTTTGCAGAACACGACCTTCCGCTGGTCAATGATCTCATAATTGAGGTGATATCTCGTATCCTTTTGTTTGGATTTGTGATGTGACTCTGGCTCCTTTGTTTTTGGGCAAAGGTGACCTGTTAGTCACATGAAATTTTAATCCAAACTTCCTCTGTAACTATCTGACTATAGTTTAATACACATATTCTAATATTGAGTATGCAACAGTGCTCTGCTTTGAACTCTTCAAGCTCACTGTCCTTTTCCATCCAAACACAAATATGCATTTAGATCGATCACCATCTAGAATCATATTGCCTGTTTGGAAAACTTGCATTTGTGTAACCTTTTGACAACTTGCTTAAATTACCATTTAACATAATAGCTAGAAGAATTCCTTTTAGTGCTTCTCAAGTACTCAAGGATCTGTTCTTGGTAATTCTCCGTATGCTTATTCTGATTTTGCTTGAAACTTGCTACATATGTACAAGTCATATGCAACATCTTGCTTTGTACATTTCATGGCACATGTAATGGATCCTTTTTCAAAATCATAAGATGCACTATCCATACAACTCAACTCTTTTAGCTTTTGAAGGTATTGAGTCTTACTGAGTGTAATACCATGAAACATGGGAAGACATCCTCTCTTAGAGTCTTGCTTCATGAACTTGTCAATATCCTTATCAACATAAGTCTCTCGATTCATTCCAATCATCCTTCAAGATTCACTTCATGTATCTTAATTCCCAATATGTACTCAACATCTCCTAAGTCTCTCATATAGAACAATCTTTCTAATCGCTGCTTGACTTATTCAAGCATTGATATATCATTTCATATGAACTGTATGTCAACTACATACTAGACTAAGAAGACCAATTACTCCCACTAAACTTCTTGTCTCTACAAGATTCCCTTTTCGTTCTATTAAGGAAATCAAACTGTTTGATTGCCTAATCAAAACGAATGTTCCAACTCCTTAATGCTTGCTTCAATCCATTAAATGAATTTCTGAAGTTTGCAAAACTTTCTAGGAATTTATGGATTTCAAAACTCTTAGGATGTATCATATACATACTCACCATCAAGAACATTTCATGAAGGTGATTTTTGATCTCCATAACTAGAATAATCCGAATAGGCTTACCCAACTAATAGGTTTGACCCTATTTGTAAGACTATTATGGACTAACACATTTTTACAAACATGGAGTCCATACTGGATTTCATGGCTTTATGTCATTTCCTGAGTTGGCATTTATCCAAAGCTTGCTTGTAGGCATGGATTCTAACCATTCCAATAGGAAAATTTTAGAATCCGATCCACCTTTTCTCAGAATTTCAACAAACTGTTTGTTTTTATCCCAAGTCATCTACGATAGGTATGAGCGACAATAGAATTATTCTCTTCAACTCTTTGAAGCCTTTCATTCTAATGGGACGATAGAAGCCTCACTAGTGGAATTAGCTTGCTTCGACACATGGTTTATCAAATTAGCTGATTTCATATGCCTTCGTCTCTGATGTAGTGTTATCCACATCCATTTGTTGCTCGTCTCGAGTCTCATCGAGATCTAACTTTACTCCCACTTGGCTTTGTAGGAAGACATTCTTTCTATAAAGACACTATCGCGAGCAACAAACACTTTTTTTCTACGCGATTGTAGGAATAATACCTCTTAGTTTCCATGAGAAAACCCATGAAGAACTACTTTTCTGATTTAGGGTGCATTATGTTATCTTTGTAAACATTTTACATTGATTTCATAACCCTTAATCCTGTTTAGAAAAGATAACTTTTGGAACATTTCCAAAACATAACTCTTATGACATCTTTTCTACTGCTTTGGTTAAGTTTTTTGTTTAGTATATTCGCAATTGTTGTTGTTCTAATGCATATCCTCAAAACGATATTTGTAAATCATTAAATCTTGGATCGAACAATGGCAAGCAAAGTTTGTTTCCATCTTCATAAACATACACTTTAATTGTAATGTTTATGGATTGTGAATTAATTCAACAATTCCCTTTAGATGATCATTCCCTTTTTGAGTTAAATATTTATCACAAAAATCATATTGTGGTGTTAAATTGTTTATCTCAAACTGATTTTATATGTCATTTTGGAATTTTGAACATTTCAATGTTTCCAAGCTTTACTTCATTAAGTAATTATAGATATATTTACTTAAATCGTTAGTAAAAGCAATGAAATAGTTAAATCTCTTTGCTAATTTGAACTTATTGGTTCACATACATCATATGTATGATTACCAAAAGGTCATTTTAGCTTCTTTTACCCTTTCTACTAAAAGGCAACTTGGTCATTCTAACTTATCAAACATGACTTCTAATTCTCAAGTGATTCATAATCATATAAGAATAAGAGCC
Source organism: Chenopodium quinoa (assembly GCF_001683475.1). Lineage (NCBI taxonomy): Eukaryota > Viridiplantae > Streptophyta > Magnoliopsida > Caryophyllales > Amaranthaceae > Chenopodium > Chenopodium quinoa. The sequence goes on along the minus strand of NW_018745523.1, from coordinate 3,064,418 downwards.
CATCTATAACTTTGGATGTGCAAATGGTTAATGTGACCTAACCTTACTTGTTATAAGTAAGTGTTTTTTTTTTTTTTTTTGAATCATCTAAACTTTAATTTTGTGATCTACTTATATCAATGTCATAAAACAAAATTGACTCAAATCTAGCAAAATGAAAACAATTTATTACCTTGGCCATGGATCAACACTTGTCCAAGCCAAGTAAACCAAATTCAGTATTCAAAACAAGAAAACCGAAATATTGTCTCATCAAAACTGGAAATTGTTCTAAAAACATGATAATTAACCAAAATTTAAAACTATGAAGCTATCTTTGGCCACTCAAATACTTCTAGTGCACCTTCAAGCTCCATTTCCATGCTAGCTTCTCTTGTTTGCAGTTCTTGCGCAACATCACTATGTTAAGCACTGCAACTTGGTATCTCATACCTAAGTGAAAGTTAAAATGTTTATTAACAAGAGTGTTAGGTAACTCTTACCTGTCACTTCATCCTAGTGAGGACATCCTTGTTCAAGCACTGGCTTATTCTCCTTTCAGATAATCCTCTGCATGATTCTTGAGTAAATCAACTAGTTTAACTCCAGAATCTTCATCATCTTGACAAAGTTTCTCGAGGTCAAAACCATCATGTAGAGAATGCAGAATTATATCATGAACCTGATGATCTTCATATGGTCTCCCTAACATACTCATGCGGTCAAATAGTTCAACCATCGTATCCACATGAATCTGTACTGACTGACCTGACAAGAGTTTTCTTGAAATTATCTCGCCATTGAGCTTGTAGGTTTAAAACCTAATACTGCCAGTCCAGGAGTCGTCATTCTTGGGAACCATATTAATGATTTCCTTGACGTTTTCATCCATTTCTCCATCAACATGGGAATTCAGAATTTCATAGCAAACATCACGTAAGCACTTGAATAAGAGATAAGGTTCATAGTTCATGCCCAATCTTCTGGAATAGAAGACAACATCATATGCGCAATTCTCTCACAATCTGAAACATTTCTCAAATGCTTCTCAAGAGTCATGCCTGGACTAAATCTTCCCTCGATTGGTAAGTCTAAACGAAATTCAAGATTTTCATTCCTTAGAACACTTCTAAGTTCGCTTTCCCAATCGTTGAAGTTGAGAAAGTTAAGCCTTGTTATCATCGCTGGAGGTAAAGAATTGTCATCATTGTTACGGCTACCCATCTATGTCAAAATAAGGCAAAGTTTAATAATTATGTTTAATTTAAAATTAAAGTACCATAAACGCATTCATTTGGTAACTTTAAAACACTTTATTCAATAATTAATTGATCCCAATTGAATTTTAAGTGATTTCCAAGATCCTTTATTTGTGCAATAATTGACCGGACTGAGGCCCTACCATCAACCATTACATTTTCAAGGTGAGTAAACTCTTTAATGATTACAACTCTTGTAACTCTTGGTTGAATAATTAATCATCACATGCTTAATTATTACCCTTAGCTTCAAGGTTCTAAACTCTTTAGGTAACCTTGTTCAGTATAACCAATTAAAAGTGTAAAACGTGATTTACCCCCACTCCCCTAAGATATAATATAACACCTAGCTGAGGCATGACCCATCATAAAATATCAAAGGTTTCATCGGGTTTTTAATTGGAAAAGCTACCTAAATATTACCGGGACCTAGATTTATTATGTTGTGATTATTTAGTGAAGTCTAGTGCATCATCAATCAACATAAATAAAATCTAACATGCATAATCTACTAATGCAATAAATCATGACATAGTATGGCCCCTTAGTCCTAAGAAAACAAGAAATGAAAAAGCTCCCACTTGAATCATCATGTATCTCCATCCACCTTGCTCCTTTGGGCCTTCACTTCATGGGCTTCTTTGGACTAACACTATTTAAATAACTATTCTATTTACTTTAAATAAAAGTTACAAAAATACTTAACGGTACGCGGACCGTATTTAGATTACAAAAATACATCACGATGCGAAGATCGTATTTAAGAATCTATGGGCCATACTAGTCTATATATAGCAACATAATATCGTATATTATAAGAGTGCCATATAATAAATCACTCAACATGCTTGTCTAAACTACAACATCAAATGTTCATAATAAAGTCAACGCATTTCCTAAAATATCTTATATTTTAATCATAATTAGATAATATCATATATTATTCATAACTGTTTATAAAATATCATATATTTAATTTAGTCATGAGATAGAATCAAATCATATTTTAATCTAGAAAGATAAATCATATTTAATCTTCCATGATTATCCTAACAAATTTAGGAGATTCTATCCTAATTACTAGTCAATCAAATAATTTTAAAATCAATTATATCCTAATCTAATTATGGGATAATCACATTATTTAAATCAATTATTATCCTTTTGGAATATGCTCAGAATATCCTAGTCAATCTTATCCAAAGTTGACCACTTTAGTTAGGATAATTACCAATTCAATAATTTTAAATATGGATAATATCAAATATAAAAACTTTTGAATATTTGATTTTATTCTAAAATAAAATATTTTATCCAAATAAAACCAATTTTATCTTTTAAAATAAAAGATCATATTTTTAAAATATTTTATCTTATCCAAAATAAAACTGATTTTATCCCAAAATAATTCATAATTATCTTGAAGTAATTTTTCAAAACAGATTTTTTTTTTTGAAATACCGCCGGCCACCGTGGTTGGCTAGCCGAAGCTAGCCACGGTGGCTGGCTGCCACAACAGCAGCCACTGCCGCAAGGCAGCAACGGGCAGAAGCTCTGGCAGCTGTGCAACGCTTGCACGCTGCTGCCCACTGCCACTTACGACCTCCACCCTCTCCTTCCCGTCCTTCTTGGACCAGCAGCGGTGGCAGCCACCATGGATGCCGCTTCTAATTTTTTTTTTTTTTTTGTGTTTTTAATTTAATTAAAATAACATTTATTAAAATTAAATTAAATCAGTCCATAAGATTAAAATTAAATCATCATTCAATCTTAAAATTAGGGTTCTTCATAAAATTAATCCCAATTTAATTCTAATTTTTAAAATTAAATTGATCATCATACATAAAACATTTTTATGCATAAATCAATCTGATTAAAATTATGAATTATAAAATAAATCAAATTAAATCAAAATCAAGCACAAAAATCATATTTTAGGGCTAGGATTTTCGAAAAATTCAAAATTTAGGGTCGGGGGTTCGAAAATTTCGAACAATTTAGGGCTAAAAATCGGTCTCTTCATGGCTATTTGAGCATAATTAAATCATATTTAATCGATTACAAAAGTTTAATCACATTAAATAAAATAATTAAACCATAATTAAATTAATTTCTCCCTCTTAATTGATTATAAAATTAACGTGGACATCAAATGATCGTATTATTATGATCTAGCGCGTTCATGCAAGAGGCTAACTGATACCACTGTAGGAGTTTATAGGTACTACGCAGCGGAAAAACATGAATAATATTCAATCAAGTACCAATCCCAAGAATCACATGCATAACACACAAGACACATAATCATACCTTTGAAGCGTGAATTCCACGAAGCTATTCGACAGGAAAATAAGGGAGAGAATAGAGCCCCAAGCGTTGCTCCTCTACTTAGTCCACGAGATTCGAACGAGCCTTCCACCAATACTAGATTGGTCGAGTGATTGAGGAGAACCGCGATCACCACCTTTATAGACAACCGACCACCGCACGAACCACCACCACGAGACACCACCGGCGCCAAGGAGGAGGAGAGAGCCGTGTGAGAGAGAGGACTATGAAAGGGTTGGGTTTCGTGTTTGCTAATTAGGGTTTGATCACACTGATCAGTTAATTGCATACCTTCTTGCAAACCTAGGCACCTAGTCTATTTATAATCTCATTATAATTAGACTAGGGCACGAAGCCCAAAAACCTCTTAATTCCCCTACATGGCCGGCCACCTAGAGTGATGAGGCCCATGATGGGCCTCGTCCTCTAATGCTCGATCTAGCCCCTTTGTGTGACCTTATAGGATCCGTCCAATTGGGCTTTGGGCTATTTTACTAGTCCAAAGATCGTTAGTACCTCTAGCTATGGAAAAACGACGACCCAGAAGTACGAACTTAATTATATCCATAATTTGATCCAATTATATATCTAGTAATTGCACACGACAAAGACATAACTCCTTCATTAACACCAATGGAGATTAGTCACCCCCCCCCCCGTGAAAGGGCATGATAGGTGTGAAACAATTCCAAATTTGGCACAAGAAGAGTTGACCATAGGTGTGGTTGATCAAGTGTCATCATGTGAAAGTTCGTCTGTGCCCCTTCCGGTTGCTCCTGTCTGTGCCCCATCGAAGTCTACTGCTTGCCTCAACGTATCATCTTCTCAAAATTTGATGATATTGGCTTCATCCCGTCGTTCTACCCCTAATGTTTTAATGTGTAATTTAGTTTATGTTTAATTTAGGATTTTGCTGTTGTCAAAAAAAAATTTAAAAAAAATTTAAAAAAAAATAAAATAAACCGGCTTCCATAACTTTATAATCCTGGCTTCTGTTAGTTGACTGATTCAAAATAGTATTGGCTAATCATAAGGAGTAGTTGTTATGTTTACTTAGCCATTATTAAACAATAGGATGCTTAACTAATTAAGAGTACGTTATTAGTAGTGGGGGTATGTAGCCTATTTTTATGTTATCTGATCATGGGATTATCTCTAGGTCTTAGGCTTAGTTTGTTATTTTAATTTCTATAAATTGTAACTTTGCATTGAGTAGAATATAATGATTGATAACATGACACTTCTCTCTCTCTTCTCTCTCGTAAAAAACCCTAGCCTCCTCTCTCTCTTCTCTCTCCTAAATTTTAGCCTCCATTGTCAATTTTGAAGGGGCTTCCATCGGATTTCACCGGTGGAAAGCCCCAATCTTTATTTTCTTTTAAGTTTTTTAATTTTTCTTAGGTTACAATAATGTCTCCCTCGAAAGAAAGGGTTTATCTCCTTCGAAAGACAAGGTTTTTTCGATCTCCTTCGAAAGACAAGGTTTTTCGGACTCCTTCGAAAGACAAGGTTTTATTTGTGTTTAATTTGGTCTCTGGTTGTGCGGGGATACTATTGAGATTTGGGTTACGGAATCAACACAAGAATTTTCTTTCTCACAAAATTGCGAAGCGGCGATGGATCCACTCAAAAAGTTGTATGAGACAACGAACCGAGAATGTGCCGAATTGTTATATTTATGTATTTGGATTCTTAGCCCTTCCCTGATTAATTCTTGTTTGATTTTATTAAATTCGTTTTTATTATCGTTAATTGTCAATTGTAGATGTCGTATGGCTATTATTAATGAAATTTAATGTCCTTTAGGACTTCTTTCAAAAAAAAAAATAACATGACGCTTCTCATCTCTCTTTATAGTTTCTACAGCTTCGCCCCCGGTAATGGTAGCGGTCTAGCGGAGGCGGAGGCAATGCAGGGGTAGGCATGATAATTGGGTATGGTGATGGTAGAGGTGGCAAAGGTGGGCTTTCTAGAACCCTTGTTCAGTAATTTTTTTCCCCTTACTTTGGCCTTGTTTGGTAGTTAGCTTATTGGGGGTATATTAGCTTATTTGACTAACTTTAGCTGATTGGCTAGTCAAACAAGCTAATACAAGTGTTTGGTAGTAAGCTTATTGAAAGAGCTTATTCCACTAAATAAGCTCTTTTTGAAAAAGCTCATTTTAGGAGCTTTTTCAATTAGCTTATTCATTAATTATTGTGAAATGACACTTATAACCTCATTTAATTTAAAATCCTATCTAAACTACCTACCTCACAATTAGCTTATTGGTCATTTCACATACTCAATCACCTTTAAGCTATCAACTATTTACCAAACACTTTTATATAATTAATTAATACAATAAGTTAGTCAAATCAGTTAATAAAATCAGCTAGTCAAAATCAACTAACTCAATCAGCTTCAGCTTTCAGCTTTCTCCCAAACAGGGCCTTTGTATTTGAATATGAATAATGATTATGAAAATCCATTTCAAGTTTTATTGGACTTGATTGTTTAAACAATTACAGTGTGTTTAAATAAAGAAGGGGGGGGAAGGTGAGGGAAGAATGGTGACATTTCCTTCCAAATCTCTCCATTGATGGAGAGACCAATTTCCTACAATATAATCTCTCAATTTCTCTCCCCTCCAATTCCCTTCCTTATTCATTTATTATCCAAGTGAAAGAAATACAATCTCTTTGTTCACTTCACTTCTCTTCTCTTCCCTTCCTTTCCCTCCATTTCCTTCAATCCAAACACACCGTTAGTGTTATTTTTTCCCTTCCCACGCCTCGATTTGGCCCCCTTCCCCTAACTATGCCTTGATTTGGGTAAAGGTTGTGGTGGTTTAGAGGTGACTGAAGAGGGTAGGGGAGGGGAGGCAACAGGCACGAGGGAGCTGCGGTTGGGGCGCGGCAGTGCTGGCGACCAGCCTAGGCCGATGATGGTGCGGGGAGGTGGCTGGGGCTGGGCTGATAGTGGTTTTTAATTTTTAATTATTATTAATTGCGTCATTGTTACTACTATAAATGGTGGTTTTTCCTTTTCGAGGCAAATAATTAATTAACTTGGCAATTTAATTTTTTTTTTAATACTCCGTATATAATTAAAAATGGAAGTAATCGTTTGATGGACGTCACTACTGAATTATTTACCTCCGACCAAGGTTTAATTTTCGTGATTGCAACTTTCCAAACATGAGTACTCTAATTGCAACTTTTCTCAAACATTAATATGTACCTTGTATTTTACTTTACTCAAAACATAAATGTGTTACTTGCAATAATAGAATATACTTCATCTATAGTTAATAGAGAAATAATAAAGCCTATATGGGCTTAGGTTGTAGTGTTGGCAAGGTCTTCAATGAACTTGTGACTTAGTGACATGTATGCAGAGTTGTTAGAGTTTGGTGAGTTCGAGTCGGGTCTAATTTCAAATTTGAAATATGTTCATTATTGTTTTCGAAATCCGAATCAGATATTTTCATATCAATTTCGAATTTTAAGTCGGGTCAAATTTTAACATCTCTAGATATACGTTCATAAGAGTAAGAGTTAGAGAGATTTTTAATTGTCCTACTTTTAATGGATCATGAGATACGAGATTTATTAAAAACAATTAGTGTTCCACAACTTGTGAATCTGTGATCTGCGGCATGTATTTGCCATTGCATATGTACGTGTGAAGGTGGGAAAAATCGGCACTTTAAAACTAAGCTAAAAATAGAGAGGGAAAATATTTGTTTTTTTTTTTTTTTTTTTTTTTTTTTGACAACCGGGAAAATATTTGTTACTTTCAATTGTTGATTAGTTACCCTTACGATTTCTAGGAGAATAATCAATTTCATAAATTTTATTATCACTACTTTCGCTGAATAAATTGTAAATTCAGAATTTTGTTATGAAAGGCACATATGCAATTATGTAGTAAATATTAAACATATTACGGAGTGTTATGAAATATTTGTGGATATCCATTATCCTCCTTTGTATCATTCTAGAACAATCTAGATCTAGGGTTTATATTCTTATCCATCCAAACCCTAATCATATTGTATGTATATATATACCTTATCATATGGAATAAAAGATACAGATCAATTCTCTTCCCAATTTCACTCTGATTGAGCGGATTCTATACTACAATTTTAATTTTATCGCAACAGAAGGTACTGTTACGGTTTCACTAATTTTGCGAGATAAATTGATATAACTTTGTTATCTATAATTATCAGCATGCATGAAATCGTTACGGATTCTTTGGGCTTTACCAGGTTAATTGGTTTTGTTTGTGAAAAGATCTTATATATATATATACTATTTGATTATGCATATTACTTTCGTTGATTGTTAATCTATAGTCATGGACATTGGTTGTGCGACTAGATGTTTATCAAGTAATTAACACATAATTTAGTGGATACTAGTATTAAAGGAAGTCGAGTAGTTGCATCAGTATTTATATGTTTTACTCAATACTTACCCAATAATAGTTTCCCAAACTAATTCAATATTTGCATATAGTTTCTACTGCGCCACTTTGTTATTGTTTAATCACAATTACGACTAGTCGAATTAGTATTGCATTAATCACTTTACATCATATTGAAAACTCCCTTGGTATTACACGAGTACTTTATTATGGTGTTAAGGTTTTTATCTATATTGTCATACTATCTTAGATTGTAGTATTGAAGCTGGGTTAGGCAAAAATCCTTGGATTACTTTTTGGTTTTAGAATCATACTTTGTATTGGTTAATAAGCCTTATAGTCTTATAGATACGAGCATATGACTATGTAATCATATGTTGCTGTAGTTATCATACTTATTGTATACATCTTTAGTCAATATGTATACTCAGCATAGTACTAGCTGTTAGTTAGCCTTTTAGGATAGTCAATATTTATCCCATATGTTCAGGGAATCAGTTATCATATTTTGTGCCTAACTCTAGCTTGTGTTTTACATTGCTTTATTACATCTAATTATTTGAGTGTCGTCCAATGTGAAATTTTTTGTTAAAGTTTTTATATAATTTGATTTCTTTAAGGTATTATATATGTCGATTGATAGCAAACCACAAGTATTTGTAACTGATTTGTGATATTTTTAAGCTACCGTGATTAAAATTCTTTGCACTATTTTTGTAGCATACATTTTTATATTAATTACGTGGATCTTTTAATGTGTTGATAAGAAATAATCAGTAGTTGATTAATGAATTATAATTGTGATGATAAATTGATAATAATGACTACTAGCTAGTCTACTACATGATTTTTAACAAAGTGGCTAAAGATATATAATCTACTGCTAGTAATTTGCAATCTAGTGTAATTTATAATATATTGCATGCATACTCTAGACGATAAGAGATGAATTATTCAACTCTATCCTAATAGATGAATTATTTAACTCTATCCTAATCCTATTGCTAGCTGTTTGTTGTAACTATAAGAATCTATGTGCATATCTTATTTTCTATTATAGCGTATATGTAGCTATCTTTTGTATTATTAGCTTTAATATATCTAGTCAGACTTAGCCATTGCTTGTATTAGAAATACGTTTCCTTTGATTATTGAAAGTATTATCACCCCCAAACTCTTTCATGGTATTACCAGCATGTCGTATTAGAATTTTAAGATTTTGTTCAGATACATATATTATAATTATTATGATTGTCATATGAAGAGCTAGGATATTCTACATCCTTTCCTTACATTATGTGTGGTAGTATATGTATGTACTCTACTATAACCCTCACCATATAACATGATGCTTCCTTGTGAGTTGGGATCCATTCGTTATTGTAGTTAAAGTTTCGTTCACTACTTCTCATATATTCTAGTGATCTATGTATATATGATTTTATATACTAGCATATGAAAGATTGAAAGCTGGAACATTTCTATATTTTCTTCACCTTTTAATAATTCACATTATATCCAAGTACAGATAAAGATATTTGTTGCAATTTTGCAAAACATAGGATATGCATGAAACCTGTTTAACTTTCTCGTTTGGACCGATATATTTGGAGTGACTAATAATTGTTATTTAAATGCTATCATCTTAATTTGTTTGATGCTCATACATTCATTTAGTTTGATTTTATAAATGAGATGAGATCGCGAGTCTATACATATGAGCACGATTAATATTTGTTACATATGAGCAAGACTATTATTATAAGTTTATTCTTTCCTTGACGCCATGAGAAAGAATATATAAAAGGCTAGACTTTGAATAGTATTTTGGACGACACCGAACTCTGGGTGGGTGTGAATTGGTAAATCATATATTACTAGATATACTCACTCCCTAAAATAAATGAGAAATAATTATATAATTAAGATGATACATGCATGTTTTTGTAATGAATATAATTCATGCAAAATTATACGATCTGCAAATTAAACATGATTGCACAATATTTATTTGAGCAAGAGATAGATGACATTATGGGAAGCTTACTTATAAAAACATATTTATTATGCCCATATTTATAAGAAATTAATATAATTGGGCAAGAATTACGAGTAAGAACAAGTTTAACTTTATTATGCTTGATACACGTATTGCTACAAGAATTTATGCCTTGTGGATGAGATTTAAATGTTGTTGGATCCATTTTATGTCCTATGTGCAAGGATTAGGGGAAGATTGTATTAATTATTCCATTATTTAATCCTTGTACATAAATAATATAATATATTGATGGTCAGTTTGGTTCATACATTAACTTAAACATTAACGATTTACTTAATAGAAGTGGCCACATGTTCGTTATTTAAATATTTTGAAATGATACCATCTTGAAGATGGATATAAATGTCATTGATCACATACTAATTATAAATGCTCTAATTAAAATTATTGTCCCGGAAGGACAACATCGGTTACTAATGAACCTAAAGCACGTCTGAAGCGTTGTAGTCCAATAGAGGTAAAATATAACAACCTTCGGAAAAGGAATGGAGCAACTATTGACAATGACAAATTTGAGGAAATGATAAATCCCATTACATTTCTAGAAGAAATCACTTTTAGTGAAATTTATATGTTTCATGATTATATAAAAGACTCCAGAAGAGTATGAAATATTCAACAAGATTAACATATTGGATAAAATATTGGATAAAATATTTGTTGATCGTCTTGCCAATTGTATAAAGAAACAAATGTTGATGTTCAAATATCACATCAAATTCATGGCCATGCATAACGTAAGATTAATAATAAATTGATCACTAGTGTTGGAAAACTGACCAGAGTTTAATTTAGAGAAGTGATTGGATGTGATAATAAAATTATTAGGCGATCCGGGTTGAATAATTACCCGTTATGGAAACCTGAAGTTTCATTTGATAATGTGCTGACGCTCTCTCAATGTTAAATATATGAAATGAATTGAATGGCAAGACATAACATTGAGATTGAGCTATATTTGGATTGTGATTCATAATAATTTGTATATATGAGAATTTCAAGGGTTAATAAGTTTTGATTTCTTATATAAAAGAGTAATGGGTGACCAGAAGTTTACCAAAATAACGTGTATATTATTGCCAACTATTATGTGACCAGAAGTTCATCAAATACACTATTTAAGTCTTTAAAGATCCAAAAGATCACCACCTAATAGAATTACAAGCAAGTGATATATGTTTGTATAACAATTCTATTGATTGGGGGCTATTGTATGTCAGCACATAAGAAATAGAAAAGAAGGAAATTCAACTGCATAACATGTCTCCCCATTGATGTTGAATTATTGATCTCAAATTATGAAAGATTTATAAATAAATACATATGTGTTATGCAATGTATAGTTAATGAAGAAATGATTTAAAAAATGCTCTCTAGAAGAGATAAAAGCTTGTTTAATACAGATCTTCTGAGAAATAAATTTTGATTGTAATTTTCCTAATGAAGTGAATTTTATTAATGCAAATTTATCTACTAAGTTGGTATATAATAAGACGCCCCTATAAATGAGATATTTTACCAACTTAGGGGGAGAAGAATGAATTAGCAAAAGTTGGAAAAATTAAATAAATAAAGAACATTTATGATCCCTATAATGGTAGTTTGAAAAGTTATATATATGCCAACTTTTGTATATATATTATCAAGATATGTTGCACATTTATGATTTGATTTGTATTCAGTTATGACTCATGTTGCATAGCGTTGAAGATACATTTTGGTCATATTAATTATGTGTATACATTGAGATAAAATCTTGCCAATTGTACTTGAATCACTACACCTGAAGTGTAGGTTGTATATGATCGGTTCCAAAATAAAGATATGTTTAATATATGATATTTGGCAAGATAGTGCAGTTAACACTAATAGTGTAATAGTATATAAATACCATAGTGAATGAAACACCCTAAAAGTGATATAGATATCTGAATTATTATAATAGATGGCCTATGATGTAAAAAAAATTATGATGGTACCAATGAAAAAGGTATTCAGATATCATTGTCAAAATAGCATGCAAATTAAAATTGTACCTTGAGGAATTATATGATGATACCGTTATATGATGGAATCGATAAATAATGCATATGCATGGTATAATGGACTAGTGAATAAGGGACCTAAAATATATGTCTATTTTAATGTCGACATAATGATAATTATAAACGTTTATCATGGACCAGAAGTCCAAAGAAATATGGATTTTTAAAATCCACACTATACAGTGTCTTAGATTATTTGGAGTCTTATTTATGTTCATATGCATGTGTGAGTTGTAGGTTATTGGATTATTCATTGCATATGTTCGAAGTTGTAAATGCTTTACTCATTGTATAATTTGTTTATCATATTTTTATATCTCATATGGCATGCTTTAATTTTTATATAATAATTGTGGTGTATGTCAATGTTCATTCAAAGTATAGTAAGACATATTTACAACTTTGATGGAAAATTAGAAAGAAATACTTATGTTCCAATGGGCTTATACTTGTGATGAAAATATTGATGACGTCCATTAAATAGCATGTTATGAATCATGTAAGAAGAGTTCCTGAAGAACTTATGTACGACGTATTTAAATATTCAACCCTACAAAGTTTGTATCTTGAATATTGCAATTCAATTATTATCAAACTCTTGATAAGTCAATGTGACTACTGACATCTCAACCTGAAGATTGAGCATATGAAAGTTAGTGAAAATTACTATTTGTATTTGCAAGAGAACTATCATGTCAATTATGAAAATTCTACAGAATATTAACGGGATACTTATGCTTGAGATTGTTTTATTATGTTCTAGATGAACCATGATCAATGTATATAATTACATGTGCTATATTATTAAGATTAAAAACATTAATAATATCATGTGTTGCCATATAACTATTAAGAAATGTTTGATCAAATAATGATCATCAATTTCTACTATTCACGGCCTCCAGAAGAAGGCATAAAGTATAATGGTTAAGGCAACTTTAAACAGAGATTTCGAATGCAATATGGACAAACACATGTATTATTGTTATAGGTTTGGTGATATGAAGACTCACTTGTTTGCGTAAAGATTTGAAGATTTGGGAGGATCGAAAATCAAGGGATGATACTATTCTGCGTTATGTCACTAGTAGAAAAATAGCAAATGGCACCGGTTCAAACCCGGCCTAAGGCACCGGTTTGAACCGGTGCCAATGTGAGGGGTGCCAAAACCCCCCCCTTTTTGGCACCGGTTCAAACCGGTGCCATAATTGATTTTTGGCACCGGTTAACCGGTGCCATATCTATTTCTATTTTTTTTTTGTTGGGAATTAAAGTCAATTGGCACCGGTTAACCGGTGCCAATTTTTTTTTTTCTTTTTTTTTTTTTAAAGTTTGCTTTATCCACACATTCAATCAGAGATATTGATCAAAATATAATCAGAAAATATAACAAGCTTGAATACGAAATATAATCAGAAATGTATTGATGATTAAATTGTTATTTTACAATACAAAAAAATAAAATAAATTACAACATCAAAATCCAAAAAAAAAAATACAACATCAAAGAAAAAAAATATTACACATCGAACGAAAAAAAAAATTACAACAATAAATAAAAATTCCAAAATCAACACTTTGATTCTTCACCTGCATCAATTAAAACAACGAATTAATAAAAACTCACAATAAACTAAACGAAAATTAAACCTAGAAAATAAACCCAGAAATCACGAAATTAAAAGCAAGATAATAAACCCAGAAATCCCCCCCCCCCAAAAAAAAGAAAAAACTCCAAAAATACTCACGAACTGAAAATAAAAAAACCCAAAAACTCAAAATTATAAGAAAAATTGAAAAAAAAAAACAAAATCCCCGAATTACTTAACAAGAATGGCTTAACACAAGTATTTCATCCATTTTTTTTTAACATGCATGTACCCAGAAAAATACAAAATCCACGAATTTTCTCTTTTAACATTAAAACACCCAGAAAACTCAAAAAAAAAATCGATTGGATGAAATACAAAACCGATTAAATTCGGATAATTATACCCAGAAAAAACGAGAAAAATCGAATTAAAATACAAAACCGATTAAATTCGGATAATTATACCCAGAAAAATTGACAAAACTCAAATTAAAATCCAATAATCAATTGAATAAACCCAGAAAAATCGATTTAAATCCAAAATCAAACCCAAATTTAAATCCAACAAACTCGATTAACATCGAATTAAACCCATAGAATAAACCCTAACCTCGAAGGATACCCAGAAATTGTTGTTGATGATGATGTTGGTGGGCTTTGCGGCGACGGTCGACCTTTGTGGTGGTGGCGGCGGCTTTGCGGCAGTGGTGATGTTGTGGTGGTGGGCTTTGTGGTGGTGGTCGAATTTGTGGTGGTGTACATCAAAGAAAGTGAGGAGATCGAAGAAGCTAGGGAGAGGAGATGAAAGAAGATCGGTAGAGAGAGAGGAGATCGAATATACATGGGAGATGGAGATGAAGATGAATAAGGAAGATGAGAGGAGAGAGAAGGGAGAGGAGAAGAAGGGAGAGAGGAGAGAGAAGGAGATCAGAGGGAAAGATATTAAAAGAGGCGGAGTGAGTCAATTTATTTAGGGTTTATTATTTGTTGAACCTTTTTTTTTTTTACATCTTATGGCACCGGTTCAAACCGGTGCCATTTGTATTTTTGGCACCGGTTTGATCTGAACCGGTGCCATTTCTCTTTGTCTAAAAACCCGCCCATTTTTAGGCCGATTTTTGGCACCGGTTTGGCCTAAACCGGTGCCATTTGGGGGTTGCCTTTTTGTATTTTTCTACTAGTGTGTGAGAAGACTCTTTATCATTCTCAACATTCACAAGATAAATTCATAATTAAAGTACATTTATGAGAAAGTAGCACATATATGATAGTTTGACATCTTTTACAGATTACTGTGACTCTTTCTACACCAAAACAAAAATAAGAAGATGACAAAAAAAAAAACATCCATAGTCCACACGGAAACGGCTTATTTGAGTTATTTCAATAACTTAAACATTAGTACGATGAAATCTTGGTAGACCAGCAACAAATCCACTAACACAACTTCACAACTCCTTCATCGATCCATCCATCCGACCTTAATATTACCACCGTTAAATATTTCAAAGTTGTGACTAATACTTAACGGAGATAATATATTTCATTGGCTGGTGGGAGCAATCAGGCCCCACCATCTAGACTCACAACAAATACCTGAAATTACCGCGCTACAATATAGTCCATCGCAACAATGCGCTACGTCTTTAATGCATGGATAACCTTTCAAGGAGCACAAATCCGCTGATACCATATCTGTAAAATTGCACAAAAATAATTAGTACTATCGTATATCATTAGCTTGTTAATTTGATCAATTAAGGAATTGACGCGATAAAGTACCATTATTAGATGCTATGAAAACGAGCATTAACACAAAGATTATTGGCTTCAGATTTTTTAGGCACACCATTTTCATAATTTTTTGATTAATTACTTATTCATTGACATCTTCTCTATTTATAATGTCATTTCCATTCAAAGGTCAACTTCAATTCATTCACTATTGTTTAAGCAGATTGTACAGCTAATATATGCAAAATTCTCAATATAAACAATGATTTACAAAAATTTATAAAATGTAGATAACAAAGTAAACGAAGTTGCTTATTAATTCTCCCCTCAAAAAAAAAAAAAAGTTGCTTATTAATTCGATGGCATCAAAGAATCTTGGAGTTAAGACCAAAATTAGTCCCTAATGTTTGCAAAGAATTTGGATTTAGTCCCTAACGTTTGAAGAGGGTGAATTTAGTCCCTCATCCACCACTTTGGGTGGTCATTTTGCTGATGAGTGTACCAAACATTAGGGACCTTAACCGATGATTGTACCAAACATTAGGGACCTTAGCTAATGATTATACCAAACATTAGGAACCTTGCATGGTGACTGGATCAAATATTATGGACCTTGATTAAATTTTTGGATTTTCTTACTAGGTAGACCAAACATTAGAGACTTTGCATTTTTTATATTCTAATACCCTTAATTAATCTAATACTATTATTTTATTACTCATCCCAATCTTTAAATTATGGACTTTTTGTTAGAAACTACCTTTTATAAGCAATTTTTTTGTGAGAAACTACCTAATAAAAAAAATGTTGTAAGAAACTACCTATTAGAATACATGTTGTAAAAAACTACCTATTAAAGCAAATAATGTTGTAAAAAAGCTATTATTCCTCGAATTTTCGTCTTTGACTAATTTCTCCGGCGTTGAGCATGTTCGGCCGGTCACATGATAGGTGGCATTGTTGGTGGGGCATGGAAAAAATAAAGGTTTCAAAAGTTTACGTGATTGGCAAATAGGTGGTCAACGCCGGAAAAATTAGTTAACGGTGAAAATCCGGTGAAAAGGGTAGTCTTTTACAACATTTTCATTTTAATAGGTAGTTTCTTACAACATTTTTTTATTAGGTAGTTTCTCACAAAAAAATGGCTTTTAATAGGTTGCTTTTGACAAAAAGCCCTTTAATAATAAAAGTTTTTAATAATATTTAACATTTTACTCCACTTTTAACATTAATTTTTAATTAATATTTAACATTTTTAAGAAACTAACCTCCTGCCCCCCAATCGGCCAATCGTTGAACAACTCCCACCTCCCATGCCGACCAATCACTCACGCCATGCCACCGCTGATAATCCCTCCACCCACCGACAACCACCAAACCCTTTCTCTTTCTTTCTGCTCACCACCAAGCCGCTTGTGCTCCTCCCTTTCTCTATTTTCACGAATTTCTAGTTGGGGTTTTTTTTGGGTTTAGGAGGGTTGGCTTGCATTCAATGAGGAGGAAGAGAAAGTGGTCTCGGGGAGGTTGTAGGTGGTGGTCAGTCGGGGGTTTGGGGTGAAGGACTGATGATTGGTATAGGGGGTTGATTTTTGTTTTAAATTTTAATTAATAATTAAGTAAAAGAAATAATATTTAATCAGAAAAATATTACATAAAGTGACTTGTTTAAAATATTGAGGAATCCTTGGTCTCAACTAAGTGAGTCCACAATGACTCAACTAAGGGCAAAATAGTCATTTGAACCTGGTTTAAAAAGAAAATTAAAAAAACCAAGTAAAGTTGTAAAGGAGAACAGGTGTGAGCTCTGGTTTGTCAGATTCCCTATTTCAGTTTCAAAATTAAAAATGAAATATGAGGCGGTTTGATAAATATTGAAGGCGGGGAACATGCTGGACAAGAAAGAGAAAGCATTTGCGAATTCCTCTTTAGCTCCTACTCAGGAGAGGAGAGTGAAACCAAAGGTAGATATAAGTAGCTTTTTTTCATTAAAATCGCATAAACTAAGTGCATTTGCAGGCACGTAAGTGATCTTGACGAGAGAGGAGAGAGAAAGCATTTGCGAATACCACTTGAAGTTTATGGGGTATGTTTACATTGGTATGGTAACTGGTTTGTGATGTGATTTGGGAAGTTGTTGGTATTGGTATGATACAATTCAGCTACCATTCAGTTACAAGCACCTTGATTACAATTCATTTACAAATACCAACAGGATTTACCATCATACCATCAAGGTTGCTGGTGGTATTCAGATGAGTCACTATATTCAGTTATATACCATCCAGGTCGTCGTTGGTATTTAGCTGATGTTCAGTCATCAAGTTAGATACCATCTAGGATGTAATTGGTGTTTGAGTTACAATTATTGCCCATATATTAAAAGATTGCATAATAAACTAAAGGAAAATTTCCCGGAAGACAAGGTGTTTTGTGAATAACTACCCTTTTTTTTTTATTTGTTTACAACTACCCGGAATATGGAAAACGTTTGGGTAGCACTACCCAATAATGTTTTCCGTCCATTTTACACGTTAATGGGCCCACTTTTAACCTTTCCCACCCAATTTACTCCCCCCAACTACCTTTTCTCTCTTCTCTTCAATTCCTTCTTAATTTTCCCTCCCTTCTCACTAAAAAATTTAGATTCAACAAGAATTCAAGCAAGTGAACACAAATTCAGGTAATCTTTCACAATTTAGTACTAATTAATTGTTTTTCACATTTGTATACAATTTTTAGAAGAATGCAATTAAAAGATTTAGGCTTTAAATTTCTAATTCAAATTAGGGTTTATGAGTTCAATCAAATTTGGGGGTTTTGATTTTTAGGGTTTAGGAATTCAATTGAGTCTTTGATTTGAGTTATTTTGGGTTACAGATTGAGTTGTGAAGCATTTTTAAGTACTTTATATTACTAATTGACATTGTAATTGGTAGGATGTCGAGTTCATCATACCACTCCTCTATGCAATATCATCCAAACAAGTGCAATAGTGGCATCCCACCAAAATTGGAGACGTCGTGGACTACAAAAAAACATGAGAGAAGATTTTTGGCTTGTAAATTCTATGATGAGAGTAAAAGAAGAGAATGAAGGATGAGGGTGGAGTAATAATGGAGGGAAATAAAAGAGGAGAGAGAAAAAGGTAGGTGGGGGGAGTAAATTAGGTGGGAAAGGTTAAAAGTGGGCCCCACTAACGTGTAAAATGGACGGAAAACGTTATTGGGTGGTGTTACCCAAACGTTTTCCCTCTTTCGGGTAGCTGTAAACAAATATAAAAAATGGGTAGTTCTTCACAAAACACCCTATCTTCCGTGTAGTTCTACACAAATTTTCCTAAACTAAATTATTGCAAGAAGATGTTTCTTTTGCCTAGTTCATCCAATAAGCAATAATAGTAGGCGAACGGAAAATAAAGAAACGATTAATATTACCTTTGTCCGCTTGAATTTTTAATTTCATGTCTTCCTTGAGTGAGAATTCCATAAATTTTTAGTTGAAAATTTGATTAGGAGAATTTTGGGAAATTTTTCCCCACCATTGCCAGTGAAATTTGGGAAGGTAAGGTACAAAAGTACTGACACTAGGTCCCCCTCCCTTTTACTCTTTTCTGTTATTATTTAGCCTTTTCATTTTTTATTTTTTTTAAAAAAAAAAAAAAGTTGAATCCATAGTAGACTCAACTTAGTTGAGACCAAGAATTCCTCTAAAATATTACTAATTTGTTTTCAATTTGATTTTTTTTTGGTACCCAAAAAAAAAAGTAGATTTAGTTTTAAAGTATTTATATGGTAATTAAATTTATCTATTTTTGTAGCAATAAAAATAATAGATGATGTTAATTAACATATTTATTAGCACGAATTTTTGCAAATATTAGGGACTAACTTTGGTCTTAACTCAAGATTCTTGACTATACTATGTACACGCCAGCTTACATGGCAGCATGCTTATCCTCTTAATTGTAGTTTTACTCTAATTTAATTTCATTATATTTCTCACGTCTTCTTAATGACTTCCCAGAGATTATAAAGTCTTCCAATAATTATATTAGTTTACATTATTGCCAATACGTTCATTTGTTTTTAAAAGAAGTTTGGAGGAAAGTCGTTTTATATTGCTTTGAGATAGAGGAAAAAAAAGGAAAAGAAATTATGTGCACACATGTTAGTCGGTTTTTCGGATAATTTTGTTCATCACTACATATTAGTATGTACTAGATAAGCTTTTTTTTCAATTTACACAGTTTTATATACACCAGGTGCACAATAAATTTATTTTGCAATAGTCAAAATTAAAATTACCTCAAAATATATGTAAAGTTAACCCTCCATAAAACTTTGTTAAAGGGGTAACTTTACATATATTTTGGGGTAACTTTGAAGCCGTTGCACAATAAATTTGAAGGATGGCGGACATCATTAAAGGTTAGAAGTCAATAGTTATCAATGTTCCCATACGAAAACTAAGTAGTCTATGATTGAAATCATTAGTTTTGCCGAACCATAAATAATTGGTAGTCGGATACAAGTTGAATTGTAAACAATAGGTAATCGGGTACTAGTTGGGTTAGGTCGGTATATTTCCAATAGGCAACAAGGGACATAGATCAATTTCAGGTGTACTTGATTTCTCGTGTCGGGTTGATTTGATTTAAGTAAATTTTTGCTTGGATAATCCATATAATCTATTGTTTACGGTTCAAGTCATTTGGTCAGGTCCATAATGCACTTCAC
Organism: Chenopodium quinoa; assembly: GCF_001683475.1. NCBI lineage: Eukaryota > Viridiplantae > Streptophyta > Magnoliopsida > Caryophyllales > Amaranthaceae > Chenopodium > Chenopodium quinoa. Next base: position 3,044,268 of record NW_018745523.1, on the reverse strand, counting down.
ATAATAATTGATAATTGAGTTCAATAAACTCTACTAATCTTTAACTAATTATCTCTGCCAGATTTGTTTATCTTGAGAGACGATTGTTAATGAACCGTATGCATTGTATTACGAGGTACTTGTGCTATATTTATTTTTTTTGGTGTTCTACCCAGTTCACCCTTTTGGGCTAATCCGGATTCGGGGATCAGTTTTGGGTGGTTAGGTTCCAGTCCCCTCCCAATTGTTGTTGCGGGGGATCGAACACAGGTCCTCCCTACCAAGTATAGTCCCAATTACCACAATTGGTAGGTACTTGTGCTATATGGATATGATGTGTGCATGATTTCATAATAGAGTTCCTTTCGATTACAATAATCTTAAACTTAATAAAAAAGATATCTCAAACATTTGGACACCAGTCACACCACTTCCTCACCCCTTGCCTTTCGTTTTTTTTTTCCTCACCCCTTACCTTATATAATATATATAATAGAGATAATCATGTTATAAATGACGTGTACGTTATAGACGTATTTGATGAAAAGTCTACTAATGAAGATGTAACATAGTCGTATGAATTAAATAATTACTAATCTGATCCATAGATACACATATACGTAGCACATATATTTTCATAGATCAAGCATCCAAAATAAAAACTTAAAGATGCGTAACATGAGAATCAATACAGATTGTTGTTGACAAGTTTTATTCCAACAATTTAAAAGCTACTACATATGTCCCCTATTTTGTACCATTTCACCCAAGAAACTCTCACAAATTCATAGGAGGTGTTTGGTAAATGGGAATTGAGGGAGGGAATGGGAATTTTAATTCCAAATAAAACAAAATCTCTTGTTTGTTAGATGGGATTGGGAATAAATGGGTTGAATTCCCACCATTTTATTACCTAGGGAGGGTAGGTAATAAATGGGTGGGAATGGGAATAAGTGCAAAATGACACTTTTGCCATTAATGAAAGAAATGGAGGAGAAAGATTAGTAAGGGTAATTTTGTATTTTTGTTATTTATTCCCAATCTATTCTCATCTACTATCCAAACAAAGTATTGTCATATTTGTCTATATTCCCAACAATCAATTCTCAATCTCGTTCCCACATTTTAATCCCCAAACTCCCATACCCACATTCCAAACGCCCTGTAAGTGCAAACAAAAAGGGACTGATAGGGTGCAAAACAGCAAATCATCCTTAAATAAAAAGAAAAGAAAATGAACAAATTGACACAACAAATCCTTAAAGATTTTGACACAACAAAAACTTATTTGGTTGGATCATGTGCTGCAGTCTGGCCAAAATACATAGTAATTGGGTTTACAACAGTGGTAACCTCCCCACAAACCGTACAAACATTGAAGCCCATCACAACACAACGGTATAGGCTGACCTTCTTCATTAACATTGCATTGATAACCTTTTAGGGAGCATGAATCCTGCCCTTTTGCTAAATCTGCAAAATTACAACATACAATAATAATTCATTAATCAAATTAAATTGCCGATAAATACTAAAAAATATTGATTAAGGGGTAAAAGTAAGTATCATTACTAGATGCTGTGAAAATCAACAGTAACACTAAGATCGGCCAATTGACCAGATTGGTAAATAAAAAAGATCTTTAGTGACAAATTGGTAAAAAAACTTACTCCGGCGATAATTTGGTAAAAAAAGCTAACTATATGCGACAATTTGGTAAAAAAAAAATAAACTCCGGCGACATTTAGCCCAAAAAATCTTATTTTTGTCGACAAACTCTTTAAAAATCTTAATTTAATTTTTTTTTTGTGTTTTTAAATTTATTTTTCCCATTTAAGATTTTGAATTATTATGCCATCCCCTTTTTATTTTGCTAAATCCCAATACCAATTTTTTTTAACCCCTTTTTAAAAGAATTTCGTTAATAAGGGGTACGAAACTTAAGTGAAATTGATACTTCAACATTTTTTTTTCTTGAAATTGTTATTTCCATTAAAAGGGTTGATAAAAAAAACATGAAAAACAAACTAAATTAAGCATTCGTGAGTATTTTGTCGGAAATTTTTGTATTTTTTGGGTTAATTGTCGCCTGAAATTATTTTATTTACCAAATTGTCGCTTAGGGTTTTTTTTTACCAAATTGTCGTCGGAATTATTTTTTTACCAAATTGTCGCTAAGGGTCTTTTTTATTTACCAATCTGGTCAATTGGCCCACTAAGATAAAGGGCTTCAGGGTCACCATTTTGGTAATCAACAGCTTTATATTAATATGATGAGCTTAATTTTGTTTTGAAAGATACTAAAGCAACTTGATCTGCTTCTCTATATATAATGTCTTCAAAAGTATATCTTAATTATATTGTAAAGTCAAGTTTTTATTATTTATACCAATTATGTAGGAGAACATGTAGAGTAACACTAAAAGGGGGATTTTTTTTTTTTTTGGGTGTGTGGACAGCTATACCATGTGATCAGAGTTACTCGCTTAGAGATTACTTGAGTTGTTGAGTTACTCAGTCGGGGATTAATTGAGTTGCCGAGGTTATTCAAATAACTCGGTCAGGGGTTAATCGATTAAGTAGTCCCTGATCGAGTAATTCCTGACCGCACCCCTCAAGTAACACCTGACCAAACCCTCGAGTAACCCCCTCATCAAACCCCTCAAGTAACCCCGAATCGAACCCCTTGAGTAACCCTTGACTGAGTAACTCTAAAAACCCCTGATCGAGTAACTCAACCCCTGACCAAACCCCTTAATTAACTCCTGACCGAGTAACTCGAGTAACCCCTGATCGGGTATCTCAAGTAATTCCTGACTGAATAACCCTTGACAGAACTCTTTAAGTAACTCTTGACCAAGTAAATGAGTAACCCCTGACCGAGTAACTCAAATAACCCATGACTGAGTAACTCAAGTAACCCCGGCCACATGATGTGGCCATCCACATATAAAAATTTGTGATAATAATATTATTACAGCAACTTTTGTGTACGGATGGCCACACCGTGTGGCCAGATGACACACACTAAGTAACCCTTGATCGACAAGTAATCTCTAACTGAGTATATAATCCCTGACCGACCAAGTAACTCCTAGATGACCAAGTAACTGTTGATCGAGTAATCCCTGAGCGGCTTAATTAGTAATCACTGACCGAATGAGTAACCTCTGACTGACTTATTAACCCCTGACCGGGTGAGTAACTCCAAACAGAGTAACCCCTAACCAACTTAGTAACCCTTGACCGAGTTAGTAACCCTTATAACACTGACAAAGTAACCCCATAATAATTGGCCATACTGTGTGACCAGCCACATATAAAAGTTTGTGGTTGTGGAATTTCTTAATACCAAAAACCATACATGATAATGAGTAAGAAAATAGCAAATTTGCAACACAATGCGAAAACGAAAAGAGTAACAACAACTTTTGTATGTGGTTGGACACACCGTGTGACTAGCTGACACACACCAAGTAACCCCTAACCGACGAGTAACCCCTAATCTACTAAGTACCCATGACTAATCAAGTAATCCCTGATCGATCAAGTAATCCTTAACCGACTTAGTAATCCTTGACCAAGTAAGTAGCCTCTGACCAAGTAACCCTTGAACGACCAAGTATCACCGGACGGAGTAATCCTTGATCGAATAACCCCTCATGACCGAGTGAGGCCCTATTCTTTTGAGTTTATGAGCAGAGTAGAGCACGGTTCAGCAGAACAGAGTAGAGCAGGGAATCACCAAAGCTTCCAACGCACATCAAAACAGATTTCAACAGAGCATAGCAGAATAGGGCTCAATAGAGCAAAGCAGAACAACTTAAAAGAACAGGGCTTGAGTAAACCTTACAACATTAATAAAGTAACCTCTATATATAGGACTAATAAAGTAGCTCTCATAATGATTGGTCTTACAGTGTGACCAAACACATATAAAACTTTGTAAAGGAGTGACAGCTTATTGGCTTTAACACCTCCATCCAACCATCATAGCAAACTCCTTGACAACACTCACTTGTTATAACGTACGAAAAAAATTATTAAAAGCCACTTGTATTAGATCAAAGATTATTTAATTAAGGGAAAGATTTAGATTTAGATTTAGATTTAGATTTAGATTTATTAAGTCATTACTTAAGTAACTGGTTTGGTTCACCTTCTCTTTTTATAATGTACGAAGAATTTCCAATTTAGTATCGTAAAGTCAACTCATTTTTTCAACAAGTTGTACTGGAAAAGCATGAAACTGCCCAAAATAAATTTCAAAGATAAGATACACAACTGAAGGAATCTGCTAAAGAATTCCGTTTTGCATTATATAACGCAAGACAGACATGCTAATCTACATCTAAATCTGGATCAATTTTTTTACCATTAGTCTCCATTAATTAGGTCAATTATTTTATACATACTCCCTTCGTTTTCTTAAAATTACGACAGTTTGACTTTTACATTTGTCAATGCACTCTATCAACTATTGTCTTTAATTATCATTAAGTAAAATAAATATAAAAAATATACAATTGAGACGAATCTAACAAGAAGAAAAAAATGTACACTTAAGTTTTGTATGTATTTTTTTTTTAATTAACTTTACAAATTAAGTTAGTGGACAGAGTTTAATCAATTTTAAAATAAGGTAGCCAGTGACTCAAGTAGAAATGAGAAGAAAAAAATGACTTAATATAGGTATTGATTATCATTCATTGAGTTGAATTATATTTAAAAACTTTAATTTACATTCAATTTAAGAATAAGAAGGTTATTTTAAAGCACAAATTTTTATATGTGTTTGGCCACACGGTGTGACTGGGGTTACTCGAGTTATTCGGTTAGGGTTACTCGAGTTACGCGGTCTGGGGTTACTTAAGGGGTTCGGTCATAGGTTATTTGATGGGTTCAGTTAGTGGTTACTCAGTCAGGGGTTATATACTTTAGGGGTTACTCGGTCACAGGTTACTTGAAAGGTTACTCAAGGGCTTATCCGGTCAAGGATTATTACTTGAGGGGTTTGGTCAAGGGTTACTCAATCAGAGGTTATTTAAAGGGTTACTCGGTAAAAGTCACGCGAGGGTTTACTCGAACATAGGTTACTCGAGGGGTTCGTTTAGGGGTTAATCTTCTAGGGGTTACTTGAAGGGTAACTCGGTCGGGAGTAACTCGAGTAACCCTTGACCGAGTAATTAACTCGGGTAACTCCAGCCACACGGTTAGCCGTGCATCGCACGGGTGCTATGATATATTATAATCTTCACTATATCAACCTTCTAATAGCTTATTCTCCATTAATTAAAAGGTCTCAATATCTTATGCAACTATTTTAAATAAATAGAGCACAAAGTAAAAGGGAATACAATTATTATAAAAATAATACACAACCTTTCATATGTGGCTCGCCAAATTAAACCACATTTTTGTTTTTATTTTTATTTTTTTGAAAGAAAGTTCGGGGTTACTCGGTCAGTCACGGGTTACTCACTCCGTCAGGCGATACTCGGTCAGTCATTAGCTACTCGGTCAGGGGTTACTTGGTCAGATTTTACTCAGTCACTCAGGGGTTACATATTATGTAATTGATTTAATAAAATATTAGGTTAAACTTTTTTTTTGAATAGATATTAGGTTAAACCTCATGCTTTGCACAAATGTTAAATTATTATAATAACAACACAATAATATAGAAAAACATAATGAAATGAGTCACCATGCATTAAAACGTATGTAATAAATTAAAACAATGAATACATGTGAAAGGAAAGATTTAAATATGTAATAATTATAATGTGCAAGTAGATAAAATTATAATAATTAATTAGTTAGTGTAGATGAGCTCTTTATAACTAATTGAAGTATTTCTTTTTACGGGATTAATAATTAGATTTATAAACCGTGCATCGCACGGATACTATGCTAGTTCCTTAATAAGTATGAAAATAGCATGGTGCATCCGGAAAGAACATTAGGCTTATTTTAAAGAACATGAAAAAAAAACATATGAGTGTTTGAAAAAGAACATGCTAGTATTTGAAAAAGAACATGTATAATAGTGTTCAACAAAAAAACATGTTTGTGTTTGACAAAGAACATTGCCTCCGAAAAGAACATTAGGCATATTTTAAAGAACATGTTAGTGTTTGAAAAAGAACAAGCTAGTGTTTGAAAAATTAACCTTGCTTGGTTATCTTCCAGTTGGCTTCAATTCGTTACTATTCTTCTTTCTCCTTCAATTGTTCTTTTTTGAACAACTTGTACTACATAGCTTTAATTATTTTATTTATTTTTTTTAAAAAAATCCCAAATTCACAAAATTAAACACTTTGACTTTAAATTATTGACCAAAAACAATTTGCATGTACAAAATTTATACTTACATTTTATTTGAATCCACCATTTATTCAAGTTTGAAGGTTGAATTGTTGAAATAAGTTTTTTTTTTCTTGGGTTTCAATTTGAAGATGAACAATTTTGCTATTTTGAAATTTTTTTGAAATATAGAAAAAGATAGAGAGAAAAGTTCTAGAGAGAGAGAAAATGAGTACTTTGAAAATGATTTTTACCCTAAGAGTAGAAAGGTACCAGTATTACGAGATTGACAGCAAAGTGAGACCAATTTGAGACCTTCATTATTGAAATTCTTAGATGAAAACAATGGTGTAAAGGAGAGAGAAAATTGGTAGCAAGAAAAAGAGTGATAGGAAGGGAAAGAGGAGTGAGAAATTGCAGGAGAAGAGAGTGATGGATTTGCAGTTGCAAGAAAATAAAACATGTTCATTTTTTACCCATGTTCTTTCAAATGTACTAAATGTTCTTTCAGGTGCACCAAGCGCATTATGCACCCCACAAATTATAATAAGTAATCACAGATAAACTAATTCCTTATTTAGTTAATCTAGTTGACATCGATATGTGTATTGTATCTAACCAATGTTCTTATAAACGTATAGTAACAATGCATCGATATTAAAGGCTACAACTACAAGGTAAGGTCGTTGGAAGGTTGGTAGTGGTAAGAGTGTCTGTATTACTATTGATGACTAGGCTCCTGGGGGTCCGGTTTTGTTTAAGGCTGGTTTATCTCAGTCGGATCTTCTGACTCATGTGTCTGATATTATTGATCCGCGTTCTAACGCGTGGGACTCCTCGAGAGTCCATCGACTTTTTGACTGCCCAACATCTTCTCAAATTCTTAGTTTGGACCGTCCGCTGGAACTCATGGATGATTTTGTGTATTGGAAATTCACTAAGGATGGCTCATTCTCTACGAAGTCTGCCTATGTTATCTTACTCCAGCAATCTACCGGACTACATTCTGGGGGTTCCATTTCTGCTTCCTGGTGGAGGAAATTTTGGGGATTTCCCATTCTACCTAAATGGAAGATTTTTGCCTGGAAAATTATTCATTCTGGACTTCCTGTTGCCTCAATTTTAGCTGTTCGAGGCCTTTCAGTTGATCCGATGTGTTGCTTTTGTCGGCAGGAGCAGGAGACGATTGACCATTTGTTTCGGGATTGTGAATTTGTTGCTCCTTTGTGGGTGCGTAGTTCTTTAAGATTTAATAGACATGGTCTTCTTCATCTTCCTTTTCTCCAATGGTTGTCCACTATGGTCTCTCTTTTAGGGGCTGCTGTAGACACCCATTTGTGTCTCCCCAAAACCAAACCCAGTGATGAGTACCTTTCACGTCGAATCATAATCGAATGAAACGAAAGTGTGGAAAGGTCTAGTGTTGCGGAAAGTTTTTATTTCTTTCTCTTCTCTCTGTTTTTGAAAACTTATTTTAAGAAAACAGCCAATCCAGTTTGGTTGGTCCGTGATATGGGTCAAATAGTGGTGTAGTTGGATGGGGCTTGCAAAGACCTTTCCAACGATATATTATAAGCCCAATTCCGATGAATATTGAGGAAGTTATGGCCAATTTACTAAACTGGGCCCGATTTGAGCTTTATGTACGGCCCAATGATCTAGGGGAGGGCCTAATATGATTTATCATTCCTAATGCAATTAGGAATGGTTTTAGTCTTCTAGAATCTTCTAGAAGGTTCTTTTCATTCCTAATTCAATTAGCATTGATAAGTTGACTTTGTTGACTTTTCAGAGTTTTAATCAAAATCAAATAGCATTTTCGAAGAAATTATATTATTTTATCCTCCAGTACGGGAAATTTATCAGATTTTCAAAAACGCGTTGAAATCCAGTTTGGCGTCCAACCCCAGGCCTTGGCGCCTGGAACCAGGCTTGGCGCCAGGCGCTAGCCACTGGCGCCTGACGCTAGCCATTGGTTCCTGGCGCCAACTAGCCAGGGTTGGCGCCAGCTCTGTTTCCTGAGCGTCAGACTCTGTTTTGTTAAATTATCTTTTTTGGCTGATTTTCTCTATAAATATCGTATTAAAAACTCCGTTTTCATCATCATCATTCATCATCTACATCTATCATTCACCAATTCTCCTCATTCACAAATTTAATTAGCATTCTTTAATACATTCAATTTTTTCTTACTTTGTTTTCATACAAAATTCTGCATTCACAAGATCTAGATACACCTAGCCATATTCGAAGTTGCCTTCGCCCTAGACGTGAAAGGTTTAATTTCTGAGGGTTTGGTCCCAAATCTCTATTTCAATTATTTAATTTAATTGCTTTGATTATTATTTTTCCTTGAAGTTACTAACGCGTGTATTTTGTTATTAGAAAGAGGTACGAGGCATCAAAGTAAGTACTTTAATGGTTTTTAATTGATATTATGATGTAGATATCATGCTTAGATTGTTATCTTGATTCCTAGTATCATGTCTAGGGTAATTTTAACATTTAATATGATTGTTGTGATGCTTCCTATGTTCTTCCTAATATTTATGACTGTTAGTATCATGTTAGGGTTAAAGCTTTGATTTTTATTGCTTAGTGACATGCTAGGGTTTGTTATTAATCTTGTTAGTATCATGCCTAGGATCTTGCTATGTTTATTATGCTTTAATATTAACATGAACATGATTATGATTATAATTGTTATAATTTATGATAATTTATGAATGTTATTATTATTATTTTGATGATGATTATTTTTATTCATGATTACTATTATTATTATGATGATATTATTATGATTATTATTATTATTCATGATTATTATTGATTATGTTGCTTGATACATTATTTATTCTTTATTGCTTGATCACCTTCATTGCATGTTTAAAGGGAATTTGTACTTGTAATCACGCTTAATAAGATGATTAATAATCTTGTTTAGGGTTAATTTGATTATAATTCAAGTGATCGCCAATAATAGATTTATTTGTGCATTAATATTCAACCAACATAGATAAACAGGTTTAGGGTTAATCCTATTGATTGCATGTTAATCAGAAAGCGCACATGAATACGATCAGAATAAAGTAGAGGCATATTATTAGGGCAGGTTCAATCTCTTTTAGGTTGGATTTGTACCATCATCCCCGAACCCTTATTTGGTTCTAGACCTTATGGAGTTGACGATCTCTTGGATCGTTAAGGGGTGTAACCTTCACCTCGTGAACGGTTTACAAGTTCCTTAAAAACTTGTTGGCGACTCTTTTGCTCTATCTTCTTCCCTTTTGGACGCCACCGTACTTTAGTGTATGATCACAGTGGGGTTCAAGCTAGTGGGATTAAAGCTTGAAATTATTCCCTACAGCTGCTAAGGATTGGTTGAGCCTGGTACGGTTTTTCTCTCTTTTATGGGCGATTTGGATTTCTCGCAATAACGTCCAGTTTCGACAGCAGGATATCTCTTCAGATGATATTTTGATCCTTGCTTCCCAGTGGATAGAACGGGGGCAACAAGCTCAGGAGTTTAGTCCTCGTCTCTCCTCCTTGGGTCCTTATCTACACTCTTCTGTTTCGAGTGTCACAACTGCTCTTTGTGGGGGGTCTACTTCTATTTTTGATATTTGTCTAATTTGTGATGGGTCTTGGTCTTCTTCGGACAATACGGCAGGTGCTGGTTGGATTTTTCGTGATTGTGTTTCGCCTTCAGTTCGTGGGGGAGGTGCCCAAGCTTCTCTTGCGTCTTCAGCATTACACTCTGAGTTACAGGCTTGATTCTGGTGTTTAAAGAGTGCCTACTCTACAGGTTTTCGCAGGATCCTTATTTACTCAGATTATGATTCCCTGTGTATGATTTTGGCCCAAAAGCAACAGGATGATGTCACTTTATGTTGGTTACTTCAGGATATCAGAAAACTATTATCCACGATTGAGGCTTGCATGATCTTGAAGGTGCCTAGAGCGTGGGTGGCTCCTGCGCATTGGTTAGCTGGGAAGGCTCGTGCTAGAGAATTTATTTTGTGGTCTTTTTGAGTTATTTGTTTTCTTTTGTTGTTCTCACTGTAAAAATTATAATAATAATAATAAAAAAAATAAATAAATAACTACAAGGTAAGAAAACATGGTGCGGACACACAGTATTTAAAGTCTACCTTTCTTCTTCTATTTTTTTTTTTTTTTTCTAAAAATGGATTCCAATTCATCCCAACTTTTCATAACAATTTTACTAGTAGATGTGAAATTTGCATGCACCTCCGTTGACATTAACCTTATCCACAACAAAAAAGCCAATTATTAGGCAACTTTTGATGTGGTCCAAAAAATTGGGGGAAAAAAATCACAAGAATAAGATTAGTAGGCCAATTCACTAATTAATTTTTTAAAAAAGGCAAACTTTGGTTAGTCACTATCAAATAGTCCTAGAATAATTCCACTTTTACTACTCCGTACATAATAAAAGTATATCAAAAATGATCATAAACTAGTATTGATTAATTCCAACATTTTTAAAACAAATAAGGCCTAACTTTGCAAATGTTAAGAATTTAGACTATCCTAAAGTTAATTTCAGCAGGAAAGCACTGAAATATGCTGCTTCTAGTTATGCTTAAGGTTGGACATAGCCACCAAAATGTTGTTTACAGCTTCATGGAGATGCAATTCCTTTAGCCGCCCGAAGACGTTGCGATCGCCTTAATGCTGTCCCTGTCCCTTCCTCTTTGACATCCTGTTTAAGTTTTTGTAAACAAGTTCGTTAGGCCATGATCATCCTTTGCACAAGTGCATACATAAGCAATTATGTATTGATGAAATTAGAACAGGATTTGTTATATTGGTTTTGTATTAACAACAATGCTCAATCACATTAAACAAGTTATATTCTGTACAAAACAAGTTATAAGCAAGGTGCGTTCCTAAAGAGTTGGTAATTGTTGGTATTTATCTGTTACTAGTTCTTGTAGTTGGCATTGGAAGTCTAGGAGTATGCTACTCGGACTCGTGTGTATCAAACTTATGTATCGAGGTGCCTCTCGCACTAGGCATTCATGGATCTATGTACTTAGGCATGAGATAACATAACAACCAAGGAGACTCAGAAACAGTCTCAGACTAATCATGATCTAAAGAGGCATTATATTAAGTATGAATTATGATCTAAAGAGGCATTATATTAAGGTTTTTTCTTTGCGTAATGATCAGAACTACAGAATTATTTAACAAACAAACTAATTATCCGCCATATATGTGTTCTTAGCTCATCAATATCAGAGTATAATTAGCTAAATTCACTATCTAAATACTGCAAACAATCAAATTGAGGAAAGTGTAACAGTCAGTAACAATGATCAGCTTAACACCAAAGAAGTTTATGTTTAGCTTATTCTAACTATGATATCATACATAACAAAATAACCTTCTAAAATATATTATGAAGCATATATATCAATACTATGATGATAAAACAATATAATCAGATTTAATGCCAAGAAATTTCACACAAATTTAAGGCCATACCTCTTGCTTAGCAGATTCTGAAGCAGAACTAGATACCTTACTCTTCTTTGCCTTTCTTTCATCAGTCACAGCAAACACACTGTCCTCCCTCTTCTGCATCCCACCACTGAATTCGCCTCCGAATTCAACCTCACCGAGCTGCTTCACCTCCGGAATCCTTCTTCTAGGTGTTGGAGTCTTCTCCCTATCCATCCTAGTCTCATCAACACCACCTGTCAAATAATTGTTTATCTGACATTTTGGTCTAAAACTGATCCTTCCTTCATTTACAGCTGCAGAACTTCTCACCCTATATGAAGCAGTAGCCTTTGTAAAAGCCCTCTTACACTTCTTGCGAAAACACACCAACACTGTCAAACCCAACACAACCAACCAAGATAATCCAATCATCCAAATGAATTTCATTTGGGTTATTTTCATGTCATTCTGATCATCAATTTCATGACTATCATCAACAATTTCTACCTTATTTTCTGCTAAATCCAAAAATTTCTCTTCCAAATCAACCAATTGGGGTTCAGGAACAGCAGTAGGTGCATCAGAAACCAGATTTTCCTCTTCATTTTTAGGTTCAGCAACATTGTTGCCTTCATTTTCCACATATTTCTCAGGAAAAACACCATCAAAATCCTTGACTTTTGGAAAACTTCTCAAAGCCCTAAAATTTTCTGAATAATCAAACTCAAAATTGAACTCAACATCCAAATTTTCCACTTCAGATTTAAAGGGTTCATTTTCTACATTTTTCTCAGCCGAAATACCATCAAAATCCTTGATATTTTGATGAAAAGCTTCAAAAACCCCAATTTTTTCTGAGTAATCAATCTCAGAATTGAACTCAACATTCAAATTCTCCTCTTCAGGTTTAAAGGGTACTTGATTTTCCTCCAATCTTCCCAAGATTTCCCCTCTAATTTCTGATTCAGCATCATATTCAGACACCCAATATCCACCAGAATTGATACACCTTGAATCCCTCAATGCAACAACCCCAGAAGTTAAATTCCCAAAATCTTGAAATTCAATATTTTCTGAGTAAATTGCAGCAGAATTATTCATTGAAGAAATATACATGGTACTGAAAATTAACCCAGAAATCACAAATACCCAATTGAATAACACCCATTTCCACCCCATTCCTTTTTCTTCAACTTCCTCCTCCATTTCTTGATCAAGATTTTCCTCACTTTCAATCACATTACAAGAACTCTCAGAATCAAGATAATATCTTTTAGGGCTAACAATAACAGTACTACTACTGCTGCTGCTACTGCTACTGCTACTGCTTTCGAGTTCTTTTCGAAACACGATTTTTCGCTTTCGATTCGGGTTATACCGGAGGAATTTAGGCCGAGGAGAGAGATAATTGGTGAGAGGATCATAAGGCAATGTAGTAGTAGAATTAGCAGAAGAATCAAGAACAAAAGATTCATCTTCAGAAAATGATGGGATTTTTGAAACAGATTTTCTAGGATTAGAATCATGAATTGTACCCTTTTTTGGCGGTTTCCACTCTGCTAAGATCTTCTTCTTGTTGGGAGTTATATTCTTTGAAGCAGTAGAAATTGTGGGTGCCATGAATAATTTCTTGTTCCTTTGCTCTGAATTTCGATTGAATTCACTCAAATTTTCATTGTTTCCTGCAATTAATTGGAGAAATTCTGTGTTAAACTTCAGAATTTCGATAAAAATGAAGTCAATTGAATTGAAGTTAACTTGTAAAATTAAAACAAATGAAATACCTGAAGGAGAATAATTGGGTGATGATGGAGAAAGATACTTTTTAGGATCTTCCATTTTTTTGAAGCTTTCTCTTTTTAGGATCTTGGAACTTTCCGAGTATTTTTAGTGAATTGCAGAAAATGTTATTACAATTGAGAAAAATGACCGTTGCAAATTTATTTATATGGGATTTGTTGGATTTTTGAATTCGGAGGTTTCAGGTTTTTTTGACCGTTGGGATTGTTGAGTGTTCAGGGTATGATCCAATTTTTGGGCCTGTGTTTGTGATAAATTGATGCTGTTTTTAATTGGACTTATGGTTTCAGTAATAAGCGTTTTGGTGTTGTGTGTGGGTATGGAGGGTCGAAACTAGTTGTGTCCATATTGGTTCAACCCAAATTGTAATCAAATTTAAAAACCTACACCTAGAACGGATGACGTAAAAGCGAAACTGATTCGGATAAATTGACTCTATGCGAAATCAGTTGTAACTTAATCGATTTGTTTAACATGTCCTTAATGGACCTGAGTCGTGCCTATATCTGAACTTTTCTTACCTCATAAAACTGGTTACTATTAGCCTATAATGAAAGAACCGTTTATTAAGCCTATAATGATAGAACTAAGTCATCCAAACTAACCCAACCCGAAACCAATGACTTAAATTGGTATGAATTTTCATAAATTTTCGACCATAACTCTAAATGATTTAATATGATGCGGATCAACTTGACCTATTCGAACTAAATAAGTTTTTTTTTTTTATCTTAGGTTTTTAAACAAGTTTAAACTTTGACATAGGGTAAAAAAAAAAAAAAAAAAAAAAAAAAAAAAAAAAAAAAAAAGTGGTGGATTTTGGAGTGGGTTAGTAGGTGGTGGACTTGTGTAACTGGTAAGGTGGGTATGTACTAAGTGCAGGGTGGATATTCAAGTGGGAGGTGGGGTGGAGATGGGTATAAATTCAGTATCCGTCGTGAGTTTGTGACTCATATGGGTGGATAAGATGGAGAATGAAAAATGGAGAAACCAGCATTCACATCCGACCCATTCTAATGCTCTGTTGACATCCCTACCCAAGAGCTTATTCAGTATCAAGCAACATGCCACCTTCTTCAAAATTCTGACCTAAACAACATCGTGTTGGGCTTCAATTCACGTTAGGCTAAGGCCAAGTTATATCACTATTCTTAATATGACCTTTTAAAAGTTTAAAGTCCTTAAAAAAAAAAGTTTAAAGTCAAAAAATCCTTTTTTTTTTTTTTAATTAAAGAATCCAAAAATCCAAATTTCATACGTTGATAGAGCTTTTATCCACATGGACTTGATCCCTAGTTTATTTTATCGGCCTTGGCCCAGTTTAAACCTGACTAAGGCCAATATATTGGTCCATCCCAATATGTGGCCCAAACAAGTTTGATCATTATTCATTATCTTCAATTTTCTATTAGCAAAATCATACCAAGTGCATTGTGAATTTGTGATAAACCATTAAATCTAATCCAAGATATAACGAATACAAGAGATTGAATGAGCATGGATGTAAAATGTACAACGAAATGCGAGGTTGGATGCTCCTCTCCCAAATAAGCCAAAAAATTATTCAAAGCGTCTCAAGTTTCAATAAGAGTACTTCACACATTATAAGGCCAATATAGATCCATCTCGAGAGAAAATATCTCTTAATAAGATATCACTTAATAGTTAATACGCAATATCAACAATAAAAGTAACTTCAACAAGGGTGAGAGTGAGGGATAGCTCAAGTGGTTAGAGCTCCCCTCCCGGTTCCAAGAGATCTTGGGATCGATTCTCATTACCCGCCCTCAGTGGCGTCACCAGGATTTTCGAAATCATATTCAGTACATAAATAAGTTCAAACTATGGATTACAAATAGATTACACATAGAAAAATGAAAAAAAAAAAAAGACTACAGAAGCATTCTTCGAGTCTTCATACTTTGGAAGCGTTCCAATACATCATCATCACTAACTCTTGAAAATAAATCTCTTTCAAGAAAAGTGACTAAATTATCATTCAATAGTTGATCACCCATACTATTTCGCAACTTATTTTTTACGTATGTCATTGAGGAAAACACTCGTTCCACGCTTGCAGTTGCAACCGGAAGGATCAATGCTAGTCTTATAAGCAAGTAAACTAAGTTGTAAGTAGTATGCTTATTTGTTTCAACAAGCATCATAGAAAGCTCATGAATACCCTTCAAGTCTCCAAACCTTGCATCTTGGCGCACATCATTAATATAAAATTGAAGCTCATGACGAAGTGCAGTCATCGTCATATCATTAGTTGGAAACTCTTTGGGATATAACTCAGCAAGTCTCAACAACTTTTGCATATCAAATGCCGCAAATGAATTGATCGGGTTTAAGCATGACACACAAATAAGTAACTCCATATTTTCTTCATCAAATCTACTATTGAGCTCCTGGAGTTGTAAATCAATGACACTTATAAACATTTCTACCCGAAATCGATGAAGATTTGAAACTTTGGCAAAGAAGCGTCTTGACCTTCCACGAGGAACATACATATCATCCATAGTAGGAACTTCTACATCATGTTTAACACAAAAACAAACACAAGATGTAAAAAGTCTTCCCACCCATGGTCCCTCATTTGTTGTAATCCCTCCTTAGTCAATTTAACATATGCCATGGCATTAACAATATCTTGGTCCCCCTTTTGCAGAGCTTGACACAATTTATCAGTAATCCCAAATATTTCGGACATCAAATGTATCATAAATACAAATTCAAATGATTCAAATGTAGACATGACAGTGATAGCCTTCACGCGATCATCCTTATAAATCTTATTTGATCCAATCTTCTCAAGAACTTTAACAATAGTAGCATACAATGCAGTAACATTTGAAACAGTTTTGTAATGTGATCCCCACCTAGTATCACCAGGCCTACCTAAGCCATGTTCTTGGTTTAAACCTTGCCCACTTTCAATTTCTCCTAGTTCTAATGCTTGTAGAATATGTTGAGATTGTATTTCTCTTATCATTTCCCTTCGCTTACAAGAAACACCAATAATATTCAACAAAATAGCAAGTTGATCAAACAACCAAATACAATCATCATTATCCTTAGCAGCAGCAACAAGGGTTAATTGAAGTTGGTGAGCAAAACAATGAATATAATAGGCTTGTTTTGTTTCATTCATGATCAAAGTCTTGAGACCATTTATCTCCCCCCTCATATTACTAGCACCGTCATAACCTTGTCCACGAACTCTAGACAAACTCAATGAATATTCCATAAGCAAAGACTCAATTGCACCCTTTAGTGACAAAGCAGTAGTATCCTTAACATGTACAATTCCAAGAAACCTCTCATTTATCTTCCCTTTATTATTGACATAACGCAAGCAAAGGGCCATTTGTTCCTTTTGAGATACATCACTTGATTCATCAGCCATTATTCCAAAATAGTCATCCCCAATATCATCAATAAGAAGTCTAGTGGTTTCTTTGGCACAACAATTAATAAGTTCTTTTTGAATTGAAGGACTAGTCATTCGATTATTTCCCGGGGCATTACCTAGAACAACCTTTGCTACCTCACTATTATTTTCTGAAAACCATGTTAAGAGTGCAAGAAAATTACCCCTATTCCAAGATTCTTCACTTTCATTATGCCCACGACAAGCTAAACCTTGATTTAAAAGAAATCTATTACATTTCAATGAATAAGTCAACCGAGATTTGTATTGTAGTTTAGCTTCCTTAGAATAAGTGCAAAGAGATTCAGCAACTGATGTCTTTGGGTTGATAAACATACTATATTTCTCATTAGCCTGATTATGGAAACTACCAATACCACCCACATGAACATCAAATCTACCAGTCTTATTCCATCCTCTAAATCCCCCTTTAATAAAGGAATCATTAACAGCCAAAGAATAATCAACTTTATCAGTGAACAAATAGCACACAAAACAAAAAGCCGCATCTTTCTCAACACTATATTCAAGCCACTCATATTTATCAAACCAAGTAACATTAAAACGGCGCATACCTCCAACTTTTCTTTGAGGAAAATTATGTGTGCGTGGATCACAACGTTTCTTTGTAATATAGCCTCTCCTTACGGCATCTCGATCATTAGGAGGATACTCCATAATTGGAATTCTTTTTCCAGGGTCATGTGGAAGAAGATCAACATCATAAATGCGAGTATCATCGGAGTCAACAGTAGTATTTGGAACACTTGGACCTGTGTTCTCAGGTGGTGGAATTGTTGCAGCAATAGGAACCTCATCATCATTAGGAGACACATGTTCTTCTATTGGAGGATCCCTTGAACTAGGTGAAGAACAAGTTGAAGACTTTTGTGACTTCCCGGCACGTTTCCAAAATGACTCTAAACTCATGGTATAATAGGTATATACTGCTAGTCTGCTACACACACATGATAAATGCAGAATGAAATCAATGAATGAATGATAAATCTAGAAAGCTAATTAAAACTATCGTAATTAAAGATTACAGTCAATTACTCAATTAGTAAACGAAATCTAGACGGCAGAAAACGAAATAGCATATGAAATTATGAAAACTAGAAGGCAGAAAACGAAATACAGAAAATAGCATATGAAATTCAACAATGTAACAAAAAAAAATCCCCAAATTGAGAACTTGAGAAGTAAATTAGATAATTATAACCAAACTTCAGCAATTTACAAAAAATTGGCAATTCGTAATGTATATTAGCAATTTAGCATATGAATTTCAAGTATTCAATGATTTAGCAAAAAAAATCCCCAAATTGAGAAGTAAATTACATTTGCAAAAAAAAAAATCCCCAAATTCACTTACCTACATACACCGATACACGGCTGTGAGGCTGTCAGTGCTGTGACGGACGACGGTGGGTCTGCTGGCCTGCTGGGTGAGTGGCTGGTGCGCTGCCGGCCTGCCGCTGCCACCGTGTTCTGGCGTTCTGCTGACTGCTGCCGTGTTGCGCCGGGAAGAGAAGGAGGAAGAACGGGAAGAGAAGGACTGAAGGAGGAAGAACGGGAAGAGATTAAGAGAAGGAGGAAGAAGTTAGGGTTTTGCAATTTGGGGGAATGAGGAAGAGGAAAGCTGGAAGCAGGGAAAGCTCAGGAAACAAAATTAAAAAAAAAAGTGTGAGTTATGGGTTTTGAACCCACAAACTCTTGTGTGATGGGAGGTAAAAATAACCACTAGGCTACAACTTTACTTGTTGTCATATAATACACAAATATTCTATTTAAACCTATTTTGATTTTTTTTTTAAAAAAGTTTTTAATTTTTTTTCAAAAAATCAGTGGGTTCAATGAACCCACTTGAACCCACCCTAGCTCCGCCACTGCCCGCCCTTGTGGCTCTCTAAGCACCAAAAAAAAAATAACTACACAAGGGTTGTGCTCGTTGCGAATTTTAAGAGCAATTCCAATGGTTGTAGTTAGTCACTTGCTTGTAACATTAAATAATCCCTAGCTACTAGCTTAACCATTGGATCTAGAAAATTCAATTAGTTTGGCCAAACAAATTAACTTTGGCAAGCTAATTTGCTTGGAAAAAAACTGGCTAAAATAAAACAAATTAAAATAAATAAATAAATAAATGAAATTTAACAACTTAAATTAAGGAGGTGTGGTCCATTTGAATAATAAGCTATTAGATAGCCATTGAAGTTAAGATGACAATTAGATTAAAAGCTTATATGGCATGACAAGCTAATTTTATAAATAGCTTGTCATTGGAGTAGCTTTAAGTCTCTAACCCAACACCTTACAATGCGGCTAAACAACATAGACAGTTAGACACTCCTTTCCTTCTAGAAAAATTTGTGGCATGTCAAAATAGCTTGTCACTGGAGTTGCTCTAATCCAACACCTTACAACGCGGCTAAATAACATAGACCCCCCTTTCCTTCTAGAAAAATTTGTGGCATGCCAAGTGTTGGCAATTGGCAAAGGTTACATTGAGCAAACAAAACATCCATGCTAAGATTCCCATCATCCTCCAAATTATTGAAAAAAGTTAAAAGTGTAGGTAAGGAAAGTAGAGTAGCTAAACCTCAATTTTTCCGTAAAACGTTGGTAATCACCATCAAAAACTCAAAAGCAAAGTACTTTTCTTTGGAAATTAGTGAAGTTTTTTAAAGGAGCATTTTCTATTTGGCAATGAAAAAGAGATTATTTTTAGTCAAATTAAAGTACCCGAGTCGATCCCTAAATTCAGGATTATAACTCTCAAATATGCTTATTGGGTTTACTCAATGTTCTTTAAATTCCTATATAGTCAAATGTACTTAATTAGTTTACTAGTAATATACCAAAAAAAAAAAAATAGTGCTATATAAAACTTCATTTAAAAAATCTTATACCATTGCCTCAAATCGTCTCCATTTCAAAATTCAAAATCGTACAAACACATAAGAATTAGGACATATAATAATCCTCGATTGAATTAACGTTATAGTTTAGAAGAGAGATTAATGCATAAACAAGAAAATTATAATTTAATTAGTAGATAAGAACATAAGATGACGCTAATGACGCCAGTGTATGGATTTAAAAGAACAAAAAACAGCTAAATCTTCCCATGTTCTGGCAGAAAAGAGCTGTTTTTGTGTGTTAACAACTTGGTAAAAAAAGTTTAGTAGAAGTAGTACTATTTACATGTGCCATTTAATTGGTTGGTTGCATGGTTTCAGGGTTTCAGCATCTTTTATTAATCTTTTTGATGTTTGAATTACAACAGACAAACCTTTTTATATAGCAAAAATGCTTCCTTAAATCTTAGTTAGGTCTCACTAACGTCATTTTCACTGCTTTCGAGTTCCATATTCCATATGTCCGAATGTGTATTTTAGATTTTTAGTGTATCACTCGAGCAAATTACACTATTAACGTGATAATTATTGATTAAAATACGAGTTAAGGGTATGTGAGAAATATAAAGTGAAGATAACACTCCTTATATGCTTGATGCGATCTAGTGGAGAAACTTGAGTTTGAGACCTTGTGATTCAAGGTCATTAAGTAAACGAATTTAGTTTATTTCTTTATAATTTATTAGAGCTGATTAAGCTTACCTTAACTTAAAAGTTTGATTAAACTAATATGAATTGAATAATGGAGTTAAACTGAACTAAATTAACTGTAATAATGAAAAGTAAGTCCAAAAGAGTAACGTAAATAAAGCCCAAGTGGAGTTCACTAAATAGCTTAGTGAATTAAGGTATTTACGAATGATACTTAAACATTGAGGGTCTATTTTGTTATCTTAATTTCAGTTCAACTTCATTCAGATCAGTTTTGTTCAGTTCAGCTCCAATCAATTAAGCTCAATTCAGTTCCTTTTGCTAATTTATCTGTTTTATATGATTTAGCTAATGGTATTGTTAATGACAATTTGGGGCCTGTTCTGCTCAGCTTAATTTTCATTCCAACTCAATTCAGTTCAATTAAGCTCCAATCAGTTTTGTTCAGTTCTTAATATCCTTCTCTCATAAACAATTCATTTCAGATTAGCTCATTTTAGGGTCTGTTCTCATAGACTGAACTCAGCTGAAGTGAACTGAAATGAATATTTTATAAGAGAAGGAAATTAGGAGCTGAACTTAACTGAACTGAACTGAAAATAAACGTATGACAACAAGCCCTTAGTTTAGTTCAGTTCAGCTCGGCTCCAATCAGTTCAATTCAGTAATTAAATTGGAACAGGCCCTTAGTTTAGGCATGCCTTTGGGCTAATCTTTTTAAGTTCATCTTTATATCTAATGATAATTAAAGCCAAATTTCATACTTTTTAGTATATATTACAACAACAATGACAATAATAATAATAATAATAATAATAATAATAATAACAATAATAATAATAATAATAATAATAATAATAATAATAATAATAATTGTTCAAATGGAAGTGCGATTTTTTTTTTTTTTGAATGGAAGTGTGTAGTTTTGGTTCTTTGTTTTCATTTTTTTTGTTTTGGATATTTTCGTGGATTTTTTTTTTTCATTTTTTAATAGTCAAACAATTACAATAGATTAATTTCACAGGCATGAATTAACATGAAAATAAAAAAATCAAACAAACAAAAAAAACTATTAATGGATTAATTTTGAACATCATTTTATTTTTCATAATTTTTAGTGGATCAATATCATTACTAAATCCATAGTTAAAAATCATTAATACATAGTCAAATATTTCAATTCATTTTACCTCCAATCAGTTAGTTCTGTTCTGTTCTAATCAGTTTGGTTCAATTGTTTTCAGTAAATCGGAACAGAAACCGCGTCTACGTCATTTACCTTTATGGCTCTCTCTATCCATACCAAAAAAATTAAATTATTCATTTTAAAAATTTCTCAAGTATAGTTGCAATACATCGTTAAAAGTAAGATTATTCTTTGTATTATTTTAAGTTGATTTCTTTGTCTCTACTTTTTCACTTTCATTGACATATTTGTATCCAAAGTAAGACATTGTTCTCTTGAGCTAAACTAAACTAAACTAAACTAAACTAAATCATTGTAATAGCTAAACTAAACTAAACTAAATTAGATTTCTTTTCGGTTCAATTTAGTTTGATACTTTGATTACTACATTGTAATTGTATCAATTTAGAAGAACAATAAGGCTTATGATCCTGTTCTTTTGAGGTGGTGTGGTGTGGTCTGCTCTGCTCTGCTTGGATGAAATTTGTTGTACTCAGTCCTATTTCGCTCTACTTAGTTTAAGGGTCTGTTCTCTTGATATTATTTTCAGTTCAGTTCAGCTATAATAAGTTCAATTCAGTTCAGTTCTTAATTTCCTTCTCTCATAAAATATTCAGTTCAGTTCAGCTCTAATAAGTTTAGTTCAGTCAATCAGAACAAGCCCTGAATAGAGGTGATAAAAAATCGGGCCAAGCCTTAACATAATTCCTCGTGCTCAAACCCGTAAAAAAATAGCGAGTTTGTCGGGCCTAAGCAGGTTTTTTGTGTCGGTTTGGGTTTTTATCTAAAAATGTGTTTTTATGTTTGCCCAAACCCGCCCTATTTTCAGGCCGGGCTTACGAGTCGCGCCAATATTGATCACCTCTAACCCTAAATAAGAGCCTAAATAAGCTACTCTGCTAATACATGTTTTGTTCATAAACTTAAAAGAATAGGAAGTATAATTAAGAACAAAGGAAGTATAATCAATTACTCGTAATAAACTTTATAGTAGTACTTCAAATAAAGATAGATTTTGACAAGGCGAGCTAAGAAACAAATAAAGAAAATACTAAAACAACACTAGAAAGACCAAATCACAAAAAAAAAAAAAAAAAAAAAAAAAAAAAAAAAAAAAAAAAAAAACATAGATTTTGGTTAAAAATCCTTATATTACAGGGGTAAAATTGGAATAGAAAGAGTAATTTTAGAGACAATGGTGGATAGATTCTTATCTTCACAGTGTACGAAATGTCCTTGATGGTATGATGTGGGGTGAGTTTCTAGTCAAAAGGGTTGTGCACAAATAACATGACCCCATGAGGCCATTGATGACGTAAGCCCACAAGTAGTTTGTTCGCTTTCCAAGAGATTCTTATGCCTTTCACTATCACGATATCGCTCCATAATATCCAACTAATCATTACTGATTTGAAATATTGGATTTTTTTTTTATTTTTTTTTAGAAAAAAAAAAAAAAAAAAAAAAACCATGTGTTAGATGTGTAAGTTGTTCATCCTTGAGTATTTATCGAGTAAGATTAGATTTGCTATAATAAGATGATTTACATTATGTGCATTTTAGAGAGTTTCATCTCCTGAGTATCAATATAATTCTTTAAAGAGTTGTTTTATGGAAATAATTGTCAATAATTACTCGCTTAACATGTTAATTTCTTAACAACCATTTATTTAAAAGTGATAGAGAATACCATAAAATATTCTTTATGATATATTTTGTATAAGGATTATCTTTGAAATCTAGCACTACTTAGTGACTAGGAGCAGAGAGCCCGTTGCGCCTTGTTTTTTTGACCGGCCTATCTTCTTTCTATAAGCAAGCTCCCTCCGGCCGGTAGGTACCTGGACGGCTCTCGGTTCTTGAGCATGTTGGGAGATTAGGCGGCAGTTGAAAGAGCTGCTCGAAAGCTTTACGAACAAGCGAAAAGGCCCTTAACTGAAACTTAAAGGGCTTTTCTCTTTATTCTTACTTAAGAATAAAGTGTAGGGCGCTTTTCGATGAAGAAAACAGACTTTAGGAAAGTGGTTCAGGTAGCTCAGCTGGTTAGAGCAAAGGACTGAAAATCCTTGTGTCAGTGGTTCGAATCCACTTCTAAGCGGGCGAAGGGTCCAAAAAGGATGAGCGAGTTCGGTTCGAGTCTTGATCGATCGGGTAGATCTATATGCTTCGGAGGGTGAAACGAGGTGTAGCGCAGTCTGGTCAGCGCATCTGTTTTGGGTACAGAGGGCCATAGGTTCGAATCCTGTCACCTTGATGTGATGGGCTGATGTGCACAGACCCGTAGGCTATAAGGCTGACGAAAAAAAGCACATTTTTCATTAATGGTAAAAGATGATTAGACTTCTTTCTTAACTTTCTAGGGCTCTCGGTGTTTGTGACTTATTTCTTTGGTCGAGCCTTCTTCGGACGTCGATCAATCTATCACTCGCCGCTCTGTCATTGTCTGATTTTTGGTTGTTTGATCACACTCGAAATTATGTATTTACTTATCGTCTTTTTGCCCTTGCTTGGTAGTTCCGTAGCTGGTTTTTTCGGACGTTTTCTAGGATCAGAAGTATTGGGTTTTCTATCGGGTAAAACTCTGATTTTACTTTTATTAGTCTTTTTTTTCTTTTGTTTTCTCTTTAGAATTGACTCTCATAGGTTAAGGGTTCGGTATGGTAAAGGGCTCTTTTTCGCGGTTTACTTGTTTCTATTTATTGTCGGAGGTATAATTCTTTTTTGTGGGCGGATATACTTACATGCTACCTTTGCGATGTGCCTCTGCTCCTTCTTGGGGGTCTTGGGGGTTCTAGGGCAGCCGCTTCCTCTTCCTTCCCCCCCTAACTCGCCAGGGGAGGATTATTCTACCATGATGGCGGAAAATCCAAATCTAGAGTCCCTCTTTCCCGAAAGGGAGGCTTCTGCCCAAGCCCCTGTGGCTGCCCCTGCCCAAGCCCCGGAGCATTTGCCGGCTAGTTCGGGGGGAGTGCCCGGGGGGTCCAGTACACCACCGGGACCCTTGGGGGATCCATCTTTTGTTCCTGACGATGCCGATGGGCAGCCAGGTGGTCCATCAGGGGAGGAAAGACTACGGAAGAGGCCCCGGCACGGGCCCGAAACTCCATTTCCGGAAGATTTCGCCTGCTCTCCAAGGGCCCGAGCCCTAAAGGGGGAAATTGTTTCATTGATGCAACAATTTCTTCAGGAGCAGGGGATCCCCGTGGAGGATCCTCACAATATGGAGAGGGCTGTCGACTCCTATTTTGCAGGGGCTGAGGAAGAAAATAGGTTATATTTTCTAAAAAAAAGCCGAGAAGAGGGGCGGGAGAAAAGCCGAATCTATTCAAACCTATGCAGGGAGCTCTCGACAGTAATGTCTCTCTTAGATTCTCTGGTGGAAATACGGGAAAACTCCATTCAATTCTCGATGGAAACGGAGTTTTGCGAATTCTCCCCGGAACTAGAAGATCATTTTGAGATCTTCGAACATATTCGAGGGTTCAATGTAACTATTGTCACTTCAGCCAACACACAAGATGAGACTTTACTACCGTGGAGCGGCTTTTTGCAAAAAGATGAGGGTCAGTAAGATGCCGGAAAATCGAAATATACGAGATCACAAACGTGGATTGCTCGCAGCTAAAACAAAAAAGACGTTAGAAAGCTTTTTGTAAAGATCCCGATACCGGTTTTTCCGGCTCCGTGACCGAAAAAACCTAACATACTAGTAACAGACCGAAAAGGTTTGTGAGGTTCCTGCTAGAGTGACTCTCACTCTAGTGGGGAGAAGGCAGGTGGGAACGAGCGGAGCGAGAGCAAGTTCCAGTGGCGGGCTGTCTTCATGGTTCCCAGATCATGGTATAGAACTCGATGTAGCCCTTTTGATGCGGTGCTTTCTCGATCAACTATCTGACTTTAATGAAGAAAGACAGCTCAACGAAGTGTTTTCAGCTTTGTTTTAGCCGCTGGACATGCCCTTACCCTCGAAGGAAGGAAGGGAAAGTTTAAGGGCATGTTCATATCGTTCTAAGGCAAAGTTTAAAGTCGAAGAAGTAGTCACAGACAACGTCTCCTTAGTTGAATTTTTGGAAGACTATAATACTCCTTCTTTTCTTTCTTAGCTTCCGAAGAAAGCCCCTTCTTCTTGTTATAGGTGATCGATAGTTTCATGTCATGAGCTCTCGTCGCCAACTCTTGAAAAGATCATGGTTTGATACCCTTTAGGATGTAATGTAGTTCCCAACTCATCCTATTAATGCACATCTCTATGGCAGAGGTTTCGGTCAGTCAATATTTACATTCCAAACTTAGAGCGCGTCAGCGTTTGATGTAATCAATGACTGGCTCTTAATCCCATTGCGCAATTTGAGTTAGCTCAGTCATTGATTACATCAACCGTTGGTGCGCTTTAAGTTTGGAATGTAAAGATCCGACTGACTGAAACCTCTGCTATAGAGATGTGCATTAATGGGATGAGTTGGGAACCATAGAAATTCAAACCTGCAATACGTAATTAAAGAGGTATAAATATATACGAAAACAATGATTTTATTGATAATTTGTGGGTTACAACTTTCGTAGATCTCTTGATTCTTTTCTCCAAAGAACTAGGGTTTCTTGTCGACAATAAACTATGGAGTATTTTTTTTCTTTGAAATTTGTTTGTCAACAATTTTAATACAATTCCTCACATAAAACCATACACTTGTAGAATAATTGTGGTTTTTTATTTAAGCTTGAAGGAGTATATTTTTATAAATTATCACGGGTATGTATGGGATTATAATATCGACATTTTCTAATTAACATTAATACGGTTTTAACTTGTGATTTGTATAAACACAAAGCCAGCAGCTCGTTAGATCTATAACAATAGGTAATTATAATCCCGTAATAATATGATTAGACAAGAACTCAAGATTTGAAAATTTGAATCTAGATCTCTGATAATCCTCATAGTTTAAGAGGAATATTCTTATCATTGAGCAATGGGATCTACCCTTATAAAATATTTTGTTACAACAACATTATATCATAAACTAATCAACACCTATAGTTTTGAGGTTACATGAAGGAAGGAGGGGAACCATTTAGCTCAAATAATCCAAAAAGAAAGTGGTTTTATGTCATAGAAAAATGTGCCCTTTTTATTAATTTGTACAAGGTTATATTACTAAGAACAAGATGAAGCCAAATATGTACTGAGAACCTGCATGGAAGCTTACATTATTGAGAAATAAATACTCTATAATTTAAGCCTAAGTAACTAAGTTAGGCTAGCTACATTGTAACTTTGTAAGAATTTCAAATATTTCACCAAACGTTTGCTATGTTCTAGACTCTAGAAAATATTTCATATAAAATATAATAAAGTTTAGCTATATTTTATACAATTTTTGAATAGGACTATTTTCCCTCCATAACTGCATATCTAGATTACTAGATTGCACCTAATTAAAACATCTAGTCTAGCTTACTAAAAGTGCATATTATCAATAAATGTAAATCAAGTTTTAAATTAAAAAAAAAAAATCACAATTTATAGATTTAGGTTAGTAAAGTTAGTCAGAGCGACTTTGTCAAATAAATGGTTGTGTTTAATTCACTCAATTCATTTTAAAGCTCTTAAAATATACAAGGTAAATATAAGTATATAAAAAAAATAAAATAAAAGCTTACTCCTCTTCTCTAGCAAACAACAAACATCCTCCATTCCAAACTAGTTTATTATTACGTTTGTCAATGCAAAAAATTAACCGAAAATATTTTTAATAATACTATATAACATGATCCCACATAACTTTGTTTTTTCATATCAATTCACAAACGTTAATATATTAATGCTTTGATTATAAATAGTGTCAAAGTCAAAGCATGTCAACTAATTTTGAATGGAAGAAGAAACATAGAAACCTTTAAATAGATTCGACTTCTAAAAAAATCTCCCACTATACAACATACCAGTGACTATTTGTGATTTTAGCGGTAAAAAAAAAAAATTTAATCACAAATTATTAATATATAAAAAAAATTATTTGTGGATTATCAATATCTTTCAAGAATCTACCAAAGTAATACTAAATAAAAATAAATAAAAATCTTTGAGAGTAATTATAATGCATGGAATGAGAGTGAGTTGATCATGTGTCATTTGGAGGATAAGTTTGGGGTTTAATTGACACATATACATACATGTATGTCTCTCATCATTTTATTTATTTTTCATTTATGTGTAGAGAGTTGTTAGTTTAGATGAACTACTACGAGAGGGGGGGGGTGAATAGTAGTAGGTTCCAATCGCGGAACTTAAGCGGAAATAAACAATTAAAACGTAAAGGAACTTAAAGCACACAACAAGTTTTACGAGGAAACCATTCAGTGCCTAACTGGAAGTAAAATCTCGGCCCTATTGGGACTTATAAACAAATTCCACTATAATAGGCAACTCTCCTAGTACAACCTATTACACAGACCTTTGCTTTGCAAGTTCTACCACGGACACTTGACTATATGATAGGACACCTCCTACCAGACCTAAGACACCTCCTAGGACCCTTTTCTCCCTTTACCCAGGACACTTCCTAGGTGACCCAAGTCACCCTCTCGGGTTCCTTTCACTCACTGTGCACTCACAGCTACCACTTGAATTTTAGAGAATTCAAACTCATACACAAGCGTGAATTTAAGAGAATTCACAATCTCACCCCAAAACCAATTACAACACAAAGACACACTCTAACATATAAATGGAAAGCTACACATGAAACCCGAAATCAAAATGATAAAGCTTTAACCTTTGGCAAACTTGCTCTTAAGAACTAAGTGGTTTTCACGCTTAAAAACTCTCATTTAGCTAAGCTGAAGTACTTCTATATTTATAGGAGTTTCTCAGCTACACAAACTAGGATTTTCGCAAATAAGATAAATCAAACAGAAATCTGATTCTATCTTCTTTAAAATCGAAATCAAAACAGATTTAATTTCGCTTTATCTGAAAACCAATTTTATCAAATTCGTTTTAACTAAAAGATAGAATTTTATGAAAAAGATAAAACCAAGTTAAATCAGATTTTATAAGATAAAATCAATTAAGTACTTTTTCATAAAACTAAAGTTATCTTTTACGAATCAATCAGCTTGCCAAGCTTTATCTGATTTCTAATAAATTCCATGCACAACAACCATTAATATGCTTACATCAACCTACAAAAACAAACTTATCTTTTATACAACTATTAAGTTATGAAGTCCATCTTTTTCGGTTGATATCTCGATCTTTGCACTGATCCTTGGTTATTGAGGCTTGCCCCAGCATTACACCGGAACCAAGTCATTACAACCCGTTTTGAAGTTCCTGTAGAGAAACTTCGGGAAGTTCCATTACTGGAACTCTTCTTCTGTCTTTACTTATCCTCTTGGATCTTCTAAAGTTCCTTTGTCTCAGTTCCTACTTCAGCCACTGCTTACTGAACCTGAAAACATCACAACACTAGAAAATCCTTATTAAAAGAAAGTTTGCTCAGTTCTTAACATCATCATCAAAACCTCATAAGGGTCAACAAGAGTCACATCGGACAATAATATTTACTCCGCACAAGATTCATTCTCAAGAGACTCTAGACTTTAATAAACAAAATTTATAGATTATAGATACGACTTAAATGTAAAACCCATAAGTGGGTGGGAGTATATCTGGCTTTACCATAAAATTGTCGTAAAAATCTATATAAGCCAAGTGCA
Organism: Chenopodium quinoa; assembly: GCF_001683475.1. Classification (NCBI taxonomy): domain Eukaryota; kingdom Viridiplantae; phylum Streptophyta; class Magnoliopsida; order Caryophyllales; family Amaranthaceae; genus Chenopodium; species Chenopodium quinoa. The sequence continues at coordinate 3,014,795 of NW_018745523.1, read as the reverse complement.
ATGCACCTTATGTTTTTTTGAAGTTATAAATAAGACTATATGAGGACTTTGGACAGAATTTGCACAAGGTTAATATGATTAAAAAGAGTAAAGACATTTTCCATTCTCATGGATAATTAGTTGATTTTCTTTAGAATATACAAGCACTCTGTGTTTCTAAATTTTTACTGAAAAACATAACCAAGACTACAAACACTTTTATGCCTTCACTATTTTCACCAAAACACAAAGTGATTCTCATTTCATTTCACAAGTTCAAGCAATCATGAACTTGAGATCTAGACCTCTGCATCCTACCACCACTTATACTATTTCTAGCTGCCATTATATCTTCCAATGATAGACGAGTCTTAGGCCGCCCCCCCGGCCTTTGTTTTGGGGCACTCTGAGACCTCGACTTGGCTCGAAACGATTGTGTATTTGCCATATAGCTAGGGAAGTTCGAGTAAGGCCTAAAGAAGCTATCCCCACACACACTCTTTGTGGGGGTAATAGGACCATTGGATCGGATCGAATTTGCAAACCGGGGTGTACTTTGTGCGGTTGAGCTTTTACATTCGTCGCCATAGAATCCCCAGTCATAGTCATGTGGGGTCTTCTTAAATTCAGGTATGGAAATCCGGCCTGGGTAAGGATGTGATGGTAGTGGTGAAGACATTGTTGGGTATTGCATTTCTTCACCACTAAAATCATACATTGAAGGGTTGATTCTTCTTGACCTTGACTTCGTTTTATATGTATCAATCTCAACGATTTTTGGACTCCCTTCATATGCATTATTGTACGGCTCATACGATGTTGATAGTCTCTTGCTATAAAATTGATCACACCGCGATTCATCAAACCTATTATCCTGAAAAAAAAAAATAGGGAAACATCACACATTAGTCATTGTAGATGCAATTAATTAAATTTTGATCATCTATTTTTCAAATACAATTTGAGACTCTTACCATGGATTTTCGTGATCGAAACTCCGAGGGAACCTTATTACTTCGATTTAGAGCTAATTTAGCCCTTTGAGAACGCGCACCGGCTTGAGCTCTAATGAGAGCTTGCATACTATGTAGAGTTGCCGCAGCTCGCTTTCGAACAAGATAGCCTCTAACATGAGCTTGTAGTTTCACTAGTCCTTTTAAAGCTCTAAGTGCTCTTCTGGCCTATTAATTCAAAACATTAAAATGTTACATTCCTTCATCAATAGAATCTAAACCATTTAGCTTCAAGTTAATACAATTCGCTAAACAAATTATAAACTCGGTAATACAATCGGATTTCATCAATCAAACGTAAATCCAATTTAGTTTCTTAATCATGTTAATCATGAGTAATTATTTACATAAGATGAAATTATAAATTCAAAACTTTGGAAGGCAAAACTAACTTACAAAACAATATTCTACATGTAAGTTTCAAATTCAAAAATAAATAATGCACTCATAATGTCAAATACACATGGGAAAAGGAAGAAACAAACTTAACAAAAAAAGTTGACCAAATCACTCTTGAAGTAGTAACATGAAAATAATCTTTTCAAGTTACCAGAAATACCTTTTTCCACCTCTAGAAAGTGTGAAAATCATTTACTCTTCAATTTCCAACCAATTCTTAGATATCATATCTTCAGTTTAAAAGTTTTCATTAGTACACAGTTGAAAAATTAATTTAAAACCATGGTACTATAGAAAATCTAACAAAATTCACATTCTACATTTTGTCCATGAAATTCAATTTGATAACCCAAAAATTCATATGAATGTCAACTAGCGTAAGTATATCAAATCCCGCCTACATCACTACCTTTTAAGCATCAACAGAATAAAAATCTTAATATAAAATCAGAAACCCACCATATTAAACTTATAATCACAAAACAAAAACCCATCTTAAACCCAAAATCACACAAATAAAAAAATAAAATAATTAAAACTTAAAAGTCAAAAATCCAAAAAAAGCGAAATACTCAAATTTCAATGATAAATAAAGTGGCCGAAATAAAATAGAATAAAAACTTACCAAATAACCTCTAAAAAGTGTTTGAATCTTAACAGCAGCCCATCTATCAGTTCCACCACCACAAGAAAACAGAGCTCCCCTGTTTTGGCTAGTCAATCTAACCACAGCAACCGCCGCTTGTGCCGCTGCAACAGCGGCATCAGCGGCGGCAGCAGTAGCAGCAGCAACAGCAATAGCATGTTTAGTTTGCTCTTTTTCAGTCTCAGAAATTTGATAATCTCTATACCATTGATTCTCTTTTTCTTTCACTCTTTCTTTTGTTGTTGTTTTTGTGAAACTCCATCTTTTTTCCACCATTCCTATTTTCTCTCTCTTCCCAAACCCATCTTCATTTTGACTGTTTTTAGCAGCTTTTTCATTGTCATTTTGCTTCTTCATTCCTAAAATGGATTTAAACCATCGAGTTGCTCTGCCCATTTTTGAAAAAAAACAGGGGATTGCTCTGTTTTTTACTCAAAAAAAACAGGGGAAAAAACAGAGAAAATGGGGGGTTTTGAAAGATTTGAAAAGATGGGTTTTAAGATATGATAATAAATTTTATTAATGGGAATAAATAAGGAAAAAGATGGGTGTGAGAAATAAATTGTAAATGTTGAGATTTGATTGATGGGTCAGAGAGTTTTTACATGTTGCAAGCACTGAAGTTGGGAAGTTTTTGGGGTTTTGGAGTTGATAAAACAGGGGTGTTTGCCAGTCCAAAGTGGTACTAGTGATTGTATTTATAGAACTAAGTTTTTAATTATTTTTTTATTTTATTGGGTTTTTATTTTTCAATTTAAAATAATGGAAGTAAAAAGAATAATAAAATGAAAATGTTTGCTCTTTTTTGAATTGGAAATTGTGATTGTTTTATGGGGAAAATAGAAGGTTGTAAAGATTTTGATTTTTAAATTGTGATGATGCATTGGAGTCAAAAGTCAAAAAGGATTTGGTGATTTTTGGAAATTAAAATAAATTTTCATAAAAATATATTTAAGAAAATTATTTTTTTTTTTTAAAAAAAAATAGTTTATGCATGGGGTATATTTGGTGTTCTCACTAATTTCTATTTTGAAGGTTTACCTCCTTCCTCCCCTAACATTTCGGTGCCAAACTTATAATTGACTTATGGGGAAATATTTAAATTTATTTCATTGGTTGAGTTAGATGAAGGTTAAGTTCTTACGCTTAACTAAAAAAAAAAATCAATGATTAACTTATTCCCTCAAAAAAAAAAAAAAAAAAAATCAATGATAAAGATTGGTAACAAATTGGCAATGATGTACATTGGGTGTTGGCTATCAAGAAGATTGTTGTTGAACCTAACTAAATTAGCACTCAAAGTAGTTTAGATCAATAAGTATTATTAGTAACAATAGTAGTTTTGATATGTTAATCATCAACAAACAATAAAGTTGATTCATTGAATCAAACACTACAGAAATGTTATTATATATTTTAATTAAGGGTGTGTTATATTCACCTGATTTCACATATCTAAACTTATTAGAATTTAATTTAATTGTAATTTAAACTTGAGTTACCCTTAAATAAGAGGAATTGAACAAATCCAAAGCAAATCATGGAACCAAAATTTCCTTTTCAGTTTTCAAATTGCATAGGCAAACTTAGAGTATCACAGTTTGGAAATATTGTATAACGGAACGAAAATTGGCAACATAGCAAATCTTTTAACAAAAATTAATTACAAATAGTACTATGAATTCATATGGTTTTATAAAGCTTGATTATGTGAGTAATAGCTTATGATTAGGTTTAATATTATGATCACCTGACCCTGTATCAGCAAAGGTAAAGTGAGTTTTTCTATTAAAAGATATGATCCTGTATTGGTGTTTTGTAACCTTGATAAATAGTCCGATTGATTTAAGTGCATATAGATTTGTACAACCTGAAAGGAAAAGAATGATGACAAACATCCAAGGTTTAACATATCCTACTTCTTAAAAAACGAAAGTTACGCTCAGTCGCTCACTAATCACTGCCTAATTGCATATGATTTTTTTGCTGCTAATGTGACGTGATTTTTATGAATTTAAGGGCCTGTTCATATTTACTTATTTTTAGTTCAGTTCAGTTCAGTTCAGCTCTAATCAGTTCAGTTCAGTTGTTAATTTTTTTTTGTTTTAGATGTTTTATTATATTACAACAACGACAATAATAATAATAATAATAATAATAAAATAATAAAAAAAATAAAAATAAAATAATAATAATAATAATTATTATTATTATTATTTTAAATTATATTCGTCGTTCAAAATGGTCACATGTTTTTTTTATAGTTGAACTCATTGACAAAATGAGAGTACTACACAACAGTTACTAGCTTTCATAATCGGTTAGTTCTTCGTCTTCTTCTTCTTCATTAAGTTGCTCCATTACCTCGGCATTCCTCTGAATTGACTCCCATATCTGATCAGTTATTTGGTTTCGTACAATATCCATAGCTGCTTTTCTGTTATCATCGTACATAGTATGATCTTCTGTTAGTCCCATGACTTCAACTTGGTGCGTGAATGGAACCCCTAGTTCATGTAAACGAACAAAATTGTGTAGAATACAACAAGCAACGATTGACTACAGTAAAATATTGAAGAATACTTTTTATTTATATATATATATTTAAAATATAATACACGAAAATTTAATAATTTAAAATATAATAATTTAAAATACAGAGTTATTTTTAAAACACTTTTATAATTTTTCATAATCCACTATATATATTATCATTAATTTTCATAAACATTTTCATATATTTTTATGCATTTTAATTTTCCAGTTCATTTCAGTTCAGTTCAGTTCAGCTTCAATCAGTTCAGTTCAGCTCAGTTCAGTAAATATGAACAGGCCCTAAGTTGTAAACTTGTATTGCTTTAACAATACTTAAAATTTAAAAATAGAGAATATGTGTCTACCACTAAATGTTTCACTTAAAATTTTATGCTCGTCAATATACAATATTTATCATTAACGTACTTGATAGTTTTGATATAGTGATATACAAATCTCGATTGCGTACCAAAAAAGAGTACTTAAGGCTTGTTCTCATACGTTTATTTTCAGTTCAGTTCATTTCAGCTTAGTTCAGCACTTCAACTTAGTTCAGTTCAGTTCAGCTTCTAATTTCCTTCTCTTATAAAATATTTATTTAAGTTTAGTTTAGTTCAGTTCAGCTTAATTCAGTTCAGTTGAGTTCAGTCAATGAGAACAGGCTCTAATCAGCTGAACTGAACTGGACTGAATTGAACTGAATTTATTAGAGATGAACTGAACTGAACTGAATATTTTATAAGAGAAGAAAATTAAAAGCTGTTGAACTGAACAGAATTGAACTGAACTAAACTTATTATTGCTAAGCTGAATTGAAAATAATCGTATGAGAACATATCCTTAGTATCTAAATTTAATAGGAGGAGAAGGCAATTTATACTCATTAAGAAAACATTTCATGCAAATCAATGAATTTGCCCCTTGCATGTAAAATAATTTACTCTAGTGATTTCAAATGAAAAGAAACAAAATAATTTCCTCTTTCTACTTTTCAAATTATTTTTTTTCTGACAACAAATTAAAACAACTGTGTTTTAGTTAATTACTTTTCTTTTTTCACTTTATCTTTTAAGATTTGCTTTTAATCTGACAAATGCCTTGTGAAAGAGTGCATTAGATGACAAAAAGAATGGTCAGATTATAAAGTAAATTAAGGTAATGAAAAACAAGTAATTTAGAACCAAAAAAATAGAGAGAAAAGTTATTTTTGAGTATTACGGAGTTTATTTTACGCCTAAAAAGTTAGAGCAAAAATAAAATTAGACGAATCAAAAACTTTACTCCGTATTTCCCTTTATCAATTTCAAAAAAAGTTTTGTTCCACCAATCATAGTCTGCAACTAAATTTCACCTCTCTTTTATTTTATTTTATTTTTTACTATTTTTTTTTATTTTTATTTTTTGCTTTATAGAGCTATGTACCCTACCCAAAAAAATCTTTTTTAAAGAAAAACACCTGGATTACAATAAAGTACTCCATATTTTTTTTTATACAATAAAGTAATTAAGTAGGAATATTTGTACTTATTTATATTTTTAAAGGATTTGGAAGACGCTAGGAAAAATTGTGACAAAAAAATTTTCAACTCTTTGACAACCCCATGAACAATTCAATTGTGTTCCTAATTTTCTAATCCAAATTATATACTCAATTAAGGTTTTCTCTAATTAAAAGATACAAAAAAAACATAGATAATAAGTCTTATATGGAACACACAAACAACTCGAATGAAAAATACAATCATACTTTAAGGACCTATTTTCTTCAGCTTAAGTTAAGTTCATTTCAGTATACTTCAGTTTAGTAATCAAAACATGCCCTAGTTTGTATGTTGTTACGTGATTTATTTATACATCCTAAAATTTCCTAATTTTGTATAGTGATGTAACCATATACTATCCAACAAATTTTAATTTTTATAGTGATAAATATAACGAGTTATATTTCATCAAGTATTACTCTCAAGCAGGCTTGATTGAGTAGTTGCTTTTGTACCAATGAAACATTAGAGTTACGGTAAGACTTGTAAGAGGCCAACGTGCGGGGAGGCCATGGGGAATTTAGGTCATGGCATGAAATCAGAGAACATGGTAAGCAACTAGATCAATCAAGGTAAGGGATTCAAGGAGAATACAAATATCCAAGTAACAAATACAAAACAAAGTAGCAAATAGTATTTGAGATTATATAATAACAAACCAATGACTTTTATATATTCAATTAGTCGAATTCGTTATTCTTAGGTCAATTTTGATTCTAGTAAAAATCGTTTCAGGGTTCACAATAAAAATAATCAAGGCAACTCCTAGTTAATTATGACTAATCTAATTCAAAAACTTCATATATCCATTTTCGAGGTAATACTTATTTTTTAATTGGATTAGTGTATGTGGATCACTTTTGTTAGGTGTATACAGTATACCAATGAGTTAATGACTCAATGAGGTTTTAGCGTAGTGGCAATTCTAGCAAATGAAAACTAAAAGCCTACATACAATAGGTCACAAAGTCAAAATTCCTCTCTCACATTTGTAATTGTAAATTGTAATGCCCTAATGGCTCATTTGCAACAAAATAATTAAATAAAATTTGGAAGGTGTATTATAGAGTATCAAATAAATTTTTGTAGGGCTGCAATTAAAAGACATGAATAATAATCAAATATAAAAAAATAAAAAAATTAGAAAGAGTTAATATATTTAGTTGGAGAGTCCCTTCAAAGTTCCTAGAATGTCAAAGCTATCGTAATTAGCTAAGATGAAGCTAAGCTGATTAATATGGTATAATGTTGTTAAAATGTTATTATCAAGAAAGGTTCAAAAGTTTCCAAATTTGTTTGTGTTTCCAATATATTACTTCTTGGCTTTTGTGATTAATTTGATATTGGTGGGGGTATTTATTATTAAGCTCAAAGAAGGACGAACTTAATCATGTCAGTTAAATGATAATTAGCATACATGTTTAAGTTTCGAATTTGAATAGAATAAAATTGAGTTATTAAGCAATTAAGCAAAGCATGTAATAGGCAAAATTATGTCTTAAGAATAATGATGCTATTTTTGAACCGTTAACACAAATTGAAGACTGGAATATATGGTCATGATGGTGAACATTAACCCTACCTTTACTCATTATACCTACTGCTGACATGCATACTTCATTCTTCATTATGTCTTTATTAATTAGTCAATAGTCATCACAAGGTTGAAGATTACTTCGTTTGAATATTTATGAGAGGGAGAGGATCTAGACATCTATGATATATGAAAACATGTCATAGAATGTACTCATGAATGCACATACTCGTAAATATTGTTGATGACATTATTTTATTTTTCATGACAATAAGAACGGGTAATACTTTAGCACATTCTACAATCTACAGTGATGGGATGTTAACTATTTAAGATTAGTATGGTTATTATTATAAGATGACTTTTCTCAACGTTTTACTATTCACTTTAATAGATCTTGATTTACTATTATAAAATTGCTTGTTACCATTTTAAATTGTAAAAGACTACTCAGATATATTGTAAATTTGTAATTTTTTTTTTTTTTTTTTTTTTTTTTTTTTTTTTTTTTTTGTGGATTAGAATCACAACATATTCTTAATAGGGTCTGTTCACATTTACTTAATTTCATTTCAACTCCAATCAGTTCAGTTCAGCTTTTAATTTCCCTCTCATAAAATATTCATTTCAGCTTAGTTCAGTTCAGCTCCAATCAATTCAGCTCCAATCAGTTCAGTTTAGTTCAGTTCAGTTCAATTCAGTAATTGTAAACATGTCCTAAAGCTAATTTAATCATTTAAGCATATTTTAATTGATTCATTTGTATATTTTGTACTCCCATATAGAAAAGATTGTTAAATGAGTTTTAATTAAATTCGATTCACTGAATATTACAGTATTACTTAACCATTTCATAATTTTTTGGTTCATTGTAACTTAAGTTTCATAGTTAAAAAGTAAGTGATGAAAACCATGTAAAATACAGATGGAAGGGAGATGTATTTGGGAAGATGAGGAGGTATTGAAGACTTTGAGGAAAGTGTTGGATTAGTACTACCTCTTTTGTTTGGGCTGAATTGTGATTCGTGCATCATGTTCTGTGTTAGTGGGCTTACATATTTCGTAATTTATGGGATATGCATATTCAATTGGACTAGTGGGGCATTGACATCATGCTTTAAGAGTGGGTCATGTGTCATTCAATACTCTTATGACTATCCAATATTTGTTCCCACCGTTTGACTTGTTGGACTTTTCTATACTACCAAGTACCACTACTGCCAAGTGGGCAAGTAGCCAATCATGCGGCGTTTTTGTAGCCCAATTGTTTTTTTGTTTTTTTTAAGAACACTTGCGGATAATATTATTAATAGAGATCAATTTCCGCCAAAGTTTTAAGGCTTTGGGGGAAAGGATCTAAGCACACAAGTTCATTATAACCATTCGAATCCCATCCAGCAACATGGTGCGCTAGAGAATTACCCGCACGTTTTAACATGAGAAATAGAAAAGCAAGCAAAAGACCGAGAGAGAGTACAAAGATCATCAATCAATAAAGCAAAGGGGGTAAAGCTGGCAGCAGATTTCTTCACGCCTTGCACTACATTGGACACATCACTCTCAAGCACCAGCTAGGAGAAGCCGAGTTTAGTGGCTACCTGCAACCCGTTGCGACAAGCAGCGGCTTCAGCGAGATCTGCAGCCCATCCAGCCTTCTCCTGTCTCACACCAGCAGCTAAGACCCTCCCTGCAGTATCCCTAATCACGACCCCAAGACCAATCACCCTTCCAATATGAGCATCACAATTGACCTCCACCATTCCCTCAGCAGGCCGCTTCCAAGATGTTTGAGATTGCATCACAGGCACCCCCTGACTCATAAACAATCTCTTCGCATACTCTCCACGATCCGCAACAAATTTTAACAGGTTTGCAGCAATACTAATAACAGGGAAAAGACTCGCATTTTCGAATATAACCAAATTCCTACACCACCACGCAACCCATGGTAGTGTAGCAAAGGATTTTAGTTCCCCATTATTCACATGAGAAGCCATTCAAATCAGTCTGTCTAGAAAATCTAGAAGATGGAGCTTGTGCAATAAGATGAGAAAAGCTGCTAGCATACCAAATTTCCTTGGTAGCATTGCATTCAGAGGTAGCATGGATAACAGATTCGTCACCATTCCCACAAATTGAACAAGTCATATTATCGATCAAATGGTGATAGTGCAACCTTTCTCTTACAGCGAGGAACCCCTTGCACACTTTCCACAAAAAATGAGCAAGTTTTGGTGGCCCTCTGAGACCCTTAGAAGCAAGGCTTTGCTTTCCCAACCATTACCCAGATCGCACGGAGTACTCTCCACTCTTGTTCGGCCACCAATACATAATGTCACTTGTTGTTCGACAGGACAATGGTTAGTAGCCCAATTGTTTAAGAACTTCACTTCATTTTTTGAATATGATATTTGTGAGCCATATTATTTTAATTAGGAAAAATTGTTTTCTTAACTTTAAGGTTTCATCAATAAAAGATATTTTAATGCGCTTACAAACAATTCATGAGAAATCTAGAATGCCAATACAAGTACATAACACCTCAAAACCTAATTACATCATAGACAAATCAACAATCGCAGAAGATGAAGTAGCTTATTTTTTCTAAATATTTTAACTCTCTTTTTTTTTTAAATAAAATAAGTGAATAATTGAAATAAGGTGAAAAAATGATCTTAGTGTTTAATTTCATCTAGAGTACAAAGTTTTTAGTTTTAACCTCTAATATTTTACTAATTAGGAAGGCTGAACATAAAACAAGTAGGGTCAAATGACACCATCGACCTTACTACCAAATACGTTTGCCTATGTTAGTATATTGCAACAATCATTAATTGTTTAGTCAATTTCAACAACAAGAAGTAGTCCTTTTAAGGCAAGTTCTCTTCAACTTATTTTCAGTTCAGTTTCTAATGTCCTTCTCTCATAAAATATTCAGTTCAGTTCAGCTCCAATCAGTTCAGATTAGCTCAATTCATTTCAATTCAGTAAATCAAAACAAACCCTTATTCAATCCTCATCAAATTTGAATGAGGTTACAAGTAAAACACAAAATGAGTTGTTCACAATTTCAAACAAATCAAATATTAACCTTTTGAAATCAAATCATTTACATAAATTTACCCCAATCAATCGCAAACATAAATATATTTTAAGACAAAAAGACTACACAATCAAATTACATTACCCAAAAAATATGCAATTATAATTTGGCAAAAGCTAATGAACGTCCTAAGGGCACTGAACAAGATAACAAAATATATAAATATTAAATCAAAATAAAGCATAATTACACTAATTGACGCGTGATTTTGTCATCCATTCCCAAATTAATACCACTTTATTTAATTTTAAATGCTTATTTTGATAATCAAATACCACTTTATTAATTTTAAATGCTCCATTCCCAAATCAATACCACAGAGGCGTTCATTAGCAAGATCCTTATAATTTTTGACAAAAAGTTTGAACAAAATCAAATTTTAAGTTACTAGAGATATATTAGCAAATTCCACAACTTTATTTTTTGGTGTTTAGAGACCCATGATCTTGAAAAAAAATTAATCAACCCCATTCATTATTTAATCAACCATTTTAATCAAATATTTTCAAAAATTATTTTAATATGAAAAGAGTACAAACAAAACACCGATAAATCAACCAACAACGATCAACTATATTATTTGAAAGCACCATCCTAAAAAAGGAAAGAGAAGTACAACAATTACAAACTAGATACCCGCGTAGACGTGTATAAGGATCAACAAATAGTACGCCAAAAATCCCAACTCAATTAAAGCCAACGTTGCTAAAATCTATCTTTCCCCCTAATTTCCTAAAATCACATTAACAATATCTTTTATTTCCTTTAATTACTCCCATTATTTTTATATTTCTACCTTTTTTTTTTTTAATTTCCTTTTCCGAAAATGTTACGGATTTTGAGATTTTTTTCCTATATTAAATAACTCTTCCAAAAAAAAAAAAAAAAATAAAAAAAAAAATATCAATTGGCCGCCAAACCGATCAACCTCCCTTTTTCTCTCTCCTCTTCTTCTTCTCTCAATTGAATTGGAACCCCCTTACAATTCGTTTCTTCGTTCGATTTTTCTAGGGTTCCGATTCTTCTTAGGGTTTGATTTTCAATTACTATCTCCCAATTCTCAATTTAGAATTGCGGGTTTTCTTCATTCTTTCCTAATTTGTTTGATCGTGATTGAATTTTGATCATTAGGGTTTCAATTAATTTTGAAATTCGGGTTTATTTCTTGGTTCTGAGGATAGATCATTGTGAATTTAGGGTTTGTTATTGGGAATTTGGGTGAAAATTTGAGAGAATTTTTGTTGAGTGAAGAAGGATGGGGAGTACAGAAGGATTGGTGAAGCAACTTGGAGTGACGAAGCCGATTTCTATGGCGGGACCTTCTGCTGTTGATTTGCAGAAGACTCGGGAATTGGAGAAGGTTTGTTGGTTTGATTCTTGAATTTTTAATTTTAATTAGGGATTTTTGTTTTTGGTAATTGATTGTTGTTGATCGTTTGTATTGGAATTTCAGTTTTTGGTTGATTCTGGTTTGTATGAAAGCGAAGACGAGGCGGTGAAGAGGGAAGCGGTTTTGGCTCGCCTTAGAGAGGTATAAGAACTTAATTGATGTGTGTTGAAGTTATGTTCTTATTTCTGACATGAATTCTAGTTGATTATGTTGAATTTGGGATTTTGTTGGTTGATGGTTGATTATTATTGTCAATTAGTTTACATTTGTATGAAAATGCCCTAGCCCCTAGACTTGCTGAAGTTGTAATATAAATGAGGTTGTTGTAATCATATATGTTTAGTGGATTTATTTGTTGTTTATAGTTAGATATTACTGTATGATCAAGATAATTTTTGTAGAGAATAAAGATGTGCTGAAGAGTGCGATTAAACTAGTCTGTAAATGTTAAAGTTTATCATATGTTGGTTTGTGTCGGTACTCAGTAAATCTTTAACATGGATGGAGCAGTGTATGTTTTTGTTTAATATGTAATAATTTAGAAGAGTTTACCTTTAATGTGGTCGTTAGCTCTTTAATTACCTTTCCGGTGTGATTCCTTTTATCGGTCGTTGGATTTGCTCTGGTGAATGGCCAGAGACAGTTTTTTTCCATGTTAATGTCAAGGTACTAAATTTTGTTTCCACCAGAAGCTGTAGAGATCTTCTTGAACTCTGTTGGATTAGATATATATTACCAAGCATTTATCTCAATCAAGATTAAGATTGTGTCTGTATTGGTAGAGTTTTTCTTGAACTCTATTGGACTATCATATCACCAAGCATTCAACTCAATAATGATTGTGATTTAGGATTAAGATTGTTTTTGTATAGTATTATTTTACTATTGACGACAACAAGGGTATGATGGATTTTCTTTCTTTTATGCCTTCACTTTCTTGCATGACCTGTGTGGTGAGGATTGTAAGAGACTCAAAGAAAATTGTTTTTGAATGGCATTCAGTACTATATGTGAATGTATCTACACTTGTTATATTTGCCTTTTCCTTACATGATATTGTGTCGTCTCCTATTTCATAGCTCTCTGATATCATGTTAATTTCTGAATTCTGAGTATTAATTCATACTTTTACTTCTCAGCTTGTCAAAGATTGGGTGAAACAACTTACTCGGCTAAGAGGGTATACAGATCAAATGGTTGAGGATGCTAATGCATTGATACTCACTTTTGGATCTTGTTGTCTGGGGGTAAGAAATCAAAGATTTTATGCTTTGGTGAAACCATTTTTAGATTGCTGCTATTGATTAATATCTGTCTGGTTAATCTGCATTTGAGGAGATTGATTATGCGTTGTTGATTAAAACTCAAGTTATAGATTCTTAAAGTTTTCTTTGTCTGGTTTTTCTGATACTTCTTTTCAGAGATTTTTGATGTCGTTTATTGCGATAACTGATGGTTTCATAGTTTTCTTAACGTGTCTTGTTTTGGTTTGCTATGCTGATTTATGGTATCAGTTTCTTGCTGTGATTTATTAAAGTATGCTTTCAGAAAGGAGTTATTTTTTGTATGACTTATTTTCTGACATAAATACTAATTGTTTTTTTTTTTTTTTTTTTTTTTTTTTTTTTTTTTTTTTTTGCATTAATTCGATTTGAAACTTATCCTTTGCATGTGCTATACAGGTGAGTGGTCCCGGAGCTGATATAGATGCTTTATGTGTGGGGCCATCATATATCAACCGAGATGTAAGTAGTTGTCTTAATTTGTGCGATTTGTTCAATTTCATTGAATTTGCTCCGGGTTTTAGCTTCTAATAGTTTTTCTACCTTGTGCTCAATAGGAGGATTTCTTTTACATTTTCCATGATATTCTGGCACAATTGGTGGAAGTGACCGAGCTTCAACCAATTCCTGATGCGCATGTACCAGTGATGAAATTTAAGTTTGATGGGATTTCTATTGATCTTCTTTATGCTAGTGTTTCCGTCTTGGTTGTTCCTAAAGTAAGTAGTACTTTGATTTTTTCACACTATAATTGGTTTAATTTTCTGTGGACTTTACATGGCTCTTATTGTGAAGTATATTTTTTCTATCCTTTTTATTTGTCCTCATGCTTTTGCTTATGGAGTTAAAAATGATGAGGTAGTGCTTGTTTTGATGCCATCCCCTTTATTTTGTAGTCAGCACTATTGAAGTTTGTAGCATGTAATTGCATAATATCTTGCGGGACTGCATTTTTTTTTGGCAAAGGGCAGTAGCAGTGACTCTTTTGGGGTAGTTAGTTACAATATCCTATTCCAATACTAGCTGCATCTTCTTTCTTATAGTAACATTTGATCTCCTATTGTGTACTTAGAGGATCTATTATATATATTGCTGAAGAATTGTACATTGGTAGTATTGTGATTGTTTTCTTTTCCTGTAAGTTATTATTATTAATAGTGTGACTCCAGCATGATAACTAAAATGAGCATTGTTGCAGGACTTGGATATTTCCGATGTTTCGGTTCTATACAATGTTGACGAAGCTACTGTTCGAAGTTTAAATGGATGCAGGGTTGCAGATCAAATTCTTAAGTTAGTTCCTAACATCAAGGTACACATGAAAACTCAGTTTCTTTAGCCTTGCAATGCTTTATATTCCTTCATTTTTTTTAGTTATTAATGATTTTTTGTTGTATTTTAGATTTTGTATTTTTAGTACAATATGATTATAGTCCTGGTCCACTAGCAGCTTTTATTTGCTGTTGCTTTGATCCTTGAATGATTATAAATTATAAACTATCTTCCATTTTCAGCATTTCCGCACTGTGCTTCGGTGTCTTAAGTTTTGGGCGAAAAAACGAGGTGTTTACTCAAATGTGAGTTTCTATGCTGTTCCAAGTTGCTATTGTTGATTATATTCCCAATTTAGTGTTTTTTTTTCTTCCCTCTTTTGTTAATTCCATCAATCTGTTGGCTTAGGTGACTGGATTTCTTGGAGGTGTAAATTGGGCAATTCTAGTTGCTCGGGTTTGTCAGCTGTATCCAAATGCAGTACCAAGTATGCTGGTTTCTCGATTTTTTAGGGTCTTTACCCAGTGGCGTTGGCCCAACCCTGTGATGCTTTGTGAGATTGAAGAGGAAGAGCTTGGATTTCCAGTTTGGGATCCTCGTAAAAATCATCGGGACCGTACTCATCACATGCCTATCATTACGCCTGCGTACCCTTGCATGAATTCTAGCTACAATGTTTCGCCTAGTACTCTCCGGGTAATGATGGAGCAGCTCGAGTTTGGCAACAAGATTTGTCAGGTAAGGTGGTTTGAAGCCTGTTTTTTTTTTTTTTTTTTTTTTTTTTTTAAGATCTTTCGGAAGACACTAATGTAGTTTTTGTTTTTACTTGATTATCATAGGATATTGAGCTTAACAAGGCACGCTGGGGCTCTCTGTTTGAGCCATATTTGTTCTTTGAGAGCTATAAAAACTATCTACAAGTTGACATAATTGCTGCTGATGCTGATGATTTGCGTTCTTGGAGAGGTTGGGTAGAATCCCGATTTAGACAGTTGACTCTGATGGTAAGACATTTTTGTTTTTGTCTGCAATGGAATAGTGGTGGCTTTATTGGTCTTTGCTGGGGCTTAAGCTTTATTGGTGCTTGTCAAGCTGTTTTACATTGCACACAATTGTTATGTGTTATCTTATGAATTCCAGTTGTCTCTTCTGCATTTCGTTATTGGTTTTTGTCTGAATAGGTCTTGTTTTATCTGTTGTACTTTTCAGATAGAACGTGATACTCTTGGGAAACTGCAGTGCCATCCCTGTCCACATGACTTGTTTGATCCATCCAGGCAAAGGGCTCATTGTGCATTTTTTATGGGTTTGCAAAGGAAGCAAGGCGAGGTTGCTCAGGAGGGACAGCAGTTTGATATTCGCGTAACAGTTGATGAGTTTAGGAATTCAATAAATATGTACTCTTACTGGAAACCAGGAATGGATATATATGTGTCCCATGTCCGTAAAAAGCTGCTTCCAGCTTTTGTTTTTCCAGAGGGATATAAGCGTTCTCAATTATCAAGGTCTCTAGGTGACCTGCGAGTACAAAGTTCGAGTAGTCCAAAAGATGAAGTTTATGGTGGAAGGTCTAATAAAAGAAAGTGTTCTAGTGAAGATATATCTGGGCAACCGGGGAAGCGGCGGTCACTTAGTCCATGTGGTGCTTCAGTGTCTCCTGATTCAGTGCTTCATAATTCTGGGTCTCCACTGCCAGTGTGTGATGTGACAGCTGTGGTAGATCGGGGTTCACCTCCAGGGATGGTCTCAGGGTATGTTTCAACAAATAAGAATGCGGTGTTGGATCATGATGCTAAAGATTTTGGGCTGGCTACTTCTGCCAGTACTGTCTCAGTTGCAGAAAAGTCAGATATTCCTTCTACCTCTACCTGCAGTGCTGTCTCTGTTCTTACAAGCAATGGGGTTTTCAGGGATCTTGATTCGGAACCTAAAGCAAATGAAGAGGGTGGGAAAATTAGCAGTTCTGAAGGAAGTGTAAACCAGAGTTTAATTCAAAATGATGCGTTTGAGGAAGTTTCTGGCTTGCTCACTAATGCAAAAAGTGATTTCATGAAGAGCAACGTAGCATTGCAAGATGGATATGAGGTTTTATCTTTTTACTCTTATCTGCTATTATTATATCAGTATTGGCTCCAAAATTTGTGGTTCATTGTGCTAATATTTATTATACAAATATTGGCCTTTTGCTGCTCTGTCCTCTTTCACTGTGTCAATTTCTGCAATTATGCTAATGCTTCCTTGATTATTTTAAGTTTTAACTAATAGTTTGAGCAAAAGCTGGCTGGTCACTTAACTTTTATTCGGAATTTCCTTGGTCTTTTATGTCTTGAGCTTATTATGTTTCTTTTCTGAGCTACTTGTGACTCTTGTGTTTATGTTGTGAAGACAAATGGAATAAATGGTGTAAAGTTGAAGGCAAGCATTGGAGCGGACTCGAGAACAATTCAAGATCCAGTAATAAGGCATGCTTATTTCCGATTTAGAATCCTTTTTTTTAGTGTAACTTATATTCATTACAATGTTCATCTTTATATTGCTTTTGTTTGCATTTTCTGTGATAATTTTCAGGCTTAGTCTTGCTAGTACAGCTTGAAGTGGGGCAGTGTAGTAATCTGATGGACATTTGCAGAAACCTGGGTCCACAACGACTGTGCTGGCGTGAGTTTGGTGGGTGGGAGAGAAAGCCAGTTTCTCGGGTAAGTGCAATATTGTGTTGCTGGCTTTCTTCCCTTTGACTGTTTCAGGTTTGCTTGGTTGTTCGAGACAATACTACGGATGCTAGATTTAAGACGGTTTCAACTTCTGTCCTGCTGTTATTTGTGCAGTTAGTTTTGGGTTACTTAGGAGTAACTGATGAGCAGAAGTTGGAATTAAAAAAAAAAATCAGAAAAAAAAAAAAATTCGAGAAGAAAAATTTTAAAGGGGAAAAAAAAATTAAAGAAAAAAAAAAGAAAAAAAAAATAAAGATAGAAAAAAAAAATTGAAAAAAAAAATAATTAAGAGAGAACAAATCAAGTAAAAAAAAAAAAAAGGAACTTAATGTAGAAACAATGGAAGCATTGCTATTTCTGGTTTGATTGTGTTGGCCTTTCAACTTGGGGGAAGAGTTGTGGTGCTCCACCTTGGACATATCTGGTTTGATGGTGTTGGCCTTTCAATTTGGTGCGTGGCGGGAAGAGTTGTGATAATCCACCTCGGACATCTCTGGTTTGATGGTGTTGGCCTTTCAATCTGGGGGAAAAGTTATGGTGCTCTGCCTTGGACATCTCAGGGTATGCTCGGACTTTCAGATCTCTTGGCCTTTTCTTAAACCATTTGTCTCTCAACTCAGGTCTGCCCTTTGGAGTTTGCACTGCACGAGTGGTGTTCATATTCTGGTTCGAAGTTTTTTTTTTTTTTTTTTTTTTTTGTTTTGTTTTGTTTGGGGGGGGGGGGGGTGGGATAGGTTGAGGTTGGTCCTATAATGATTAGTTTATAGTTTGTATTAAGCAATGTAGTCTTTCTCATGTTTCAGACCTTACAGATTTCGTTGTTAATAATAGTATAAATTCTAAATTGTGTTTAGTCTCTATACTGGTGTATTTTTCTCTCCAGACCTTGTGCATTTCAATGGATATGCTACATGAAATATGACTTGTAGTTGTAGTCTTGTAATTCACTGTGTTCTTTTTAAAAAAATCCCACAAAATCCCAAGATATTTGAATTTTTTATAAACAGAATTTCCATCCTTTTTTTTTTTTTTTTTTTTTTTTTTGACAACAGCAACTAATTTCTTAAAAAATTAGTGTTAATGGAAAGCTATTATGAAAATCTTTCTTAAAAAATTAAATATGTTTATTTCGGACATCTCTTGATATTACTTGATTTAGCTGAGTCGTAACTTCAAATACTTTTTTTAGAAACCTCTTCAAATACATCGTATTTCAGGAGTTTGTAATTTTGTATGATAAATTTTGTGGAGTACCACTAAATTTCTATTAATATTATGAAAATCTGCTAAATAAAAGTAAGGCAAATTTGTTAAAAAAAAAAAAAAAAAAAAAAAAAACCTTTTAAAAGCATCATTTTGTGAAAAAAAAAACCTTTTAAAAGTTTTTCATTAAAAAAAACCACCACATTCATTTTTTTTCGAGAGGAAACCTATTCCCCTAATTGCAACAATTAACTTAATTAAACTCTAAATTCTTCTAATTAACCACCAATTAACTTAATTGATTATTGCCGAACATGTTTTCAAATCTACATTAAGGGCCTGTTCTCATTGACTGAACTTAGCTGAACTGAATTGAACTGAAATGAAATGAATATTTTTATAAGAGAAGGAAATTAGGAGCTGCACTGAGATGAACTGAGCTGAAATGAACTAAATTTCAACGTAAGAGAACAGACCCTAAAATTCTACTTGTGAAAATTTGACAACAAAAAAGCATTTGTGGGTGATTAAGATTCTACTAATTAAAATTTTACAACAAAAAAGCATTTGTGGGTAGGATGATGATTTAATTTCATCAATTAGGCCTTCTTTGGTTGCACTTCAATAATGGGAGAAATATAAATTCATGAAAAATATGTTTAAGAGTAGTTGTTTGTTAGCAAAAATGTAGGAAGTGAAAATTCCAAAGGAATTTGGAATTCCTACAAAACATGGGAACTTATTTCCCACATCCTACCTTGATCACTCAAACTTCCCACATGTATTTTGGGTGAAATTACATTATTATCCTTAAAATTTTGGAAAAGTAGGTCAAGTTATAATAATACACTGCCACACTGGTATTACATAAGTTAACCAAACAAAACATAGAAAACTAAACATGGGAAATACGATTTCTTATATGTCAACCAAACACAATTTCAGATATTTCCTAGGCAATAAAATTTTCCATGAATTGTAACTTCTTATAGTCATTTAATTTCCATATACAACAAAACGAGACCTTATATATATATATATATTTTTTTTATCCATTTTATATTTTACAACGAGTATAAAACATCAATGACAACTCCAAAACGACAATAAGCTGATCTTCACTATTCTAATTATCCTTTTTAATCTCTTGCTTTTCATTTTTTGTCATAGTCCTTAATAGCTTTATTATGATTAAATATTGTACTAGTACTCTTTTCATTCATCTAATTGTTCTAGTACTATCTTTACTAAACTCTTGGTTCCTCCTTTTGCTAAGCAGATCAATGATGCTGATCTTCCACCTCTTCAGGGTAGTCTCTTTGGTGTTCTCCTGTCGCGGTGCTGGATGTCTTCTTGTGTTGCGCTTCATTGCTTTTGCTGTAGTTGCTCTACTACCAGTTTGTATTATAGTTTCTTTCCTAGTGTTGTCTTATTAGTTCACCTTTGTAATAAGTCTTTCTTTTATTACTCTTCCATTAGTACCATATTTTGGGTTCCTTTTGGTTATGATGGGAAGAGTAATGCTTTTGTTGTAATGGATGTTTTACGCCTTGGGCAGTAATATATGAATCTTGTTTTTGTGTTAAAAAAAAATTGTTTCACTTTAAATTTGATATATGAAATTACATGTAGAACTTTGATCATACTAGTAGTAACATAAAACATGCAACCATATAAAAAGTATCAAAAATTGAATGCTTTTTTTTTTTTTTTTTTTTTTTTTGACAAAAATTGAATGTTACTTGTAAACTATTGTTAGAATTCATAGATTGAGAGACTAAATGATCACAAAAAATGATATATGATACTTGTATAGAAGTAATGCAACTATTAGAACACATTTACGAGGAAATTCAAGTTGATCAACATGATAAACATTTTCACTTGAGGAGGTATTAATGACATTTCCTCCATTAAGTGATGGGTATTGACGTATTGTGGTACATTTACCAGGCATGATTGGGACTAATGCCACGTTAGACTACTTCGTCAGCAAACACAATTAACAATCTCCTTCCTCCATCTTCCATTAAAAATGTATTCTTCTTCCATTAGCTTCAATGATCAATGGAGCACATGGCCATCTTTACCCTTTGGGGTTGACCATGCCCTAATTTTTTTCGTTTAATTTGGCGGTGGAAGGTGGGTGGAGATTGGGGAGGGGAGGAAACTTCACTAGTGGTGTCGGTACCCTTCAGTTAGTATGACTCCATCTAGCTAAATTTGGGGATTCGAACACCCAACCTTTTAGAAGAAAGATAGTTACTTAACCATCTAAGCCAATCATAAGCTATGTTATAAACATGAAAATAAATGTATATAATTGATAATCACAAGGTCTACTTAAAGTAACAACTGGTGCAACACCCGGACTAAACACTGATTTTCATATTCACAAGTTGCCATTTTTTTATCACATAATCTAAGTAACAAAAATAAAAATAAAAATACAACATAAATAAAAGTCAAAAGTATAAACGAATCTTTAAAAAGTCACAAAAAAATAAACTCATGTAACACATGTGATATAAGTCATATAACTCATGTTATTGAGTTGGATAACTAACAAGTAACCATTTAATCTTACTCTTACTCAAAATCTCTAATAACAAGATTAGAATTTGTTAATAGTCTTATTACTATCGTTGATTCCTCACCAAATTGTATGGGTTGTCCTCTGGCATTGAACTAAGTTACCCAATTGTGCAAGAAAATAAAGCAGGTAATAAGAGCAATCCTCAAAGTCAAGCAAAGATCCAAATCATTCTTCTCTCCAATCACTATCTTTCCTTTTTCTGACGGACCAATCACCTTCAATTTTTCATTAAAAACTTCCTTTAATAATTCCAGAATAATATCATATCTTCACTCTTTCCAAAAAAAATTGGATTTTTTTGGATTGGTGGGGTTATGGGTGTTATTCTCTTGAAATTCTAAATTCTGGGTGTTTAAATTTCAGAGTTTTTAAGATTAGATAGTACATAATTGGGTAAATTCTGAGTGTTTTCATTTCAGAATCTTTGAGATAATTAGATAATTGGGTATCTGGGATTTTGGCGAAGATGGGTAAAGTGGTGGTTGTGGCTGCGGTGGTGGGAGTTGCGGCGGTTTGTGCGGCGGCAGGGGGGTTGATTTTGAGCCGTCGGATGAAAAAGGGGGCGAATTGGAGACGTACGATTGAAATTTTGAGGGAATTTGAGGAGAAATGTGGGACCCCAGTTGAGAAATTGAAGCAAGTGACTGATGCTTTGATTAAGGAAATGAATGCTGGACTTGCTTCTGATACTGCTGGTCGTGTGAAGATGCTTGTTAGTTATGTTGATAATCTTCCTACTGGGTAATTCTGCAACATTTTTAATGAATTGCTAGTTATTCAATAATAAGGTTGATTTGAAAATGTAATTTGATGGAAAATTTTGCTCCTGTTCTTGTTATTTGGTCATGATTGAATCACATTATTACTTATGAGCTATTTTTTTAGATGTTTAGTTAATTTTTAGTTGTGCGCGGAGACACAAGGGCAATGATGTAGACGGAATTTAGCTAGCTTTCTTACTTTGGGGGGGGGGGGTGATACTGGTATAGTATAGGTGAGTGAATTCCTGCCTACTATGGGAAGTGGAAATTCACAAGAAGCTCCATTCCCTATTCCCCAAATTTATTTCAACCAAACAACTCACCTACCTTGTGATCCCAAGGTAGTCTCAATGTCTCATCTGTCTTGTTTTTAAATGTCAACCGAACAACCAGTAATTAAACTAGTTGCCATCTGCTCATATTGATTATTATTCATTTTGTTGTGTATAGAGTTACAAGGGTGTTGATGTAGATGGGATATTATAACAGATCATGGGTACCAATCCCACATGATATTATAATATCATCATTTTGGTTGATTGTGATAATGTTAGTCTTATCGAAGTATGATTTTTGTAATTGTGTGTATGGTGAAAGTGTCTTGCTTTGGTAGTAAATGAGTTACTGGGTTATTTAATATTTAAAAGACTTCAACAGACTGAACCATGAAGAATTAGGATTAAAATGAATTCTAGAGAATTTAAAGCTAGTTTGCATTTTACTGTGAATTAGGTGCCAGGAAATTCAAGTTTTATGGAAGTGGCTAATTTTACAAGTATCTTTGATGACTGAATGTTTTAAGTTTATTTCTAGAGCTTTGTTCTTATCCTGTGTTGCCTTTTTCCCTCGGTGCAATCAGGGATGAGGAGGGTCTATTCTATGCATTGGACCTTGGTGGAACTAATTTTCGTGTTCTTCGGGTTCAGTTGGGTGGCAAGGGTGGTGGTATTAAGCACCAGGAATTCGCAGAAGTTCCAATCCCTATGGAATTGATGATTGGAACGTCAGATGTGTGTGATTCTGTAACTGTTGTATGTCACATTTTGATACTATTAATTTGTTAGATTTATCCATACTGACAAATAGCTATGGATGGCAGGATCTTTTTGGTTACATTGCAAGTGAACTTGCGAAATTTGTTGCCCAAGAAGGTCAAGAGTTTAGCCTACCTTCTGGTAGAGAAAGGGAGCTCGGATTTACATTTTCATTCCCTGTAATGCAAACATCCATTGACTCTGGAACTTTGATCACATGGGCAAAAGGCTTCTGTATAGATGATACGGTAACTTTACTATCTAATACTGTCATTGCCAAAATTTCGATATTGGTTAATTTTATGAAAATGTGCAATTCTGTTTGAAACTAGTATGGGTCTACTTTAGTTCTATAAAATTGGCATATTCCTGAAGTTTTGAGGTGTGAATGACGTACGAGAACTTTCTAGCTTGTGAGTGGTCGTTTAAGCCTGTTTACACTTTTAGTGCATGGGAATGTAGCTTGTTTTAGAGACTGTGATTTTAGTGTATGATGAGTATTGGTCATCTGACCCTTTTTTAAAAGGAAATAATAAGATTGAGAGTTGTAAGTATGCATTATTACGCAAAAAGCACTAGTGCACAACTTGCACATGGTGTTTCTTGTCTGTATTCCGTAATTTATACTCGCCTAAGCCCCTTTCTTTGTAGCCCGTGACTATCATGTCCCTGGGATAGCTGAACAATCATGGTGTTATCTCATGATTATATTTTACAAGGGAAGTCAGGGGAAAACAACTCCAGATGGAGGGATTTATCTGATACAAATACCCAAACTCCTTTTATTAGAAATGAAAATTGTGACCGAAAACCTAGTGTACGTTAAGCATATAGCAAGGAAGTTACAAACGGTTTAAGGATCTTTGAATTTTGGCATATGAAAGGGTCAAAAATATTGTCTCTCTGTAGTCATGTTTGGGTCATTGCATTTCATTCTGTTACTCTTACATGGAAATCGTATTTATTAAGAAACAAAGAAGGAAATAGTAACAGAATTTTCAGCAGCTACCTGTTCCTTTGGCCACCCTTTCCCTTTTAGAGACGTTGAGAATAGTTTGTCAATTGTCATTAAATGTAAAAACACAAGGAATCAACTTTGGTCCTATTTTTTCTGTCAAATATTCTCATACACAAGTTTGGTGTAGTTTCAAACCAACTTCACTTCTTACCAACCTTTGGTGCCATTCCCAGATGGCTACTTGACCTAATCTCTTCACCTTCTTTCATGTCTGCTTGAGAGAGTAAATGTGAAAGTCAATAAGTGAAGAGGAATTGTAGTAGTCTCAATCAACTTACTCTCCAATTACATGTAATATGATAATCTGTCTATTCTTGTTTCCAAAGAATGCAATCTTGACCTTCAATGGTGATACTTGTGGATCAGGGCTTGTATTAATCAGTATAAGAAGATTTTGGCCAAAGTTCTGGATACATTATGGAAAAATCAAACTTCCATTGAATGTAAATTAATAATAGGTTTGGGGAAGACATTCTTGTAGCATTGAAAATGAAGTTTAAAATCTGTACATAACAGATATTCCCTTTTCTTTTTTTGAGATTGAGAGAGGGAGAGTTTGGGGGGCTGTGCTAGAGATTTGGGATCAGAGCTTTGGGGGCTGTGAGCCTGTGATAGTGATTTGAAATAAGAGAGAAATATGTTGATTGTTGAGTTCTTGTGTGATGCATTCAGTGTCTTGAGCTCTTTCCTGGATTCTGATTCTTGACTGTTAGTGCTAGATTCAGAATATTCCTACATATGTCCGAGCTTTCTAATAAGTAGTTTCTTAGCCGGTTATTTGGTCAGAAGCTATGAGGTCCTTGATTCAAAAAGGGCATATATTGAGATTCTGAATTTGTACAAGTTTGTTGAGATGCTATCTTGGCAAGAGATGATAAGAGGCACCTGCTTAGTGATACTTGGGGAATATCTGTTCTTAAGTCTCCGTCAGTGAAGATGAAACTACAAGTGCTTGCACTTTATATTTGTTGTGAAGTAGCAAATGATGATTGCCAATCGAATTAAGGATAAAAATAATCCTCTTTGTTAGCAGGGGTACTTCTGATCAACCCCTTGCCCCCGTGATGTTGTAGTTCTGCAAAGTTAAGATCCATTCTTGTTGCCTTGTGCAACCTTGTCAGTTGGCTAACAAATGTTCTATATTTCTCTGACAACTGACGTGTACTATTTAATTTATAATTTTTTTACTTTTGAAAACTTATCTGGATATATATGTTTGTTGACTTCTGTCTGTTGCTATCATAGGTTGGTAAGGATGTAGCTGATGAGTTGGCAAAATCATTGAAGAAACAAGGTGTTGATATGCATGTCACAGCTTTGGTAAGCTTAAATCTGCATGTGGCTATTCTGCTCACTCAAAGTACTGTCTTGAAAAAGTGAAACTTTTTTACAAACCTCTTCAGAAACTTCTTTCTGATTATCATTTCTGCATTTTAGATACGCTGATCCACATTATAAAAACTAGGTTAATGATACAGTTGGTACACTAGCTGGAGGTAGATTCTCAAACAAAGATGTCGTTGCTGCAGTGATATTGGGCACAGGAACAAATGCAGCATATGTGGAACGTGCAGAAGCGATACCTAAATGGCATGGTCCACTACCAAAATCAGGAGAGATGGTACATAATTGGCATCAATTATTTATCTTGGTTGTGTTATTAAAGATTTAGGATAAACCGCATGGTCATATCTTAAGAAATTTAACAATGTTGTGCTGCAGGTTATCAACACGGAATGGGGTAATTTTAAAACATCACATCTTCCATTGACAGAATATGATAAGGCCTTGGATTGTGACAGTCCCAACAGTGGTGAGCAGGTGGTTGCTTAAATATTCATTTCATCTACCATTTACACTTATAAATCATGAGTGTTTGCAATGCTGTTACTGACTTTTTGTATCTGTATAATGGTTTTGCTAGACTTATGAAAAGATGATATCTGGAATGTATTTGGGTGACATTGTACGTAGAGTTTTGTGCCGAATGGCTGAAGAAGCTTCCTTCTTTGGTGATACCATCCCTCCAAAATTGCGGATTCCATTCATCTTAAGGTATGATTAATGTTTGCTGAATACTGAAACAATAATACATGTATCATTTCTTGTCTTCTCCCCTTCAAAGAATCTTCAATATTTCTGTCATACAGAAAACTGGACAAATTCCTAGTCCTTTCATCTTTCATTTTTAAGCTGGAATAAAGGATTTTTTTTAAAACATTGCCATAAAAAGGAATTTTAAAAGTTATGGAGAACTAATCGAATGTGTGATTGCAGGACACCTGACATGTCAGCTATGCATCATGATTCATCACCTGATCTCAGCATCGTAGGATCCAAAATGGAGGAAATTTTAGAGGTATTATTTTTATTTCGATTTGTAACCAAGAATATCTTAGTATATACATACAAGAAGTATATTTGGATAAGCTCTGGTCAAACCCCAATTTTCTCTTACATCATGAATGAATGTGATCTTTAATTTGACCTTCAGATACCAACCATTTCCCTCAAGAAAAGAAAAGTCATACACGAGCTCTGCAGAATTGTGGCAACACGTGGGGCCCGTCTTGCTGCAGCAGGCATTTTGGGGATTTTGAAGATGTTGGGAAGAGATACACTGCCTAGCAACAAGGAGAAGCAAAGGACTGTCATAGCCATGGATGGTGGATTATACGAGCATTACACTGAATTCCGGGAATGCTTAGAGGAAACGTTGAAAGAGCTTGTTGGGGAACAAGTCTGGGAAA
Source organism: Chenopodium quinoa (assembly GCF_001683475.1). Classification (NCBI taxonomy): domain Eukaryota; kingdom Viridiplantae; phylum Streptophyta; class Magnoliopsida; order Caryophyllales; family Amaranthaceae; genus Chenopodium; species Chenopodium quinoa. Next base: position 2,988,027 of record NW_018745523.1, on the reverse strand, counting down.
ACATTTCCATCGAGCATGCTAATGATGGTTCTGGAATCGGAGCTTCCCTACTAGCTGCTTCTCATTCGCGCTACCTTGAGGCCAAGGAAACTCAAGAAGATATTGTAGTTGTTCCTAGGGCTTCAACACCTCAGTAAATTCTGTATTCTGTCACATGTATTAGTCCTCTCAGTATGTAATGAGCTTCTGGATGAGTTCATAACCTGGGAAATGGAAGTACATTTGAGTGAAAGTTCATGCTTAATTTTTTAAATAAACTAATAATAATAATAATAATAATAATAATAATAATAATAATAATAATAATAATAATAATAATAAAAGAGTTTCCTAATGTTTTGAGAAGCTCTATTACTGTATTATCTTATCTAATCATGCAATTAATTTCATATCATGAAATAAAAAGCCCTGATTTGTGTTGTTGAAATATTGAGATCTTGACAAGGATGAAAAAGTCAATATTCAAACAACCTGATGACAAGGCTTCTCGTTGGATTATCCACGTCATATGGCCTATCTAGCTTTTTGGTTATAATCAATGTCAACTAGAATTAATTAAATTAATCAATACAGTATCAATCAACAATAGATGTCATGGATCGTGTTCATTAATTTTTAAATTGAATACGACCATGTTCGTTAATTTTCAAATTGAATAGAGTACAATTTTATTAATATACTTTGTATATAGTTGTTTCGGTTGAAAACAATGGGACCTTGCCGAAGGTCCGCTGAAATGGAGAAGACTGGATTCGATCCAAGTTGTGTTGGGCCGAAGGTTTCCTGCACAGTGAACACACGTAAACTAGCCTCGGGGGTGTTTCCGAGGAAGGCCCCTCCGATGCTAAAGTCAGTACAATGTGTAAAAGGAAGACACTATGCAAGAGAGTTTGTAGCTTGAGGCTTTGGTGGAATATTTCTGAATGCAAGAATGAGCATATGAATTGGAATATCAATGTCCTCGTGAATGTGTCAATATGATGGCTTTTATACCTCATCATACATGGAGAGGTTGGGCTTTAGCCCAATTGGCTTACTTTGTGGGCTGACCTTTGACTTTTGAGCAATTGGAGAGTTGAACCTTGACCTTGGGCTTTTAATTGGATCATTTAGTGCTCAGGCCCAATTTTGACTAAATTGGACCCAAACAACTTGCCCCCCAGACCCGATTTGGAAGGATGACGGGTCGGGTTTGATTTAATTCAGGAAAGGAGGGAAGTAAATGATTTAATTGATCCAAAAATTTGAGTTTAAACCGTAATTAATGAGATAACAACGGTTAATGATTGCGGAAGTTGGACGGATAATGGGCAGTTTAATCACAAGATCATGTGTTTAATGGTTACTTAGTGGGTATTTAAGAGAAATTAAAGCACAAACTCTTCGTATCCCGTACCTGGAGATATAAACAGAGGCGCGTCATTCTCCTCACTTATTCACCAACACAAACCCAGAATTCTTCGAGAGAGAAACCAAGAACCCGCATCAAAACTTCGCAAATTCCCCGAGCATTGAGCTTAGAAACTGAGACTTGCCACTACGAACTCGTAAATCGGCAACTTTCGCTTCAGATTAAGGTAAATTCCTTTGATTTCAGTTTATTTTTCTTCGAATTCGAACTCCTTCCCCTTTTCTTTCGACTTTTCTCTTCGAAATAATCCATGGCAAGAGGAGTTAGAGGTAGAGCCCGTGCTCCAAGAAGAGCAAGGCCGATTCCCGATCCTAGGAACAGGATTGGGACCTGGAATGGTCAAAGGCCGGAGTCTGACCCTGCTGAAGGGATTAGGGCGACTCCCCTTTCCTCGGCTCCTCCTCAAAGAACGGATGAGCCGAGCGCTTCTGGACGGGATGATGAAGTTCCCGCTGTCCTTTGGGATATCCTCCCTGGGTTTTCAGAGTGGGAGAATGCCGAAGTCGTTTCGGCCATGATAAAGAACCGCCCCTACTCATGGTGGGTAGAGAACGCCGATCAATATCGATTTGCCGAGCAAATTGAGTTGCATTACGGCATTTTTGAAGCTGATGGATATTGGTGCCGAATGCCCTCAGCATCCGATAGAATCCATCGTCCACCCCCGGGGTATGTGGGGGTGTACACGAGACAGCTTCAGTATGGGCTGAGGTTCCCTTTGGACGTTTTCGTCCGAGACTTGCTGATCCATTACAACATTTCCCTATGTCAGCTAACCCCCACCAGCATCCGAAGGGTGATGACATACTTATGGGTCTGCAAGTTCTTCAAGTACGTGCCGAACCTGCACTGCTTCAGAAAGCTCCATCGGCTAGTGCCAAATATTCAAAGTGGGCACGGAAGCCATGGTTCTGGGTGGTATCGGATTGAGTCCCGGCCCCAATACTTGACCATGTGGCCAAATGACTCTTCAGACAAGGACTGGAGAGGTCAATGGATTTGGGTTAGGGCACCCACAGATCCGGGCCACCCTTGCGTCTTCAGCGCTCCCCGGTACTTAGCTGAGCCTGATCCCGAAATGGGAAGTCTAGGTCCCCCCGCAGATAACGGGGCGGATCCGAACCTGGATCAGCAACATATCTTCGGCAAGCTGCCGAACCCGGGGGGAAGTGGTCGAATGCAGCATATCCCGGAGACTTGGCTCCCCGATACGCATTACGTTTTCCAAGAGAACATGCTAGCAGCTGTTGGCCTCAGCCGAAAGTTTAAGGATGGTAAGCTTCTTCGGCTGGGGCCGAGGCTTTTTAACTACCTCTTTTTCTTCTCTCGCTTTGCTTTTTTTATGCTGTGCCGACATATCTGAGCTAAACTTTTTCCCTTTCCTTTTTTCAGAGCGGGACGAGACCAACGTTGGTATTAACTACGCTCGTCTTGGTGTTAACCGAGAGCGAGTTGTAACTGAACGGGCCCCGTCTATCACTGAGCCGAGGCATAGGGAAGTTCATCTGGATTCTTCCCACTTCCAAATTGAGGCTGTTGCTCTGTATCAGAGGCAGAAGCCTTGGTGGAAGAAGAGAGACCCTTGGTTTCAGCTGCTGAACGAAGAAGCTGAAGCTGCCCGCACAGCCGAAGAGGTTGCACGGGTACTTGAGGCTTGCGAAGGAGGAGAAGGGTCCTCCAGAGCTGCTGAAGCCGAAGCTGCAGCTAGAGCAGCTGAAGAAGACGAGGCTTTGCTGAAAACCTCGGTGAGCTTTCAGACAACTTTTTTCTTTTCTTTTTTTTTTTTTTTTTTTTTTTTTTTTTACTCACATTCTTCTTCCCCCCTGTCTGTTACAGTCTGAAGAGAGTAACAGACACAGAGAAGGCAAAGCTCCTGTTCGTCCCGAAGACCAAATACAAGAGTCTTCAGACTCAGATATGGACGAGCAGCCCCTTCTGAAAAGGCGCCGAAGGATGGCCATCATCGGCCCTCATGACTTTCAGCAGAGGCCGATGACCATCGGCGTCGCAATAAGGGAACCTGAGGAAGGCAATGGATCGCCGAGGGTTCCCCAGCCAACACCCCAATCTCCTCAAAATGGGTATCCGAAACACAGGGCCAACTGAAGGCAATGCTTCTGGGATACAAGTCTTACTGAAGATTGACTGTCTGAAAGTTGGATATCCGAAACACAGGGCCAACTGAAGGCAATGCTTGGGATATTAGCTTTCTGGGACTAACCTCTTTAGAACAAGTCTTACTGAAGTTTGACTTCAGCTGAAAGACTAGCGTTCTTAAAGAAGACGCATATCCGAAACACAGGGCCAACTGAAGGCAATGTTTCGAATAATGGCTTTCTGGGATACAAGGCTCAGTTAAGGCAATATCCCAGAATTGTCCATGGACTAATGTCTTTGGAGAACAGATCTTACTGAAGTTTGATTTCAGCTGAAAGACCAGTGTTCTTTAAAAAGACGAGTTTTGTAAGCCATCTGAAACCCAGTTACCCGAAGGCGAAGGTTTCAGACGAGGCTGATTTAAAAATTTTCAACTGTTGCTGTTATCCTTGATTTTCTGTCTATCTTTGAAAAATGGATACCCGAAACACAGGGCCAACTTAAGGCAATGTTTCGGATAATGGCTCTCTGGGATACAAGGCTCAGTTAAGGCAATATCCCAGATTTGTCCATGGACTCATGTCTTTGGAGAACAAGTCTTACTGAAGTTTGACTTCAGCTGAAAGACCGGTGTTCTTTAAAAAGACGAGTTTTGTCAGCAATCTGAAGCCCAGTTACCCGAAGGCGAAGATTTCAGACGAGGCTGAATAAAAAAAACCCTTAAAGAGTAGATAGAACAAAGAAAATTTTGAAAGGATAAAAAGTTGTAAATATTTATATAAATGGCGGCTCCAAGGCCTTTCATTAGTTCAAAATGTACTTACAAAGATTGTTCTGCCCCGAAGGGTTTACACATGGTATTTTTTCAGTACATCAGCGTTCCAGTGATTCTTCAACTCAGTTCCATCCAACTGTCGAAGTCGGTATGTCCCTGGCTGAAGCTCATCATAAATTTCATAAGGTCCCTCCCATGTAGCTGAGAGTTTCCCATGGATTCGGCCTTTCTGAACTGCAGCAGCATTCCGAAGGACAAGATCTCCAATTTTGAGAGGCCTTGCATGGACCCTTCGGTTATAAAATTTGCTGACTCTCTGCTTATAGGCGGCCATTTTATCTCGAGCTGAGTCTCTTACTTCGTCGAGGAAATCGAGAGATTCCCTCATCAGTCGCTCATTCTCAGCCGAGAAATGGTGCACTCGAAGGCTCTCAGAGCCAATTTCCACTGGAAGGACGGCTTCGGCACCATACACCAGTTCAAAAGGTGAGTGGCCCGTTGCCTCTTTTTCAGTTGTCCGAAGGGACCAAAGGGTTCCAGGGAGCTCCTCTAGCCATTTGGACTTTTGATCTTCCACCCTCTTCTTGAGGGCATTTAAGATCTGTTTATTTGCTGCTTCGGCTTGTCCGTTACTTTGCGGGTGGCATACTGCTGAGTATGCCAGTTTGATGCCGAACTGATCTGTATATCGCTTCAGCGGTAAGTTATCAAATTGCCTCCCATGATCGAAGACAAATACTCTCGGGATGCCAAAGCGAGTGATGATATTCTGCCAGATAAATTTTCTGACAGTTTGCTCTGTAATGTTCGAGGCTGCTTCGGCCTCGATCCATTTACTGAAGTAGTCGACACCAACTATCAGCCATTTTTTCTGGTACACAGCCTCTGGAAATGGTCCCAGTATATCCAGTCCCCATTGGGCAAACGGGAGTGGATTAAGGATCGGCTGAAGATCCCTTGCTGGCTGATGGATAACTGGAGCATATTTTTGACATTTTTCGCATTTCAGAACCAGCTCCTTAGCATCTGCGATCATGGTGGGCCAGTAATATCCGGCCCTCAATGCCTTGTGGGCTAAGGTTCTTCCCCCAATGTGGTTCCCACAGATGCCGAGGTGAATCTCCCGCAGGATATAATCTGCATCTGTTGGTCCCACGCATTTCAGCAATGGGGCTGAGAAGGACTTTTTCAGAAGTTCCCCCCTGAAGACAATGAACCTAGAGCTGGTTCTCTTCATTTTGGAGGCCAAAGCTTTGTCCTCAGGAGTTTCTCCCCGAAGCTTAAAAGCTAAAATGGGTTCCATCCAACTAGGCTCTGGGTCAGCGCAGCACACTTCAGGTGCTTCGTCGACACTTCTTACTCGACGCACTTCTACATATACAGACCTGTTCAGCTCGGTAAAAGATGAACTAGCAAGTTTGGAGAGTGCATCGGCCTGAGTATTCTGACCCCTTGGGATCAGCTGAACCTCAAAAGTTTTCAGCTCTGCAATGACTGATTTGATCTTGGCAAGATAAGCTATCATGGAGGGCTCTTTGGCCTCATAGCTGCCACTGATCTGATATGCAACTAGCTGAGAGTCTGTTTTTAAGCAGACATGATCGGCTTCCAAGGTGATGCATAATTGTAGGCCGGCGATTGCTGCCTCATATTCGGCTTCATTGTTCGAGGCCTTAAAAGAAAATTTTAGTGCATACTCAAAGGATTTGCCTTCGGGAGAAGTTATCACTACTCCTGCCCCCGAACCGTTTTCGGTGGAAGACCCATCCGTAAACACGGCCCAGACTTTCTTTTCACTGTCCAGCACTTCTTGGTATGAGCATTCGGCCAAGAAATCCGCCAGGGCTTGAGCCTTAATGGCAGCCCTCGGACGGTAGCTGATGCTGAATTCGGTGAGCTCAAAAGCCCACTTGGCTAGCCTACCGGATTTTTCAACCTTGCCAAGAACTTTTTCCAATGGCTGATCAGTTAAGACCACTATCTGATGGCAATCAAAATAGGGCCTCAGCTTCCGAGCAGCTACTACTACCGCGAAAGCAACTTTCTCGAGTAGAGGATAGCGGGTCTCGGCATCCGTCAGTGTATGACTGACGAAATAAATCGGTTGCTGACTCTTACTCTCTTCCCTCAGCAATACTGCGCTGATGGTGGCCGGGCTAACGGCCACATATAGGTATAGAGTTTCTCCTTCAACTGGGCTAGCCAGCGTTGGGAGTTGAGCCAGATGCTCCCGAAGCTGTTGAAAGGCGTCTTTTTGCTCTTCCTCCCAAACAAGCTCTTTTGTTTTCGGGAGTTTCAGGGCTTTGAAGAAGGGTAACCCCTTATCCGAAGCTCTGGAAATGAACCTCGAGAGGGCTGCCATTCTTCCGGTGAGCCGCTGAACATCCCGCTTCGTTTTCGGCTCAGGAAGGTCGAGCGCCGCTTTGACTTTAGAGGGATTGGCATCAATCCCCCTTTTGCTGACCATGAAACCCAGGAATTTCCCTGACTTCACGCCGAAGACATACTTCTTCGGATTCAGCTTCATTTGATGCTTTCTCAAGGTGGCGAAAGTTTCAGCCAGGTCCTTTACATGGTCCTCTAGTTTTCTGCTTTTGACGATCGAATCGTCAACATAGACTTCCATGTTTCGGCCCTTTTGATCGGCGAAAACTTGATCCACCAGCCTTTGATAGGTTGCCCCCGCATTTTTCAATCCGAAGGGCATCATTTTGTAATTATACACCCCAGCGTTCGTGACGAATGCTGTCTTGGCTCGATCGTCGGGGTGCATAAAGATCTGATGATACCCCGAGAATGCGTCCATGAAACTAAGCAAGGCATGGCCACTTGTCGAATCGACTAGCTGATCGATTCTTGGCAAGGGATAGAAATCCTTTGGACAAGCCTTATTTAGGTCCGTGAAGTCAACGCACATCCTCCAGGTACCATTGGGCTTCTGAACCATCACCACATTTGCCAGCCATTCCGGATATTGGCAAGGTTCAATGAACCCTGCCTCCAATAATTTTTTGACTTCGGCTGCGATGTCTCGGTTCTTATTGGCGGAGTAATTCCGCTTCTTTTGCTTAACTGGTCGACACGCTGGGTCAACATTAAGCTTATGGGAGATGAGGTCTGAACTTATCCCGGGCATATCAGCTGCCGAGAAAGCAAACACATCTCTGTTATCCCGAAGGAGCTGAATAAGTTCACAACGGGTGTTAGGATCAAGGTCCATCCCGATTGTTACACATTTCTCAACGTCTCCTTCGGCCAACTCAACTGTTTCAGTCTGTTGGTCCATGTCCATTGCCGATGGACTGGACTCTTCAGAATCTGGTCTGCTGCCAATGTCAGCAGGTGTCCCAGTCTTTGTGTTCTTCGGCTGGCTCTCTGAGTCTTGCGGCTCAGCTGAAGAGTCAACCTTTTCCCTTTCGGGACCTTTTTCTCTGGGCACGGATCCTTGGGCCGAAGCACTTAGGCCTTTCGGCTTTTTTGCGCTTGGCTCTCTTTCTTTTTCTTTCTCCTCCTCATCCTTGTCGTCATCTGGGCGACTATTGGATGGCTTGAGGTAGTTGCACCTTCGGGCGTCCTTTTGGTTGCCCTGTATCCTTTCGGGGAAGCCGGCGTCTGAGACGTAAATCATCAGCTGATGATAAGTTGAGACGACCCCTTGGATCTCGTGAATTATGGGTCTCCCCAAAATCACGTTGTACACTGAAGGAGCGTCGATGACCAAAAACTCAATCATGACGTTCCGGGCTGCCTCATCGCAACCGATGGTGACAGGAAGTGTCACCTTCCCATCTGGATAAGTTGAAGCCCCATTGAACCCGGATACCGGATAGGGTACCGGCGTAAGGTGCTTGGGCTTCAGCTTAATTTGGTTGTAGGCCTTTCGGAACAGAATGTTTGCTCCGCTGCCACCGTCAACAAGGACCTTACTGACGTCGTGGTTGGCCACCGTGGCGATGATCACCAACGGATCCTCGTGAGGGAACGTAATCCCCCGGCAGTCGGCGGCTGTGAACGTCATGTTCGGCACCGGCGACTGGGGAGATTGAATGTCAGCGTTGTTCACCTGGTGAGTCAAAGCTCTAAGGTGACGCTTGTGCTCCCTCCGAGAGTATATTCCTCCCGAGATAACATTGATCGGAGGGAATTTCCCCTCCGGTTTTTTACTGTTTTTCCGGGGGAAATCAAGGTCCTGCCGAGGGTCCTTTGCTAGTCTCTCGGATTCTTTTTTCTCGCGGTGATCCGCGATGTATTTTTTCAAGTATCCCTTCCGGACCATGTCCTCTATCTGGTCCTTCAGCTGGATACACTCCTCAGTGTTGTGGCCCGAAGACTCGTGGAACTCACACCACTGATTTTTATTTTTTCGCTGATACCACTCTGGGAGTGGTCTCGGCTTTCGGTAACTCTGCTCCTCCTTCGTCACACTGTAAATTTTGGCGCGTGGAAGAGAGAGCGGAGTGTAGGACTCGTATCTGCCTGTGTATGAGGCAAACCTGTCCTTCTTTAGGTCGTTGGCCGGAGATGGCTCCGGAGCCTTTGATTTTCCCTTTGCCTTATGGCCTTGGCCTTCAGACAAGGGTATTTGCCTCTGTTTCCCTCCCCCGGATTGAGGTTGGGTTTTTGCTTTATTCCATTCTTCGGCTCGGATGAACTTATCCGAAGCACTAAGAGCTTCCTCCAAGGTCTGCAGGGTATGCATGACCATGAAGTCTAGGAATTTTCCTGGCTGAAGGCCATTCTGCATTGCAAAAACAGCTAGCCCCTGGTCCAGCTGGGAGACGCTTGATGACTCGTTACTGAAACGGGTCAGGTAGTCTCGGAGGCTTTCGGTTTCCCCCTGTTGCAGACTCATGAGCTCTGCGGTAGTCTTCTCTCGGCGGTTTGCCGTGGAAAACTTGCTCCTGAACTTGGAGGACAGATCATCCCAACCTGTTATGGAGCCTTTCCTTACTCCCTTGGAGATCCACGCTTGCGCGACCCCCTTGAGAGTGGTTGGGAAATATTTGCACCAAGTCGCCTCGGATCTGGTGCAAAGATGCATATGAGTCTCATACGAGGCCACGTGGTCCTTCGGATCCGTGGTCCCGTCATATGTGATATGCGACGGTATTTTAACCGTGGGTACGCGCTCTTCCAGTATCCATTGCTCGAATGGTGAACTAGCGGGTAGCATAATGGCCTTGCCCTTGTTCCTGGCCGAAGGGACCGCGCTCCGCCCTCTTAGAGAGGTAGGAGTGGTTTTCGTCCCTGGCTGGGAAGTCTGGGCCTCGGCTGCAGGGAACGAGAGGCGACTACGCACGCTCGGTTCCTGGCCGCCGAGTCGGTCAAGGACGCTTCTGCGAGCAGTCTCAGGTTCCCGGCGAGTAGATTCTGGCCGAGAAGCTGAGCTGCCGCTCTTATGCGCTGCTGGTCTTGAGGATGAGGATCCTTTAAATAATTGAGAGTTCTTTTTCCTCTGTTTTTCATTTTTCCAAGAATCCTCCTCCCACTCTTCCAGTTCCCGGAAGGAAGGAAGCTTCCCACCGTCATGGTCTAACTTCCTCCGCTGATGCCGGGTATGCGGAGGAGTTCGATCACGAGGCGGTGGCATATTCTGTGCCCTCATTGCCTCCATGAGTACTGCCAGCGCTCTTGCCACCTCTTCCGAACTGGGCCCCGTCAAAGGGGTCCCCGGCCGAGTGTGGGAATGAGGCCGTGCAGCCGATGGTTGGCTTTGGGACACTGAATATGTCCTATGATCAGACTGACCCCTGCTAGACCGAGAGTGGTCCGGCCTATATTGAGAGTCATGCATTATAGGAGATAGGGAATCCTCCTTGTATGATCCTCCCCCCGAGCCGGCACCCTTGGGAGAGTTCCGGTCCGGCGAGGGCGATGGTGTAGGGGTTTTAGGCTTTTCGCCCGCTCCTTGACGGAGGCTTTTGCTCTTGCGGTTCTTAGCCATGGCTGCTAAGATAATTGCAAGATGATCTTGGTTAGGAATTTGGCTTAAAGATTTTTGAAAGTCTTCCCCACAGACGGCGCCAAATTGTTTCGGTTGAAAACAATGGGACCTTGCCGAAGGTCCGCTGAAATGGAGAAGACTGGATTCGATCCAAGTTGTGTTGGGCCGAAGGTTTCCTGCACAGTGAACACACGTAAACTAGCCTCGGGGGTGTTTCCGAGGAAGGCCCCTCCGATGCTAAAGTCAGTACAATGTGTAAAAGGAAGACACTATGCAAGAGAGTTTGTAGCTTGAGGCTTTGGTGGAATATTTCTGAATGCAAGAATGAGCATATGAATTGGAATATCAATGTCCTCGTGAATGTGTCAATATGATGGCTTTTATACCTCATCATACATGGAGAGGTTGGGCTTTAGCCCAATTGGCTTACTTTGTGGGCTGACCTTTGACTTTTGAGCAATTGGAGAGTTGAACCTTGACCTTGGGCTTTTAATTGGATCATTTAGTGCTCAGGCCCAATTTTGACTAAATTGGACCCAAACAATAGTTATATACTATGCTATCTTTTATGAGTTTCTCAATAACTTTATTTTGGTTTTGAATCGTGTTGATTCAATAATTTGAACGTCGCACATGAGCTTATTTGCATAACTGTATCCTTGGCATTCGAGTGTCTTTTCATCTTCATCTCCTTTTGCTATTCAACATTCATGCAGCCAATCCTTGCCACAGGTGTTTCATTCAAGCAGGAAGAGCTCTCGCTCGTTCCTTGCGGCTCTCAGGTTCGAAGGTTCACCCATATCAACGTGCATCGGTGCGACCCTTTCTTCCATATTCTCCATCGACTTTTGGAGGGGAACTGTCGAACCTTCCTTTGACGGAGTTCGACCCTCCCAATTCTTCGGAAACACCTGTGGCAACAATTAACATTGACGAATTATTTAATTCGCCAACTCTTCTATCTGCTCAATCAAAGAAAAAGCGCAAGGACAGGGATGGTGAGCTTGCGGTTTCTGATGGTGGCTGTGACTTTCGTGAAAGTTATTTTGATCTGAGTTGGGGCGAAAGGAGGCGTTTTGCAACCCTTAACAAGTGGTCGGATAAAGGGGGTTTTAATTTCTGGAAGGAAAATTTTAATGGCTCGAAAGATTTGGTTTCAAAGGTGATTACTGATGAAGATATGGCTCGTATTTGGAGCGTTCAAGTAGATACAGACATTTTGGAAAAAGTTAAGAAAAGAAGAAGGTCTCCCTCTATTGAATCCACGGGCTCAAGTGCTTTGAGGCTAAGGAGGCCCATTTTCTCTCAAAACCTTTCTAGCGCTGCTGTTGGTATGGACTGGGAGGCAAATCAGCAACTTGTGTGTTCGGATCTGATTATGTTGGATGAGGTGGCTGCATCGTCTCAGCCCCCGAGTGGTTTATGAAGTGTGTTGCTTGGAATTGTTGGGGCCTTAATGACCCACAAGCCCCTACATGATCGTACCTAATGTGGCTCGTCTCTAATTTTAAACCTATGTTTTTATTCCTTTCCGAAACTAAATTAGTTGTTGATGTGGCTAGGCCTATCTTAGATGTTTTTAACACCCTCCACCTCTTTTGGTTGTGATGCTATAGGTGCTAAGGTGGTCTTATGGTTTTTGCTTGGACAAGCTCTTTAATGACTTGTCTTTTTTCCTCTCAAAACATTATCCTTTGTAAGATAGTTGATTTTCGTAATGATATCAATAAGTATGTAGCTTTTGTTTACGGTGTCCCTTCTCTTGAAGATAGGTCCCTAGTTTGGGTTGAACTCTCTTATATTGTTCATAATTTTCCTAAATGCCTTTTTTTAGGTGATTTCAATCAATTAGAATTTTTAGAGGATAAATTGGGTGGTAGTAATAGTATTAGAGGAATTGAAGCTTTTGTGGATTGGAGATTGGAAAATACCTTATATGAGGTTCCGTTCTCGGGTCCTCGCTTCACTTGGAGTAATAAAAGACTTGGAGAAGATTTAATTATGGAACGTTTACATCGAGGGTATGTTTCTACAAGTTGGTTCGATGACTACCCCAATGGTAGGATTTCACATGAACCAATAGTGGTTTCGGATCATGCCGCTATTGTTTATAACTCAAACCCCCTTCAAACTCGATCTACAAGACCCTATCAACTTGAGCTATGGTGTCTTGGTTTTCCGAAAATTCATGATATAGTGGCCAATGGGTGGAACTCACCGACCCAAGGCTCTCCTCCCTTTTGCTTAATGAGAAAGTTGCGGATGATTAGAAGTACTCTTCAAAAATGGTGTTTAGACAACAAACATCTTTGGGGTGTGAATTGGAGGAAGCTCTCTTTGAATCTTGCAGATTATGGGAGTGATATTACTTGCCTTGATGATGGTAATATTTATATTCAACGCATTAATTTTTGTATTCCAAAGTGCACTGTGGACTTTCAATATTGGAAACAAAAGGTTAAATGCGATTGGATCAAAGATGGTGATGCTCCAACAAAGCACCTTTTTAACAAAGTGAAGCAACGAAAATCTCGAAATGAAATTCTTACGCTCCGGGTTGATGATGATTCATGGGTAGTAGGTCAGGAGGGAGTCTCGAATTTAATTGTTAATTCATTAAAGGATGTCTTTGCTCCCCCTGTTGTTGCTCAAAAAAGTGAACTTATTGATCTCCTCCTCCGGCAAATTCATTTTCCTACTATTTCAACCGTTGATTCTGAAGCTCTTGTTCGGTCCTTTGAGGCAGAGGATATCAAAAGAGCGATATTTGATATAAAGGGCTCCAAATCTCCGGGCCCTGATGGAGTCACTGCGGAATTCTTTCATAATTTATGGGATACAGTGGGTGATACTGTTGTCGGAAGCGTTCAACACTTCTTTAACACAGGTTTTCTTTGACATGAGCTGAATTCAACGCTCCTTGTCATGATCCCAAAACTGGACATTCTGGAAACGGCTTCGCAGTTTAGACCTATAAGTCTGTGCAACACTATGTATAAATGTATTGCCAATTGTCTTGTTTCTAGACTCAAGCTCGTTCTTCCTTCTCTTATCTCCGATTTCCAACATGCCTTCATTCCTGGAAGGTAAATGGAGGATAATATTTTTATGTCACAGGAACTCATGCAATTCATTAACTCGAGACAACGGTCCACTCATCTAGCTGCTATCAAGGTGGACATGTCTAAAACCTACGACGAAGTAGACTGGCTCTTTTTACTTAAAACTTTGCAGGCCTATGGTTTTCCAGCAAAATGGATACAATGGATCTCTCAGTGTATTTCTACAGTTTCTTTCCGGGCATTGGTTAATGGACAGGTGTCAGATTCCTTTAAGCCCAAGTGTGGTTTAAGACAGGGTGACCCGCTATCTCCTTATTTATTTTTGTTCTGCATGGATGTCTTGTCCCGTATGCTCTCTTTAGCAGAAGATATCAAGCTGCTGCAAGGTGTCAAAATCTCGAGAAGAGCACCTTCAATCTCGCATCTCTTTTTTGCGGATGACGCTATGTTTTTCTTCAAAGTTAGCCCAGAATCATGTACTACTATAGCGGATATTCTATTTAGATTCGGAGAATCCTCTGGACAACAAGTTAATTTTAGCAAATCCTATGTTAAATTTAGCCCATCTGTCACCTCTTCGATGGCAGAAACCTTCAAAAGTATTCTCAGTTTCCCTATAGTTGACAGTAATAAGAATCATCTTGGGGTTCCTATTGACCTTATGGGAGCAAAATCTCAACATTTTACCTATCTGATTGAACGAGTCAAAAAGAAGATTATCTCCTAGGCTCACTACAAGCTTTCCGAGGGTGCCAAATTAATCCTTATCAACTCTGTCCTTATAGGAATCTCCTCGCATGTGCTGAAATCTTTCAAGATCCCTCTGTCTATTGCAAGTAAGTTAGAGTCCCTGATAACAAGATTGTGGTGGGCAAAAAATGGTGACAAAGGTATTCACTGGGTAAATAGACAAACTATTCAACTTCCGAAAGGTATGGGTGGTCTGGGAATTCGTTCGGTTCATGTTTACAATGATGCCTTGCTGTTCAAACAAATACAGAGAATGCATACAAATCCCCAACTTCTTGCATCTAAAATGTATAATGCAAGTAGTGAGTGTATGCTATGTTCGGGAAAATCTCAAGCTAAGACTCCCTCCAGTTTCTCGTGGGTTAGACGAAACATGCACAAACTTGCTCTCAAATTCATGAAAGGCTTTGTCTGGAAGATTGGCTCAGGAAGAAATATCCTAGCCAGTAGCTCCAAATGGGTCCATGGGTTAACCCTGGTGGTTAAGTCCAACCAAAATTTGCTCCAGAGCTCTAAATGGATTGTTTTTGATCTTATTAACCAGACCTCTAGAAGTTGGAATGTCAGTATGGTTAGGGATCGTTTTGAGTGGCAGAGTGCTCAAGCAATTCTCTCTGTTGACCTACCTGTGATGGAAGAAGAAGCCTTTCTCTACTGGCACCACCACTCCTCGGGGAAGTATACGGTCAAGTCTGGCTATGCTTTTCTTGCAGGTCTCCTTGAGACCTCAGAGCCCTTGCATAGGAAGGAAACTTTTGATTTTTTCAAGATTATCTGGCACCTTGATATCCTTCCTAAATGGCGCATTTTTTTGTGGAAGCTGGCAACTAATAGTTTACCTGTAAATGGGAACCTTCTGATTAGAGGGATGCATACGAATGGGATCTGTGGTTATTGTGGTAATTATTTCGAGGATGATAGACATCTTTTTCTGTACTGTTCTATATCCCGGAATGCCTGGGATAATTGTGGCATTCCGAGCTGTAAAAAACTAAATGGATCTATTTCGATACAAGAATGGATTCAAACCTATATCCTGCTGTTTTATAGCCAGGATGGGGTTCATCGTAGCCGAACCCAAAAATTTGTGGCCACTCTTTGGTCCTTATGGATGACTCGAAACAAGAGGGTCTTTGAAGGGGACAATGGCTATCTCAGAGCCTTTTTCACTAACCTCACTCTGGCACTTGATCTTCTTAAGAACTACTTGAAGCCGGATGTTCGTAAGCTTGCAGGTCTCGATGTACCACCTAGATCTTCCTGTACCACCTGGTTTCCTACAGGTCTCGATCGGCAAGGATTTTCTTTGCCAATCCTATAGGGGCAGCCAAACAATGCCTGTAGTCAGAATGGATGGGTCCTGGCACAAGCAATCTGGACCCTACGGCACGGGGTGGACCTTTTCCCAAACCCCCGGCCAAGCTGAAATAGGGGTTGGAGGGAACTCCGGTTTAACAAGTTCAGCCTTTCATGCAGAAGCCATTGCTTGCCTGTCAGCTCTAAAATGGAGCTCTATTAATGGTCTGCACTCGATTTCTATCTACACAGACTCTACAGCCTTAGTTAACTCCCTATCAAATGGGAAGCTAGCTAACATGGATTCTCGCTGGACGCTAAAGGAGATTCGCAGCACTGCCTCCCCGTTTCATCAATGTGTTATCCTAAAGGTAAATCGAGATGAGGTAAAACAAGCTCACCAACTAGCCAATCAATTTAGGTTACTTTGTATGTCCTTCTCGCAACCTTGTCATTAGTTTTATTTCCTGTTTTCCCTTTTTGCAATCTGCTGTTGTCAAAAGAAAAAAATAAAAAAAAATAAAAAAATAAAAAATAAAAAATTGAACGTCAATAATCCAATATGCAATAATAATACGGACTAGGGAGTAATAAAACAAAAGTCATACAACAAATCAACAACATAAGTAGCCAAATAAGGAGACTAGAGGATAGAGTTGATATTTCATAAACGGTCACATTCTAATTAGTTACCAAATACGTGTAGTTGTATTTTTCTCTAACATGGTTTTTTTGGCAGCCGCCATTTTCAACCTTTGTTTCTGCCAAAAAGCCACAGATCTAGACTTTATATTATACATCATTTTCAGTACAAACTTGTCAACAACTCCATGCCAGTTGCCACCGTTTTGTATTAATAATAATAATTTTCACCCGATAGCCCAAAACTGGTTACTTATATATAATTAATTAACACTACCAAATTTCTGCTAATTCATTCACAAAAATTAGAAAGAGAGAGAGAAATAAAAAGAGGGATTTTTCAGAAAGATTAAAAGGAATAATGGGTAGTTGTGAAAATGTAAAAAATGGTGAAAAATTGGTGGAAATGGTGAAAAAAATAGAAGAGGAATTCTGGGTACCAGTTGAATTGCTGAAAGAGTTGAGTGATGATATGGTGTTGATGATGCAGAAAGGTCTAGAAGATGAAGAATCTAGCTCTATTAAGATGCTTGTTTCTTATGTTGATTCTCTCCCTTCTGGGTATCTTTCCTTTCTTCAATCTTCTCTTTTCAATTATTTTTTGTTTTGTTTTGTTTTTTTTGTTTTTACATTACATTGATGATGAAATGTTATTAGCTTATTAATGTTATTATGGATTATTGTTTTTCATATGTGAAATTGACATTGACCCCAAAAGAAAATACTTTCAAATGGTGTGTGTCTGTGTGACAATGTATACAAATTAAACAAAATAAGTTAAAAGGAAAAATTTTCCGAAATGATTCTACCTTTGAGCGAATTGGGTATAAAGGTTGGATTATTCACAAATAAGCCAAAGGTTTTTCCTAAGTTGAAATGTAACATGGTCTTGTGAGTTGTGAGATCGTTTATTGTGTATCTACACTCTGAGTACACTAGCTAACGATGTTTAAATTTAATGGTTATTTAAAAATCTTCAAATGAGATTTTTATTTTTTATTTTTTTTTGAATCACCTAAAATTTTGTGTTTTGAAGATTTACTGCACGCTTAATTTTGGGTGATTGTTCATGCTATGATGACAAAGCATGCCATTATAAAGATTGTCAAACAATTTTAGTTATTCAATATTATTATTAAAATTTTTTTATGAAGCATACTGTACTATTATAGAATTTAGATCCTTAACGGTGGATATTTTATAGCTTAGATTATAACATATCATGAACCATACATTGGTGCTCTTGTGTTTCAGACTTTTTTATATGGTGGACCATATTATTTTTCTATGTTCATATGATGTCCAATATATATTTGATGGTTAATTGCAGGCAACCTTTGTTGCTTGGTAATCTAATTGAATTTGATTGCTTTTCGCCGCCTAAACTCTTTAACACCATCAATCATTTTCCAATAATTATATACAAAGATTCCATTACTCAATGGCCATATATCTCTGCCATTTGTTTAATTGTTTCCCTGTAGTTTCCAGAATATGTCATCAATGATTTTTTTGGCCATGTGAGGTTGTGATGTGCTCTACAGGGAGTATGATACACATTATGCTCCCAAGTTTAGGATTCAATTTGCGTCTAGAGGATGTTAGGGTCTTAGGGAAATGATACAAGATTTGCCTTATAAACTGAGGTCAATGATCAAAGGGTATCATGTGAAATTTAGCAAATCTATGTCCATCTTATGGAAAAGCCAAAATACAAGGACATCATATGTAATGTTCCTGTTAATAGGTAAAAATATTCATTATTCTATATATGATGAGAATAATGTTAGATGAGTCTCTTTTGTCCTCTCTATTCTAATTTTAGAGACAAGGTTCTAGCAAATGTGGACCAAATAGGATTAAATTATGAGGTTTACTTAATTTGCTTGGTAATTAAGTGATTGCATATGCTTGTTAACTATTGGAAAACATAATAAATCATCAACAAGCTGCAATGCCATACATCAATGATTTTTAATGATGTCAGCCTCCTAAGTAAGGTCTTGAGATGGTGATTGTGTGGGCCTTAGCCACTTAGGTACTAAACTAGTTGCATCATTGCTTCTGTGGTTCTTGATGATTGTGTGGGACTCGGGTACTAAACTAATCGCATCATTGCTTTTACAGCTCTCTATAACTCAACCTAGCAACACCTACTGACCTACCCCTTATACCAGCAAATGTTTAATACTAAATAATGTATTTGTTATATTTAGTCTCAAATAGTTAACAATTCCATTTGCTGTGCGGTAAGTGGGTAGATAATAGGTCAGTGACTGTCTTTTAGGCACCGTTTGATATTATAATTGCTGCCATCTGATACAAAGTGTCGCTGAATACTTCAGATGTCTCATTTTTATGACTAATGTTGAAAGGAAAAAAAATAAAATAAAGTAGAACGATTTAAAGTGTTTAAAAATGCTTAAGTTTAATACTTTAATCTCGATGAACCTATGACTACGTAGAAAAGTAATAGATACGGTGTATATAATATTATTATTCATGTAAAATAGTAATTGTAATTGTGAAATGAAAAGTACATTTAAAGCTGGATAATCCAAGGTAAGATTTGAAACAATTATAGTAAGAACAGGTAGTACAAAGTTGCTAACACAGTATTTACTTGTTAAAATGGCTGTCTTGTTGCTATGCTACACTCCTCATAAATTCAATTTTCTGAGACTAAGTATTTGATTGACAATGTTAACGATTTCTGTCTCCCTTGCTGTTTGATACTGCATGCCTGTATGTACTATGTAGTAATGTAATGTGAGTGGTGTTATTGTGGCTGTTGCCTTTCAGCCATGAAGAGGGATGCTTTTATGCATTGGACTTGGGTGGGACAAACCTTCGTGTAATGCAAGTTAAATTGCAGGGAAATAGGACTATTGAACTAAAGGCCGAGTCTTATATGGTGCCTCCTAAGATAAAGATTGGGAAATTACATGTAAGTGAAATCAGTTTCCCTTCTCTTTTGGAGGGAATTGTTTGATTTAAATTACTATAGTTCTATTATCTCAGACATTGACGTTTAGTTCTGATCTCAGGAACTCTTTGATTATATTGCGGAAAAAGTTTCACATGTTTTTGAATCGGTAAAAGCTGATTTTGATACTGTTCCTGGTAAGAAGAGGGAGCTTGGGTTTACTTTCTCATTCCCAGTGCACCAAACAAAGATCAACTCTGGAACTCTCCTTGATTGGACAAAGGACTACGATGCAAAAGATGCTGTAAGTCTCTTATGCCTTTTTGTACGTTCCAATGTACCATGTTCAGCTACATGCATTTGGCTGAAAGGCTGTAAATATGAAATGTCTGGCATTAGAAATACTAGCAAATGAGATTAGAATGTGGCAGAAAATTATAAACAATAATATATTTTCTGGACACAGTTTTTTCTTTTTTTTTTTTTTTTTTTTTTTTTTTTTTTTTTTTTTCCCCCGGAAGCAATGTGGCCGTATAATGCATTTTGAAATGTTGCATCATGCTTTTTATGTAGCCTAAAGTCTAAGAATTATCCAAGCATGCCACAGCTTCTACTTCTACAGCCAGTTTGACACAGTCATAAATCAAGGGAATTTATATCAATTTTTATGTGGAATGTTTCATGTGAGTGCCTTTGATCATGCTTCTCTATAAGCAAGCATGAAGTATGTGTTATAGTTCACTGGTCTGCATTAGTCTAGCTGTAACAGTTATAGGTGATGGATCTGGTATGAGTTTCAGGTCCCTGGACTTGTATACATGGGCGGAGCCAGGGGGGCTGGTGGAGGCCCCGCCCCCCATGGCCCAAGTGGTGATATATGTAATGTTTAGTTTGGCCCCCCTAGAATAACTTATAAATAGCTAATATTTATCCTACATATCATGATGTTAGTGATTGCCCAGTTGGTTTGTTAGAGTTTTTCATGGTACTTGTTGATAAAGAGGTCTCAGGTGTCGGTATATTTTGTCTGAAACTGTTTGATAAATCCTAGTTTATATGTAGTAACTAGTTGAAAGCTTGTAACTTTTAAGTAGTAAGTTCCTTGGATAAGATAAAACTAAGAAGGAAGTGTATTTCGGGCATGCATGGCCTATTGGTACACGTTTGCTTTCATATATCTACTTTGTACTTCTTCACTGCTTGCATTCGAATTCTATATATGGGTCCTTAAATGTGAAAATCATAGTTGTAGCCTGAATAGTAACTAATTGCATCATTGAGGGGGATGACTCGGCACAGAGAGCTTGATAGTTCTATACTTCTATCCCATCCATTATTTTATTTTTATTCATCCAATATTTGCTTGGTTCATGAGCATTTGAATTGACATTTGATCATCTTAAACTGATTAGATTGGCAAAGACATGGTGAAGGAGTTGTCAAAGGCTTTGGAGAAACGGGCTATTGATGTAAATGTGACTTCTTTGGTAAGTTAAACTACTACTTTTATCAGTCTAAATTTTCTGTCAAAATTTTCTTTTCCGAACTTCAGAAGTTGCTAACTTCTATATGGTTACCAGCTCAATGATACTGTTGGCACTTTGGCCGGAGGTCGATTTTACAACAAAAATGTTGTTGCAGCCGTGATTTTGGGTACCGGTATGAATGCTGCTTATGTAGAACAGTCCGAACGCATTGTGAAGCCATATGGTCTTCCACCAAAATCAGGACAAATGGTAACTTTACCTTCATTTTCCTGAGTTTTACTTTACAAAAAACTGTGTTGATCTTTGTATTGAGATGGTTGTTGTTTTGGGTATTAAAACATAGGTTATCAACACGGAGTGGGGCAATTTCAATTCTTCTCTTCTTCCTTTAACTGACTATGATCGTGCATTAGACAGTGATAGTCCGAACCACCACAAGCAGGTGATTGTTATAGTAAGCGTATTTTGATGATCAAATAATTGGTAATCTTGCATCTGCTGAAGAATTCAAATCAACATTATGTTTCAGATCCTAGAAAAGATGCTATCTGGTAGATATTTGGGAGAAATTGTGCGGAGAATTTTGCTAAATTTAGCTGATGATGCAGCGCTTTTTGGTGACATTGTTCCTCCAAAACTTCGACAACCTTATGTTTTGGGGTATGTGTGTGAAATGCAATCAATGTTTTTTGTGGACAAATTTTCATCTTATTTTGTTGCAACATATTTTTGAGGTCTAATTCACTGTGGTTAATGCAGGACGGATATTGTTTCCGCGATGCATGGTGACAAGTCCACAGACTTGAGTGTGGTTGGGAAAAGCCTAGAGCAGGTTTTAGAGGTATTTATACTTATACTAGTATATTCATTCTAGTTTTGTAAAACTGATTTCCCTGAGCATGTTCACCTTTGTTACTATTACTGCAAGTCATTCATTCATCTTTCTGTACCATACTGGACATGATGCGACCACATCATATTAAAGCAATGTTTAGGTAATTCGTTTTTCTATTTGAAAAATCTGAACATGCGAAAACTTATTTGGATTGGTAAATTGAACTTAGTAGCTTTTACCTGAACTATATTTTTGCTGATAATTGTGTTTATTGAAGTACTTCAATAAAATATAAAATATTTGTGATATTGAAGCATTATTGAGTTTTGATTAATGTGTATCTTATTTCTGTATCTCAATACTTGATCAATATCACAAAATTTTCTGAATTTTATGTTTAACTGTGTAAAATGATCAAGTGAAAGGTTGATTTTGTCTGCTCAGTAAACAGATTTATTTTGTGCATATTAACTTTAATTTGTTTGGAGAAATTACATTATGTTTGTAATCAAAAGATGCAAATGAAATACGATTCTTCCACCATCTAACTCCATTATGATAATCATTTCTTTGAAATTTAGATAACCAATATATCCCTGGAGAAGAAGAAGGTAGTTGTCAAGATATGTGAAATTGTTGCTACACGAGGTGCTCGACTTTCAGCTTTTGCAATACTGTCCATCCTTAAGATGCTAGGCAAAGACAAAACAAGTGCAGGGGAAACTGTAGTTGCTATAGATGGGTCATTGTTCGGGAAATACGAAGAGTTCAAACTTTGCTTACAGAAGACTCTTGCAGATGAATTACTCGATGAAGAAGTGTCAAAGATGGTTGTTCTTAGACAGTTCAAAGATGCCTCAGGCATCGGTGCTGCTGTAGTTGCTGCTTCACACTCGATTTACGATTTATAATACTAGTATTTGTTTGGTGGGTTTAGTCTAGTATATATTAATGCTGTTCAATAATTCTTGCTGTTAATTGTAACAAAAAATTTCTTTTTACAATTTAAACCATTATTTTCCCAGATTATATAGTGAATGCAATGCAGTTATCTTTAATTTGTCCATTCATTATGATATGATTTTTTAAATTGAATTTGTTAGAGGAGACGATCAAATTCTTGTATTAATATGTGATTGCTTGTGAAAAAAAAAAATAGCTTTCATATTTGGACAAGCTCCCTCTAAATGTTTTTATGCATTGATCCCAGTAGACTTCTGGTTTGTAACTCGGTTAAAACTTATTTTTACCGAATATTATTTTTTGTTAAAACTTATTTTTACAGAATATTATTCTTTTTATGATTAAAGAGGCCAAACAAGGCCTAAGTCTTTGTTTAATGTTTTTGTTGCATGAATTTTGCAGCCACCATCTTCCATCCTTTGTTTTTGCCGCCCCATTATTATAATTCAATGCAGTTGCCATTTTTTAATTACAATACATCCAAAAAAGGTTCACATACAATTATACAAATATTAGGGAATCAAATGCATTAAGAAGGTTTTCTAAAAAGAGCTAAAAAGAAAGGCTTAGAAAAATTGAAGAAAAAAAGATGAGTAATTGTGAAAATGTAAAAAATGGGGTGAGATTAGAGGAAATGGTGAAGAAAATAGAAGAAGAATTCTGGGTATCAGTTGAATTGCTGAAGCAGTTGGCAAATGAAATGGAATTGATGATGAGAAAGGGTTTAGAAGATGAAGATTCTAGTTCTATCAAAATGCTTGTTTCTTATGTTGATTCCCTACCTTCTGGGTACTTTTTTTTTAACTTTTCTTTTGTTTTTAGTTGTATCAAGTAATATTTACAAATTTTTGTAATTCATCACTAGTAATAACTCTAATTCGAAAATCGAGGAAAAACGAACGAAAAAAAAGTGAATTGAGTGTAAGAAAAAGGTAAATAAAGTGTACCAAGATGAGTAAAAAGGTGGGTGAGTGTATGAACTAATTGGATGAATGAAGAGGTATAGTGGGTAGGTGATCATTATTCAATTGTTTGAATTGAATTTGGTTTGACTTAAAATGAATCAAATGACTCACTGATCATAGTTACTTAGGGTCTGTTCTATTCAGCTTAATTTCAGTTCAGTTCAGTTTTTAATTTCTTTTTCTTCTAAACAATTCATTTATTCAGTTCAGTTCAGCTCAACTTCAATCAATTCAGTTCAGTCAGTTCAGTAAATCAGAACAAGCCCTTAGTAGAATTACACACAAACCAAACTAAAATTGAATGAAATTGATCCAAACAACCCTGTCACCTCATTCTATTGAAAAATCTAGTCTAACATGCATTATTTTTACATGTTGTGGACATATGACAACCATTTTCTGAAATTTGATGAGTTGATGGTGGGTGGATTTGATGTTTCTTTGTTAGTCACTTGGTTTTGTTTATTAAAATCTGAATACGTGTGTGCGTGTGCGCGTGTGTGTACTAGTGGTTATGAGTTTATGACAGCAATGGCTTTGACAATAATGTTGCTAAACTGAGAAGAAAAACCATTGATATGAGACAAGGAACTACAAATTTGCTAAAATTATCCTAATATGTGCTTCCTATAGTGTGGAGCAGGATTCAAGATTAAAATCGTCTTTCATGTGTACATGTCATATGACTTTAAATTAATGAATTGATTTTGATGTCAGTAAAGATGTCTTCCTTGCTGTTTGATTCTGTATGTAGTAATGTAGGCAGTGTTCTTGTGGCTGTTGCCTTTCAGTCATGAAAAGGGATGCTTTTATGCATTGGACTTGGGTGGGACGAACTTTCGTGTGATGCGTGTTAAATTGCAAGGAGATAGGACCATTGATCTAAAATCCGAGTCTTACATGGTGCCTCCAAACATTAAGGTTGGAAAGTTACATGTAAGTAAAATCTATCTCCCTTCTCGTCTTGAATGAAATGTTGTGCTATAACTAAAGCTATGCTTTCTCAGAAAGTTGACAGATTTCTGATTTCAGGAACTCTTTGATTATATAGCAGAGAAAGTTTCTCAAGTTATTGAAATGGATTCTGATTCGGAGATACAACCTGGTAAGAAGAGGGAACTCGGGTTTACTTTCTCATTCCCAGTACAACAAACAAGGATAAACTCCGGGACTCTCCTTAATTGGACAAAGGACTTCGATGTGCAAGATGCTGTAAGTCTCTTATGCTTCAGTAGTTCAGTGAAATTTGTTCAGTATAATGACTAGTGAGTAGTTGATCATTCTAAAATGCTGAAAGCATCTATATCAACAAATATCCGTCCTCCTAAAATTAGTTGTCACATTGTCCCAACCCTTCATAATAAAAGTGACTTTACTTTTCGTTATATTTATAACAATTTAGTAGTCGTATCTCTATTATGATATTCATTTTTTTTACCAGATGTCTTAATACGTGACTATTAACTCCGAATGGAAGAATATGTATATTTAGTTATTTACACATCGGCCTTGAGTACACAACATCTAAGTACTAAAAGTAGTTTTAGTCTTCTGGACTTTATTATTGACTTTTCTTGATAGTGGCACTTTCCAATTCATCTGCATGTTACAAATCCTAAATCTGATAAAATAGTGTTCATGTCTAACGAAACAAACATGATCATTAGAATGCTAATTTTTGAATTTTCGAAGAAGACAGCTCTACCAATATAGTTGCTTGATGTCCATCTAAACTTATTTTGCTTGGTTTATGAACTTTTCAACCTGACACTTTATGATCTGAACGATATTAGATTGGTAAAGACGTGGTGAAAGAATTGACAAAGGCGTTAGAGAAACAAGCTATTAATGTTAATGTCACTGCTTTGGTAAGTTAATCTCCTATTTTACCTGTACACCAGTCCACTATTCTAGTATTCTGCAATTTCCCCTTCTGAACTTCAGAGTTGCTAATTAACCTGCATATGTTAATCAGCTCAATGATACTGTTGGTGCTTTGGCTGGAGGAAGATTTTGCGACAACAATGTTGTTGCAGCTGTAGTATTGGGTACTGGAACTAATGCAGCTTATGTAGAACAGTCTGAAAACAATTGTAAAGGCGTATGGTCTTCCACCAGAATCAGGACAGATGGTAACATTACCTTCTTCCCGAGTTACAGAAGATAACTTGATTCAGTTGGTTTGGATGATTTACTAATTGTGTCAGATGTAGGTTATTAACACAGAATGGGGTAATTTTAACTCTCCACTTCTTCCTTTAACTGACTACGATCATGAATTAGACTATGATAGTCCAAACCACCACAAGCAGGTAATTATCACAACTGTATTTATTCTGAATTCTTATGGTTAAATTGATAATCTTTCATATTCTAAAACCTTCAAATCACTATTATCTATCAGATTCTAGAAAAGATGCTTTCTGGTAGATATTTGGGAGAAATTGTGCGTAGAATTTTGCAGCGACTAGCTGATGATGCTGCGCTTTTTGGTGACAGAACTCCTCCAAAACTTCGACAGCATTATATACTGGCGTATGTGAGGAAATTGCATTCAGTCCTTTTACCAGGACAAATATAATTGTACTGTCATATTATGTGGTTCCAATATTTTGCGCCTAAGTCTTTCACTTTGGAATGCAGGACGTATAATGTGGTAGCGATGCATAGTGACAAATCCACTGACTTAAGTGTGGTTGGGAAATGTCTAGAGGAGATCATTGAGGTATAAACTTCTTATCAATTATGCAAACATTTTACGATGGAAAATCTCTTTTTTTTCGCACATTTCCCTGTTTCTTAGTACTCCTTTGTCCCTAAGCATGTACCTTATTGCAAATTATTCATTCTGCAATCTGCACTCATGCTGGACACGATGCGACTACATTATATAAACATGAGTACTGGGTAATGATGATTAAAGCTTTGTTATTTGACTTGAAAAGCAATGATTTGATCTTATCTTGACTTATTTTAGTTGTAAATGACAGTGTATCGTATTTTTCCTGAAACCTTTTCTTGTTAAGGTGAAAAGGACAACTATAAAATACAATTCTGTGCCATATTTAAAAATACTTGACCAATGTCCTCCCAAACTCTAAAGCAAGTTTTGTAAGTGCAAATTAAATTCAGTCCTATTAAGTCAAATGACATTGCTGTAAAATGTGAGTTTGAAATTGCAATGGAATCCTGAAACGAAAGCTCGATGCACTTAAGTTTGGTTATTTTCTAAGAGTCCTTGGATTTTTCTATGAACCTTACACCAGGGATCGTTTAAGGCCTACATCGCCTAATTATAGAGATTTTTATCATGTATGCTTATGATCAAAAGAAGCAAAACAGAAAATTTTGGATTTCTGAATCAACTCTTATTGTAATTGTCATTCTTCTGATATTTAGATAACCAACATATCCTTGGAGAGGAAGCAGCTTGTTGTCAAGATATGTGATATGTAGCTACACGAGGGGCTCGACTTGCTGCTGCTGCTATACTGGCAATCCTGAAGAGGTTAGGCAAAGACATAACCAAGACAGAGGAGACTGTAGTTGTTATTGATGGGTCATTGTTTGGCACATACAAAAAGTTTAAATCATGCCTGCAGAAAACTCTTGCTGAGGAGTTGCTCGATGAAGAAGTATCGAAGATGGTCGTTCTCAAGCAGTTTAAAGATGCCTCCGGCATTGGTGCTGCTGTTGTTGCTGCTTCACACTCAATTCACACTTGATGATACTAGTCATACTACCAATCTATTTGGTGTAGTGTTGTACTTGTATATGTTTAACTTGTATGCTAATACAGCTATATTAGCTTGCCTACTTTCCCATGATGTGAGGAAAGTCTAAGCCTAATAGTTCAAATTTAGAGTGAAAATTAAAATCAGCAAACTTTTTATTGCAATTTGATGTTAGTCAATCATGATCCAAAAAGTACCAAATGGACAAAACTTTTTCCTATTAAAAGATTAATGATATATTGAGTTGAAAGATTGACATAAAAAAGCTAATTATGCACATCTGATGTGTTTAGTTCATTGGACTTTCATTGATCTGATATAATTATTCTCTTGAATGTTATAATGGATGTTTTTAATTTGATTTGATTTGATATAATCTTGAATACTTTTTTTTTCTTTTTTGAGAGAATATAATCTAGTTAATTTAATTTTTTTATTGTTGTAATTTGATGTCTACTTTGGTCTATAATGGATTGATTTGGGGCGGCCTATTTGGTAATTAGCTGGTAGCTGATTGTATTAGCTAATTTGACTAGATGGTTATATTAGCTGGTTTGACTAGCTGATTATGATTAGCTGATTGTGTAAAAGTGTTTGGTAAATAGCTGTTTTGTTAGTTATTTTAGTGTATTTAAAAGACAAAAAGCTAATTGTACAATAAACTAATTTAAAAAAGCTCTTATAATGAGCTTTTTCTAAAAGAGTTTTTGAGTCCAAAAAGCTCTTTTAATAAGTTATTTACCAAACACCCAAATTAGCTTTTTTAATTAGTCAAACATCTAATTGGACAAAATAAGGTAAAAGCTCTTTACCAAACACACCCTTGGTCTAACTTGATTTAGTATAAAGCCAAAGCCTTTTACGCCAAGCCTCAACCATCCAAACCCACAAATTAAAAGAGGGAAGCCCAAGGGAAGGAAGAACAAAAGAATGAAAATCAGCTTGATCAATCAAACTACCCTTAAGCGGCTGCTTCTGAAAGGGATTACCAATGTGCTAGCTAGTTTGCGATTAACAACAACGAAGACGTGAAAAACAAGTAATAAACGAGACAAGGAGAAACCCGAGAACCGGGAGAAAAACCCACAAATGCACTATAGAGTAACAATTTGATGAAGATTAATGTAGATTACAAGCTTCAATCACCATTAAAGCTCCCACCCCAAACTCATCATCTCAAACACTCAAACCCTAAGTGTTAAGGTTTACATGAGGCTCTCTTTCTCTCTCTCTACATCTTTCTCCCTTCATCTTATTACTCCCTTACAATGACAATACAAGAGTATATATAGTCCAAATACAAGGCAAATAATCTAAGGGCTAAGAATGTAAGTTACTAACAAAGGAGAAATAGCCCATAACTTAAAACTCCTAAGCTATGCACCCCCTTAGCCTCCTTGAACCGTTCGCCACACTTCTCAAACCCAACAACTTCACCCCTTCATACCATGTAGATAGGACTACTCATAGGAGCACCATAATTTCTTGCCTTTCGTGGAATGCCCATCTGTAAACCGCACAATTTTTGTTAAAGTGTTCCCCAATACATAACAATCGTTAAACTAACCATCAACCAGTCGTTCTTTACACACTCATTTAGTCGTGTTTTCTCCATTGATTAGCTAGTTAAACACTTTTAAAATGAGAGGTAAACGTAAGGTGATCTCAACTCTCAAAGCGCCCCTAGCTAATGGAAATTAAATCGTTAACCTCAAGGGTAAAAGGTTCTTTCCTTACCACTAAGCTAAGACTTAGGTTATAAGCTAAGACTTATAACCTAAGTTTCATTTACATTAGACGGTCATCTTATAGATGTTCACATCATGAATTTAGAAAGTTTTAGAAATAAACAGAAAATTTAGGATAAAAAAGCCTCATAAGTGTTATCTAATTTCAGCTCTTTTTAACTTAGACTCAACTACAAATTTTTCCCTAGACTCTAATGTATGCAGCTTCCCCTACACCCCCCTTTCTATACTACGTCGTTTTATCTAGTAGCACTTTCTGTATTTTTTTTTTCCTTTCCTTCTTTGCTTTCAATTCAAACAAGAATATAAACATTTTTACAAACCTCATTTGCTTCATTTTCTCTCTTTTCTTTTTCACTGATATCATTTTCTCTCTCTTGTTTTTTCTTTTTATTATAGTTTTTTAAATTTCTCTCTCTTCTTTCATGGAGATCAATGTAAATAATTCGTACTTTTAATGATAATCAGTCAATCGATTTTGATAATGCTTTGTTTTATGATTGTAATTGTATAATTATAATGTTTTGATTTCATAGTTTTTGTTGTATTGATTTTAATTTTGATAATGCTCTGGTTTTGGTATTATTGTTGTTGTTATAAGTTGATTAATAATTTAGGTTGTATTGTTCTTCTAATTCGATTGTTTTTTTTGTTTTTGTTTTTGTATTTTTTTTATTGTAATGTTATTATTTGAGTGTTGTTTTTTTTTTTATAGACTTCATTTTCTCTCTCATTTCTTTCACCAATTTCATTTTCTCTCTCCTCTTTTTCACCAATTTCATTTTCTCTCTCCTGGTTTTTTTTTTGATTTATTGTTTTTCAATTTTCTCTCTCTTCTTTCATGGAGATCAATATAAGTAATTCTTACTTTTAATTATAATTAGTCAATGTTTTGATAATGCTTTGTTTTACAATTGTAATTGGATGATTATAATGATCTGATTTCATAGTTTTTGTTGTATTGACTTTAATTTTGATAATGCTTTGGTTTGTTATTGTTGTTATTAGTTGATTAATAATTTAGTTTGTATTGTTCATCTAATTCGGGGTTTTTTTTTTTTTTGTATTTTTGATTGTTGTTTATTCCAGTTTTGTGCGTTTCGTATGAGTATATATTGTTGTTTTAATTTTGCTATTCGATTATTTTTACCAGTTTTGTGCGTCGTAAAAAAATAATCTTAGTTAAAATAATGATCACTTCTGTAACAGTAAATGTTCATTTATAATTTAATGTATTTTTTATGTATTAAAATACTTGTATATGTTTATTGTAGTTGTATTTGAATACTTATGTTGTACATGTGAATTTCAATTATTTTCATTGTTTTATAAATGCTCATATACATTTTAACTAGTGAATATATTTTATATTTGTTCTGTTGTAATAATGTTCATTTATGTAATTATAAATGTTCATTTATATATATACTTGTGTTTATGGAATTATATGTTGTACATGTGACTTTTTTTTAATGATTATCACTATTTTGTAGTTTCAGAAATAATGTTCAGTTTATGACGATAGATGATCATTTATGTTTTACATTTGGTAATTCAACTGTAATTGACCAAATGCATCATTATAATTAAACATTATTGCTAATGTAATTTATTACATGTTACATTATTGCAGTGGGAAAAAAGGATATTATTATTTTTGAAGAAGCAAATAAGTCTGAGTTAGTGGGGAACGAAACAATTTAAAACTGCTGATGAAGTTTATGAAATGTGTTCAAATTCCAATTATATGGTCAAGCAAATAATCAAGTTGCTACTAGTGTTCAAAAGATCGAGTGCTCAACTTCCTCCCATTATCTTCCAAAAATGTAAAAATTTCTATAAATGCTCAAATGGCTCTAATATTTATAAGAATATCTTTAACCTTTTGTTATTAGGATCTTGCTAACGAGCGCCCCGGGGCGTTAGATAAGGTTAAATTATATTGGTTGAAATAGTATTAAGTTAGGAATTCATGACAAAATCATGCGTCGTTCGGTGCAATTAATGTTAATTTTACTCTAATATTTGCACTTTAATTCTCTTATCTAACGCCCCGGGGACGCTCATTAGCTTTTGCCTTGTTATTAAGTACTATTCTTCTTATTGAATATTAATTTTTTTAAAAATCTTCTATAAGTGAATATTTTAGTATTTGTAATTGAGCATTTAGTTTTTAAAAATGATCATTAAGTTTTTGTAAAGAATCATTTAGCTTTTGTGAATGATCAAAATTGATTAACATAATATTTTACATAAAATCCGCAATTTTCATATAAAATTGTAAAAATTATTCTATAAACAAATAATATCTACTCCGTATCAAACTTTAAACGTATAAAATTAAATAGTTAATCACATAGAGTAATTCTGTTAACAAATAATATCTACGAAGTATAAGTTTTATCAACCAGCTATGGACATATATCTATCCATAAGTGAACATATTATATTATGCCTTTGCAAATCTTCTTGATGTTATTCTATTATTCTTAGACTCATGGTTTTTCTTCAGTAGCATTAGTTGAGCAGTGTATTGCAATTTGCATCCCCAACCTTGTGATTTAGCCTACATGTTAATGAAAATGAATTGTTATTAAAATAAACAGTACATTAAGTGTTATATAATTGAACATTATGTGCTACAAAATTGAACACTAAATACTATAACTTGTTTATTAAATTTTACTTAAAATGTTAGCTTTAAAGGCACAAACATTATGTGCTACAAAATTGAACACTAAATATTATTTTGCCAAATCGTTTATTTTATCACATTGGTGTATCGTTTAAAAATACTTTTAGTAAAAAAAATGATCACTTGTGTAATAGTAAATGTTCATTTATGTTTAATGTATGTTTCTGTAGTAAACTATAGGTTTATTGTAGTCGTATACGAAAATATATGTTGTACATGTAAATTTGAATGATTTTCATTCTTTTAAAGATGCTCATGTAAATTTTATTTAGTGAACATATTTTAATATTTATTCCCTCAAAAAAAATAGTTTAACATTTGTTATTCTGTTTTGTTGTAATAATGTCCAATTATGCAATTATAAATGTTCATTTATATATACACTTGTGTTTATGGAATTATAAGTTGTACATGCAACTTTTAATGATTATCACTGTTTTGTAGTTTCATTAATAATGTTCAGTTATGTAACTATAGATGATCATATATATTTTTACATATGGTAATTTTACTGTAATTGATCAAATGCATTATTGTAATTGACCATTATTGCTACTGTATTTGTTCATTTATTACATTTTTAATTATTGCAGTGGGAATAGAGGATGTTGTTATTTTTGAAGAAGCAAGTCACTTTGATTTTCGGAGGAAACAATTTCCTTCGGTAGATGATGCTTATGAAATATATAATGAGTATGCTTTTATGAAAGGTTTGGGATCAGAGTTAGGAGGAGTAAGAGGCGAAAGGATGGCTCATTTTTTATGAAAGGATTTATTTGTTCTAATAAGGGGTTATAAAGATAATAAGTGTAGAAATATTAGATCCTATGAGTGACTTGATACAAGAACTGAATGTTTAACTTTTGTACAGTTTCCTATTGATCGTTAAGGTGTGTTTATGAACATATTCTAATATAGTTAGTGAATGATGGTTCAAAGTCGTAAAAAAAATATTAGTATTATATATATACTATTTAAATGTTTGCTTTTGAACGATGTGATTTGTAATAATACTTTGGGAAACAAAAAGTTTATATCCTTCTTATTAAAATCAAATAGAAATTGTATATCACCAAAAATTAAACTATTGAATATTAAATATACAATTCAATTCTACACATATTGATGTTGCGTGAATCCATGCATTCTTGATTTCCTTATTTTTGTCGTCTGATCTTTCTTTTTTTTCCTTGCTAAATATCCACGATTCATTGTTTAACTAATCGACAAAAACAAGATTTTTTTAGTTAGATTTGAGCAAGAATAAGTGTTGAAATGAACCAATTTTCATATGAATATGAAAATATAACAATTGAAATGATCGATATGGAAATGAACATATATTAATATATAAATGAACATATATATTTGTAGAATTGATCATCTATTAATATGGAATGAACAACTATTAATACAATAATGAACATATTTACATAATTGAATATGAAAATGTACATCTATTAATATATAAATGAACATGCATTAGTTTAAAAATGCCTATGAAAGATATCAATCGATGAACATGAAATATATACGTAAATAACACTTGAAGCTATCAATATGTGATTTATCATACATCCATCTCAAAAAAGACATATGTTGAAACTCAAAATTTAACCGAGCATGAAATATTTGAAGAAGATGACCAAAATATAAATATTTATCAAAATTCTAGTAATCGTATATTAATATGTGAAGACCATATACTTTTATGCGATTGAACATCTACCAAAATACAACCGAATATTCATCTAAAATCACTTTCCACTCCAAACTATGAAAAAGAATGACATTTATATATACAATGACTATGTAGTAATAATTTTCCACTCCAAACTATGAAAAAGAATTAACATTAATACAATGACTATGTTGTGATATATAAATATAGTAATATATTTATATTAATCATCTATTAACATGTGAATGATTGTATACTAGTATATAAATGAACATTTATTGAAACGGAAATGAACATTCAGTAAAAAAGAAACGCTACAAACTAATTCAATTAATGTTTACTTTTCTCCAGATTCTTTGATGTTCTTCTCTGAAACTATTTCCTTCAACTGCCCAAAAAAAAAAGAGAGAATACTTCATAGTTCATACCCAAAAATGAAAAGCTACTTGTTCAGATTACTAGTTTTTAAACGAAAATTAGTAAAAATTACTAAAATGCAATAGTTCATAATCTTTTTCTATGTTTTATACTTCGATGATGATCCTGTAACACAATTGCAACAAAAAATTACTAAAACTAGGGTTCGTTTATATTCTTTTTTGAACTAAATATGAACAAAATCACTTACTCCTTTGAATTTCGACCTTGATTAGTTGAATTATGTAGTAACTGAACAATTTTTTTTGATAATTTGTCACAAATTTATAGAAACTTCATATTTGAAAATGCAAAAAATAGATGTAGAGAGAGATGTAGAAAATGGGTGAGGAGAGAGAAAGTGAAATGATAATGGTTTTTTTTTCTTATGTATATATGGGGTGGGGGAAATAGTACGGATATTACTATGTAGTTACTGTAAAAGTGAGTATTTGGGGAAGGGGTGTTAAACGATGAGTTTAGGGAGGGGTGTAGGCTAAGATGCCTAGACTAGAGTCTAGCCATATATAATCCTAGACTCAACCCTTTAAAGCCCATTATTTAATAGCCCTTTAAAAGCCCGCCCCATTTAAATGTTGGATGGGTAAAACCCTTTTATAAAAGGGCTGGACTAGGGCTTTAAATGGGCCCCTAACCCATTGAACAGGTCTAATCATGATATCCACTTTTGAAGAACTACAATTTCTGTTCACACTTGAAATTAAAGACACTATATCTAACATCTTGTTCAAGTTAATTTAACCTAATTACATTATTACAATTTAGTTGATTCATGTATTGATTTAATCATGTTATATCAATGTTCTTAATTTCTTATCATCCAGAGGATGGGTGACTCCTACCGTGTAAGGATGCATTAATTATTCTCTTTCTTTGTCACCTTTTTGTTATGTGTTATGGAGTATGTCATAAATGTTATTTTTGCCAATTCACGGGCCTTTAAGCCTCCAAATTTATTACTCACGATTAATGATTAATTAAAGTAGTTAAATTAGTTACTTGGATATAGAACTAGAGGGCGGGTATACATAAGAAAATTAGAGAAGTATGCCAGTAGGCCAATTCTCAAAAAATATACTCCGTAAAAGTTATTAAGGACATTTGTTACCTTGTTGGTAGTTGGTATGATACATTGATACAACATAACCCATAAGACAATATTGTATATATGGGTTGGGCCATGTATGACATCCAGTATATGATTAATATGAATGAGCAACATTAATTAAATATGACACAATTTTTTCTTAGTTTGTTTCAGACATCACCTGTTTAAACGCATGACACATTGACAATACAAGTGGGCTTACATAGCTTGATTATGAAATTTCCCTTGAAAATGTTAAACTACTAAGTTAGCACCCGTGCGATGCACAGGTTTACTAGTAATTTATCTTTGGATTTTTGTAAAAAAAAAAAATGAGTTTAAAATATTCATAAGCTCAATTTAATTAACCTCAACTATATTAACAACTCCTATAAAGACTACAACAACCTAAAATCAACATAAATCACCAAAGTAATAGGTACTTATTTTAAATTAATTACCTAGATAATAGCTACTATATGTTTAAAATTATTTAGCATTTTATTTCAAAAATAAAAATAATTAGCATTTGAACGGGAAATCTTTTCATAAAATAGGGGCCACATGTACAACATTGAAAAAAGATAATAACAGTGATTGCTACTTTAGTATTAGTTATATATAGATTGTTTCGATTCACTTTAAGAATTTCCTATATTATTTGAGATTAATCTGTTAATATGTGTGTGAACCTCGAATTCAACAACCAATATCTATCTTACAATAGAACAAACGTCAAACATAGAAACTCATTATTAGGAGCAAGAAAACATGAGATTAAATTCATCGGTGTGCATATGATTATGTAGTTGAAGAAGAGGGGATCACTATGACCCCCCATTTGTCATTTTCTTTGCAAGGTATAATTATAAAGGCAAACAATGAATATAATGCTGAAAAAATAGGCCAATTCCATCAAGTCCTTTCATTTTCATACCCATTGGTTCATAACGTGCGCAATACCGAAGTAGATTTCACCTTGTCCTTTGCTTCATTATGTATTGATTCCTTTTGTCGTCGATTTTGTGATTCCTTATTCCACCACTTCTAGAGTTTTGTGTTATGCTATTCACATCGCTTTCTCTATAAGAGGACAACATTTATCTATTAATCTGTCTCGCCATAACATTAATCGATACTTTCTCCATTTTTTATCTAAAAAAAAATTATGTTTCTTATGATAATAATGGAAGAATAAAGCAAACAGATAGATGTAATGTCAATTTTATCGAAAATTTAATATAAAGGAGTAGTGTCTGTAACGTAATTTATGGAATTCATGATTGTTATTAAAGTAAGGAGAGAGAATGTGTAATTTGATTATTCACAATTAGACTTGACAAACTAACCTGTACTTGAAATTACTAACCCTAAGCTACCTAGTTTGAATGACTCGATTATCACCTCTATTATGAAGTCAATTATCTCTATAATTGGTTAGAGATACCGTCAACCCAAGTCTAGTGGGAACAATATGTTAAAGCCCTACATGGTGATAGCCAGGTTGGTTTGTTTTAAAAATTGGTTGGGTTTTATGCATTCAGTTAGGCTTAACTAATAACCAAGATCGAGTAAGCTTCTTTAAACATATACCACTCTATATAACTGTTAAAAAGGTTTCATAACCTTAATATAATTATTGTAATTAATCATGTTTAGACATTTTATATCAATGGGTGTACTGTATACAATAAGTTTTGTGGTTAAATTAGCCTATATTACAAATATGAACTACTCTTTTACAAGGCTAAATTTACATTAGTTGGATTGAAAAAACTATTAATACACCTATACATAAAAGTCTTCACCTTTATTTTACTAAACTTCAATAGCAATATGTGTTTTTGGGTCCTTCAGGTGCTGAGAACTCTATATCATATACGAAGTAGGAAGTATTACTTACAATATACAAGACTTCACCTTTACCTTACTAACATTTCAATGCCCATACGCGCATGGTTTATGGGTCCATTAGGTGTTGAGACTCAGTTATCATATACTCATTTTAGTATATGATACTTCGTACATACAAGTAAGTATTTACATTTACCTTACCCCTTTTCGTACATATAAGCAAGTACTTATTTTTACCTTACTAACACTTCAAAATGATGTCTATACGCATTTTATGGGTCCATTGGGTGTGGAGACTCGTTATTATATCCTTCGTACATACAAGTATGTATTTACTTTTTACCTTATTAACACTTTAGATCCATGTCCATACGCGTTTTATGGGTCCGTTAGGTGTGGAGAGTCGTTATTATATTAATTTGCGGCAACGAAGTGGAATCTCCACACAAATATATGTTCCATATATAAAACGTATTTTTGCATGAATATGTCAGAATATTGGTGAAGTAACTAGGAATTGACAAGAATGACAACAGTATAGAACCCACATAAGTTTGAAGGATAGATTTTCATATGCTTCAACTTACATGTTGCTGACTATATAGACAATTTGCATGTTATGGTACATCCAATAACATCATGACAGAAATTAAAGTAATATTTGAATCAATATATACATTGCAATTTTGTAAAAGTATGTTAAGGTTACTGCCTTATTGGTCCTTTTCTACGGTGGTATGATGATGAGTGGATCGAAGAGAAAATGTGAAGGAATTGTCCTTTGATAGATGATCAAGATGGTAGCTTCAAAATATAATACTCCAATAGAATTTATTATTGGTTTAAGTTGTTTTACATGGTAATAATAATGCTTTGTTAAAAACCCATTATGATATATTGGTGGTTTAAATAAAGCCTACTACTAACTATAAATTGATCGATTGGAGTTTCTGAATCAGGGTTGACATTATGGGATAAGTGTCATTTTAAGGTCACTCATAAAAAGGAGAAGTATTAACGCCTAAATGTGATAGACAAAGTATCAAAGAAGCACAATTTTGGTAAACCTATCATTGTTATGCGCCTTGCCTTACTCCACACATAAATATGTTATTGAGCTATTTAAGGGTCTGTTCTCATACGTTTATTTTCAGTTCAGTTCTGTTCAGTTCAGCTCCTAATTTCCTTCTCTTATAAAATATTCATTTCAGTTCAGGTCAGCTCAGCTCAGTTCAGTTCATCTGATTTCAGTCTATTAGAACATGCCCTAAGTTTATGTAAGTAAAAATCAGATGAATAAAATACACCATATATATATAGCTTAATCGGTATGTAATTTCATAATAATGATTATTTAGTGGCCTATAAATCAGTGACCAAATTAAACAGATTTTCAGAATGAGCAATTTTCTTTTAGGCAAAAATAATTATTTACTCCATATATATATACTTCATCAATATATAACTATCATAATGTGTGCACCTAACTGAAACTCCATCTCAAAAGAGTATTTAGACAAACCTTGACTAAGCTAGTTATTGGACAAAGTAGGAAAAAAGTGCAAAAATTCCTCAAATAGAAGCGGGAAACATTTAACATAAATAAACCATTAAGATTATATATAAAGAGGTCCAACTAAACAGGACCCTTCACCAAAACTAGAAAGCCAAAAATAACGTTATCATCATCAACAACCACCAAAATGCTACTTGTGTCTTTCACACCACTCTTTCTCTCCACCTCCGCCAAACTTAGTGGCGCCACCTACTCAACCACTACAAAGCTCGACTTCTCGGCTTTCGCCCGGCGTTAACTTCCTCCTTATTAGATGCCCAGAATCACAAGTGTATATAGCAAGGCACACAGGGTCAAGCCAGGCAAGAAATGGCCTGTATATTATTGTTGTAGTATTACTTGATGAATTATGCAGTTTTTATTATTTTTCCCTAATTATATATTCATATATACAAATATATTTTTGCAACTTAATTCTTATAATTGATCCTAATATATACTGAAGTGTACATAATGATCATTATTACTAATAAAATTATTAATGACTATATAATTAATTATGATCATTTAATCTTTTCTATACTTTGTTTTTTCAATTATTAATTTTGGTTTGTTTGTTTGTTTATTTAATTTGTATCCAGGAGGGGGGTTTTTTTTTTCTTAGTCTTGTGTAAAGATTCTCTTCCAACTCCAAAGCTAAATTTATTATTCAATTTAATGTTTGAATTGAAGCTTTGATATTTTATTCCCGAATAAAATTTCTATTTTTAGCAGTTTTTCAAGCTGGAGGCCTGTAATTTTTTCTTTATTTATTAACCGTATTATTCATTTATTTATTCATATTTTGTTGTGGAGGGAGGAATACTTGTAATTTTAAATGAAGAAACTTTGGTAGTAATAGAAGTATAAAAATGTCGGTTCATATCATAAATTCATAATAGGAGTATAAGCTGTATAAGTGTATGACCTTATATTATTGTTTAATTTGATATTGTGAAGATTTGTCACATGTGAAGATCTAACACAAAAGATTTGGGTGGCTAATATATGTTTTTTTTTGGTGTCGTATTATGTTTAATTCCGTATAATTTTTATTTCCACAATTAGACTTATAATTTAGCTTTAAGCCTTGAACATGCTAGCTAGTATGTTATTCTTAGTAGCTAGATTCTACTCCAAAAAATGGTATCACAGTAGATAGGTTGTTGGTTTTTTTTTTTTTTTTTTTTTTTTTTTTACTGGAGAAGAAGCTGCGACACAAATTAAATCTTCACTTTATTGGTCGAGGTCGTTTATTACATTAAGTTCAAACGTTAAATCACGGAACTATATATATATATATATATATATATATATATATATATATATATATATATATATATATATATAATAATAATAATAATAATAATAATAATAATAATATTAAAAAAAAAATTGTATAAAGGCGATATAAACAAAGTTGAAAGTTTATAGAAACAATGATTTGTTTGTTTCAAGTCAAACTAGCTAATACGGAAAACAAAATTTTGACATATACTCCTATAAGAGAATAAAATGATTTGATCAATAAGACATAACAACTCAAATTTGTTAAAGTTAGTTGTAATATGTTGAAGCTATACATACAATACGTACTAGTGTACTCTGTACATATGACATGTGAGAGTGAGGGATAACTCAAGTAGTCTCGATTTCAAGAGATTTTATGATTCATTTTCATCCCATCCTCGTGGCTTTCTAAACAACAACAAAAAAACGTACATACGACAAGTTTAGACAACTAATGGCTTTGGGAGCTAACTTGGAGTTTCCATTCTCAAAACAACCATCTTATAATTTATAAATTCATTACATGTCTTTAGAAAAATAGGGAAAGTTTTGAAAAGTCTATGATCTTTTAGAAGATGCATGACTATTACAAATTACTTGCTAATTTTAAATTTTATGAGGTAATTACATCATTCTTACACCTATTATTATCATTCTCTTTGTTCACTAATCAGAACATATATAACAAAGAAAGAACTCCATTGTAGTTTATTAGACTACTCCACAGTAGTCTTTGATGGTACACACAGCCATTCGAGTAACATCTTCGGTATAAAATCGAAGCAATCCCATGTAATCGAATGGCTTAAACTGTAATGGATGCTCATCATCGACCAACTCCTTGGGTGTTTCAATGGTGTCTTTCGTAGTAGAAAATAAGGCAAATGAATATCTTGGCTTATCTCCCTTCATTATTACGCGATGTAGAGGTGCATGTATTCTGTTATTACTCCATGCCTACATTATTTTGAAGCTTTGAAGTTAGGGCATCACATCATATATTATATGAAAATGATTTTGCATGCTTTTGTAATCATTAATTCTTAGACTTGTCTAAAGATTAATTTTGAAGGAAAATATTAATAAAAACAATCTAAGTTGGTACTGCGTATATACTTCACAGGAATGGGGGATGAGGATCGAACCCCCAACCACTTACGGAAAGATGGAGGGACAAACCATCCCTCCATTTCCTATGTCCGCTTATATATTAATCCTTAATTAATGACTTTAATTAATTAATAGTTTGACATAAATACCATAAAAATATTAAAAAATTAAAGGACGTACCAAGAAAGGTTCCCCTGCCATGACAACAAAAGACTGAGGTGAGGACTCAAAACTAAGCCATTCACCATCTTTAGTTTGAACTTCCAAACCATTGACATCATTCTCATGAAGTATAGTTATAAAGTTCTTGTCTGTATGACCTATTGCCCCAAGGTTATGTTCATTCTCTTGTGGTACCCTGTACTTGGCTATCCGTAGAAGGTATGTCGTCGAGTTGAGATGTGACTCGAGGTATTTCTCTACACCATAGGTCTCAAACACCATCTTCATAACCAATTGTTCTAGCTCAGATACTTTCTTTGCATATTCATAGATAGTTTCACTGTTTCATAACATAAAAACAAAATAAAATTAATAAAATCAGGCGAAGAGACCAAGGCCTTAAAAGTTAATGTTACTTTTTTTTTTAAAAAGAAGGAATACGTTACACCACGAGAATAACCTAGATATAATGTTGTTCTTACCAAAATTGATCGTTCCCAGTAGGCCACAAGAGGTTAGTGAAACTTTGCATCTTGTCAGGCATTGCTGCATCCTCGATGCCTAGACTTTCAAGGAGTGGCATCGACTTGCCAGGCTTATAATACCCGTGGTAGGGTAGATCAGAGAAGTTTCTAGCTTTAACCTCCGTAGGGAGGTCAAACATTGGTTGTATAACGT
This sequence comes from Chenopodium quinoa, assembly GCF_001683475.1. Taxonomy (NCBI): domain Eukaryota; kingdom Viridiplantae; phylum Streptophyta; class Magnoliopsida; order Caryophyllales; family Amaranthaceae; genus Chenopodium; species Chenopodium quinoa. The sequence goes on along the minus strand of NW_018745523.1, from coordinate 2,946,842 downwards.
CGACCACCTTGTTGTGGAAGTCTAGGGTAAACTTGTCGTACACTGCGACGAAGCAACCGTATTCTTCGAGTGCTTGCCTGATTTTGTTGCATGTTGATGTCCATGAACTTGTTCCAGGGGTCAAGTTTAACGTGAGGTTAACTGTAGGAAGCTTTGGTAGACTTTTGGAAACCATGGTTTTTTGCTGAAATTAATTTCTGTTACAAATTAAAAAAATATATATTTATATAAGATTTATGAAATATTGTTTACATTAACTATTTATGAATTATGAAATTATTATCAACATAATGTGTTACCCAAAGGAGACTTTTCTTAATTAAAGAGTCAAATAAAGGTTATAAATTAGAGATTAAACAATAAGATTATCAATCAATTTATAAATAAAATAAACTTTAAGAGCTATGAGTAGCTAATCAAATTTTAATTTCTTCATTACAATATTGTTATAGGACTAATTAAGCATTTGAGTAGTATTAGTAAAATACACATATAGGCACGTGAAGATTTGCTAAATGGTCAGATTACTCTAGTAAGTCTAAGTGCATGTCAATGTCACAATAACATTAGAGACAATCACAATATTAATTAACAAATTGTAATTGATACTATGGCACATCAAGATATTCAGATTAGGTAGACTCACTCCTAGGTCTATATTTGCTGCTTGTACATGTCAACATGAAAAGGAAGTATATATTTAAAAGTTAATTAATTACTCTTAATTAGCAAATCATTAGCTGATACATAATTATCGAATTACTAAACATGAATGACGACCTCACAGATGTAACTTATATAAACGCAAAGGTAATGCACGTATTTTTAGTTAAGCACTTTATTAATAATACACTAAATAAAAGAACCCTACATTACCAAGAGTGCAACATATATTGATGAATGTTACATATATAAACAAGTAGCTTATGTGAACACACGTGAACACAAAGGCAATGCACGTATTATATATAAGTATGCATATATAACTTATACATGTAAATAGAAGCAAAATAAGATGAATTAAGAAGAGAGCTTACACTAAATGAGTTAATAATGAAGCTACTTTTGAAGTTGTGATGATCACTAACAATGCTTTAATTTGATGAACATTTAAATGAGAGGGAGCTAGGTTTATATAGAGCTCAAAATTGACTCATACATCAAAATCTATAACTAGGGATAATAATTTGATAACCGACTACTTCAAAAGGGGGCTACAAAATCAAATTAATAATTAGCTAATTGTCATTATCCTAAGATTAGCTACAGATAATAGTGATTAGTCATACATGAATTAATCCTTACAATTGAAAGGACGGTCCCACAAAAAAGGGGACAGTTTATAAAATGGAGTATTAATGTTGTCAATTTGGGGTGGACCAAGTCTAGAGGGGGTGTCCTATGTAAATTAAATTTTGGGTGATTTTTAGTTGGAATTGAATTAAAGGGGTGGCATTTTTCAGTTAAATTAATACTTGCGACTTGCCTTACTTCGGCGGACCAAATCTTTTTGGTACGTCATTCATGCCATAATCGTATCTTGAGGAAGTTTATTTATTTATAAGCTCACCCCTTTGACCTTAATGAACATGGTTAATTAAAAGGAATTGTTATAAATTGTTTTTGTTGTCTTATTTTTATTTTCGCTCTAAAAAGACTGAGGGACAATTAATCATTTATCTGTTTTTGTAAAGTTGTAGCGATTTGACTTTTATGTTATTAGTCAATATGTACAACTTTAAACATCGAAATTTTTAACATATATATTTGTAAAATTATTAAGGGTTATTACTTTGTATTTTGAAAATATATAATGAGAAACGAGAAAGTCAAACGCAGTTTACAAAATTACATTTTTGTAAAATGTACAAATGAGTCACAAGAGCATTATAAATACATAGGTGAGGAAGATTATTAGAGCTTGTGACCTTTTAGACCCCATCTGTAATTAACATTAATTTATATATATAAGTATTAGTCAATATTTTAGTATTCTTTAATTAATAATTACATTTTTTTTAGCTATACTTATTGATTAATTGGTGATGTGACTCACAAATTGACGTATATGGTGACCTATGTGGCTATGTTAGTTCTTATAAGCATTTCACTAGTGTTTATGTCAAATACTACCTTTCAATATGTGATGTGAGAAAGTAGTTGCTTCGGATTATTGTTTATCAATCTTTAATTAACAATTATGGATGGATTTTCTATAGACTAATCAAAATCAATAATCAATTTTCTAACAAATCTATATATTTTTTAATGTCGTCAAATTTATAGGAATATGTTTGAAAATGATGGGAGATTGTTGAGAAGATCAGTGAAAGCTATTCAACTGACTAGTGCTAGTACTTGTGAAATTTTAAATTATACTCTAATTATCCAAGAACATTAGCATTGATTGTGTTCATAAATTGTTTTTTCTAATTTAAAATGATTTTTCTTGAAGCTATGTTAAATTATACATATAGTGAATCAATCTCCAAGCCAACTTGAAGTACTTGATTGATCATCAGGTGTTCATGATCATAAATCGAACAAATAATATATATTTGATAGTAGCTGGTAGATGTAATCAAAGTTGGGTATGAATAGTCAACTTTAACTGATTGTTTCTTGTATAGAATGAATAATTTAGGCTTCTTTGTCATCATTTTAGATTTTCAGTTTCCTGTTTTTTTTAAAACCAAAAAGAAACAAGAAAAAAGTATTTTCACTTTTTTATTGTCAGTTTTCAAAATTATCATGATTTAATTAGTTTAAATAATAATTGTTTAATTCATTATGGGACATATATCATATGCTTTATAAGAACAAAAAACCAAAAAACAGAAAATCACAACAATGCCAAACAAATCCTTAAAGATTGTTTTTTTTTTTGTTTTTTTTTTCTAACACAACAAAAAAATTAAAGATTGTTGAAAGTGCAATATGTGGTTGAATGACTAGCATGCCTCATCATATTTTACTGTCCAAAATGCTCTTATAACATGGAAAAGATCTATGTTAACCCTCCCCCCTCCATCCCAATGGTTTAACTTATGGTTATGCGCTTACATCCCAATGGTTGTACCATCTACCAAATGATGTCGTTTTGTAGGATAAGTAACAACACTATGTTACATCGATCATGATTCATAATATGAGAATTTTTTTAGGAATGGGAACAATTTCAATAACACTTTGGAATGACATTATTTAACATGTTGACTAAATGACTAAGATTCCAAACAACGTTATGTTGATGTTCCTAAAGATTTTGTTGTTGCGTGGACGGCCGATTTCCCTACCCACAGTTTATAGCACAACAATGGAGGAGGAGCGCGTTGACTTGCAAATATGATGCATAAGGTTGACTTCAACTAATTATCTTAATATTAATTGCGTTACAGTACACAAGCCAATTGAAATTTGAGAATAATAAGAAATGTTGACATTTCACATAAAATTAAATAAGGCTGGCATAGACATTTTATTCTTATTAGTATATTTGCAAGGGTTATTGGTTACGGAGTGTTTTGGGTGTTTTTGTCCCTCGGGAGAGTTATAACACGAAGACTGATCCGGGGTGAGCTGTACCTGCAAAACAAACGGAGACACCGGATGGGTGGTGCTCCGCCTCCGACGCTCAAGTTAGAAACTTGAAGGGAGAAAAAAGGTGCGGAAATTTAGGTAGGGATCTGCTCGGATTCCAAGCTCAGGATGTCTCTATCAAAGAGTAAATGTGTAATAAATTATCAAAACGTGTCCCCAAAAAGAGGGTCATCTCCCTATTTATAGGGTCTTTGGGATTTGTGCCCCTGATTAGGTCACTGTACCCTAATCAGTGGTGGGCTGCGCTGCTTTGCGGCTTTCTCGGGATTTGGGCCTGAAGGCCGCCCTTTTTTCCCTTATTTTCTGGAGCGACACGTGTAAAGCAGAGTTTGGTCCACTTTGGGCCATCCTTAGGCTGACACGTGTCGTCCTCTGATTGGACCACGTGGCGGGGTAAAATTACCCTAAACATTTGCCCCTCACAAATGTGACGTGGCACGCCATGTGGCATCTGTGAAATGTGTCACGCTCTGATTGGCGGTAATTTTACCATTAAAGAGTAATCGTTCACCTTCCGGGTAAATTACTAAAATGCCCCCGTTTTTACCCTCTATATATAGCCGTTTACCCTCATAATTTTGGTACGTTTACCAAAACATTTCTAGAGAGAACTTTAAGAGAGCAGACGTCACTCGTTTGAGTCAGGCGTAAGCAAGAAAGCTCGTCTTCCAGAGACCCAGCCGGACCCGCCTAGTTTCAGATATCTCTTCAAAAGGTACCGTCTCTGCCTCTTTCAGCTCTTTTTCTTTTTTCACCGCTTGTACATATTTCTTGCAATAAATGGATGCATCACCAACACACACGGCACAACCTAGGTTAGAGTCCAGCCTGTCACCAGGGACGGCTGAGTCTAGGACTGGGAGTGTTGTCTTGCAGTGTTGGGACCACCCTTTGCCTCAGATTCCGACCAGTTACGTGTCTGTGCAGGACACAATGGCTCGGATAAAGCAGACGGCAACTGATCCAAATTACAAGAGCGAAGGCTCAGGCGGCCAAACGCCTGAGGGAGAAACGTCTGGTCAGGGAGGCCAGACGGCTCTGGAGAGATCCCCTCCGCGCGCCCCTTCGACTCCTGCTGATTCCTTCTTGGAGGAATGCGACCAAGGCGGCGACAAGGCCGCCTCTGCCCCCTTGAATCAAAGTGAGGAGGAGACGGAGAGCGACAGCTCCGCCTCTACCTCTGAGAGCAGTGACGACTTACCCCCGCTTCCGGATAGCGAGGAGGAAGAAAGGAAAAAGTGGAACGAGAAGGATGATCCCTTCAACATCCACGTCTCCTCCAAAGATCGGATCCAAATGGAGGATAACTTAAAGAATTTTACCCAAATACACCCGCTAAGAGACGGGTATAGAATCCGGGTGCCGCCTGAGAATGGCACCATCGCCTGGGAGAACGATGAACAAAACGCCAACGGCTATTTTGGCTGTTATGAGGCGGCGTTCAAGGCTGGTCTCCGCTTTCTCCTTCACCAGGCGGTGAAGGCAATTTTGAGAGGCTACGGCCTCGGAATCTGGCAACTTACCCCCAACTCTTGGACAAACATTCTGGGGTATGTTGCCGCCTGCGAGTTTCAGGGGCTTAACCCCGGCTGGGAGGCTTTTGCTAGTATGCACTATCTTAGCAGAAGCCCAGGCGGCTGGAGGGCGTGGTACACTCTAACCACGCAGCCTCAATATATGAAGACCTTGGACAAGGTCTCGAAGTTCGATGGCTGGAAGCACAGGTTCTACCTGATGTCAGCCCCAACCAGACGGGAAAATTATGAATTCCGTCTGTACAATAAGAAGCCTGACTTGTTGGGCAGGAAGTGCGCTCTTCCCCGGATCCCAGAGGAAGATTTTAACAAGATAATTGAGGCAGACTTTTTCGGCCTCACAGACGCAACTCTGTCAACCGGAGAAACAATAAAAGTTCCCAATAACTGGATCCCCAAGAGCGCCTGGTTCAGGGATGAGTGTTTCCTAGCCGCCTGCGGGCTAGGGCACATGTTTACAAAACGTATGCGCCTGAGTTTATATCCGTCTATAGTATTTTTCTATCGAAATTGAATTATGATATTGACCAATTTCTTTCTTTTTGCAGAAGAAGCATTAAACATGTTGCAGTCGGAGAAAACTCCCAAGCGGTCTTCTACAACCATCCACAAAGATCTTGCGGAGAAAGTTGCGGCTGAGGTCAAGGCCAAGGTATCAAACGCCTGACCCTTTCATAAATTGATCCTTTAAAATCATTTTTCCCGGATGCTAACCTTAACTTTGGTTATTTTTGCAGGGAGGAGAGGTTGGAAAGTCGTTTGAGAAACAACTCAAACGGGCTAGGGAGGAGAACCCTTCCGTTCTCAACAAAATAAAAAAATCCACCTCTGCATCAACTCCTGGTGCCTCAGCCGGGCATCAGCAGATGCGGATAGCGGGGCGACTCGAGAAGGTAGGAGACAGCCTGTGCCTTGATCTTGTCAACCCCTTATCAGCAGCCGCGGGGTTAACCACGCCTGCAAGCGGTTCCCGCTTGGCCGGCTCTGAAGGTAAGAACCCTTTTGAATCCCCGCTTGAGCTGGGGTGGCCTTTACGGGTGAAATCCCACTCTCAACAGACGTCATCTTCAGACGACCGACAACAAATAGGTGCCGCCTTAGTCTCGCACTCATCACGTATTGATTATGGTGCAGATCAATCTCCCCGCTGGCCAGACGTCTAGAAGCACGCCAAGGCCATGCTGGAAGCCGTCCGGAAGAGGGATAAGGACAATATCCCTGGGATAGAGACGTTCAATCTTGAACGCATTCTATCCCTTCTGGCTGAGGTAAGAAACTTGTCAATTCAATTTTGTTTTTTCCAAGTGTTTTATCCCGCCTGCAATACTTATACCTCCTGTCTTTTTGCAGGCCATGCTGCGGGTGGACGGGCTCAAACGTCCTTATTCCCACAAACGGGAAGAGGTAAAAAGGGCCAAGAAGTCCGCCATAGACGCTGATAATATTGCTTTACACTCGACTATCGTAAATGAACTTGAAACTAAAGCAATAATTATGACACAGGCGTCTAGAATCCAGCAGCTGGAGTCAGATCTTAAGACGGCCAATCAGCGGGCGACGGATGTTGAGACGGCTAAGAAGGAGGCGGAGGAGGCCCAGAAGAAGGCAGACGAGAGCACCAAGAAGGCTGGTGAGGCGCTCAAGAAGGCCCAGACGGACCTTGGCACACTTAAAGGTGTTTCCGAAGAGAACACCAAACTGAAGACCAAGGTTCAGAGGCTGGAGAAGGAGGCTGCCCAGGCTCAGATAAACTTTGCAGCAACCCTGGAGGCGGAGCAAAACCGCCTTGTTGCTGAGAGTGACGCTGATAATGACGCCCGAATGAAGATCGCCTGGGCTGCCCTGTACCCGGACAAGGATTATGGCGTCTGGGCACTGGCTCACAGGTACGCCGAGGACGTGGTGTACTTGAGAGAACAAGGTGAGCCAGAGCCTGCCTCTTTCGAAGCCTGGGTCAACTCCAACAACGAGCCGCCCGCGCCTGAGCTCCCTGGTCCTGGTGAAGCATAGGAGATACCCTCAGATGATGAGGAGAATGAGGACCAGGAGGCACCGTCTGCAGGCCAAAAGTGACCATTCAGCGGCAGTATGCCAATCTCTGCTTTTTTTTTTATTTTTTCTTTTATTCAGCGGCTGTATGCCAAAACTTGCTTTTTCCGGTCTGCGTGCCGAGTAACCTTGTATTTACCGGCTGTGGAGCCGTGTTAATTAACAATTTCTTTCTTCCGGACGGGGTCCGGTTAATATTTTAATCCACTACGACCGTTTGGTTGGGTGGACTTTATTAAATGCACCGACTGAGTCGGTTTTGATCATTTTGCATTTGAATTTTTATTTTGTGCAAATTTTATTTTTTCATTTTTGCCTAACTTATCAAAATCATGCGGCGATTTTTCATTTTTGCCTAACTAATCAATAGTCCGGTTGTCCTTGCCCCTGGACGGCTGTGTGGTTGGTTTCAAGTGGAGTTGGTTGATTGACTTGAAAACGTCTGATGCCGTAAAGAGTATGATATGTTTGCAAGTCGATCAATCAAAATAGTGATTGCCCCAAACCAAGTGCACAGCCGTACACCGACAGGCGTTCCAATCACTCCACAGACGGCGTTTGTCCGTCTAGGTAGAGATTTCATAGCCATTGAACAACTCTTTTTCCCCAATTGGGGTGGGAAGTGCAATTTTGGAATAGATAACCTAAGTGAAAACTTCAGCCGGTGACCGACTGATGCCCCATGGCATCCGGTATTCTGCAACTTGATCATTCTTCACAGTTCATTTTGGTCAGATGGCTATGAGTTGACCAATTAGGTCGTTCAATCTTTGCCGTCAGCATGGGTACGTAGAACCGACAAATAGTCTGTTCTCTGCGACGATTGCACCCGGAGGGGTGTCGCCGGACGCCTTTGTCCATGTTGGGACAGGCGATTTTATAAAATGAGCAACCATCCGGCCATTTTAGCCTATGGTCTTGTTTGAGACCGGTTGTATAGCCACTAAACGTTTTTGTGCTTAGTTTTTAGTCAAAGTATTGAATTTACACTAAGTATCGAACTCAGTTTTTTAAACAAACGAGTCTGTCTGGGTATTACCCAGACGGACAGGCAAATATTTGATCATACTAAGTATCAAACTTAGTTAGATAAATGGAGAATCCGTCTGAGTATTACCCAGGCGGATAGTCAAGCAGTTGAATAAACAAAGTATCAAACTTAAATAAACAAGAGATCCGAGTATTACCCAGGCGGTCAAACAAATGTAACCTCCACTAAGTATCGAACTTAGTTTGGTAAATGGGGAATCCGCCTGGATATTACCCAGATGGATAATCAAACGATAACTCAATTTTGCAAACAAAGTCTGAATCTTCATTAATTGACTCACTGTTTACAAAAAGTTTACATTCTCAGAAGTAGTACTTTTTTAGATTGTCTACATTCCAAGTTCTAGGAAGGCGCCTGCCGTCTGGAGTTTCCAAGCGGTAGGTGTCGTCCCTTACTTCTTCATAGATCCGGTAGGGGCCTTCCCAATTTGGGGTTAGCTTTCCCAGCTCATTGGCCCTACCGGTTGCCTCCATTTTTCGTAACACTAAATCGTCAACTTTCAAAGGACGCTTGTGTACTTTTTTGTTGTAGGCTCTCGTCATTCTCAGACGGTAAATCTCATGACGCAAGGCGGCATTGTTCTGGGAGTGAATCCAATGTCAAGCGCATTGCTTCCCAATTTGCCTCTTCATCATATAGCATGACCCTAAGAGTCGGCTCGTAATGTTTGATGGGCAAGACGGCTTCAGCACCGTAAACCATGAGAAATGGGGTTTCACCGGTTGCCCCCTTTGTTGTTGTCTGGATGGCCCATAGGACATGGATTAACTCTTCTGCCCATAAGCCACCGGCTCTTTCTATTTTCTTCTTAATGCCATCTGAGATGAGTTTATTGAAGGCTTCAACTTGGCCGTTTGCTTGGGGTCGGCCAACGGATGCAAAATAGCTTGAGATCCCCTGATCTGCCAACCAAGTTTTTAGCTGAGGCGTCTCGAACTGAGGACCATTATCAAATACCATAGACATAGGTACCCCATACCGGGTGATAATGTTTTTCCAGATGAAGGAAATCACGTCTGAGGTTTTGATGTTTTTAACCGCCTCAGCTTCTACCCACTTGGTGAAATAATCCACAGCCACCAAGATGTAGCGCTTTCCGCCTGGAGCAGGCGTGTAAGGACCTATAATGTCCATGCCCCATTTTGCAAACTGGATTGGGCTGTGGATGATCGTCAGATCAGTAGCCGGACGGTGAATGAGTTTGCCAAATTTTTGGCACTTGTCACATTTCTTTACCAACTCCTTGGCGTCTGCCTCAAGAGTGAGCCAAAAATAGTGTCGTCTGGATCTGACGGCTAGGGACTTGCCGCCTATGTGAGAGGCGCAGAATCCCGAGTGCAAGTCTTCGAGAACCTCTTTCCCCTTTTCTGGGGTGACACAATTCAATAAAGGCTTCAGAAACCCCGCCTTGAACAGTTCTCCATTTTTCAACTCGAATCTTGCAGCTCGCTTTTTCAGGACGGCTGCTTCCTGTGGCAAGTCAGGAAGTGTGTTGTCTGAGAGATAGGCCTGGATGCCATCCATCTAGGTAGAGCTTCGGTCCAGAATTCCAACGGGATCCTCATAGATGCTTCTCTTTTCCAGAAGACTGACCGAGGCGTATCATGGCAGGCGGAAGACGCCAGTTTTGACAATGCATCCGCCTGATTGTTTTCCGACCTAGGCACCTGATTCAACCGGAATTCTTCAAGTGCCTTGGTCTCTTCTTTGACTGCCTGAAGATATTTAATCATAGCCGGATGAGTAGCCTCGTAGCTTCCCTCATACTGGCTAACAACCAATTGAGAATCAGAGTAGGCGTCAATTTTCATGGCCCCTGCCGCCTTACACATGCGGATGCCGGCTAGTAGGGCTTCATATTCTGCATCATTGTTAGAGGCTTGAAATTTGAAGCGTAGTGCATATTCAAATCTATCCCCTTCAGGATACTCGTAGATTACGCTTGCACCACAACCGTTCTTTGTAGAGCTCCCATCTACATACACTTTCCAAACCTGATCAAGATTATCCGGAGCCACCGGACGGGTCATTTCAACAATGAAGTCAGCAAACGCCTGACTTTTCACTGCCTTTCTTGGTTCGTAAGTGATTTCAAGACTTTGCATTTCAATAGCCCATTTCAACATTCTCCCGGATGAGTCCAAGGTAGACATTGGCCGCTTGAGTGGCTGGTCGGTGTAAATCACTACCGGATGTGCCAGAAAGTAGGGCTTCAATTTTTTGAAAGCCATGTACAGAGCAAGGCCAAATTTTTCAACCATGGGATACCGGAGTTCAGCATTTTTAAGAACATGGCTAATGAAGTAAACCGGGAGCCGCACACCGTCTCGCTCAGCAAGGAGAACGGCACTGAGGGCATGATCCAAATTTTTCAACCATGGGATACCGGAGTTCAGCATTTTTAAGAACATGGCTAATGAAGTAAACCGGGAGCTGCACGCCGTCTCGCTCAGCAAGGAGAACGGCACTGAGGGCATGATCTGAGACGGCTAAGTACATGTACAACATCTCCCTAGGTAAAGGACTGACCAACCTAGGTAGAGAATGTAAGTTCTCTTTCAACCTCTGGAATTCCGTCTCAGAATCATCCCCCCATTCAAATCTGGTCTTCTTCCTGATTGCTTGGAAGAAGTAGAGGCACTTGTCGCCTGACCGGCTGAGGAACCTCCCCAGGGCGGCCAGACAGCCGGTGAGTCTCTGCACTTCCTTGACAGAACGGGGTGACTTCATGTCTATCACCGCATGTATCTTTTCAGGGTTAGCCTCTATCCCCCTTTGATCAATCAGGAATCCGAGAAACTTTCCAGACTCAACACCAAAGACGCATTTCTTAGGATTTAACATAACCTTATGCCGCCTGAGGGTGGTGAATGTTTCTCAGAGATCAGCCAGGTGATCCGTCTGGAGCTTGGATTTGACTATCATATCATCAATGTACGCCTCCACATTCCTCCCAATCTGATTAATGAAGACCGTATTAATCATCCGTTGGAAAGTGGCAGGCGCATTTTTCAAGCTAAATGGCATCACAGTATAACAGAATAACCCCTGATCAGTGACGAAGGCCGTCTTCTCTTGATCTTTCTTCCACATGGGTATCTGATGGAAGCCGGAGTAGGCATCCATGAAGCTCATCAAGGCGTGAACGGCTGTAGAATCGACCAGACTGTCGATCTTTGGAAGCGGGTAACTGTCCTTTGGACACGCCTTGTTGAGGTCTGTGTAATCAACACACATGCGCCAGGTCCCATTCGGTTTCTTAACAAGGACCACATTGGCCACCCAGCCGGGAAAATTACAAGGCCGGATGAACCTGGCATCTGGCATCTGGCATCTTTTTTACTTCGGCAGCTGCCGCCTGACTTCTTTCCTCACCGTGGTTTCTTTCTTTTGCCGGATGGGCTTCTTTTTAGGATCCACAGCGAGCTTATGGACAACAAGATCTGGGCCGACGCCTGGCATCTCTTCCACTTCAAAGGCAAAAATGTCTTTGAATTCCTTCAGCAGAAGGTGCAAGTCTGCACCCAAAGTAGCATGAGCGACCGTCCCAACCTTTACAGTACGTTCTGGACGACTGTCATCCAGAACGAGATCAATGCTTTCACCAGCCGGTTGGGGACGGAGCTCATCTGACCGTTCACCGGTCAGTGATTGCTATTTTTTCTCCTTCTTCACCTCCGCCAGCAGAGGTGCCTTTCTTTTCTTTCCGGCTGCTGGTGGGGCAGGTGCTGGATCAGCATCCTTGACATTGTCAAGGTCAATTGGTTCCTGATCGCCTGGGGCCACAGTGTCCCTGACGGCTGAGAGATAGCACTCCCGGGCCATCTTCTGATCCCCATTCAAGGAACCAACAGAGCCGTCATCCCTCTCATATTTGATGAGCATCAGAGACGGGATGATTACTTCCTTGGCTACGTTGAGGGTTGGCCGGCCAAGGATAATGTTGTAGGCGGTCAACTCCTCAACGACCAAGAATCTGACGACAATATGTCGTCCCTGGCCTTTCTCTCCCAGCCGGATGGGCAAGTCAATTCTTCCGACTGGGTAGACCATCCCACCCCCAAAACCAACCAAGGGGTGGGTGAGCGGATGCATGCTGCTGGCATTGTATTTCAGCTTTTGCAGGCACCGGAGGCTGATGATGTCAGATGAGCTACCGGTGTTAATAAGGATCCGTCCAACCAGCTGGTTGGCAACCTTACATTCAATGACAACCGGGTCATCATGCGGACGGCGGACGCTGCCCCTATCTTTCTTAGTAATCAAGACGTCTGGGAAGGAGGTGCTTGCAGACGACTGCTCATCCTCATCCTTGTACATCTTTCGAAGATGGTTTTTGGTGCCCCGGATGGTAGGGCCACCACAGGAGAACCCGCCTGCTATTGTGTAGACCGGCTCCTTGTCGGTATCCGAGCTACTAGCAGGCTGGGGGGTAGTCTTGGAGGACTGGCCCTTGTTTTTATTTTTTGCCCCGGCTGGGGACGTAGAAATGTAGGACTTCAACAGCCCTTTGTCAGCTAGACGGTCCAACGCCCGCTGAAGACTGAAGCAGTCGTTGGTGTCATGGCCGACCTCCTCATAGAACTAACAGAATTTATTTTTGTTCCGTGACTGGACAGAACTCTTCATAGGATTTGGCTTCTCAATGGACAGCCGGTCCTTTAACTCGTACTTGGGGACGTACGGTTTAAACTCTTTCTTTTTCTTCTGGGACGGATGGTCAGAGTCAGTAACCGCCCAGACTTCTTTTCTTTTCTTGCTCTCTTCTTTGTTTTTGGCCGGCTGAGCTGACCGGCTGTCTTTCTGTTTGTCGGATTTCTTGGAGTCCGACTGGCTACCAGGCGAGCAGAGGTCGGTAGCCTGGATGTAGCTTTCCGCCTCCCTCAGGGCCGCCTGTAAGGTGAAAGCCCCTTTTCTGACTAGGTCGAACTTGAAGGTCGACCCGTCTCTCAGACCCTTGAAGAAGTCTGTAAAAGCTACCTCATCAGACAGTCCTTGAATCTGAATTCTGATCAGATTGAAACGCCTGACATAGGAGCGCAGCCCTTCTCTCTCTCCCTGCTTAACAATGCTCAAATCAAGGCTTGTTTTCTTAGCAGGGATGTTCATTGAGAAATTGGAAGAAAACAGGAAGGCGAGCTTCCTGAAACTATCGATGGACCCAGCCGGCAAGTTGCCAAACCACTGTTGGGCAATGCCCTTCAGTGTATCCGGGAAGCACCGACACCAAGTGGCATCATCCAACCCCTGCAGATACATGAGGTTGGTGTAAGCCATGAGGTGTTCTTCCGGATTGGTGGTACCGTCATAGGTACCAACCAACACATTCTTAACCTTGGACGGCTGATCCGCCTCGGTTATCTCCCGGGTGTACGCAGAAGGTTGTTCACCTAGACGTAGCAGACGAAGCTGCCAGTCCAATGGCTGGACATTTGGATATGTCGCCTGACCTCCAAAGAGGGCCGGCTGCATAAAGTGAGGAGGATACTGTCCGTAAGCCTGAGTAGGCACATACGGTACAACTCCAATCATGTGAGGGCCAGAATGGATGGTATTACCGCCTGTCTGACTCTCATGCAAGGAAGATATATTCCCGACAGAGGTATTGTTGAAGCTGTCTGGAAAGTTCGACGTTGAAGCCGACTCAGACAGCGACTGGTTTCTCCTCCGGTTAATGATCTCCCGGGCATCAAGAGTTGATTTTTTACTTCTCACCGACTGTTGAGTCCGGCGGGTGTTATTGTTATTCCCCTTGGGGAGAAGAATTTTGGACCAATCAATGGTCCCGGCTGCCTTATCCTTTGGATGGGGAGTTGGCTGCTGATTTTTGACTGACTTCCCCTTTTCCAGAGGAGTCTTCTTGGCCGACTGACCTCTACTTGGGCCAGCCCGGCTCTGGGTGATCAGCTCTTTAATTTCACCCTTGAAACTTGTCATGAATCTCATGAGCTCGTCCCGGGTGACAGGCGCTGATCCAGCTGCCGTTTGGGTTTCCCCTTCTGGCTGCCCAGGGGGTCTACTTGCACCCGCCTGGGAGGCACCCCGCTCCAGAGTCTCTCTGGGCCGGATGCGCTTGATTCTGAGAGAGCCGTCTTCGGCTATAAAGGTATCGACCTGAGGATCTTCTTCCTCATAGTCTGTAAAGACTTCTGGGTCTTCACCTAGACGGTTAGGGGGTGGTACAGACTCTTGAACCATTTTCGAGGTACTCTCCCCACAGACGGCGCCAAATGTTTTGGGTGTTTTTGTCCCTCGCGAGAGTTACAACACGAAGACTAATCCGGGGTGAGCTGTACCTGCAAAACAAACGGAGACACCGGATGGGTGGTGCTCCGCCTCCGACGCTCAAGTTAGAAACTTGAAGGGAGAAAAAAGGTGCGGAAATTTAGATAGGGATCTGCTCGAATTCCAAACTCATGATGTCTCTATCAAAGAGTAAATGTGTAATAAATTATCAAAACGTGTCCCCAAAAAGAGGGTCATCTCCCTATTTATAGGGTCTTTGGGATTTGTGCCCCTGATTAGGTCACTGTACCCTAATCAGTGGTGAGTTGCGCCGCTTTGCGGCTTTCTCGGGATTTGGCCTGAAGGCCGCCCTTTTTTCCCTTATTTTCTGGAGCGACACGTGTCAAGCAGAGTTTGGTCCACTTTGGGCCATCCTGAGACTGACACGTGTCGTCCTCTGATTGGACCACGTGGCGGGGTAAAATTACCCTAAACACGGAGTATATACTAGGTTTTTCCTTTTTCTTTTTTTTGAAATTAGATGAAAGCTTGTTTGATAAACGATTTTTTACACATAAAAAATCATGAAAGGATAATATTTATGAAAGGATAATTTCCTTAAGAGAATTTCTAATCAGTGGTCGAGTTTACTTGGTCAGAAGTTGTCCGTTCGGTCAGGGGTTACTTGGTCAAGGGTTACTCAGTTAGAAATTAATCAATCGGTTAAAGGTTACTCGGTCAAGGATTACTTGATCAATCAGGGGGTTACACAGTATGGTCAACCATACAGAAAACACGCTAATACTTCAAAGTAAGCACTAGCATATAAATAGTAAAAAGACAAAATACTGCAATTACTATAAAAGAGCAGTAATAATTGACGTAATGTATAGTACAATAATGTACAATTGTCTTTTAATACTCTCTCCGTCCCATAATACTTGGGATGTTGGGGTGGACACGTAGTTTTAAACTACAACCGTCTATTTAAAATATTAGTTTATCCTATAAAAGATTCACTTTTGAATTTTTATACTCCCTCCGTCCCTAAATCAAAAGTATGTTTCTACTCTTTATTATGTGAGTAATAAATGCTAGAAATAATCTTTGTATTAAGGGACGGATGGAGTATAACAAAAAAAAAACAAGTGGGGTGGGAGTAGGGTAGTTGAGGAGAGAAAAAATGTGGGAAAATATTTTTTTTTTATTAGTGATCTCATTCTATTTACAATAATGTGTCAAGTATTGTAGGATGGGCGAAAATAGAATTGTGTCAAGTATTATGGAACAGAGAGAATGTAAGGAGGAACATTATTAGACCTCAACCCTCACTTTTTTTTTTTTTTTTTTATTAATATTTGCAGGTTAAATACTTGAAAGTAGATGGGATGGTAAGGGGTTCCATAACCTTAAGAACCCTCACTTGGAGCCTCGGAGAATACGAACCCCAAACCTCAAAGTGACCCAACACCTTATCAGTGTGTAGTCTAGATTGCACAAGAACGGCACTGTCATAGATACGGGTACGAAACGAATACGGAAAAACGTCTATCTCAAAATAAGAGACATGGGTACGGGATATTAACCTTTATAAAGTATATTTTAAAAAAATAAAATTGACCATATATTTGTCATTTCATCCTCTCATTAGATCATATTGTGCCATATTAACAATGAGCTATATATGAATGCACCCATATTATTTAACAACTCCTTATTTATTTACTTAAATTTGCTCTTTTTATAAAAATTTAAACAATTCATATAATAGTAGGGTACGATCCGAGGGCCTGTTCACTTACGTTGAAATTCAGCTCAGTTCAGTTTAGTTCAGCTCAGTTTAGTTCAGTTCAATTCAGTTCAGCTCTGTTCAGTTCAGTTCAGTTCAGTTCAGGTTGTTCAGCTCAGCTCCTAATTTCCTTCTCTTATAAAATATTCATTTCATTTCAGTTCAGTTCAGTTCAGCTCAGTTCAATTCAGTTCAGCTCAGTACAGTTCAGTTCAGCTCAGTACAGTTCAGTTCAGCTGAGTTCAGTCAATGAGAACAGGCCCTGAGACGTATCATCGTGTGTCCTAGAGTGTTCGTGTTTGACACAGTATCTGACACGGACACGACAGTTGGATGAATAGTCCGTGTGACCTAGTGTAGTACTATGTACATGGCTCACTATCCAGAACTGATCTCCAAATTTGAATTAGCCAAAGGGTAAAACAATATACATGGCTCACATGAAATAGGCTCAAAATAGAAAACTGAAGCCCAAATGGACGAGTAAAGAACGAAATGATTATAGGCGTATTCTTAGGTGCACATTCATGCACCTAGAAATAGGTGTAACAACAGCACAATATGAACATTAGCTTTTCAGAAAGTGAACATTAGGTTTCTTCTCCTTTATTTTCTCCTTCATTTTTTATTTTCTCTCTCCTCGGTTTTTTTTTTTTTATTTTCCCCCCTTTTTTACACTTTTTTGATTGAATTTGTTTCTTACAACATGAAAGTAGTTATTAAGTATGAATTTTTGTGTGAATTTCGATTTTGTGCTTTAATTTCGATTGATTAAGGTATATATGAATCTTTGAATTCACAAATTATACTCTATTTTTTCTCATTCCTTCTTTAATTCCTTTTTCCTCTATTTTTTTTCTATTTTTCTCGTTTTTTCGATTGAATATGTTACTTACAATATGGAATTGGTTGTTTATCTAATTTTTTGAATTCATATGAATTGTTTTTTTTTTTTTTTAGCTTCGATCAATTTCATTTGTGTATGAATTTCATTTGATTTTCTGCAAATTTTTTTTATCAATGAACATAATCATGCAAAATATGAACATATGCATAGGTTCCCTTAAATGTGAACATTATCTTTTCAAAAAGTGAACATAAGCATAAAACTTATGAACATATGCATTTCAGAAAGTAAGCATAACAATTCAAAATATGAACGTAAGCATTGGTTTCCTTAAAGTGAATATAACCATTTAAAAGGTGAACATATGCGTAAAAAATATGATCATATGCATTTAAGAGAGAAAAGATATGCATAAATAGACTTAATGAGAACAGCGAATATTTACTATGAATATTTACATTATGAACATATAAAAGATTATTATGAATATAAGGCATTTTATTATGAACATAAAAAATTGAAGAAAAAAAAATAATATGATTATTAAACATATGCATCATAATGCATAAGTATTAAAAATATGAACATATGCATTCAAAATATGAACATATGCATTGGTTCATTTTTTAATACGTATCAGCGTATGAACATAGTTAAGCATTTTAGAATGTGAGCATATACATAAAAAAAAATATGAACAAATGGGTTTAGAAAGTGAATATAAGCATTTCAAAAGTTTTACAAACGGATTCAAAATATGAACATAAAAATTCAAAATATAAACATAAACATTTCGAAATGTGAACAAAAAATATCTGTTTGATTTCACTAATTTTTTTTGACAATTTCAATAATAAATTTCGAACAATATTCAAACAAAATTAAGTGATAATCATATAAATTCAAACAAAATTAAGTGAAATTTACATAAAATTGCCTTTTTGGGGGAGGATCCTTTTGATTTTGCATCTCTTTCCTAACGTCCATTGATGTTTTTGCAGTTTTTTAGTGAAAGAATGAAATAGAGGAAAGAGAAAGTGAAAAAGAGGAGAGAGAAAATCATATAGAAGAAGAAGATTTTTGAGTTTGGAAATGACGTTACATTTATTGGGTGTGGTTGGGTGTATTGCAGTTTCCGTATTTTTTAGTTTTAGGGCTTTTTTAATTAGGTTGTGTGTAATTAGGCTTTTGGACTACGTTGTTGCACCTATTTAAAGTGCACAAGGGTGCACCTTAGACTAATTGATGATTATAATCCGATTGGAGTAACTATTGAATAACGATTGGACATTTGGACTATTCACCGTAATAGAACTGTAGAAGTAGGGAAATATTGGACAATCTAGGGTTTATAGTTAATTTGATTTGTGAGTTTACTCAATTTAGGTTTCTGGTGAATTATTGAACTATAGGATATAATTGCTGAATTTACAGAAGATTATAACAATCGATTATGTTTCTACAGTGTTGTTCATGTTCATATCTAAGTTATAATGTGGTTGATAACTTGATATACGTAGTAATTGTATGCAGAGATTATTTAGTTTTTGGAGCCCAAATTGATAAATGAGTCTGATTTTTTTGATGATGAGTCAAAATCCAAAATTGTATGTTAGATTAAGTTAAATTCTTGTCTTCATTGAAGCAGGGAATTAATTAATTCAAGATCTGGGAATTGTGTGTAACTTGTATGCTCTATGGATTTGAGGTTGAAATCATGTAGTAGTACTACTGCTACCTTACAGAATGATTTAAATTGCGGCGACGACCTTCTATTAGATAGGTTCACTAATTTACCTGATGAATTGTTGATTCGGATACTGTCTTTGCTTCCCACCAAGGATGCTGCTGTTACTAGCATCTTGTCCAAGAGGATGAGCTCTATTTTCCCTTTCATTACGAGCCTCGACTTTGATGATTCACCTATATCTCATTGTTTGAATAGACCCTTTGCGATTCAACGTTTCCCCACTTTTGTTGCCTTAGTTAATAGTGCTCTGTCTGCATACAAGTCTCAGTATCTTACCAGGTTTAAACTTGGAGTGGGTGTAGACTTCAAGGGCATTTGTTGTTTAGATTGCGAAAGTAATCTACCAGGTGAGAAAGACTGCTGCCCGGACTTGAAAGCCTCACAAATCAATGCGTGGATCTCTTTTCCATTAACCCATTGTGGCCTCAGAGAGCTTGACCTTCGCATTCAGGTGAAAAAACCTGGTGATTGTCTGATACCCCTAGAAATTTTCACTTTTCAAACTCTAGAGGTGTTAAAGCTCGATGTTAATCTTAGTCTTGATCAAACTTCAACCATGTCATCCTTTCATCTTCCAAACTTGAAGCGACTCCAATTACGTGTGCCTGTCATTTCTGAGGTAGGCTTTGTGACAAGGCTAGTTTCTAGTTGTCCTATACTTGAAGATCTCATGGTGGATGTGGTTTGGAGCCAGGCCTATTTCATAAATATATCTTCCCCTTCTCTCCGGAAATTATGCTTATTTGTGAATAGATATGATTATAATGATGTTGATAACAAATTTGTTACTATTAATACTCCTAATTTGGAGTATCTCAGCTACACTGATTATTTAACATTACAGTACTCTGTCCCAAACATGAATTCTCTTGTTAAAGCAGATGTCGACCTTAGAATCTTCCCGGTTGGGCCATCTGAGGTTTGTCTTGTGCAAGTGCTTAACTTTATCAGTGTCTTGTCTAATGTTCAGCATTTAACTTTGGGTGGCAATTGTGTGAAGGTTTGTCTTGGTTTCTTGTTCATATTTTATTATTATTTATTATAAATGTGAAATTGAATGGCTATTTGTTAACTTTTGGTTGAAGGTTCTAAGCCGTGTTGATTTAAAGGATCGTCTGCCCGTTTTTCATAACATGAAATGTCTAGAGCTGCTTTATGATTATATCTGTTGGGACAAATTGCTGCCAGCATTTCTAAATGAGAATTGTTCTCCTGTGTTAGAAACGCTGGTCTTTCCACAGGGTTAGTGTGTAATTTTATCTCCTGTATTTGTTATTAAAATTTTCCAAATGCGGAGCATATTTTGTCGTGTAACAATTTTACTTTGATCATCACGTACTTAATTTGCAGGGTTTAACTGAGCCTCGTAGCACCATTCGCACTTGGATTCGTCCTATCTATCTGGATGAACGAGAATTTTGTAGAAACGCTCTAGCAGTTATTCTTTCATGTTGCAAAAATCATATTAAAAGAATTGTGATAAAGCATTATTGTGGGGTTCAAAGGGAAATAAGTTTGATCCAGTTTATGCTGACACATGCATTAGCTTTGGAGGAATTGGTTGTATTCCGGTGGAAGTATGTCTAATCTGATCGGAAGCTGATTGAGGATACATTGCAGAAATTAGAAAGGGTTTCAGCCTGTTCAATTCAAGTGTTGAATATGGCTGACATCAGCAAATCAGCAATGTTGTAATGTTGTAATGTTGTGTATTTATTTGCATATATGCACCAAATGAGTTAAACGGCTAATGCGTTGATACGGGCTCATTCGTTTGAATTTTTAGAACAGTCTACCAGCCTTAAGTTATGTATTCTAGTGCTGTTAGTAATATGCCACTTATTATTATATTTAATTAGGAATAGGGCACATATAAAATTACTATCTATTTCAAAATAAATGCCACATTTTGATTAGAATATGTGAACGTGGAATTTAACTAATACTCCCTTCATTCCAATATAACGAACATGTTTGACTTTTTTTTCACTGTTTGTATATTACCTTTGATTATAGTAGTTTACTACGAGGTAGCCCCAGTTACTCATTTGGAGTAACAACATTTGTTAATCAAATGGCACAATTGTAAATAATTGCTTCTTCCTCTTTCTTCTTCCTTCTTCCTTCCCATCATTATAGCCACCACTGCCATTACCATCATCACAATCACCATCTCTCAAGCCGATCTTCTTTTCCCCGTCAACCTTCGATCTTCTTTCCCCCGTTGACCTCCTCTTCTTCGTCCTTTCTCAAGCCCACAATGTCGCGGTTGTACAAAACTCAAGATTTCCCTTCTCCACCTTCCCCAATCTCCACCCACCTCCCTTGATCTCCACCCACATCTGAAAAAAAAAATGAAAACCCTAGGATTGAAGGGTGAAATTAAGGACATGGTCAACCCCAAAAGGAAGTGTTGACCATATCCTCTATTGAAGCTCCTTCAATTGATGATGGGTCGAGTTCGACATTTCGTAGATGCATCGAGTTCAACAACGACGAAGTAATGATGGGTCGAGGTCGTAGATGGGTGGGCGACGAAGTGATGATGGTGGTGGCTGTGATGGTTGAGGTAGAAGAGGAGTGAGGAGAGAGAAAGTTGAATGGTAGATACGAAAACATAAGAGTACCCCTTGAGTAACATATTTTGTTACACGTATTTAAAAATTAAAAATTAATTGTTTCATTTCTCCATTCACAATGTTTTAGATAATAGAAATTAAAAATATGATGGATGTAAAATCTATAAAAAGCAAAAGCGAGTAAAATTGAGAGAGAATATGAAAAATATTACAATGTGATATGATGAGACCACTAGTGGGGTGGAAAATAGCAAAATACTAGCTTAAGCCTCGTGTCATGCATATATATATATATATATATATATATATATATATATATATATATATATATATATATATATATATATATATATATATATATATATATATATATATATATATATATATATATATATATATATATATATATATATATATATATATATATATTATATCTAGCATATAAATGTGATGCTTTAAAGTAATTTCTTTGATATCAATAATAGAAATCAGTTTTATTAAGGAGTGTTAAGGGTCTGTTCTCTTCAACTTATTTTCAGTTCAGTTCTTATCTTAATTTCCCTCTCTCATAAAATATTCAATTCTGTTCAGCTCGGCTCCAATAAGTACAATTCAGTTCAGTTCAGTCAATCAGAACAGTCCTTTACTTTTTTGGCAAACTTTAATATTATTTCGTTTATCATATACTCCGTAATTAAAAAGGAGTTGGAATAATATTTTATGTAAATGTGTATGGAAGAATTATGAATGCCAAATAAAAAGGAATACTACCTCCGTTCCTGAAAGTTCGACTCACTTACTATTCATGTGATCAAAATAAAGTAACTTTGACCACATTTTATTATTTATACAATCAAAATAAATTAACAAGTTTGATCTTATTAGATTCCCCTTATGACAGATAATTCAAATATCATTTTTTTTAAAAAAAAAATTTACTTACACATAGCCGAATCTATTAGTGATCAAAGATGTTCCTTGGAAACCGTGCACATGCAAAGTTTGTTTCAGGAACGCAAGGAGTATTTTTTGTCTTAAAGATAATATAAAAGATTGGGAATGATATTATTATAATTATATCGAATATTCACAAAAAAAATGTTCAAAAGGAAAAGGGAGTTTTGGAGGGGGAAAAAATCAGGATGTGACACGTGTCACTCCCAGTCTGTTTTAACATTAACTTATTGATTGTTAAAATTTTCAAAAAAAAAAATAATGGAGCAAGTAATAAAATGTAAAGGGAGTAATAAATACATTTTTTTAATCATAAACTACGTTGTTACATAAAAGTTTTAATACAGTGTTTTTGAGGTCAAACTTGAAAATTCAACGAGGGTTATGTGGTATCCTTGCAAAACAATATTTTAAATGGTAGTTTCTCGCAAAACAAAATTGTAAGGTAGTTTTTGACACAAAATTCCATTTTGAAGGTACTCATAGTTTCTGACAAATTTTCCTTAATTTAATAATAGTAAATAAAATAAGAAAATACTAACAAAAAATTATTAATAACATATAATATTTATTGATCTAATATATAATTGTAGAGTTTTTTTTCCAACTTTCATTCAAGCAATTCTCTGCATTCTAATTTATTTATTTTATTTTTTTTTTTTTTTGGATAACTTCCTCTCCAACTTCCACTATATTTTTTTTTTGGAGGAAAATAACTACCTTATCTTTTTTTTTTGTCATTAATTTTTAATTCTCTAAATTTTAGATAAAAAAAAAATTCACTTTCACTTTTACTATTTTACAATACAATATATAACTCCACATACAATTCACTGTACCACTCAAAATCCCCAACATTTCACTTTTTTTTAAACACTACGTACTAAAATTTCACTTTGTTTTACGAGTATTTTTTTGGTATATAGTATAATATATGTCATGCTTTACCATGAGTATACAGTTTCGTTATCAACCATTCACTATAGTACTATAAATCCCCAACCCTTCAATTATATGCATTTTTTTTAGGGACTTTACTCCAAACATTTTCCGTTTCTTTAATCATCAAAAGCCAAAAAAAAAGTACAACATGTTTTTGTGGAACTGGCCTCAACGAATAACTACTTGCAACAAAACAAAGTATGTAACTCCTAGAGCAAGACACTAACTCATATGATACTAACCGAGTAACACGAGTAACCCCTATAACACTGAACGGGTAACCTCTATAACTTTGAAAAAGTAAACTTCAAAATAGCATTGCGTGACCACCGACATAAAAGAGTAAGACCCTGTTTTTTGAGCTTATAAACAATTAAAGCATAGAATATCATATTTCAGCATAGCACAACAGGTGTCATCACATTATAATACGATTATTAATACTCAGTACAACAGAGCTAATTAGGGTTCAATAGAACCGACCAGTCCAAAACCGACCATTACAGCTCAAGTTTAAATTACAACATCAAAATCAACTTTTCATATTTTAAATATATTTTTTCTTATATATCCCGTGCATTTTGCCGGCTACACTCATACTACCTCTTTTTTTTTTTTTTAATGTTACTAATACCAAATAAGAAAGATATTTAATGCTTATTTACTCTTTGTGTATGTCGTATATAATTTTACTAATGAATAATTAATATTACTAGCTTTTACAAAAATTACTCATACTACCTCTTTTTTTTTTTTTTTAATGTTACTCACTTGTATTTCACGCGATGTTTGATGCACTACTTTGACCATTAATTTATTTGATTAAGAATTTGTAAAAATCATATAGAGTTGATATATTGAAAATTCATAACAATAATTATATACTTATACTAAAGTGAAATCTTTTTTAAAGGGAATTTTCCCGCTTAAACTCTACTTTTATATATATATATATGTGTGTGTGTGTGTGTATTGAGGGATCCGGTGAGAATAAGTTCATATGTGAGAATTCATACTTATATGAGAACTGATCTATAATTTAGAACACGTGAGTAAAATTTATAACATGTGACTCAAATTTAAATTTAGAACATATGACTAATAATGTAGAACATATGAATAATAATTTTGAACATGTGTGTGAGCAACAATTTAGAACATCTGATTTGAGGATTAGAACATGTGAGTAAAAATTAAAAAAAAAAAATTGTTTTATGAAATTTAGAACATATGATTAAAATTTAGAACATCTGATTTAAAATTTAGAACGTGTGAATAAAAAATTTAGAACACTTGATATAAAATATAGAAAATGGGAGTAAAAATATTGAACATATATGTAAAAATATAGAACACGCGAGTAAAAATTGGAACGCTTTTGAATTTAGAGCATATAACTAAAAATCTTAGAACACACGTCCGTTTTAAAATTTAGAACTTATAAGTTAAAATTTCGGAATAAGTCATTCAAAATTTATAACATCTAACTTAATTAATTTATGGTTTAGAACATGTGAGTCCAATTTAGAACATCTGATTTAATTTAGAACACCTGGAAAAAAATTTAGAACATCATATTTAAAATTAAGAACATACGAGTAAAAAATTTAGAACATAAAAAGTGTACTCGCATAAGAAAATTCTCACATAAGAAAAATTCTCACGAGAGCCTCCCCATATATATATATATATATATATATATATATATATATATATATATATATATATATATATTATTCATTAATAAACCCCTTTACTTAGTTATTTATGGGTTGATTATTAACTTACATTTATATAAACACTTATATATTTCAATACTACTCTAATAAATCAAACTTACTAATTTTTTTCTTATAAATGCACCATTAAGGGCCTATTCTCTTTGACTGAATTGAACTGAACTGAACTTATTAGAGCTAAACTTAACTGAAGTGATTTGAACTGAAATGAATATTCTTATAAGAGAAGGAAATTAAAAGCTGAACTGAATGAACTGAACTGAACTGAACTGAACTTATTAGAGTTGAACTGAAAATAATCGTATGAGAATAGACTCTAAACAAGTCAATTTTGACTTAGTGTATACTCCCTTTGTTTAGTAATAATCGCAACATTTTGACTTTTGCATTATTCAAATGTTTACTTTGACTATATTCTATACCAATATATTTGACTATATTTCATACCAATATATATATATATTTTTTCATTTATTAACTTTTTATACTTACAAATATTAATGTTCAAATATTGACATATATATTAGACAAAATGTTGCGATTATTATGAAATGGCGGGAGTAATGAATAGATGAAACTCAGAAAAACGAGAAAATGCAAGTTTATCAAAAAATAAAAATGTAAATAAATTAACAACTTTTAGTCATACATGACTCCCACAGTTTTTAATTTATTTGCCAAAAAAGACATGATGACTAGACAAAATGGCAAAAATGTAAATAAATCAACTCAATATTTTTTATTTATTAACCAAAATATCAAGATGACTAGGAACAAATTTTGATTTATAATTTGTTATCAAGGAGATAAACTTTGTTCCAAAAAAAAAAAAAAGAGAAACTAGGATTTTCTCTTGAAAAACGGGTTAATAAAGGTCTGTTCTCATTGACTGAACTCAGCTGAGCTGAACTGAACTGAACTGAGCTGAGCTGAGTTGAACTAAATTGAGCTGAGCTGAAATGAAATGAAATGAAATGAAATGAAATGAAATGAATATTTTATAAGAGAAGAATATTAAGAGCTGAATTGAACTGAAATGAAATGAAAATAAATGTATAAGAAGAAGCTCTAAGGTCATTAGTGTTTAATAATGTACTGTAATATCAGAAAGCGTGGGCTTCTCTGAATTTTCCTCCCAACTTTAAAATTATTTTTGCCCCTCTTTCTCTCTCCTCCATTGAAGCTCACTCCTGTGTCTCAGAGTTCTACCGTAGAAGCATGATCTGAGTTCTCCATTGAAGACCCTTCTTAGTTTTCTCTGTTCCATTGAAACAGCCTGAGGTAATTTTATTTTTAATTGCTATTGATCATTAGATATCAATTTTACAATCTAGGGTTTATTGTTAATCAAATTGTCTGTATAGTCAATTCCGGGTTCTTGTGAGGTGAAATATTGAACTATAGGTTATAATTACTGATTTTATAAATGACTATAACAAACAATTTTGTTCATTTCTTATGTAGAGGAATTTTATGTGATTTTGGAGCCCAATTTGATTAATTTTGAATTGCATTCTTTTATTCATATCCCTTCAATGTTAGATTAAGCTTATTGTTAAGTTTGATTTTTTTTATTTTTATTTTTACTTTTTTATCATTGAAACATGGAAATAATTAATTGTGTTATTAAGAATCAATTCTTGTTGTTGGAATTTTGTGTTAAAAATACTTAATGGATCAAAATAGCAGTGACACCCTTTTATTAGATGGGAATTAGGTTGATAATGAATTGCAGAATTCTGTCTATAACCCTTTAATGTTAGATTAAGTTTATTACTTCGTATAAGTTTGATTCTTGTTTCATTTTATTGAAGCAGGGAATTAATTAATTCAGGATCAGGGGATTATGTGTTAATAATACTCCTATAGTCCTATGGATTTGAGGTTGAAACCATGTAGTACTACTACGTTACAGAATGATCGAAATTGTGGTGACATCCTTATATCAGATAGGCTCACCAATTTACCTGATGAATTATTGATTCGGATACTGTCTTTGCTTCCCACCAAGGATGCTGCTGTTACTAGCATCTTGTCCAAGAGGATGAGGTGTATATTCCCTTTGATTACGAGCCTCGAATTTGATGATTCACCTATATCTCATTGTTCGGATTTTCCCTTTGCGATCCAACGTTTCCCCACTTTTGTCACCTTTGTTGACAGTGTTCTCTCTGCATACAAGTCTCAGTATCTTACCAGGTTTAAGCTTGGAGTAGGTGCAGACTTCACGGACACATCTTGTACGGATTGCAAGTTTAATGGTCCAGAAGAGAAAGACTGTTGCCCGGACTTGAAAGCTACACAAGTTAATGCGTGGATCTCTTTTCCATTAACCCGTTGTGGCCTCAGAGAGCTTGACCTTCGCATTCAAGTGAAGCAACCTGGTGATTGTCTGCTCCCCCTTGAGATTTTCAACTGTGAAACTTTGGAGGTGTTGAAGCTCGATGTTAACCTTAGTCTTGATAAAACTTCAACTATGTCATCCTTTCATCTTCCAAACTTGAAACTACTCCAATTACGTGTGGCTTTCATTTTCGAGGAAGCCTTTGTGACAAGGCTAGTTTCTGGTTGTCCTGTACTTGAAGACCTCATTGTGGATGTTTATTGGAACCACGTCCATTTCACAAATATCTCCTCCCCTTCTCTTCGGAGATTATGCTTATTTGTGAATAAACTTGATTACGTAGACAATACTGATTGTGTGATTATTAATACTCCAAATTTGGAGTATCTTGAATACACCGATAATTTAGCTTTACAGTACTCTGTCCCAAATATGAATTGCCTTGTTAAAGCAGATGTCTACCTGGAAAATCAATTGTTAAGGGAAGAATTTGAGGTTTCTTCTGTGCAAATGCTTACCTTTATAAGGCCCTTGTCTAATGTTCAGCATTTAACATTGTCTGGTGCATGCATAGAGGTTTGTCTCAATTTCCTACTCTTTTTTTTAATGATTTATACTATATTTGTGAAATTGATGGATTGCTATTTGTTAACTTTTGGTTGAAGGTTTTAAGCTATGTTGACGTAAATGATCATCTGCCCGTTTTTAATAACTTGAAGCGACTAGAGCTTTATCATTGTTGTAACTCTTGGGATAAGTTGCTGCTAGCATTTCTGAATTGTTCTCCTGTCTTAGAAACACTTGTCTTTCCGACGGTAAGTGTGTGAATTCGTATCATCTGGTCATAATTTTATATATGGTATAATAATTGTAGTTTGATTATCATCTACTTAATTTGTAGGGATTCGTATCATCTGGTGATACTACAAGTAGTCGTTACAATCAGGATACATGTGTGCTGGAACGAAGATTTTGTGAAGAAGCTCTCTCAGTTGTTCCTTCATGTTGCAGAAATCATCTTAAAAGAATTGTGATAAAGTATTACTATGGGATTGAAAGGGAATTATGTTTGATCCGATTTCTGCTGAGATATGCGTTAGTTTTGGAGGACTTGGTCTTATTCCGAAGAAAGTTTGCAAAAGCAGATCGAATGTTCCTAGAGAATACATTGCAGAATCTACCAAGGGCCTCCGTCGCCTGTTCAATTCATGTGTTGAATTGTAACTTGCCCATGGTGAGGAGGACTTCCTAATTATACTTTTACTCGCTGTTTTAGAGAGGGGGGAAAAATCATGTGCTGACTATAGATTGATGGCAGCAATGTATTGCCTATGCCACCAACTGCAGTGATACATTTGTGAAATTTTAATGTGTTTTTTACGGCTCAATCATTCGAATAACTCGTTTAGTACTTGTATTCTACTTGTACTTCGTAAGTTCGTATCTGCCTTGTGTTTATGTTGTTTTATAAAGTATTCTTTCCGTTTTTAAATATTTGCTCCATTTCTCCATGCGTGGAGTTTTAGGAGAAATTGGAGAAAGTAATAAAATATGGAGATAGTGGGGTAGTTGAGAAAATAAAAAATTGTAAAAAGCAAAAATAGTGGAAGAATAGCAGGAGATAGAGTATTATATTGGATCCACCAAGTATGAGAAATGAATTGAATATTGTTAAAGGTTTCCAAAAAAGAAAATGGAGCAAGTATTTAAAAACGGCCGAAAAAGAAAAGTGGAGCAAGTATTTAAAAAAACGGAGGGATAAGTTATTATACAAATTATCTTGTCTTTATGTTAGAGGTGACCAAAAATCGGGTTGGGCTAGCCTTTTGAACAAAATCTTGTGTCTAAACTTACAAAATATTGTCAGGCTTATCAAGCCAAAGCAGGTGTTTTGGCTTTTCAAGGTCAGGTTCAGTCTTTGCGTAAATTTTAAGATGCACCTTGTGCAACTATAAATAGGTGTACAACACCTATACTTTTTAACATTTAGTAAAAAAAATCTGAACAATTACTAATTTTGAACATTTAACTATTGCTTTATGCAAATTTTATGCACTTCCTAGGCTGAAGTAGATCTGGCTAGCGGGTCGAGCCATTAATAGTCACCATACTTTATGAACTACAGTCGGGCCTAGTCAAAAAAATTGGCCATTTTGGGCTCAATGCTCTGGGCCAACATTAGTGAGCTTTTGGGCTATTTTTTACCTGGGCAAAATTGGAACAAAAATTACCCGAAACAGAGTTATAAGAATTCAGGCCTAAAAAACCTGCTCATATATCTGGGCAAATTTTGGGTACGGTTAGTAGGTTGAGTTGCTTTTTTATGAGCTCTAATCTATACTAATAAATTATTATGATTATGCATATGTGGGTACTTATATAATACTTCCTCAATTTTAAATTAATTAACATGTTTTGACTTAAAATACTAAATAACTCCAATTTAATTAATGTTTGTGATTTATAACTATGAAAAAACACAAGTCCTCAAATTAAGACCTTATTTGGTAAAGGGCTTTTGACTTATTTTGTCCAATTAGAGGTTTGACCAATAAAAAAAAGCTAATGTGGGTATTTGGTAAATAGCTTACTTCCCTTTTTTTCTTTTTTTTTTTTTTTTTTTTTACAACACTTCTCTTTTCACGCTTGTCAATATATGTTTTGAATCGTTAATATCTTTGATTATCAAAATGTAAAAATTAAATATTTTAGATATTAAAATTATACAAATCGAGACGAATCTAACAAGATCCCACATGGCTATATTTTTATTTATGTATAAATCGTCAAAACTAGTTAAAGTGAAACACATGAATAGTGTAAAAGTCAAACTGTTGTAAACAATTTTTTTTTTAAAAAAAAAGAGAAAGTATAATATAACCAGCTAGTCAAATTAGTTAATACAATAAGTTATATCAATCATCTATCAGCTAATTATCAAATATGGACTAAGTAGCCATCACCATGTGATCAACTTAATCCTTATCTTTATCCACAATTTTATTTCCTTTCATGCACATTGCATCAAAAACAATGTCCTTTTATTGTTGTATCAATGTAAGGTTGTTATCACTCAAAGTGATAAGATTACAATTAGTGACCCACACAACATATATTCACCACTGACCACTCTTAAAACAAACACACAACACCCACGCGTAATCCCCCTAACCAAAACAACATTAAAAACATCCCCCTTGAATAAAATTTAATCATATTTTTATCTATATTTTACTAAAATTAGTCACAAGTAAAATTCTTTTGTACAAGACCAAACTTTTGAATGGATTTGTGAAGTTGTCCCACAATTAGGCAGCCTTCAAAGATGATGACCCTTCAATTCACCCCTTTCTTTCTTCCCTTTGATTTGGACCACCATCTTTTTCTTGCTCCTTTTAATACATATAAATAAAATTAACCACTTATATATTAAAAGTCTACTTCTTCCGTTTTGACATAAAAATATTTCCGTTGAAATAAAAATATGTCTTCCGGACTCCTTGCAACCTCAATACCAAGAAAGTACTTCAACACACCCAAATCTTTCATATGAAAACAGTCACTCAAGTATGATTTAAATGTTGAAATAGCAGAAGAATCATTACCAGAGATAATCAAATCATCAACATACACCAGAACACTAAGTTGAACAGATCCAGATTGCAGAGTAAACAAAGAGTAGTCAGAGTACGATTGCAAAAAACCGTACCTCTTTAGAGAACCGGCTAATTTAGGAAACCAACAACGAGGGACTTGTCGGAGACCATACAAAGACTTCCGAAGACGAAAAACCATACCAGGTTTGGTGCCATGAAAGCCAGGGGGAGGCTTCATATACACCTCCTCATCAAGATCGCCATGAAGAAAAGCATTGTGAACATCCATCTGATGCAGTTCCCAATTTTTCACCGCAGAAACAGCTAAGAAAGCACGAACAGTGACCATCTTAGCAACGGGAGCAAATGTTTCAATGTAGTCAACACCCTCAACCTGATGATTACCAAATATAACAAGACGAGCTTTTAATCGTTCAACCGTGCCATCGGAATTATGTTTCACCTTATAAACCCATCTGCACCGGAGAGCCTTTTTACCCGGAGGTAATGTTTCCATGACCCAAGTTTCATTATCTTCCAATGCAGATATTTCTTTCCGCATAGCCTCTTTCCAACCTTCATGTTGCATAGCTTCTTTAAAATTGCGAGGCTCAACTGCCGTATCTACAGCTGCAATAAAAGCACGGTGTCGCATAGAAAATTTATCACAATTCACAAAGTGTGCTAAGGGGTAAGGAGTACCTGAGGAGCTTGGAATTGGCGGTGAACTGTGAGAGATAGATGGACATGGAAGAGAAACAGTATGTGCCACATAATCACGGTGCCAACCCGGAGGGTGTCTATGCCTCTGACTAGGGGTGTACACCGGTCCAAAACCGGACCGGACCTGGACCGGACTTGTTTGGACCGGGGACCTGAATTGGGTAATTATGAGGACCGGGGACCGGACCTGAATTAACAGGTCCGGTTCCGGGCCAGACCTGAAAAATCAGGTCCGGTCCGGGTTTGGACCTGAATGGACCTGTTTTGTGTCTTTTTCGTTTTTTTTTTTTTTAATACAAAACCTGTTGGACCTGCATATGGACCTGCATATGGACCTGTTTTGTGATTTTTAGACCTGTTGCATAATTAATAATTACATACAAACCAAAATTATCAATTACAAAACTACATAAAGTCTATAAAGTCCCGATTCTCAAACACCAAAAATACAAATGAGTCCACCGAAAATACAAATAAGTCCACGAAAACTCATAAAATTACATAAATTCTCTTAAGTCTCAACTCTCAAGTACTAGGAATACATAAATTCTCCAACGAGTTGTTTTCCCTTTGATCGCGTGCTTCACACTAATGAGTCCACGAAAACAACTTCATCGTCTACATCGTTAGATTCACCACGTTGCACCTCTAAATAAAATACAATATAGAATATATTAATGATTGATAACAATGAAATAATAAATTTGGTGTAACAAAATTTCAAATACATAAAATTATTACTACCTTTCTCTATTTCCTCTAACTCTTTCAAATTTTCTTCCACATCAACAATTGGCACTTCCTTAGCTCTAAGCCAATCTTGTGTGCAAAGTAACGCTTGAACCATCTTCAATACAAAAATATTACACAAATATGTATAAACAAAGTCATATTAAGATATAAACAAACTTGATTTTATAAAATAAAAAGATAACGATGCATTACCTTAGGAGTTAAAGAACTCCGAAATGGATCTAGAGTACGACCTCCCGTACTAAAAGCAGATTCCGATGCAACGGTCGACAATGGGATGGCTAGTATGTCACGTGCCATGTGATTAAGAATCACATAACGCTGACCATTCTTACCCCACCATGTCAATGCATCTTGTTCTTCCTCCTCCGGCCCTAATTGATCATTTAAGTACCTATCCAACTCACTTATCGCATACCCACTTGTCCCCTTCAATCGTTTTGCTCTTTCTTTTAGTTTCCTCACATAATCGGAACCCACTCCTTTACTATTATCAATATCCATTGACATATTATCTCCACAATCTGGAATATTAGAAGTAGCATACATTTTTCTATATTCCTCAAATAAAGAGTAAGCGAACTCCTTCACATCATTAGCAAGTTTTGTACCCTTTTCCGGTCCATGCATATCCGTTAGTGTCAATTCAACAATGACCATCTTAGAGTGAGGGTCGAGAAGAAGAGCAACATAAATGAACTTATTCATCTTATCCACATCCCCCCAATACTTATCAAACTTTTTTTTCATTGCAATGGCCATGGCTTGAAAATTCAAGTCCTCACTTTGTTCCCAATTATTCAACATATCATACATAGAAGCAATTTCTCCTAAACCTTTATTAGCTGTCACATAATGGGAACCAGAAATTCGTTTAGTTAACAGATAAAACCCCCCTAGAAACAAAACCAACCTCTCCACTTTTTCCCAATCTTCGGGTTCGGGAGGCCTTTCATTGTCATTCAAATCCTCTCCATCAGGAAGAGATAACCCACTAAAAACACGTCGAAACTTCAAAGCCGTTTCCAAGATTATGTATGTGGAGTTCCAACGAGTGGGGACATCAAAGGATAAAGAAGATTTTGAATCTATGTTTGCTTTTTGCACAAGATCTTTGAATCTAAGTATTCTTGCAGGGGAATTCTTAACATATTTCACAGCATTTCTAACTTTATCAATGCACACACCATGTTCTCTAATACCATCCCACACAATTAAATTAATGATATGAGCAATGCATCTAACATGAAGATTTTTTCCATCATTTATACATCCTGTTCTTCTAACCATTCTACTCAAGTGTGCACAAGCAACATCATTTGAAGAAGCATTATCAACAGTGACAGTAAAAAGTTTATCATCAATACCCCAATACTCTAAACATGCCTCAACTGCTTTTCCAATAGCCTCTCCTTTATGACTAGAAATTGGACAAAAATTTATGATCTTTTTATTCAATTTCCAGTCATTATCAATGAAATGAGCTGTAAGACACATATAATTAATTCTTTGTATTGAAGTCCAAGTATCAGTGGTCACAGAAATTCTTTGACATGTCTTAAACATTTCTCTCAATTTCTCTTTTTCACTATAATACAACTTTAAACAATCACGAACAATGGTAACACGAGATGGAATGTGAAATTGTGGACATGCATTTTGCACAAAGTGCCTAAAACCGGGTTTTTCCACATGCTTAAATGGTAACTCATCAACAATAATCATGTGAATCAATGCCTCTCTAACATCATTCAAGTTAATAATCCTACTCCCACACTTTAATTCACTACTCTCATGTTCTTGATCAAAATACAATTTAGTTTGCTTTTCTTTGCCCTTTTCTTTTTCTATATTAATAGGATTACCGAGACATGATTCTGCATGGTTTTTAACATTTTTTGAACCATTAAGATTACCATCAGCAGCAAAAGTTTTAGGACAGAACTTACATTCAGCTCGTAGTTTTCCATTCTCGACGTACTCTAAGTAATATTTCCAATACTCAGCTTTCCTCTTACTTTTTCTGTTCCATATATATTCCCGCCCCGCTTTTAGCTTCTTATCAGGAGGCAAAGTAGATTGCAATTCTTCCATATCCTTTTCAGAAAGTGGCTGTGACGTTTGTTCAAAAAAAGAAGCAGACCGTTTGGATTGAGAGCTCTCCATCTACAATATAATTATATACAATATAAGTAATTTTAAAGTAACAATTATATACACATACCATTTTATAAAAAAATTTAAGAGCAACTTACATTGCAAGAATAAGAATCCGTGGTTCCTTGACTTCCTTCACTCCCTGCAAGAATAAAAACAAAAATAAGAACCCCTGAACTACACACAGGTTAGCCAACTTATTTAATCTTAATAATCTGAGTCCATACTTTTAGCAGCCTAGCAGGAATAAACACAAATTTTAAAGTATAAGTTAGCTTAAAAAGTGTCCATATATACACATTAGAAATATCAATACACATTAGAAATACTTTCAACTTTCTGAAATTTATGTTAAGAAAAAAATGAGAGAGGCATTGCCCACACAACACAACACAACCAACTTTCTGAAATTTATGTCAATACCCAGATCCACCACTGCCCACACAACACAACACAACCAGCTCCATTGGCAGCCCCACCCCTAGCCGCCTTCCCTGACACTCCAACCATGGAATCCACCCCACAAATTCCATTCCCGCCGGAATAACCTCACTCAACCACTCCAAAACCCCCTCCAATCCAAAACACCACCCAGCCACCCCGAAAACCCATCTCCACTCTCGGTGACCCTACCAGCCACCACGAAAACCCCATCTCCACTCCCGACAACCCCATCAACATTCACAATTTTCCATCCAGCCATCCCAAAAACCCCAGCTCACCACCCCAACCCACCCCACCCCACCCCACTGCCACCCCTTAACCCTTAACCCCCACACACCAGAACCGTACCACCGTAACCCCACCATAACCCCACCCCAACCCACCCTACCACACAAATTTTCGCACTAAATTAATCTTAATAATCATAATAAACACAAAATTTCGAACTAAATTTCGCACTTGAACCCTAAACCCTAAACTTCTTAATTCTTATGAACCCTAAACTCAAAAAAACCAAAAAAAAAAAAACAGAAATTCGAAAGAGATGAACTAAAAATAAGAAATTCAACATGCAAACATCAAACAATCATTAAAAGCAATTGAAAATTTGAAACAAGAATAAACATATAAATTCTCACACTTAATTTATTATTTCGAATTAAAAATACCAAAATTATAAGCAAATACTTACCAGATATTATCGGTGTGCATCGCCTGAGAGAACGAGGGAGGTGTCGGCAGTGGGCGGTGGCCGGAGCGAGTTGGGACAGCCGGACAGCCGCGTTGAGAAGTTGAGATTGAGGGAGGCTAAGAGTTTGGGCTTAGGGAGTTAGGGTTAGAACTTAAAAATATGAAAGAGATTGAGGGAGGCTGAGAGAATCAGATATTTTCTTGTTTTTTTTTTTTTTTTTTTTTAATTACGATTTCCCGGGTTTCAGGTCCGGACCTGAAAACCCCGGGTTTGGACCGGGTCCGGACCGGGACCGGGAACCTGGATTTTTAAGAACCGGGACCGGACCTGAATCAACAGGTCCGGGTCAGGTCCGGTCCGGTTCAGGTCGGTTCAGGTCCGGTTTCAGGTCCGGGCCAATTTTTGTACACCCCTACCTCTGACCACGATCCAGATCCAAAGAAGAGGTAGAGGGGGGGTTCGTAGCAGCCTGTGTAACATAAAGCACCCCGAGTTATCATGACCCGAGCGCTTGCAATGAGAGCAAGAAAGCTTTGATTTATCCATACGAGGGGTGGACTGAAATTGCCTACGGTCAGCCGAAGGAAGAGCAAACACATGGGCATCCTCCTTTGCCGTATGTGCCTTAGCTTGAGCGATGCTACGAGAGCGTTCCTCTTGAAGGAAAGCTTGAAACGCGCGATCAAGGGTCGCAGGGGGCTGTTGAGATAAGAGATTAGTCCTTACCATCGCAAAACGTTCATCATCTACACCAATTAAAAATTGATGCAGTTTTTCTTCTTCCTTATCTAACTCATACTTGGCAGCCACATTGCAAGTACACTGACCACATTCACAGCCGTGTGGTGGTTTAAGGCGAGCGAGATCGTCGAATAATCCCATCAGAGTATTGTAGTAGTCCTCGATGCTCATGTTTAGGGACTGCTTGCACAGAGCAATAGCAGACCGTAGTTGCTGGAGACGGGGGCCATTAGCCTCACAGAAACGCTTCTCCAAATAGTCCCATAGTTTCTTAGCTTCATCAAAATAAGGCATGGAGGCCGCAAGTTTCGATTCAACAGCCCTTAAAAGCCAAGACACTAGCATGGAATTCACAGTTTCCCAATCTAGCATCTTCTTCTTTTCAATTGGTTTGTTAATTGTGCCATCAATAAATCCAAATTTCCTCCTAGATTTCAAAGATAAGGTAATAGCCCTAGACCAGGCCAAATAGTTATCACCCTTCAAGATTACATGAGTTATCAAATTTCCGGGTTGATCACCCGAACTAAGATAGAAAGGAGACGAAGGATCAATTTTACCATCTTCCCCCATCGTAGTGATGAATCCGGTAGAGACAAATAGAGATGATTAGAGATAAGTAGAGATCAGAGATGATTAGAGCAGAGAATTAGAGAAAAAAAAATTCAGTGATTTAGGGTTTAGCGTTGTGTAGCTCCGATACCATGACAAAGTTTAGAGAATGAATATTTTCTGTATCTGTATTAGCCTTTGCACAAAATATATATATACACCGTAACAGAAGAGATTAGGCCTTATAAACATAAATCGGCCCATTAACTAAATACAATACTAAGTACAATATTAGGCCTCAACACGTTTCATAATAAATACATTATTTTTCACCATGGAGTATTCATATAGAAGTATATCACTTTGATCCATGTATTGTATCCATAAGAACAACAGTCGTCATGTAAAGCAAGTATTTATCAACTAGAATCTTCTTAACTAATGTATAGTTTCTGAATATCAAATATTTTTATTATTTATACTTATAGATGATTAAAGATATTTTTAGTCAAAATCAGTGTGGGCAAATATGTTAATCAAATTGGGACATTTATTTTAAAACAATGAAATTATAATGTATTTTTATAATATTATGTGGCTTATTGGTGCTTTCATGAACATGACATCTCCTAACAACTAAATCTTAGTACCTCAAATTATTAGAAATTAATTCCATGCATGTAATAATATTGAGTAGCCCACTAAGATGAGGACTTTTCTTAGGCATATCACTTTTTTGTGCGGCGCAAAAAGGAACAGTATCTTAAAATAAAGGGCTTTTTTAGGGGATGCCGCCTAAAATAATGTCTAGAAGAAAAAGATGGTAGATACAAAAAATATACGAAGTATTGAATAGTTATTTCTATTTGTGTGTTTTAATTGCAACGTTTTATTAGAGATTTTAATACCAGCAGGCAGCAGTTCTAATTATCAACCACCTTTTTTTTTCTTTTTCTTTTTCTTTTTTTTTTCTCTTTTTTTTTTTGTTTTTACAAGAACCATCTAATTTAAAAGGTTTCAACTTTCAATAACTTCGGGACGGTCTCAATTATAAAGGATTCCTTCTCAAAGTACTCTTTAACTTATCATGACCGGTCTAACCAATCACTGATGTCAACTTGTCAAGTGTGTTTGACCGATTAAAAACGAGATTAGAGACCGGTTAAAATCATTGATCTAAATAGTTTGACCGGTCACTAATGGCAAGTGTGACCATCTAAAATATATAGTCTTCAAATGACAACTTATTTAAAATACTTCTGTCATTTTATAAACAAAGTTTTAAGAAAATTATAGGTTGAGGACCAAAAGATGGATTTTATATTACAATGTAGTTAGGACTTGTTCTCATAGACTGAACTGAAATGAATATTTTATAAGAGAAGGAAATTAGGAGTTGAACTGAACTGGATTGAACTGGACTGAACTGGGTTGAACTGAACTGAACTGAAAATAAACGTATGAGAACAGACCCTTAGTGGAAATATCTGGATATATTTTAGTGTCATTAGGAGAGAGAAATAATAAAATAAAATAAATAATAAAAAAAAAAAAACTGGTAAAAAGTAGTATAAGCGTGATTGTTAGAAAAGGAAAATAATAAAAATAGTTTTGGTTCCTTATCAAATAAAGAGATGTTGCAATTATTATGAAACCATGTAAAAGGAAAGTATTACAATTATTACGAAATGGGTGGGGTATAAAATTATAATACAAAAGGAGAATTTTACAAGAATACATAGAATAGATTAATTTAACAAGATCACATAAGTACTTTTCTCAATTTTAAATCACAAAATAATACATGATCAAATTAATTTGTATAAATAGTGTCAAATTTCAAGCGTTATAATTTAATAAGAACGGGAAAATATGTAATCTTTATTTACACTTTTTTTTTAATACATATACAACGAAGTATACATACTCCCTCCGTTTTTAAATACTTGCTTCATTTTCTCCATGCGCGGAGTTTTAGGAGAAATTGGAGAAAATAATAGAATATGGAGGTAGTGGGGTTGGTGGAAGAATTTAAAAATGTAAAAGGCAAAAGTAGTGGAGAGGATTGGAGGAGAGAGAATATACGTTGAGTCCACTAGATGAGAGAAATTAATTAAATATTGTAAGAGCTTTCCAAAAAAGGAAATGGAGCAAGTATTTAAAAACGGCCGCAAATGGAAAGTGGAGCAAGTATTTAAAAACGGAGGGAGTATTATTTTAATTAAAATTCTATAGTAGTCATTCGATCAAAAAATACATATTTTCATATGTGGATGACAACACCGTGCGTCCGTGCAGTTGGGATTATTTTTTTAGGGGTAACTTCTGACTGATCGAGTAACCCATGACAGACGGAGTAACTCTTAACTAATCGAGTAACCCCTGAGGCCCTGATCAATCAAGTAACCTCTTACTGGCCGAGTAAACCTTGATCGAGTAATCCCTTAATAAGTAACCCCAGTCACGTAGAAAATGTGTTTTTTGAAAATTAATTGCACCGATTTTTAAAATTAGATGGTTGTGATCTAATGATTTTAAAATTAATTAAAATTCATTTTTCTTATTTTAGGAATTCATTTTAAACTTCTGATTTGTGAATTTTTTTTTCCAAATTAATTTATGTAACTCGTTTTTAATTATTTATAAAATCAGAAAATTAAAT
This sequence comes from Chenopodium quinoa, assembly GCF_001683475.1. Lineage (NCBI taxonomy): Eukaryota > Viridiplantae > Streptophyta > Magnoliopsida > Caryophyllales > Amaranthaceae > Chenopodium > Chenopodium quinoa. The sequence continues at coordinate 2,907,119 of NW_018745523.1, read as the reverse complement.
TATTATTTTTTTCTGAAAATAACTAAATAAGTATTAACATTTAAAAATAGTTCAAAAATCATTAAATATGAACCGTTCATTTTAAAAATAACGACTAAAAAATGATCCTTGTTATAAAACAAAGAATTTGAACTATTGAAGTCATTGTAGGAGATGAACCGGGTCTAAGAGCATCACTATCAACTTATCAAGTATCAACATACAAAGGAAAGGTCTGATCACATTTTTGACGACCACACCTTGTTTTGTTCTAATCTCAGGTGGCCAGCTATACAGTTAAATTGATAGAGTATGCAACAGGAGTTACGGTCAGTAACTCATGAATGCTGACTTAAATAATTGGCATGGGTTGTACACTTGTTCACATTTTGGTTGAGGGAAACATTTTACTAATTTATTAGTTTAGTCTAGTGCGATGCACAATTTAATATTTGTTTTACTTATTTGTTTGTATTTGATACATATTTAAGAAAAACACTAATGAATAGTGTGCCTTCTTATTAGACTAAAGGTAATTAATTTCAATTTAAAATAAAATGTACCCCATTTTACACATGTTTTCAATTTCACCAGTTAGCAAGTTATCAAGGAGGTCTTAAAGACTAAAGGCCTGTTATGATGGACTGAACTGAACTAAACTTATTGGAGCTGAACTGAACTGAACTGAATATTTTATGAGAGAAGAAAATTAAAAACTGAATGGAGCTGAATTGAACTGAACTGAATATTTTATGAGAGAAGAAAATTAAAAACTGAACTGAATGGAGCTGAATTGAACTTAACTGAAAATAAGCTAAAGAGAACATGCCCTTAATTTGAATGAACTGTCACTGAGCAAGGATTTATCCCCACGGAGGTCATTAACGTTTTTTTGAATGTATTTAAAGAGGGTTGAGTTATGCAAATATGACAGATTTTTCTTTATTAGTTTCAACGAACAAAATTTCCATGTTTTGCAATAAAAGCGTGACTAAGAGGTAAAGTTCTCTTTAATCTTAACCTAGGGATGTAAATGAACCAAACCGATCAATAAACTACTTGGGTTCGAGCTCAGTTGAAGCTCGTTTATGTTCATATTTGATAATGAGCCAAGCTTGAACAAATTTTGAAACTCGTTTAATAAATGAGTTTGAACATGCTGAACATAGATTTGCTCGTTCAGGTAAGTTCATGAACAACTCGTTTATTTAATTTATATTTGCAAACTACACGTTTATATAGGTTCATGAATTATTGATTTATTCACAATTGTTAATTTAATTCTAAAATTTTTTAATAATTAAGATTAATTCTTAGGTGTATAATTAGGATTTATTATTATGCTAATTTTGAGATTTTCAAATTAAATGTCAAAAATACAAAGCTCGTTTATTACCATACTCATTCATAAAACGCTTGTTTATCACCTCGTTTAATAAACGAGCCATTTACGAACCGTTCGCGAACATATAGTGTACTAAATGAGCCGAGCTTGAACAAATTTTTGAGCTCGCTTGAAAGCTCGAGATCGTGCTCGGATTCGCCTAACTTAAATGAGCTTGAACACAAACAAGGTAGTACTCGATTCGGCTCGGCTCGGCTCGGCTCATTATTTACACCCCTACTTAAACCACATACTCAATTAGTATTGCAATGAAACGATTTTGGAAAAAATAATGTTATTTGAAAGAAGCGAGAAGAGCTTAGCTTTTGATAAATAAGCTTGTTTCTCTGTCAATTCTTTGTTCAATTTTTTCAATCATTCCCTCCAATCCTATTTAACCGCTTTAATTTATTTCATGTACGTCCATCCTAATTTAATTCAGTTGTCATTATTGAACATTATTAAGCCCATTTCTAGCCAATTCTATTTATAATTTTAGGAGTACTATATAAACTTTATGAAGCTGGGTTTAACTTATATATATCTACTATATATTTTGTCCTCAACACCAACAAAGTTCACCTTTTCATGTATGTGGATGTAGCTAACTTATCATGAGCGAATCACATAAAATATGTGTTTTTGTATGTTGATATCTCGCACTAATCTTTTCTTGCATCTTTTAGTTCAAATGGGTTAGTTGTTTACACTATCTGTAAGACATCGTTTATATGTTAGGAATTGTGGTGACTGGTGACAATAGCCTCAACTTTTGGCGTCTCTTTAGAGTTTGCTACGTAGAATGTGGGTGCGAGTTGTTTATTCAAATTTGTTCAAGGGGGAATGTATGAACCCATACACTTGATGTGAAGATGGTTAAGTGCAAGTGTGTGAATATAAATTTATCATATAGAAAGATGAAGGGTTTGTTCTCATAAATTGAACTCAGCTGAACTGAACTGAACTGAGCTGAACTGAACTGAAATGAATATTTTATAAGAGAAGGAAATTAGGAGCTGAATTGAACTGAAAATAAACGTATGAGAACAGGCCTGAAGAGTGTCACTTTATAATCCAAGTGGTTTACTTCTTTTATTGTCGACTAGCCTTCTGGCCAGAGTAATGCATGGATTGTTTATAAAAATTACATTGAAATTATTGTAGGTGCAATGTGTAAGTGTGTAATAAAAAACATGTATTTAAAAATTAAAATTTTAGAACTTACATTTAAAATTAGGCTTGAAAAAAAAGGTGGATTGGAAGGACTAAGATTAAAGGGAGAGAAGAAAGAGGTTGAATTGAAGAAAGGAGATAAAGATGAATGTTTAACGAAAGAGTTAAGAAAGATAATGTAATAAAAAAAATTAAAAATATAAGATGGCATGTGGCACATTGGGTTGAAAAAGAAGATAGAAAAATGTAATAAAATGAAAACATATATCTTTTTCAATTTAAATTTTTAAATACTCCGTACTAAATATAGATTAATTTTAAGAAGCAACTTCATTGTAGACACCGTGTTAGTAGACCTCTCCCAATCTCCCATATTTGTCCTAAATCCTTCAAAAACTACTCCAAAAATTCACTCATACTAGTAGTCATAAAATGTCAAAGAGAAACCTACATTATATTCAAAAGGAGATCCATTTGTTTGTTTTTTTAGGGATTTTCCATAATTTATTAGTTGAGTTCATCCTTTTTTCATGAAATGTGTCATTTTGCACCAAAAAAATACAAGAGGGACAAAATCCTACCTCAAAATTAAGCCAAAAGGGTGAAGCAAAACATAGACCTTGAGGTAGTACACAATTACCTAACCTAACCTATCCTATCCTATCCTATGTTGGCTAAGTAGGATATTACTAGATACCATAATTTATGAGCTCATATTACATTCAATACTCCTGGATCATAAATTCATAATCTCAGGAAATTCAGATATTTGATACCATAGCATAAAACAAAACATTAATGCTGAAAACTACATCTACATTATTCAGAAATGTATCCTATATTCCAATGTGGTTTTTAATGTTTAGGTTATGTGACAGAACAAAATATTCAGCCCTATTCAAGTCAAAATCAAGAAAATCCCCTATAATTATACTACTACTGATAATTGTACAACTTGCACTGTACATTTAATTAAAACCTACTTATATTCAGTTATTATTTGCCCCAACCATAAAGTAGACATAGGTGAAAGAAAATTAATATTTTGCCCAAATTACTTCTTTGAATAAGACATGATGTCTAGGCTTAAAATTGCAACTTTTCTTCATTTGTAAACTCTGTTGTTCTCGCGTACCTCTCTAGGTTTTCTATATACGATCATACTTTGTTTGATTTGAATTTGGTTTGATTTAATTCCATTCAGGTTATTTTTTTTTATTGATGACTATCTTGATTCTATTTATGATGACCGTCTTAATTCAATTCAATTTAAAAGGTAATTTGTGATTTTTACGCCTATTGATGAGGGTTTTTTTTTTTAATGAAAAATGAACCATTAGTAAATGAAACTAAGTTCACATATAATTTGGTTTGAGTAAATGTCAAATATCAAGGTCCTGTTCTAATAGACTGAAATCAGTTGAACTGAACTGAACTGAACTAAATTGAATTAAGCTGAACTGAACTGAATATTTTATAAGAAAAGAAAATTAGGAGCTGAACTGAACTGAGCTGAATTCAACTGAAAATAAACGTATGAGAACAGACCCTAAGTTAACTAGTTTCCAAACAGTTCGTGTTTTTTAGCTCTACCTCTACGGCACTCTAGTAATCTACTCCACAGGCTAAAAAAATTTAATGTACGACGAAAGGGGTAAGGACGACATAGCTCATAGCCAACAAAATTTGCATCTGTGAAACTAATGTAAAACAAGAAAACATAAATTCACAATAGAGTAACTTGCATTGTCAAAATATAAAGTACTCCGTAAAGTTCAAACCAAACAGAAATGCTTCAATTATGAAGCTCTACTTTGTAAGTAAGACATTTCCTAGTTCGTCTAGCTCATAACATCAATTACTCCTCTCAGTAGCAAGTGCCAAAAATCAGAACACAACATAAGAACAAACAAGCACAAGGCAACAACTCGAGTTTTCAAAAGAGTTATATCATTGAAGAAAACATATCTAAAACAAAACCATCAGTTTAGCTTATCTTCTTTTACATAGGCGAATTGGATGATTAGACCGAATACACATCTTTTGCTCTGAGTTCGAACAATTTGTTGTTTCAGCAAGCAAGAACTGAACTAAGTTACTTAAACACAGAAAAATGGACTCCAATCCTCAACTCAATTTAGGAACAAATAGCATTTTGCTGCTCTTCACTTGGATGGACTCTCAATCGGTAGCTTGCCTTCTTTATTGACACCACCTACAGAATAACATCGATTTATCAATTGTTCACTCCGTTATCCAACTTAACATTAAAGTATACAATTAAGCCAATTTTAAGTGGTTAATGGAATGAAACTCACGGCTTAGGGTAGATAGGTCGGAACTCTTCAATACACGTAACCTCTTTACAGTGGATACAAACATGCTGCAAAACAAACAAGTAATTTCAAACGTCAACAAAATCAAAACTTGTATCATATAAAAAATTTGCAATTTCTTCAACATTGCTGACATAAACACACATCAGAGGCTGCTTATGGATCAAAACAGTAGGTTTATCCTGGAATAGTTTTAAAATCCACAAGCAACTAAGTCCAAGGTACAAGCAATTAGAATATCATTAGCGCTACTAAGCGACAAATTCTTCATGCAAATTGCCAAATTTTAGGATTAATTATAATGCAATCTTATGACGGAGTGCAAACATAGATTCTTTTACTCTTTTACAAAAACATTTATACCATTTACCTTGGACTGCATTAAAATGCTTCACTAACCAACAAAACAATGCATATAATTGTCAACCAAATAGGACTCCTAATCCAGTTTTTCGCTTAATTAATCCAAATAAAAAGCTACCACATTGCTGTTTACGAAATGTCATGACCAATAAGAAGGACGCAACATGGGATAGAGCCGCATAAACTTGATTAAAAATACATAAATCAAATGCCAAGATCCAGAATTATAAAGATGCTTACTGCCATGGGACATCACCAACAAGCATCCTGTCTCCTTCGTTATCCTCATACACCAAAGTATATTCCCCACTTCCATCCAACAATCCGGTAATAGGTTCCTGCTCTTGTTTGTTATCAATCGCACCAGCAGAAGAATCTCTTTGAGCTGATCGGAAAAACCACACGACAAACAATGTGAGCCAATTTTTCATCCATTAATCTACTACAACTTATCGGTATTAATCAACGAAAAAAACCAACAAATAGATCCCTAATTAACCTCCACAGCTTCCTAACCCCCACAAATTAACAAGATTTTTTCTAATAACATGTCAGCCTCATGAAAACATGCCTACCTAAACTTGACTACAGAAAGCAACTATCAGTCAATATATGTATACTGTTTTATATGCATAATGCAACTGATCAACACTAGTAAACGCATTCGAAATTAACACCTAAAAAGCAGTTGACATTTTATCACAATGGAACAGAAGGGTTTCACCTGCAAGAAGCCCTCTGAAAAGCTCAGCAACAGACGACGAGAGGCTGTCATAGTTGTTATGTACACTCAGATCGACTTTCCTTCCAATCGGTACACCATCCATATTAATCTTCACAAATAGACCCTTGTGTGAATTGTCCTTAACTGGTTTTTCATTCACAGGCTTACTTGGGATCGCACTCTGAGGTTCTGGAACCGATTTTCCTGAGCTACTGCTAGCAAGGTTCTTTCGAAACGATCGAATTGGAGGCCAACCCACAACTGGAGTAGGAGCAGCTCTATAAAATTTTGCCCATTCATGGCACAATCATACACAAAACCAAGTCAACTACATAATCTAATCTGCTACAGTATATGCAACTACACATGCTTAAACAAAATAACCCATCAAATCACATAAACACATAGGAATTAAAGAAATCAACCATATATCAGACTAATAAACAAATTTAATGTTTCTAGTACATTAAATTACTAATTATATTCCTTTCTCATTAATTCATTACACAACAATAACAAGCAATCCCCCATTTTTAAGTTCTACTCACTTTCTGTTTTCATCCTCAATAGATTTGATCTAGAATATAATATAATAACATAAATATAAATTTGTTCTTTGTTCATAACATAAAAATTAGTTTGTTCTTTTTCAAAAGGCTAAGGACAAGACTGGTAGAAAACAATAAACATGGCAGCAGATCAAAGCCTAAAATTCCTCATCAAACAAAAACAAACATGGAAAAAACAAATTTCACACATAACTTTACAAAAATACAACTATTTTCAAGATAATAATTAACTTAATAATAGTACTATAACAAAATAAATTCCAAGATTGCTACTGCTAGTAGTATAATGTTATAATGTATGGACCACATTTAAAAACATCTTCAACATACAGTGATGAATATACTCTGTTAACAAACATAAAAATTAATTTTCATTTTCTTCAATAAATATTTTTCAAATTAAATTAAAAAGCAAATAAAAGAGGGGTGAAATTGTACCTTTTCTGAGAAGTGTTGGGCACAGCTGTAAGAGCAGAAGAGGGTGAAAATGCCTTCTTTTCTGCAGACTGTAACTCTGCTATTCTAGTGCAACAGGGCTGTGATGAATCTTTTACCATGACAGTCAAACCATTAGCTTGTTTAGGGCATGTTTGGTACTGCTGTTTTTCTTGATGATGATTTTGCAGAAATGCAGAATTACTTGTAGTTGTTGTTGTTGGTGTTGTTGTTGTTGTTGATGATGATGTTGTCCATAGTTTATGATTCTGCTCCTTACCACACCTGATCACACCACCATTGAAGTATCCTAGAGAGAGAAGTGATTCCTCTCTCTCTCTAGATTTAAGGCCTTGTTTGGCTGACCAATTTCCATTATCACCTGGTAATCCCAACCTTAGTTCTAGCTTGTTCTCTTCATTACATGATGAAGATGAAGATGATAACCCATATATTTTTTCTGAATTTTTATGATTTCCATTTATTAAATCCAACAATTTTGGACTATTTTCACTCATTTTTTTCTCACAAATTTTAAATCAACCAAAAATAAAATTACCCAGATGAATATTTTTTAATTACTGACCACTAAATTCCTCTGCAAAACAAAAAAATAAAATAAAAAAAATAATTACAAAATATGATTAAAAAAAACTTGAGAACAAGAAATGAATGGAGAAGAAAATGTGAAGAACATACCTAGAGTGTGATTGTGGTTGTTACCCAGAAACTGAAATAGCAGAAAAATACCCACATCCTGAAAACAGGGAAAATATAACAATAAAATAAATAAAAATAAACTCAGAAATTAAAATTATGAGAAAATGAAGAAGGCAAAGCTGATAAATATAGGTTTCAATGTTTCAGAAAATGCTACCAACAACAACCAACATATAACAGCAAATTTGAAACCCCACAAAAAGGAACAAAACCCATTAAATTAAATTAAATAATAAATTATAAAAACACTTACCTTTTAATTTATTTTTGCATAGAAATAAAATAAAAAAAAAAAATTAATGGGGATTCTTTTTAGAGCACGCTTAGTGGGTCTCCTTTATTTCTGCTGCTTAAGATTAGTGATTAGATTAAGGAAGAAAAAAATGATTATTTTTTTTTGTTTGTGAATTTTAACTTTTTCAAGAAGATGAAGAAAAAATTAAAGAAGAAAATGAAAAACAGAATTAGAGGAAAAAGCACGCAACCCTGAAAAAATAGAGAGTAAGCAAAGCGTGGAGTGCTGACCTTCTTTGTTATTAGCAGCACAACATCCTAAACATCTTTCTTTTTAATAGGAGTGAGAAAGTGACGGAAAGATAAAAGTAGACAATTTTTTTAATTAAATAAAATTGAGAAAATTAAAAAAGAAAAAAAAAAAAAAAAAAGATTCTTACTGTACTGTTATAAAAAAAAATTAAAAATTAAATTGTGTCACTTCAATTTGGTTCATTTTTAGAGTCGAAGAAATGAACGTATGGTTTATGGAGTGTATTAGTGTGTATATAATATAGAGAATTTATTTTTATTTTTTTTAAAATGAGTAAGGAAAATTTTCCTGCAAGTAGGAGGAGGGAATCCAACTTGATTGGCGTGAGAATCAAACCCCTCTTGTAGCAGTGGCGGATCCAGAAAAAATATTTGACGGGGTCAAAATATATTTACTGAATTTTAATGGGGTTTTATAGGAAAATATTTAATTTTACATAGGAATTTTTTTTCCGTGCTCAAGTGGGGTTATGGGATCCCAGTCAAACAGTGTGCATCCGCCACTGTCTTAATAGAGGTAAAAGGCGAGCCTTCAACCAACTAGGCTAACCTTGATTCTCTATATAAAATAATGATGTTTATCTTAATTACTCTAATAAATAGGATTGTGTGGTATAGTGGTAAAAAAAAATTACCTTTGGTATAGTGGTTGGATTTCTTGCCTAAGAAGAATTTTTCTATTTTTGATGTTTTATGTGGAAGAGCTTTTGGGGTTTGTAGTGTAAAAAAGATGGTTGGTTTGTGTCTAATTCGAGTGTTATTTTTTACTACTCCGTAGTTACAAGTTAAATATGAGAGCTTTTGACCTTTTCCTTCTTTAGGATCTTGAAACTTTTTTAAATTGGGGTTAAGGAGTGTTGTTTTAATGTTCATGATTAATTTGGATTTTATCGCCAAATTGTTGTGCTTGATTTGTAAAATAAATTGGTAAGTACCACCTAATTCCTATTTTATATCAAAAGACTTAAAAGAGTGTAAGAGATGAGGGTGGTTTTATATATATATCTATAACTCTATAACTTTATTCTAAAGGCGAAATCAGGAATGACACATGTCATCTCCTGGTTAAAAATTTTCCCTCAAAAAGTTTTTTTTTTTTAAATTTTTTTTTTAGCCAAAGCTTCTTAGGAAAGTTTTTAATAAAAACTATGCAATAATATTTCATTTCCTATTTGATAAGTACATTCTATTTGTACACATTCAAACAAAGATATTATTTTTTATACAATAATATGCAATAATAATTTGCTATCTATAACTTTGTAATATAATTCATAGTAATTTTTATTAGTGGTGCATATATCATTCTCTCTGTTTTCTTTAGTGAGATAATTTTTTTTAATTTTTTTTTTTTTTGTATTACAGAATTTTCATCCTATTTTGCAATTAGGTATAATTTTTTATAATTAAATAATAGTGTTGAACTAATGATAAGTATTAAGTATTAAAAATTATCGTGCATGGCACGGGTTTTAACCTAGTGTGTGTGTGTGTGTATATATATATATATATATATATATATATATATATATATATATATATATATATATATATATATATATACTAAAGGAGAAACCAGAAATGACACTTGTCATAACCTGGTTAAAAAATTTTCCTCCAAAAAGTGTTTTTTTTTAAAAAAAAAAAAAAATCCCCAAAGCTTCTTAGAGAAGTATTTAATTTAATACTTACTTTACAATAATATTTCTTTTCTATTTGGCAAGTATATTCATTTTTACACATTCAACAAAGAATTATTTATTTATTTATTTTATGACGGGAACAATACAATAATGTAATCTTATCTATAACTTTGTAATGTAATCCATAGTTATTTTCATTAGTCGTGCATGCATTTCTTCCTCCGTTTTCTTTAATGATTAAAAAAAATCGTAATTACAGAACTTTCATCCTATTTTGCAATTTGTTATTATTTTTTACAGTAAAATCAATATACTTATATTAAAGGCGAAACCAGAAATGACACTTGTCATAACCTGGTTATATATATATATATATATATATATATATATATATATATATATATATATATATATATATAACCTTTTATGCTTTGTATTAACTCAACATCAACAACAATTAATTGTTATGTGTCATATTAGTTCAATAGCTTTGGCTAAAATTTTACTACTCCATAAGAAGTGTACTATGATTGTTTGGGATAGATCAAGACCACCAAGTGATTGGAAAATCGAAATTATAAGTTACTCCAAAAATTTAAGGGTAAGGGGTTTGAGTGTCACCTCTATCACTTTCTATAATGGTAATTTTGCATGTAAAAAAAATAAGAGTTTAGAATATGACTTCTACCTAGTACAAGAAAACAAAACAAAACAAAAAAAAATTAGTAGAAAGTTTTAATTGTATTAATTAGTTATCTATAAACTCTAGTAGTTTTAAACTAAAGAAAATAATGGTCAAAATTTTGTATTTGGAACCCTTCAATAGGCTAATGGAGGAAAAAAAAACTCAAACTGAGAAAAAAAGCTAAAGAGAGTTCGATATGAATAGTTTGGGTCAATTTTGCTTGAACTTGGTCAACTTTTACTGAAGGCCAAGTTAGATATTAGATTATATGATCGGTCAAATTAGATTATGCTCTCAAGTCTCAAGTGTTGATATTTCCTTTAAATAAATAAATAAATAAATAAAGAGCTTATTACAAACCATTTAAATCTAACTTTTGGACTATAAATATAAATTAACTATTATATTCTGCACATTTTTGCAGATTGAATGTATCAAGTAGTGCATTAAGTTTCACACATGCAAAAACCATCTCAATAAATAAAAATAAATAAAAAAAAATTCCCACAAATCATATTATTACTTGCAAATTGAAGGTATCTTTTTTTTTTTTTTTTGGTTGAAACAATTGAAGGTATCTAACCCATAATATTTTATACATGCGGTCATGCGAAAAGTACGTAATTAAAACATATGTTTTCTTTTACGAGTACAATATTTGCATGCTCTATTTTCCTATAAAACCGATGAATATAAATTTTTGTAATATTCAGAATTACAAAAATAAACATAGGACTCGTAGTAATTTTTCAGAATTTTTTTCATTAATAAAAGGGACATGAAATAGTATTACATAATTAGAATAACAAATTTTGTCACACTCCAATATTAGCGTACATGTGAATATACACCTGAAAAAAATATGGTGTAACAAGAAGATTTACACGATCTAAACAGGCAGATGATGGCAGTAAATATACATGCAGATTTAATAATGAATGTCTCCAGAAAAGCAGGCCAATATTCAATTTTAAGGCACTAAAAAAAGACGTCTTAATTAATTTTTAATAGAAATTCCTTTTTAAGGGTGTTAGATTTGTTGGTGATTGATTTACAACCGTAGGATGCATTATAGTATAATTAAATAAAAGAGGTAAGAAAATGGCAATAACAACACATAAATCAAGGAAAAAGCAAGAAGAAACAGTCGACATATGGTTGCAGCAGACGGTATCAGGTTGAAAGGACTCCTACTTTACATTTTTTGTCTACCATATTCCATATTACACCCTTGTCTTTGTGAGCTTAAGGCCGATCACCTCTTCTCAATTCTCATAGATCAAACAACTTCATAATCAATTAGGGGGTGTTTGGCAAGTGGGAATTGAGGGTGGGATTGAGAATTTTAGGTCATGTTTGATAAATGGTTTTTTTGGTGGCTTTTTGGTTAGCTTTTGGCTTTTGGCTTTTTTATGAGGTCAAATAGCCAAAAAATGTGTTTGATAATTGACTTTTTAGTCAGTGAAAAAGCTGGCTTTTAAGCCAAAATGAAAAAGCTGCTTTGAGTAGCTTTTTTGTTGGCTTTTGGCTTGTTGGCCCACAAATTATCTAATAAACAGCCAACAACTAACAATTAATTTACCAAACACTTTTATAAACAGCCAGCTTAAACAGCCAATTTCAAAAGTCATTATAAACAGCCAAACATTCCAGCTGGTCAAACAAGCCAAGTGAACCAGCCAACACCCAACCGCCAACAGCCATTTGCCAAACAAGGCCTTAATCTTAATTGAAAAAATAAGTCTTGTTTGTTTGGTGGGAATGGGAATAAAAAAAGGATTTGCGAATGGGATTATTTATGGGTGAATTCTCACCTTTTTATTACCTAGGGAAGGTAGGTAATAAATAAATGGAAATGGTAATAGGGGAAAATGACATTTTTGCCATTACTGAAAAGAATGAAATAATAATCTTAGTAAGAGTATTTTTGTAAACTTGTTATTTATTCCCTATATATTCTCATCCACTATCCAAACAAGGTATTGACATATTTTCATGTATTTCCATCAATTAATTTTCAATCCCATTCCCACATTTTAATCCCCAAACTCTCATTCCCACAATCCAAACGCACCGTTAATGGTGTGCCAAAATCATTTTTCAATAAATTGATAGAGTATAAAATATATTTCTGGAGCTTAATTATTAGTTTAACCTTTTAGTTGAGTTAGTTTATTAACATGGTATAGAGCCACTGTGACACAAAATATCACGCGTTCAAATCTTATCCACCCCTATGTGATTAGGTATCGGATGGGAGTATTTTAAGAATTTTTACATATGCCTAGGTGCATGATGTGCATCTATCATTAGTATTTATGTTTATGTGTAAATCTAAGACTCTACTTAAACTCTTAGTTGATGGTTAATTAATATAATTTCCCTTTCTCTTAATAAAAGTATATTTAAGACTCATCAAGGCCCTATTCTTTTGAGCTTCTGGGCAGAGCAGAGCAGATTTCAGCAGAGCAAAGCAGAGCAGAGCAGAGCAGAGCAGATTTCAGCAGAGCAAAGCAGATTTCAGCCGAGCCGAGCAGAGCAGAGCAGATTTTATTATTATTATTATTATTATTATTATTATTATTATTATTATTATTATTATTATTATTATTATTATTATTATTATTATTATTATTATTATTATTATTATTATTATTACCACTACTACTACTATTATTATTATTATTAAATATTAATTATTATTATTAAATATTAATTATTATTATTATTATTACTACTACTACTAATATTATCGCATTATTATTATAATCATTAAATTTTTAAAGTTAAATATTAATTATAATTATTATAATTATTATTATTAAAAATTAATAATTAGTATTATCTTTAAATATTAGTCATTATCTTAATATTAATTGTTATTATAAAAACCAATTATTGTTATTATAATTAATATTATTAGTTACAAATATTATTATTACTGTTAGTATAATTACTATTATTATTACTATTATTATTATTATTATTAAATATTAATTATTATTGTTATTATTATTATTATTATTATTTTTATTAATAATTATTAATAATTTATTATTATTATTATTAAATATTAATTATTATTATAATAATTTAATATTAAGTATTAATTTTAAGTAGAGCAGAACAGAGCAGATTGAAGCAGAGTAGAGCAGATTTCAGCAGAGCAGAGCAAAGCAGATTTCAGCAGAGCAGAGCAGCTCTAAAGAACGGGGCCCAAGGCAGTTTAAAAAAAAAAAGACTCATCAAGGCGAAATAATGTCACCTTGTCACATTTCGACACTTATATTATATATCATTACAGAATATTTCTATATGAAGTACATTGCATTCAATGATATGAGTATTTTTCTTATACTTTGGCCAATAAATTACTTTTGCATAAAAATTATCATATTTTCGTATTTGGTATACTCTTTTTTTTTTTTTTTTTTGACAAATATTTATACTCTCTATCCAATAATTAAAAATAAAATTTTGAAAATACATGAATGTACTTGGTATACTCTCTATCCAATAATTAAAAATAAATTTTTGAAAATACGTGAATTTGACGGAGGAAATACATTAGAATCACTTTTCCTTCATTATTAATTACTTTCACAAGTTTTGTCAAAACTTGGCTTGAATTGCATAACTCAAACTTTAGCTCGGCTTGAGATTTTAATGAGTGAAGTCATTAAACCGATTATTCCAATCGAGCTAGGAGGATATTAACCTAGTCCTCTATCATTATCAATTTATCATGTTAAATGTATAGTTGTAAAAGCGAAAACAAAATATACATTTTTTGTTTTTTCACATGCAAAATAAAAAAAATTGAAAAAAAAAAAGAAAAAAAAAAGAAAGGTGAGTTTAGTAGGGAGTAGGGGTGAGAAAACCAGGTACTCGGTCAAAATTTTAGGACCTGGACTTGGAATTGGTTGGAACCGCGTCCTAAAATTCGGATCTGAAATTGGAATTGGTTCAACCGGGTCTTAAAATTTAGGAAAGGGTATTGGAACCACCGGGTACCAGTTCCGGTTCCGGGTACCCACTTATGTATGTAATTAATAAAAATATATTACAAATTATAATTCTTATTTTAGTTAGGTTCATTTTTAGCGTTTAATACTTATATTTTTTATGCATTAAGCTATTTGTATTTATGTTAGGTATTAATAATACTTTTTTTAATTTACAAATTAGATACATTCTACATATGTTTATTATTTAAAATTTATTTAGTTTAACATATATTAGGTAACCGGGTACCCAACCAATTCCGGTTCCAAAAAGTTGAGAATTGGAATTAGTTATAACCAGATCCTTAATTTATTACCCGGAATTCCGATTTTGGACCCGCCGGTTCCAATTCCGAGTACCCGGAATTTTTGCTCACCCCTAGTAGGGAGACTAGGGACCAATTAATTCAGGTGATTTTCAATTTTGTTTTGATCAAATGGATAGTTCGATTAGAAATCAGCTTGGCCATTAAAGTTACTTTTAACTGTTTAGGGCATATTCACTTTAGCTTAATTTAAGTTCAGTTCAATTCAGCTCCAATCAGTTCAGTTTAGCTCTTAATTTCCTTCTCTTATAAGATATTCATTTTAGCTCAGTGTAGTTAAGTTAAGTTTTTACTTAGTTTACCTCAGTTCAGTAAATGTGAACAGACCCTTAGTTTACAGACACTATAACATTTAATTTGTGTCACTTGAAGTTCAGAAAGTAACAAGGTATGGATTCAATATTTGATAAACTCCTATTCAGGTCAGTATCGATTGCAAATAAAGTTATTCCGTGTTTAGTTTTGAGAGTCTAAATAGGGTATTTCAAGTCAAATAATCAAAGCATAGTTAGTTTGAAGGTAGAGTGAGTGTAATTGTGAGTCGGGGGAAGACATAAGACTATAAGAGGCGTGTTTGGACCGTGTAGTGAAATTTGGTCTACTTTGGCAAGTTTCTTTTTGGCGAACAATGCCAAGCATTTTAATTGATGTCACTTTGTTTGTGGACACGGGCTATCCGCAAATGTTACCTGAGCTAGCTATTTGCCTATTTGGCATCTATTGTTGCCACTATATACATGTTACAACTTACAAGTGTCAGCTTGTAAAAGGTAGTACGAACTTTTTTTTATTATTTTTTTTGTTTTTTTGGGCTGAAATAAACTTTGTTTGGTGGCTACTTTTTCCGTCCCTTTATTTTTGCCCCATTATTATTTTAAGGTTAAATTTTGAAAACTTTTATCATAAATTACCATTAATTTATAAAAGATACTTCCTTCGTTTTTTAATTATTGCACCATAGGGGTGGGTACAAATATTTTGGTAGTGGAAAAAAGTAAGAGAGAGAAAGGTAAAAATACAAAATTGCCCATGTAACATATTGATAAACTAAAAAGTAAGTGTGAAAAAGCAAGGGTATGTTGGGTATTTGTAGTGTGAACACAAATAATTTTTTTCCTAAAGAGGAAATGGTGCAATATTAGTGAAACTTCCTAAAAAGGCAAGTGGTGCAATAGTAAAAGAACGGAGGAAGTATTAGTTATGAGTGGTCTTGTTAGATCCGTCTTATTGTATATTTTATTAATATTACATTTTTATAATTTTTACGTGTATGTAAATAAATATATAGGCATTGTAAGACGCGTCTTGAAGACCGTGTACAGTCAAATGGGACAGAGGGAGTACATTATTTATGACACATAATAGCTTTATTTTTTGAGAATAAGGCCCTATGTTAGTTTTCCTTATATATATATGCTTATCTGAACTTATCTGATCTGGTCTGATCTGAATATCAAATTTGACCAAACTTTGACTTTAATTATACGATAATTTATACAGAAAAAATATTTCAAGTGGGGTCTTGTTAGATTTGTAATAATGTGTACTTTATTAATACTTCCTCCCTTTTTTTTATTATTGCACCATACATGTTGGGCTCACATTTTTTGGTAGTGGGAAAAATGAGGAGAGAGAAGGGTAAAAGTACAAATAAGGTCATGTGATGTAAACATAAAGTAAAGAATCAAGTGTTAAAAGTAAGGGTATATTGGATATTTACAGTGTGAACACACATATTTTGTTTCTTTAAATGAAAATGGTGCAATATTTGTGAAATTTTCTTAAAAGGCAAGTGGTGCAATAATAAAAGAACGGAGGAAGTATGTGATTTTCAGAATTACTTTATTATTTTATAAGTGGTCATATGATATGGCTTTCCAAACACAAGACGGGTTGAAATACATATATTTTTTTTCCTATTTTGTTTTGTTTATTTTAAGGCAAATCTTTATGTTCGTTTAAAATATTTAATACCTTCTCAATTTCTGAAAGTTCGGTAGGTTGACTTGACTCATCTACTTATTATGAAGTATCGCTTGTTTTCATTGACTTAAATGACTAAACTGAATTGAAATGAATATTTTATAAGAGAAGGAAATTAAGAGCTGAATTGAATTGAACTGAATTGAACTGAAAATAAACGTATGAGAATAGGCCCTAAATCTTCAATACATTAAGTGCAATCCCAAATTTTCATCTTAAAATCAATTGAGTTTAATTTTGATTTATTTTAAATTAAATCATTTATATTTTTTATTATCGTCCCTTAAATAATTTATGTTTTTAATTTAAATTGATAATACTTCTAATTTCAACTGTTTATATCAAAATTAAGTTCAAATGTGAATTATTAAATAGAGCCTTATAAAAATTTATCTTAATTTTGGTTATAAATTATCAAACACGTTAAAGTTGTTATTTGGAATAAAAAAATGTAATAAAAATTAATCATAGAAGGAATTAGGGATGGCAATGGGGCGGGTCTGATGCGGATGATGGTACCTCCATACCCACACCTGCCTAAAAATCTTATAATCATCCTCGCCCCACTACCCGTGGTGGATACACTATCCACATCCATACCCGCCCCACCGGATCCCGCCCCATCACCCACTTGAATATTCATATCCACCTCATACCTGCCCCAAAATCGTCCCAAACCCTTTGCCATGATGCTCTATTGCATTACATTAATGACGATTATATCAAATTAGGTTAAGAAAATTGAGACTTTTACTATTCAAGCTTATTGGGTCTTAAGGGGTATTAAGTTTCATAAATTCTCAACTCTTCAAAAGAAAATATGGTGGTGGTATAAGGTGGGTACGAGACGGGGCGAATATGGGGCGGGTCTACTCTAAAATCCATACCCGCCCCATCACCCATGGCGGGTACACATTTTACACCCATCCCCACCCCATCACCTGCCAAACCTCTCAATTGGGCGGGGATGGGGCGGGTCTCTCATTTAATCCGACCCACTGCCATCCCTAGAAGGAATGTCAATTACAACGTCATATAGATGATTTAATGGTGTTGAGTTCATGCTAAGATCATCACTAGACACCATGTTTAGTAGGAATGGGCGGGCCATCGGGCCCTTACACAGTCCTATAATTGGTGTACATGAGCGCGCGTGGTAAGCTCGTGACTCTTAAGGGGGGGTATGCCCTCCGTCCACCCAACATGCATTTCCGCTACTTTGATGTAAGTCGGCGCATTATATTCCTAATGGACCCACCCTTGACCCTGCCCCCTACCAAATCCAAATATACTACTGTTATTGGATCAAATCACACTAATTACTTGGATGATTTTAGGCTAGCATTTCCAAATCCTAAATCAAATTGCAAGCTCTGTTTTTTTGAGCTTTTGGACATAACAGATAGTCAGTAAGAGAGTATAGCAGATTAATAATAATAATAATAATAATAATAATAATAATATTATTAATTAATAATTAATTCTTTTTGAGGAATTAATTTATTAATAATATTCAACTATTAATTAATTACAATTTATCAATTATTAATAATTATTTTTACTGATTATTATTTGAAAATTTTATTCAAAAGTATAGAGCAGAGCATGTGTTAGAAAATTAAAGCAAATTTCAACGGAGCATAGCAGATTAATAATAATAATAATATTACTATTTATAATTATTAATTTTTAGTTTTATTATTTTTATTGCTGCTACTACTACTATTCTACTAATAAGCTTTGCTCGGTAATTATGTGCAATGAATGAGTACAAGATGTACCACGAAACCTACTTTCTCTATTTTTCTTCACTAAATATAATCTTTTAATGTATCTTTAACCAATCATATACAATCATTGAGTGTAAGGCTTTGTTTGGAAATTAGCTAGTAGCTGATTGATATAATTAATTAGATGATGATCATATTAGCCAATTTTACTAGATAGTATTAATAACTTATTATATAAAGTGTTTGTTAAATAATCCCTCCATGTGAAACATTTTCCTTTTCTTATTATGTTTATATAAATAAGACGTTTTCTTTTTTAGTAGTTTTTCTCTATTTCCGAGGAGTTTTAAAGGGAATAATGTTATGCATCTATAGGTACATAACAAGGACTTAATGATGATCTAGCACAACAAAAAGGTGCTTGGAACACATATTATCACTTTAATTGTCAAATTTTGATTATACCACTATAGTCATTTTAATACCATTGCAACTAATTATTATACCATTACACTCCAATGACATGATTTCACAACCTTATATATAAACTTCAAAAGCATACCATTGTAACAATCTTTAGTACAATTTATACCATTTACAACACTATTTTACTAACAATGATACATTTTACGTCTCAGTGATACCAATGTTAATTTTTGAAATATTTACAAATTGTCATGTTATATGTATCAACAAATATATAACATTACTCCATTACTATTTCAATTTCTCGTATTCTCTTTGCTTGTTAATTACTTTCTATTAACTATTGGTCCCTATAAAATTCTTTACTCTCTTCTCACTTCTCAACTTATGCCCCAAAACCTATTAATTTAATAGAGGATAATGATGTATATAGCTTTTAGGGCTATGTATAAGTATTAAATATACTTTCCAAAATGAAATTAAGTTGGGAATTCACAAAATCACGCGCAAATCAGTGTAATTAATGTTAATATTTCCTCAATCTTTCCTTTTTGAGCTTCTTATATGTTTATCATTTTCCTTTAATAAATTCAACTAATTTTTCTATAACTCCACAAAAGTCAAAATGTTTCATTTAAATATAAAGAAAGTAGTCCTAAATGGTTAGATATTTCAATTCATTATTATTTTGAAACAAAGCCAATTGTACTTTCTCAATTTTTTTTTTAAAATTACGTTTTAAATTTTGTACCTTTCTCACATGTTCCTTTTATTGTCTTTTGTGAAATGTGAATTATTCATTGAAAAAAATATATAGTAATTGTCAAATCTTGTTAGATTTGACTCAAAACATACTTTTATAATTTTTACTAAAATTGTAACATAAGATATTTAAGTTATAAAATATACATTGATAAGCGCGTAAAACCCCAACATTACAATTTAAAAGAACAGAGAAAGTATTTGCTTTAAATTGTGCATCCGCACGAGTACGTACAAGCCTAGTTGCAAATGAAATTAAATGACATTTAATTTGAGGGTTGCAAATAATGTGCATTTTATTTGAGGCAAATGGGAGTATTTAGACATGATTGAGAAGAGAGATTAATCAATGAAAAAAGGAAAAGAAAGCGGATGAGGTTAGTTGTTAGTACAAAGCAATGATGGATGAGGGGAGGTGTCACCACTCACCAAAGAATAATACAAATTGGGGCATATCCATCGATCAGACACTCTGCCGCACTTGCCACCCTAATTTTAATCCAAACTTTAAAAAATTAAGTGCATGTCCCATGTTTATTAATTTGTCCTTTCATCAAAATCAGTTTAATTTTCACAAAAAAATTAGACATAATTAAATTAATAATAAAATGATTAAAAATAATTAAATTAATAATAAAATGATTAAAAATAATTAAATTAATAATAAAATGATTAAAAATAATTAAATTAATAATAAAGTGATTAAAAAAACGAAGGATAGGTGTGAAATATATTGATGTTATGATTCCTTTTTTATTTTATTTTGAATAATTGATGATATGATTCTTATGAATAATGGTGTACAACTCGATGTGTTTGATTGGATTATAAATGATGCCGAACTTATTAAACTTCATATCATTCATGAATGTCACATCGATCTCTCTCAATTATATGCTCTGCTTAAATAGTTTAGTGTAACATATATAAGGCCGTTACTTTAGGCTTTTCTTAAAGTTATGTTTGTCTATGTGTCCTTGTATTAAAGGGTAATAAAATTGACTATGCTCTTTGCCTATTTCGATTGCTATTTGGTGGGTAAATGATCCATTATTCGATCACCTTAGTTAGCTTCCTTTGAGATTAGTCAAATTTCTATTTATATATTACTTTATTCTTCCCAAAATACTTTTTATCAGGCCCGGTTTTGTGAGGTGGTGTTGGTGAGGGTGGCACTGTGACAATGAGGTGGTGATGGCGGTGAGGTGGTGTAGTTGGAGAGAAAAAGCGATAAAAATAAAGGAGGGTAGTTCTATGAAATAAATCACTTGACGAAGTCAATGCCAGAAAACAAGGTCAATAATCGAATTTCAACATAAAGTGTGTTCTCGCAAAAAAAGTTAAGTGTGTGAGAAACTACTTTATAAAAATAAAATATTGTAAAAAACTACCTAATAAAAGGTAAATTGTTATAAGATTCTACCTTTGATTAAATTTCCACCCTTGATATAATTTTAAGACGTTGATCTACCTCAAAGCACCCTCGAAACCACTGTTAGGGTTGGTTTTTAAGGTGTTAAGGTTATTTTGAGGTGGTTGGAAGATATTTCGAGTTGGTGAAGGTAGATTAATGCTTCGGCATGGTGGTATTTAGGGTCAAAGGTGGTGGTTTTGGGGGTGAAAGGTGGTTTATGTGTGGAGGAGGCAATTTCAAGCAAGCCGTGTTAATTTTGGGAATGAAAGCGGTAGTTTCGGCAGGAGTGTTTCGAGGTCGATCAACGGTGAAAATCCAGTATAGTATTTTACAACATTGTACCTTTTTCTTAGGTATTTTATTACAATAGTTTTTGACAAAAAAATAATCCTTATTCTTATTTTTTTAATCTTATTTTATTTGAAATAATAAAATAAGTTGCATAAATAATAATGAGCCGGCTTAAATCCTATCAATTTTTAATGACTTTATCCACTCATTTAGTACCTTTTGTTATTAAAAGCTTTAATCATTAATAATTCTCCCATCATCATGGCCAAAAAAAAAAAAACACGTAGTTAATATGGACGAAGATCTTATCAAGTCAGTTTTTATATGTTGTGAAGACATAATAATAATACTAGAAATGAAAGCCTTGGAGGATATGTACCTATCACAAATGAAAACCTTGGAGGTTGGAGGATATGATAATATTGCCTTGAAAAATTATTTCTTAGAAGGAGGCTCACTCTATTTTTTTTTTTTTTTTTTGGGGAGGCTCACTATATATAAATCAGCAATTTTTTTAAATCAGCATGATATTTTGGTAAATATATAAAAAAACTATGGAACTCATATTTGACAAAAAGTTACTCCGTATTAATTTATTTACTTTTTTGCAATTTTGTCTAGTTAATATGACATTTTTTTACAAGAGTTAACATGACATTTTGGTAAATAAATTAAAAAGTGTGAGACCCATATTGAACAAAAAGTTATTGATTTACTTACAATTTTATCATTTGATAAACATATTTTGTTTATGAAGGAGATAAACTTAGGGCCTGTTCTCTTACATTGAAATTCAGTTCAGTTTAGTTCAGTTCAGTTCAATTCAGTTCAGCTCTTAATTTCCTTCTCTTATAAAATATCCAGTTCAGTTCAATTCAGCCCAGTTCAGCTCAGCTCAGCTCAGTTCAGTTCAGTTCAGTTCAGTTCAGTTCAGCTGAGTTCAGTCAATAAGAACATACCCTTATACTCGTTTTTTTTTGTCCAGTTCATAAATAGAAATGTATGGTTCATAATTCTTTCTTCACAACTCATAATGTATTTTTGGATATCTTTTTACTTGAAACCAATGAGTCAAAGTGGGAGATGGTGTACAAT
Organism: Chenopodium quinoa; assembly: GCF_001683475.1. NCBI lineage: Eukaryota > Viridiplantae > Streptophyta > Magnoliopsida > Caryophyllales > Amaranthaceae > Chenopodium > Chenopodium quinoa. Next base: position 2,884,531 of record NW_018745523.1, on the reverse strand, counting down.
CTATTTTTGTACCTTTAGTTCTTGGCTTCTTACCTTATTTGTTGTCCTATTATTTGATGATCTAACTTTGATTAGAAGTCTAGTCAATTATTTGATGCCCCCAATTATTTGAAGTTTTTTGCCATGTCATTTTACAATTCCCCCTTTCTTTCAACATGTATGATGTTTGCTCAAAAGCATGAACTCGGTGTTTGTTTGGTTCACATAGATAAAAAAAAAGTAAATATTTTTAAGAAATGAAATAATAACGTATAGTGATTTAGTTCACAAAATATACAATATAAAGAGACAACTTTCTTTTCAGATACGGAGTATATCTACTTTTTGCAAAATGGAGTATAATTTCTAGTTTCTCTAATCCGAAATTCGGGAGAAGCGAATATTTCCACCCATTGGTCTATAGGGGAGATTAAAAGACTTGGGATGTGCTTTCAAGTTTGCAACATTCTAAAGGTGGTGATAGAGAACAAGTAGATAGGGCTCTCATTATAGCTAACCAATGTCGTTTATTTTTAGTTGATTTTACATTTAATATGTAGTTTTACGTTTTATTGTTGCCGAAAAAAAAAATAGAGCTAATTGAATTCAAGTCTCTCTAAGAAAGTAGTCTCTCCAAAAATTGTGAAAGCTTACAAGTTCCATCCCGTGATTAGCCAAACATCAATTCTTTCTTATCCTTAAACCCTAGGTATAAACTTTCTAAAGCAATGATTTAGATAAATAAGCCTCATATAATTTTTAAAAAAACAAGTTTGCATTGAATAAAGAAAATTTAACAAATACAACACCTAAAAACCTAGGTATAAGCTAATGTTAATCATTCTTGTTTTTCAATTTTAGGCACTCAATCCCATCATTTCACATGTCGGTCTTTTTAAATCCTCAATTTCACAATTAATTAATCAAATATTTACTTATATCATAAACATCTTCTGATAATTCAGCTACATTCAATTAATTTTATTAGTCTTGCATAATCAAATGCTTGTACTATATATACATCGTTACAACTTATTATGCTTGCATTAGATATACAAAGTAGTATTTAATCCTAAAAAAAGAACAAATCAAATATCACATGTAACATCATCCCACAATTAAAACATGTAACATCGTCCCACAATTAAAACATGCACCATGAATCTGTGTCACACTTTAAAAATACCTTAGCTTTATCAAAGTAATTAGTGAGTAAAGCATCCTTAATAAGATCGAATTACATTTCATGTATCACCCTCAACAAGCACTAAGAATAAGATTATCGAGTGTCATGAAATGACTCAATGAGTTAACATTAGTGCATGTACTATTCAAATTTTGGCTACCGACTTTTTTTTTTTTTTTAACAGTCAACATGCATTTCCTTTCTTTAGGATGAGGGCAACATAGAAAATAACGGACAACTCTAAATACGAAATATATGACGAAACTCTTTTACGAGTACATAATTTTGTGGGTCCAAAATATTCACTTTTTTTAACATTTATGAATGTCTGTCATACGTTGTATAGTGTGATTTGATTCTGATTGTATTTTCCTAATTTTTTCATCCCTATTGATGCTTCAACCAGCTTATGATCTTCACATGTGATGATTGAATATTTGAATTGATTGTCACCTTATAATCTTAATTTTTTTTTTTTATTATTTTTATTTATTTATTTATTTATTTTTTTTTAATAATGTGATTATGAACGGATCATCTTCCTTATCTTATTTACTTGTAACAGACCCATTGATACGCACATTAGCAAAAAGTTGAGTATGTTAGAATCTATTTATTTAATTTGTTGCCTACAAATGATTCAGTATGAGGATCTCGCAACACATAGGTAGTTAGTGAAGAATCACGTAAATTTTTTTTATACTTATTGCATTATATTGATGTTTTTGCTTCCGTTACAACAAACGATATCAGAGTTAGTTTGGTTAGTTTGTTTGCAATATTTAATTGACGTTATTTGAGTTGGAGATTATGCTGATAAGGTTAGGCTATGGTTGTGTTTGGTAAATACCTTATTTGAGTAAATATAGCTTATTTGACTATTAAATAAACTAATTCAAGGTGTTTGGTGGGAAGCTTATTTAAATAGCTTATTTAGTTAAATAAGCTCTTTTTGAAAAAGCTCATTTTAGGAGTTTTTTTTTTTAATTCATTAATATATGGTGAAATGACACTTAGACCCCTAATTAATTAAAAATCCTACCTAAACTGCCTACCCCACAATTAGTTTACTGGTCATTTTACAAACTCAAATAACTTTAAGCTATCAGCTATTTACCAAACACTTTTATATAATCAGCTAATAAAATAAGTTAGTCAAAATCACCTAACATAATCAGGTTCAGCTTTCAGTTTCAAGCTATTCACCAAACACGACTGTAGGGAATATTTCAAGCGTTAATCCCTAGCTTGAACCCCACTGTGATCATACACTAAAGTACGGTGGCGTCCAAAGGGAAAGAAGATAGAGCAAAAGAGTCGCCAACAAGTTTTTTTTTAAGGAACTTGTAAACCGTTCACAGGGTGAAGGTTACACCCCTTAACGATCCAAGAGATCGTCAACTCCAATAGGTCTTGAACCATGACTGGTAGTTCGGGGATGAAGGTACAAATCAAACCTAAAAGAGATTGAACCTGCCCTAATAATAGACCTCTACTTTATTCTGATCGTATTCAAGTACGCTTTCTGACTAACATGCAATTAAAAGGATTACCCTAAACCTGTTTATCTATGTTGGTTGAATATTAATGCACAAAAAAAACTATTATTGGCGATCACTTGAATTATAATCAAATTAACCCTAAACAAGATTATTAATTATCTTATTAAGCGTGATTACAAGTACTAATTCCCTTTAAACATACATAAAAAGCGTGATCAAGCAATAACAATAAATAAGCATCAAGCAACATAATAATCATAAACAATAATCATAATAACAAATTATAATTAAAATAATCATGTTAAAGCATAATAATAGCAAGATCCTAGGCATGATACTATAACAAGATTAATAACAAACCCTAGCATGTCACTAAGCAATAAAGATCAAATATTTAGCCCTAACATGATACTAACAATCATAAATATTAGGAAGAACATAAAAGACATCATACTTTTAATCATACTTGATAATAAAGTTACCCTAGACATGATACTAGGAATTTATTGTTGTCACCCTAAACATCAAATTAAGAAAAACATCCTAACATGATACTAGGAATCAAAATAACAATATAGACATGATCTCTATATCATAATATCAATTAAACCATTAAAGTACTTACTTGGATGCCTCGTACCTCTTTCTAATAACAAAATACACACATTAGTAAGTTCAAGTAAAATAATAAACAACAATTAAATTAAATAATTGAAAGAGAGATTTGGGACCAAACCCTCAGAAATTAAACATTTCACGTCTAGGGCGAAGGCAACTTCGAATATGGCTAGGTGTATCTAAGTCTTGCAAATGCGGAATTTTGTATTTGAGAAAAAGGCTAGTTTAGAAAAGAGAGAGAGAATAATCAAGAGAATCTTGATGAGAGTTGGTGAATCAAAACGGAGTTTTTAGAAGACTATTTATAGAGAAAATCAACCGAAAAGATAAAAAATCAAAACGGAGTTCTGATGCGTAAAACCAAGATTAGCGCCAAACGCTGATATTAGCGCTAGACGCCAAGCTTAGTGCCAGGCGCTAATGCTGGCGTTTGGCGCTGATTAAGAAATCGACGCGTTTTCTTACAATCAGATAGAAATTGCCGTACAAGAGGCTAAAGTTGTATCTTTCTGAAAAACGTTCTTTTATTTTGATTAAAACTCTAAAAGTCAATTTATCAATGCCAATTGAATTAGGAATGAAAAGAACCTTCTAGAAGAACCTAGAAGACTAAAACCATTCCTAATTGCATTAGGAATGATAAATCTATATTAGGCCCTCCTCTAGATCATTGGGCCGCATATAAGGCTCAAACCGGGTCCAGTTCAGTAATTTGGCCATAACTTCCTCAATATTCATCGGAAATGGGCTTATAATATATCGTCGGAAAGGTCTTTTCAAACCCTATCCAACTACACTACTATTGGACCCATATCATGGACCAACCAAACTGGATTGGCTGTCTTCTTAAAATAGGTTTTCAAAAACAGAGAGAAGAGAAAAGAAATTAAAACTATCCGCAACACTAAACTTTCCACACTTTCACTTCATTCGATCATGATTCGACGTGAAAGGTATTCATCACCGGGTTTGGTTTTGGGGAGACACAAATGGGTGTCTACAACGACCTATTTCTATTGGTGTATATCTAGGTGACTTATTTATTCACTGTGTTCATGTGGGAGTGTATGGAGTAATGGACTCTCAAACTTGAAGAGGTTGAGGATAGTGCAAGTGTATGCGTATTATATGCACCATTATGAAAGATGAAATAGAGAATTCACTTTATAAATGAATTGTTTCTATTGTTAATTAATTTTAGGGTAGAACCTCAATATGGACTATGTTAATGATCTTCTCTCATCATTCATCAATCTGTTACAATAAAAAAGATTACATAAGGTAAACAAACGCAATAAAAATATACTAAACCATCAATAATAATTCAATCATTTCATCTTATATACATCGTATTATTATTTAAATGAATATAATTAACACTACTCATGTCCAAAAAAAAAAAAACACTCTACTCCCGTTCTTGAAAGGTAAACTCAATAATTACTATTCACACGGTAAAATATTATAACTTCAGTTTGTTTTTAATGTGAAATACAAAAGAAAATCAAGTGTGTGGGAATTTGTTAGAATCATTTCATGAATGTTTCTTAATTTTCATATTTTCCCCTTATATATAAGTAGTTGTAAATATCAACTACTAGTCAAATACTTCACATGTAGGGGTGTTCAAAACGAAAAAAATGGATCGAATAGCACCGAACCAGATCGGAAGAAGAGAACTGGCACGATCTCCGATTTGAGAAATTTGAATTTTGTTTTTCATTCTGGTCTTGTCCAAAACCTTTAAACACAACAAGAAAATGGCCGTTTTCCGATCGAAATTTTTTGTCGCTGAAGGCTCTGAATCCGTCGCAAATCAAGTCTACGACGGAATTCCGTCGTTGTATTCCGTCGAAAAACCTTTGGTAGGAAAATCATGAATTTTCGAGGAAAATTCCGTCGGAAAGGAGTATTCCGACAGATTTTCCGACCGAAAATAATCCGTCGCTGAACATATTGACTTTTGAGAGTATTCCGTCGCTAATTTACGACGGAAAATTCCGTCTGTGGTTGGACCACAACGACGGAAAATTCCATCGCAACAGAAGACTTACGACCAAAAATTTTCGTCGCAAAAAGAACCTTCCGACTGAATTTTTCCGTCGCTGTTGGTGTTTGTTGCGACGAATATAAATCCGTTGCTGGCTTACGACGGAATATTCGGTCGTTAGGCTAGCGACGGATATATATTCCGTCGCAAATGGTAGTGATTTCCGACGGACTTTATGCCAGTTTTTCCGCCGCAAATGCAGGCTTCCGACCTATATATTTCCGTCGCAAATTGTTTTTTCTTTCGAACAAAATCCAATAGATATCAATAATAACAAATATCATTAATTGCGTATGTTCCTGCACCTAATACCTGTGATAATTAAAACTATTATCGAATTGCGAAAATATGAGTAAATATATTTTCACAAAAGCTATATGCTTAAGTAGAACATATCCAAAAGCTACATAATATATAGTAAGTTCTACAAAAGCGGGAACATAATCAAACGCTACATAAATTCAAATTAAGTGCATGTGCATACTACACAAACTTAAGCTAGGATAAAAAACTGCAGGGGTACCCTGGCTTGCTCCTCCACTACCCGGATCATCCCTAGGGTCTCGACGCTGAGGCTGAATGGTGGAACATGTGTCGGTGTTGTTTTCGAATCGTCTCATGAAGTCATTCCACCTCTCCTTGACTCTCCTCTCCAGTTGGGCCACTTCAGCTCGAATTTGAGCTTGCATCTCAACTTCTATTTCATTCCGAAGTTCACTCCGTATTTCACTCCGGAGTTCACTGCGGATCTCACTACGAAGAGCCTCGACCCTATACTCCATCTGATCTTGCATCTGAGAAACAACGGATGGTGTGTACTATTGTGAAGACCTAGACACCTGACCCATCCGTTTGACATAGTACAACTCTGCGCTTTGGAAATGTCCCCCCACCCGACCCTTCTTGTTGCGACCACCCACAGTCTCCCAATACAACTCATTGGGACTCTTTTTAATCCCTTGGGTGGTGGCTTCTTCAACCTTCTTCTGGTAGGACTCCTACAAGAAATACATTATACAATTATATATGGTTTTAATAATTTACCAACAACATCAGTTACAAGTAAAGCAAAAAACATATAAGTGAATATGGGTTGAAATCACATAAAAGAAGCATATTTCTAAGTTTATGGGTCTATATCCTCAAAATGAAGCCATTTCAAGCCATTATGGCTTGTTACATGCCTATTTTCTATATTTCTTAACTTTTGAACTCATTCTTTGTCAAACCATCTCATATTTACATACTTATAACAAATTATGGGTTTAAATCACATAAAAGATGCATATTTCTAAGTTTAAGCCAACATAATAAGTAAACCATACAAAATTATATTAAAGTTGTTACCGCTATGTTTTTGGATTTGGCATTTGCAAGCACCATTCCTTTCCCAGGGACCTCCTTGAAGTGCGTCTTCATGAAAAGCTCATGTGCAGTAGGTAATTGCCCTTTGTTTTTTGCTGCCTTTGAATGTACATGCACAAAAACAAATAAAACTTGTCATTTCAATGTAAACCACAATTGTTACCTATTTACTTGCCTTATAAAGAAACTAACCATCCTTTTTGCATGTTGTACAGATGAAATTGAACCCTGGTAGTGGGTTGGTTCAACCACATTGTCCATGGATCCGCCTCTTCTGTTCTTCTTGTTTTGTTCGGACCGTTTCTTGTACGCATCATCATTGGCAACAATGTGCATCATCTTCCGGTGGACTTCATCGATAAGCCAGCTCGGCTTCTCACCTTTCATCTTGTGTGTGATTGTGTGAAACATGTCCTTCAGCCGATATGCGAACTTGGATTCGAAGGTTCTCTTCACATGGTCCTCCAACTCGGTGCCCATGTGCATTGCTTCTGCAATTGACAAACATTTAAAGTTAACAACCAAATCTCAAACTTCGCAATTAGTAATACATAGTTGTAAGTATAAAATGTCATACACAAAACAAGTTCCACCAATGCTCCTTTGTTTTAGCATCAACCTCTCCGTAATTCCTCCAAGGCTTTCGATAGTAGCCTATTAGGGTACCGGAGATGGCCTTTATCACGGGTTTATCATCAAACCTATTTTAACGTACATCAAGATCAAAAAGAAAATAAGTAGTTCATGTTAGAGTAATCCATAGGTCATGATATAAAATATGGATACAAAGGGATTGAAATAACAACTAAATACATACCAGCACGTGACAGGGTCTATTACCACCCTCTGAGAAGACTGTGAGGCTTGTTGCCCCTGAAGCTGTTGCTCATGATGCTCAATTTGCATCTGTGTTTGAGGATCCTCGTCGTCACCCAAATCTTCCGCGTCCTCCGCGTCCTCCATTTCCTCGTCATCATCATATATCAAAACTTGTCTTTTCTCCTTTCCCTTTCTTCTCTTCGACGTTTCTTCTTTTTTCCCTCCCACCATTGCAACCTGAAAAAAACGTTAGTAACATGCTATGACATTATTAACATTACAAAAATTAGAAGTACAATGAGATGTAAAAGTAATAAAATAGAACGACCAACTCTATAATTGGTTTTATAATAACAATCAAATTAAACCGACAATTACATTCAAAGTACAAGCAAATGCATCCTATTTATTTTACAATAACAACCACATTTTCCTACTCGTGGCTTTCATCGCTACTATCACTACCGGTATTATCACTACTATCATCTAAAAACACATCGATGTCATCATCCTCGTCACTGTCACTAGAGTCGACGCTGGATTCATCATCTAATTCACTTGAGATTATTAAGTCGTCATCATCATCTTCGTCGTCATCCTCAACTGGGTCGTAGTCAAGAATGTCATTCGGTGGACAAAGCGTTGCATGTACTTCTGGGGACGGTGCCTGCAAAAACTCAAGGTCTACTGGAGCATCAACCACTGACCTTGCTTGTGTTTTAAACACAGACCACCATTGTACTCGATCCCGTTTTAGGCTAGGGTAGGATGTGTAGTACACTTGGGTCACTTGATAAGATAATACAAAGGGATCATACTTGGGGTATTTCTTAGTATGATTCACTTCGACAAGCTTATACTGTTCATGTATGTTCATACCCCTACCACAATCCATCCAACTACACTTAAAGAGTATAGTCTTATACTCTTTTATTGGACCAGTGTAGACAAGTTCAATTATATCGTCTAGAATGCCAAAGTACTCTCCACCGTCCTCACTAGACACACAAACACCGTAATTCATCGTAGACTTGTGTTTACCATAGGAATGTGTATGGAAATTAAATCCACCAACAAAAATCCGCCTCCAAGTTCGAACACGCTTGAAAGGACGCATGCACAAAGCTTGGAGGACATCCGAATTTGGTTTCTCTTCAACCACCTATTTACGTCAGAATAGAAGAATTAATTAAAGAGAATTGCAATATCTAAAAGTCATATTTAAAGAACAGGTAGAACAATTATATCACCTTATGGTGAAACCAATCAGAGAATTCGACGTCACATTTCTCCATGACTTCCTCTCTACGCAAAAAAGGTCGGGTACTAAGAACGTAGTCCCAAACTTCCTATTAGGTCAATGACACGAGATAAAATTAGTAATTCAACCAATTTAATTCTTCAAAACTATGAATAAATTTCAATCCTGACCACGTATACCTTTCGTATTCACCAAGAATGCCGCAGTTTCGTAAAACTAACAAATGAGCACACTCGAGTTCCTTTTCATCTAAGTACCGAGTTTTACCATCAGATGAGACACGACCACTATCCACCGAGAACAACTCCGGTAAGTCAGCGTTGTCCAATGTGGATTCCACGTCTACATTCACATTTCGACCAAGATCCCGAGTTTTTGTGTCAACTGACGCCTGGAAGTAATTTGAGCAAAAGTTTGCTATCTCTTCGGTGAGATAAGCATTGCATATTGAACCTTCAAATCGAGCCTTGTTCCCAATTTTACGTTTCAAGTGATTAAGGAACCTGCATGTAAAATAGTATAATTAATTGCGTAAATAGGTCATGACTATGAAGGGTTTGTATGAAAGAAATTAATGGGACTTTGATTTACCTTTCGAAGGGATACATCCATCTATATTGAACAGGACCACATAACTTGCCCTCATATGGAAAATTGACAGGGTAAAGTCATATCCCCAAATCAAAAATAATTCCTAAGTCCTCTAACTAAAGCAGATAGGGAAGTAGGGTCGATCTCCACAGGGAAACAAGTCTTTTTACTCCTAATTAATTATTATAATCTAAATTATCTAAGTAACCAATATTTATATTCGAATAAGAAACTAAACTACTAAGATTGAGAATAGGGAGAAAACAATATATAAAAGGATCTAGGGCATAGGTTCACCAATAAATAATACTCCAGGGTAAAACATAATAATCAATCATTGACATTGCATAAATAACATGATTAACAGGCTATCACAATTTATTAATCAACATAGATCTAACAGGCTCTCGCAATTTACTAGATCTAAGTTCTTATTGAAAATAGCCTTTAATATCAAATTAACATTTGCTCGATTCATCAATTCAATATTGCTATACTTTTACAAGCCGCAATTGTAAAGCGTTAAAGCAATTCAATAAGAAATTATCATGCAATATCAAAAATCAATAATAGTCAATCATCAATGCATCAATTAACCAGATTGTAAAGGGCTTTCGCTACGTATTACAATCACAGAATTAATCTACCGGTATTAAATATCATCTCTCGAATCTCAACTTAACCATTTATAAATTTACCTGCCTATTGAAACTAGACCTAAACATTAATTCTCATCTGTCGAATCTCGAATCAATGTTGTCATACTCATGCATAAAAGATAGGCCTAATCTAGTCACAGAGCATTAAATCAATCAATAGGAAATTAATCTAACACTGATAATTAACAACAACAAATTACCCCTTCATATTATTTATGGATCCTCATAAACCCTAGAAATAAAACTACTCACACATAATAGAAACTAAACTAATCAAAGCAATAAAGCAAGACATGATTAAAGGAATAAAATAAACAACTAAGATTAAGAGAAGAGAAATCGTTACCAAACTAATCTGTATTAATGGAAAATAATTAAGAACAAGAGTTGAGAGAAAAGTTAAGAGAGAGAAAAATCCTAAGTAAAGAGAGAAAGTCTAAGAAAGAAGGTCATCAAAATTCCGTACAAAACTCGTATATAAACGTTTCCTAAAATAAAAATTAAAACTAAACTAATCAGGCTCCATAAAAACACGCGCCCGATCGAGCAAAGGGCCGCTCGATCGGGCCCGCCTTTTCCTTCGCGCTCTTTCTCAGCAGCATCGCCCGATCGTGCTAGACGCTTGCACGATCGGGCCCTTGCTTCACTTTGAGGCTCGGACTTCGATTGAGCTTGATTTCTCGGCCCAATCCGGATTTCCTTTTCGGGTCTTGAATACTCGGTCCAAATACCTCGGGATCCCAATTACCGAGCCCTTAATCACCGGCTCGATGACTCTAACCGGCCTTGGGCTTCAAAGATGGTCGTATTTCTCCAATGCTCGTGATTGCTCCAAAATAACTCGGGAAAATACTCCAAAAGCATAAAACCCTGCAAAAGTCAACCAAATATACGAAAACACTAGAAAACACCAATTAGTAATAAAAATGGCTCTAAAGAACCAAAAACACTACTAATTACGACCAAGGGACGAGGGTAAAATGCTATATAAAATAGACACATCACAAATGAATATGTAAATGCTCCATAGAGTTGAAGAATGCAAGAGGGAAAACCTTCTCAAGCTTGCAAAGGATTTCAGCTATATTTTTCTCTAATCGCTCCATGTCACTAACTGTGATTGTGTAACAACACTAATCGCGGAAGAATTGACTGATCTCTGTAACCGCATTCCAAATATGGGTAGGGAGCAATTCCCTCAAAGCAGTGGGCAACAACCTCTCCATGAACACGTGACAGTCGTGGCTTTTCATTCCATGAAGCTTACAGGATTGTAAATCTACGCATCTGCTCAAATTGGAGGCATATCCATTTGGAAAACGCAACTGTTTAACCCATTCACACAACACTTTTCTTTGAGCCTTGTCAAGAGCGAATGGGGCTTTTGGCATAAACTCTTTTCCTCTATCATCTTCATGCATATGAAGTTGTGGTCGTTTACAATATTTGGCAATGTCATTTCGAGCCGATGGCGTGTCACATGTATGCTTTTTCACATCCATTATGGTGTGGATTAGCTGATCAAAGAAGTTCTTTTCAATGTGCATGACATCCAAGTTGTGACGGATGAGCAAATGCTTCCAATAAGGAAGTTCCCACAACGAGGTTTGCTTGAACCACCCTTTTTTTGCTTTTTTTAGGTGTTTCAATGCCTCCGGTCCATCAGTTGCCTTTAGAAGGTGTCACACACATTCCCACAATTCCTCACCTGACATGATGTGTGGCGGTGAACCTTTTTCAACTTTGTTGTTACAAAATGCAGTTTTGCTTTCTCGAAAAGGGTGATCTGTTGGAAGGAATTGGCGATGGCAATCAAACCAATAAACTTTGCCACCATGTTGAAGCCAAAATGCTTTGCTTTTATCCATACAATAAGGACAAGCCTTCTTACCCGCTGTGGTCCAACCAGACAACATACCGTAAGCTGGGAAGTCACTAATGGTCAACAGGATGGCTGCTCGAAGATTAAAATTTTGTTTCCTTGAAATGTCATAAGTATTTGCACCAACTTCCCATAAATGCTTCAACTCTTCTACCAACGGTTGCATATGCACATCCAAATTGCCCTTAGGGTTCTTAGGACCAGGAACGAGCAATGAAAGAAACATGAATTGTCTTTTCATACACATTGAGGGAGGCAAGTTATAAGGGGTCAATATGACAGGCCAACAAGAATATTGTCCCCCAAACTTACCATGAGGAGCAAAACCATTTGTACACAAGCCAAGTCGAACATTACGAGGCTCATTGGAAAATTCTGGGAAGAAATTGTCGAGGTGTTTCCAAGCTTCACTATCACTAGGGTGAGCCATTGTGCCTTGAACTCGAGGATTTTTCGAATGCCATGTCATTTCCTCCGAAATGTTCTTGGTTGCATAGAGCCTTTGCAATCTCGGTGTGATCGGAAAGTAAATTAAAACATTCAAAGGCACTAAGCTACCTTTGGAAGTCTTCTTGTATCGGTCGCTACCACACACCCGACATGTAGATAGCTGAACATCATCCTTCCAAAATAGCATACATCCTTTCGGGCATGCATGAATCTTTTCATGAGGCAACTCCAACCCCTTTACAATCTTCTTCACCTCATAGAATGTATCGGCCATATGGTTGTTGTTAGGAATAGCCTCATTGACCAAAGAATCAAACCCATCAACACATGTATGGGGAAAATTATACTCGCACTTAAGACTAGTAATTCGGGCAGCCATCTCTAAGACAGACAATGAACTCCCTTCATATAATGGTTGTTCGAAAGCTTTTAACAAATCCAAGAAATTCTTAGCTTGTGCATTAGGCTCCTCCTCTGCCTCTTCAGAATGCCCTTGATCTTCATTATGACCAAAAGCATCGAAAACCATTTCACGGTATTCATTTGACGGCCCTTCAGAAACTCCCGGAAACCCTTCCCCATGACACATCCACTCATAGTAATTAGGCACAAAACCTTTGCGGTACAAATGAATTTTAACCGTTTCCGCATCCCATAGCCGCTTGTTCTTACATTTAAAACATGGACACCTAACTTCATTCGGGTTGCTGCTCTCGGGATGATCTTCCACGTATTTAAGGAATTCATCTACCCCTTTCACAAATCCGGATTAATATAATGTCCAACCTTCCTTTCATACATCCAGCTACGTTCTGTTCGTTTCATGATTACAACTTCTACACAACTCACGAATATGTATAATTACATTAGTCACAATGCATATTGAATATTCATTATCCATAAAAATGTTATGAATATGCAAATAAGATTGTAAATGATGTCCATAGGTCCTTATCACTCCAACCTAACCCATCCTTGGACATTTAATCTCACTAGCAAATGTATGCCAGGTTTTCAATTCTATGGAAAATCCGGCAGCATTTCCCTTAAGTTCTCCAAGTACACGATTAAGGCTATTAGATAACCCGTCATATGTACCCAGAGAACATTGTAGAGAAATGACAAAGCAGGATAATCTCTAGAATCAATAACAAGGCATACATTCACCACCTAAGTGAGAATAAACGTCTAAGGACAGTCCCAACCGGGGACTATTCAAGACATACTCCTAATGAGTATGACTTGAACGGGTATCTAGGCAAATGACTATGCAAATGATTCATTCAAAAGTATATAAAGCCAAAAACACATACATTGTTATAACACATTCATTATAACACATCCATCATTATAACACGCTCATTTTAAAATATGCCAAGCAAATAACACAACCATTATAAAGTAAAGAACACAATTAATTAAATTAAATTAATAATTATAAGTAAACCAAATATATCATAATCATCATTAAATTAATATAAATAATCATATATAAACAATTAATATTCATAATTAAATTGATTCAAAAAATTATTAATCATTACATTAACTAAACAAAACTAATGAACATTACATTAAATAAAACAAAACTAATATACATTATAAAATTATCACATATTAAACTAAGCTAACATACATCATTATACTAAACTAAACCAATATAAACTAACATATAATCCCGTACATTATTATAATAAAATATTAACCTAAACTAACATATCATGTCATACATTATTATACTAAATCAAAGCAATTTCACATGTCATGTCTTACATTATTATGATAAACCAAATTAAACTAACATATCAACCATTATTATAATAAAATAAACCAAACTAAAGTAACTTAAAATTATCACAAAATAAACTAAACTAAGATTTTTTGAAATTATAATGTCACTAACCTCAAGATCTGCACTATTTATTGAGATTCAAAGCAAGTAAATGTTCAAATCCTACAAATAGTAAAAATTAATATGTCAATTTTTATTCGAATATATATATATATATATATATATATATATATATATAAAATAAAGGTACAATTATTTTTTTTAAAAAAATATATAATAAAGGTACAATTACCGGCTGTAGAACGGCGGGTGGTGAAGATGGTGGTGGTTCTGGTCGGAGCGAGGGCAATATTGGAGGAGGAACCTGTCCAAAAAGGGTGGTGGTGGTTAGGGTTTTTTTTTTAAAAAAAAAAACAGAAATTTTTAAAATAATAAATAAATAACCAGAATTTTTTTTTTTAAAAAATAAAAACCAAAAGATACTTGCGGTGGTGGCTGATTGTAAAGGCGCCGACTGGATACCGGCGGTGGTGGTGGCTGTACAAAGCAAAGGTTACATTTTTTAATTAAAATTTAAAAAAAATAAAAAAAAATATTACACAAAACAACACTTACCAGCGGCGGAGAACTGCGTGGTTGGGCGACGCGGGACCTCTGCAGTGGTGGCTGTTCACAGCATACGGTGGTGAATGGAGGCGTTTTTATAATTTTAAAATAAACAAAACCAAACCTACACTTACCGGCGGCCGACCAACGGGAGGGCGGGTCGAAGATTACCCCCGGTGGCGGATCTCCGGCTGCGGCCAAGGGATGGGCGACATTTTCTCTTCGACGGCGGCGACTCTCGCTGCTTCTCCCTTTCTTTCTTTCTCTTTCTTCCCCTTTTTTCCTTTCGTAGCAAATTGATTCAAAATTGAAAACCCTGACTTTGTCTTCCTAATTTTTCGACCGAAATTAATTCCGTCGGAAAATTTGCGAGGAAATTTCCGTCGGAAAGGCTATTTTTTGACGGAATTTAACGACAAACTTAGTTCCGTGATTGATGATAGGTTTTGCGACGGAAAATCGGGCCCGTCGGCATAGTTCGGTCGAAAACTGGCCATTTCTAGTAGTGAAAACAGGTCTTGGATTGGCCTGGATTGATTTTATTAAATAAATAAATAAATTATGTCACGAGGGTACTCGTATGTTGGTTGTATTAAATAAAGTAAGAAATATGATTCTAATTTGTTATATAGTACAAGTACTATATATAGCAGTGCTTCCTGTGTCCCTTAAAGATTATTGCCCCATTGTAACTTATGTCTAGGTCAAACATGTACTTATAACTTTTGGCCATGATTTAAAATTGTCATATGGTGGAAATGTGGAATCTGGTTGGATATATTTCAATGTAAACAATTAGGGGTTATGGTGTAATTTTGTAGTTATTGATCTTCGATGCGCAATGTGTGACCATATACGAAGTACTAATTAGGGTGTTACAAAACACACATACATCATTAGTAATTACCTTCTTATTGTTCAAAAAAAAAAAAAAGTCATTACCTTCTTATTAATTGCCTTATTCAATTCAGGATAATTTTCAAGTATATCCTTATTCAAGTTTATAGGAAGCAAATACAACTATTGTCACATAGCCTGGTTGGGTTGTGATTTGCAATAAAAAAAAAATATATAGATATAGATTTAGACCACCTATAATATAGTTCCTTTATTCTTTCAATCCAAACAAAAGATAAGTTTAAAAGAGGTTACATTCTATTCAAAATGGTTATATTTTCTTAATAATCCAATTATAATTGAAATAAACAGAGCCTTAGGGCCTGTTCTCATACGTTTATTTTTAGTTCAGTTCAGTTCAACTCCTAATTTCTTTCGCTTATAAAATATTCAGTTCAGTTCAGTTCAGCTCCTAATTTTTTTCGCTTATAAAATATTCAGTTCGGTTTAGTTCAGTTCAGCTCAGTTTAGTTCAGCTCAGTTCAGTCTACGAGAACAAGCCCTTAATTTATTCAGGAGACAATAATTTCGAACATAAGAAATTATGATAGAAACATCAAACATATACGGAGTATATAAGAAAAATGGAAGCTTAAATTAATTAGGGTAGTAATCATGATAATATCTTCATTACAACTTATAGATGGTCAAGGAAGATGCATGACTGCGATAATTAGAAGCATGGGGCTTAGACAAAGTGGAATAAAGATGTTGGTAACAATGACCTTTAAAGAATCTTAATTATAATATTAATTCACATTTAGTCATTGTAATGATTCAACTACATACACGGGGACAAATTTCCTTTTTTCCACTCTTTTTTTCTACACAATTAGACCGTCAACTGCTCATAATTATTATGATAATTTAATTAGTTGATGTATGTGTTTATGATGATGATCTAACTTTGATTAGAAGTCTAATTACTTTTTTAAAAAGACTGCGACTTCTCCTAGAAAGCTATAATAATACTATAATATGTCCTAATTGTCTAGGTTCAGTCAAGTTGTTCTAGAAAGGTTTCCTTGTAAGTGCGTCGATGAAGATAAATTCCTATTTTGGAAATGTTAATTAAACATGGGAAGCAATCCAATTAGACTGTATATGATTAAGGGTCTGTTTCGATTTACTGAAAACAAACTCTTGAAGGATTGCATTGTTTGGAAAGCATACATGTACGTATTACTAAATGTGTATATTCATCTAAAGGACCAAATGAAATCTAGAAGGTGCATCAAAGGAACTTGGATGAAATTAATTGATTTAACACTCCTAATATACTGAGTAATATTAAAACACAACCCCTTCTAAATAAAGAGAGAATTATAAGTCGCGTGTTTGATTTTCTATAGAAACTTATCACTAATCCTTGTTATTGAAACTCGTTGGTTGACAAATGAATTAGGCCTTATTCTATCTAACTTATACTATACTCACTGAATTTTATGAAATACTAATACTTGTTTTTTGCAAAACTTGGGATAATGAGAAGATTTTATATTTTATTAAAAAAATCTTCTTTTTGCCGAAACTCATTTTAGTAACGAGTATAATAGAGTCATAGTTGCTTCATTCAAGATAGAAAATGAAGGTTGCTCAATTCCATAGTCATGAGTCATGACTCATAAACATGATACTACCTCGTCCCTTATTTATATGTCTATTTCTTCTTATTATATGAGTAATAAATATTAAAAATAAAAATGTAAATAAAGGACGGTTGAGTAGATGATTCAACAAAGAAGATCTAAAAACTGCATGCGCCCATTTAATTTTTTTTGGGTGCACAATCTTGTTCTACAGTACTTCTTTACAAAACGTGTATACAATTCATCTAGACATCTTATAAAGTAGACAGCAGCCTGCCTTCAATTTTGAGGGACCTTTTAACATTATAATATAACATTGTAACATACAAGTAGTCTTTTATATAGACACCAACCAACCAGCAATATCTCAATATATATATAAAGATAAAATTATAAGTTAGAAAAAAAAAATGGAATTCCTACAATTAGACATTGCAAATATTTGATTCAATTAGTAATGATTACCTGAAAATTAAGGGTCCCTCCACTAAGCCTAAAAAAAGGATCTTTTATGAAGGTTTATTGTACATGTTCTTATCTTCTTCATCTATTTGTTAGGGTAAAAAATGGTATCATTATCCATCAAGAATATTACTCCTCCAAAAAAAAAAACATTTTATAAAATCGACATAGAATTGATTTGTGTTCATCTCTTCATCTTTAACACGTCCCCATAATGATATAAAATAAGAGAAATGTTGGCCAATTTTATGTGTTTATTTGCTATTGATATTGCTATGTTAGCCCCTTGAACCATTTAAAAGTTATTGTCTATTGAAACAGCCAAGAGCAAGCATCTGTTTAATAAATTTAGTACACCTTCCGTTCTTTTTTGTAATATTTATAACATTCTTATGCGAATGAAATCTATACTTATTATGTTCGTATCTAGATTAAAAAAAAATTAACTCAACATATTCATTTCCTATCCAGTGGCGGATCTTGGTCAAAACTATTAGAGGGACTAGGATTTGAATCTTTTATCTCTCACTACAAAATAATCACTATGTTCTAATATTTTATATGTAAAATAAGGTTATTTAAGTTCATTAGCTAATTTATTTCAACAATTTACTGGGGGCCGGGCCCCTAATGACCTCGATGGAAGGTGCCCCTCTGTTCTTATCATATATCAATTAGTTTCCACTTGGACATACTTATACGTTCATTAAAAATGTTTAAATTTAATGGATATTGATTAGTAAGCTAATCTTCCTTCCTCAAAACCCTAAGATATTTTTTTTTGTTCATTGGGCTATCAAGTACTATATAGATCAAATGTATTAAATTTTAAAGAAAATGAAACAAGCTTAGGCAACTCAATAAAGAGGAGGAGAGATCGGTCAATTTACATGTCCAAAACAAAGAAGACTTCATACCAGTTAAAATCAATTGATGATAGTATGATTAGTACCCCTCTAAGTTATAAGGTGCTATTTTATTTGATCTACTCTTTTTTCAATGTGGACAACAATGAGGTCTCAACAAAATTTTGGAATGTTGTACTCATTTAATACAATGAAGTGAAAGAGGATATTCATCGTTAGTAGATGTCCTTTACAATTATCGAAGTTTTACCGATTTTATTTTGAATTTGTTAATTTTGATTTCTCTTGTAAATGTCATATGACTTTTTTAATAGTGAATAAATTTTACTTTAAAAAATAATTAGTAAACCAAAAATAAAGATATCAAATGAGAATTCGAAAGTCAATCTAAATTTGAAGCTCAAAAACTATTATCCTAAATGCATTAAAAGTTTTTAATAATTATACCAAAAAAACAAAAAAGAAAAAAATGTAGATGATATCATAAAATGAAACTAAATAACCTTGCACGTTTGATATTCCTCCATTGTGCATATATTGACGATAAGCTGACACAACAATCAGGCCAAAAATCTCTTCACTACGAATAGCTCTAAATCATACTACTAGTGTATAGGGCCCAATGGTTGGCCCATTTAATGTGAGTTGCAGACTCTTATAAATGCATTAGGATAAAATATTGGGCCTATTCTAGCCATTTAATGTGAGCTGCAGTCTCTTATATGGAGTACTCCATAGCCCATAACTTCAAATCTTTAAATGCTTACCCTTTATTCTTTCACGTTAATGTATAACTTGATTGAATTTTTTTTGTAAGGTAAGAAATAGGAGCCTCATCTAAGGGGAAATTTAAGGAAATTTCTTAATAAGTCCAATGAGTTTTGATCCTTACACTTCAGAGGTGGGGAGCGATGTCACCACTCCACTACCTTAACCTCTATAATTTGACTATTTGACCATTGAAACATTTGTAAAGCTTTTAAAGTTGATGTCTAGGAAGTATGTAATGAGATACTTAAGACAAATTTAATAAGATCCCACATGAATATATTTTTTGATATCTTGTAGCTCAATACACACTTGTGCATGAGGTGCAACTATAATGCTTTGATCATATCACAACATACTTCATTTATCTACTATTTACTTGAACCTAGTCTAGGAGTTGACCTGAAGTATAATTAACTCAATTCGTTTACATTGTGAACAGGGATGACAGTGGGGCAGGTTAAATGGAAGACCCGCTCCATCGGCGGGGATGGAGGGAGGTTTGGTGGGTGTTTGGGTGGGGATGGGTATAAAATCTATACCCGCCATGGGTGATGGGGCAGGTATGGATTTTAGAGTTGACCCGCCTAGTACCCGCCAAGCCCTATAGCCGCCTTATACCCGCCCTATATTTCCTTTAGAAGAGTTTAGAATTTATGAAACTTGATAACCCCCAAAGACCAATCCGCTCTAACAGTAAAAGTCTCAAATTTTTTAACCTAATTTGATATACTATATCCGTTAAGTTTTATTTGCAACTTTGTGGTGCAACATGGATCCCAAGTCAAAATTTCATAATGGTGATTATGGAATGAAAGGTTTGTGATTAAGGAGGAGAGAGATAAATTAAACATGATAAGTAAACTAGCCAAGCCACTCACCATGTGACCAAGCCACCACAACCGAAACCACCCAAACTAGCCACCACAACCGACACCACCTGAACCAGACTAGCCACCACCACCAACACTTTTCCCCCAAAACCCAGACCACCGAAACCATCGAAACTACCAAACCCAGACCACCGCAACCACAAACACTACCAAAACTCCCAAACCCAGACCACCACAACCATTGATACTACCGAAATTCCCAAACCCAGGCCACCACAACCACCGACACCGCCGAAACACCCTAAACCCGGCCTACACCACCGATCTACACTTGCAAAACCCCCCACTGAAACCCCTAACACCACCTAAATCTAGACCACCCACCAACACCGACACCATCGACACCACCCATAAAACCCACGAAAAACACTTAAACCACCCACAAGACCCACGAAAATCACTGAAACCACCCATAAACCCACTGAAAATCATCCAAACCCACCAAAAATCACCGAAAACGCCCACAAATCTACTAAAACCCTTAAACCCAGAATACCCACAAACCCACAAAAATCATCCAGTACACGAACACATGTGTGTTGCTTCCCTTCTTGCCGCAAAACGATGACATTGTTGCTAGTGCTTGCCGGAGTCGAAATCAATGGAGGTTGTGATTGAGAGGAGAGAGAAAGAGCCAAGTTGGGAGTTTTTAGATCTAAATTAATTTGTTAGTGTAATGTAATTAATCATTTAAGCGAATGTTTAATTTTTAAAATAAGGGAAATATTGACATTTCCAGCAAAAAAACTTACTAAAAGGGAAAGATTTGGGAAAGTTGCAAATAATACTAAGCATCCAAATATAGTAAAAGTTGCAAATAAAACTTAACGGAGGTAGTAATTGTCATTAATGTGATACAATACAACATCAAGGCAGTGGGCTTGGGACGGTTTTGGGGTGGGTATGGTCGTACACTCGTACCGATATCCAAGTGGGTGATGGGACAAGGATGGATTCTATCTTGTACTCGGCTAGGCGGGTATAGATGTGGATATTGTACGGTGGTGGGGCGGGGATGAATATAAGATTTTTAGGCGGGGATGGGTATGGAGTTACCATCATCTGCATCCTACCCGCCCTATTGCCATCCCTAATTATGAATCGAGTTGGGTCTGTAAGCCCGTAACCAGTCAAGCAAATCTTAAATGGGTTTGGGCTGAAAGAAGTTGGGCTAGATATGAATTCTCCAAATTCTTCATTAGCCAAAGTTGACTAGTAAATGTCTAGTTGATTAAGCCAAGATGCCCTTGTGTTTTTGAGCTATTTGAAATTTAGTGATTGGATTCAATTATTTAAATCAAAAAATGAGTTTTGCAAACAAATTAACAAATCAAGCAACTCAACAAAACAACTCATAAATTACTAATGACTTCAATTCTAAACCAAACGAAAAACAATTTAACAAACATAATTAATTTATTACTCACAAATAAAAGCTAAGACCAATAATTTCAATTTTTGTTTTGATGCAAAATAATAATGTAGTTGCTTACATACTTCCAAGTTCCAAGTCCAGCTAGCAATATCATTATTAGTGAGAATGTGGACTAGTAGAGATGAGAAACTACGAATTAGGCAGAGTAGATGGTTCTTGTTTGGCTTATTATAGATTTAAAAATATTGTTGTCATTGAATTGAATTGGAAATATGGCATCCTTATTTAGAGGTTAGAATCTTGATTTTATGGATATGCAAAAAAAGTACACCGTATGCTTCATTGGAAAACACATGCACTTGCCTCAATTATACGGCAAGGTATTGTCTTAAATCAAGCGTATGACATAGTGCTGTCAATTAATATGGACTAGTTATGACTTATGAGTATAAGTTAAACATTATTGAAATTTGTATACCTTTGGTGCATTAGGTTTCAGAATTGCCCTAAAAGTGGATCTTGATCAAGTACAAAGGGTACATGAGATCGCTATTGATTTTAGAACTAGTTTGATTACCTTTTCTAACTATCCGTAAAACTAATATGTTATGCTATTGTTCAAACAAATTTAAAAGATTCGAAAGTAATTCCTTTAATTATAGTTTAAATTATGGGTTTTAGCTTAGTTACTTATGTTATGCTTAAACTTAGCATGCATCAACCAAAAAAAATTACACACCACATCGCATTGGTGTCATGATTTTGCTAGTTGTAATGTATGCATGGGGCTGCCCATTTCTAACACAACACATAGTAAGGGTTGTTCACACATTAAATAATACAAATTTTTAATTGACCCTTCTAATATTTAACTTTCTAATAATTAAAAGAGTTTTTTTTTTTATTATTATTATTATTTTTTTTATTATTATTATATCTGCAGTTTTACATCAATTAACAAGATTACATACTTTAAGCTTTTACCCTAAACATAACAAATTATAGTTATAGCCTTATAGGTCACCGAAACCCTAATAATGTAGGAAGTAGGATAATTGAGGTCACTATCTATGTTTATTCATGGAGACAATTAGACAAAAATTATCAATAGAAAACAAGGAATGCCGTCATTCCCTTGATATCTTTGTAACATTAATACACAATAGCATAGAAAATCAAGCTAAGTGACAAAAAGTGATGCGACCAATAATAAAACTAACATAGATGACCATTTTGTGATGTTTGGTAGATTATGTACCACAAATCCAGCTTGTAAACATTGATTACCTCACTTAATTCATAGTTTAATATAATAATTTTAACTCCTATTCTTGGATACCATTCAATGTCTTAGGGCCTAAATTATTTAATTTGTGATTTCTTATTTATGGTGGATTTGCATCTTTAATTAATGTTGCTTTTTTTTTTTTTTTTGAATAGTTAATTAATGTTAATTTTTTTTTTGACGGGAAATTAATGTTAAAAGTACAGTTAAAAGTAAATTTTAATTATTGGATCTACTAGTATTTATTTAATTATTATTATTATTTATTTATTTATTTATTTATTTATTTTTATAGAGATTCACTGCACATGTGGCAGAAACAAATTGATACGAGAACAAATTGAAGTATTATTACTGCATTGTCTTTATTATTACTCCGTACGTTATTGTGACTGTTGTAAACTGAAAGTAAACCAACACAAAAATTAAGTTTTGTCATAGTTGTGGGAAGAATTGGGACTAAATAGTTGATCAATCAACAAAATCAAATAATTGCCCAATTGTATGTTTTTGGTGGGGTTATATATATATATGGCCCGGCCATAAATGATAATGTATAATAATTGTACTCGTATTACTTTTGAGGTATGTGATGGTAGATACTAGATAATACAATTAATTTTTGGGTTTTTTTTTAAGAGTTTTGATAATCATTTTAAGAATGATAATATAAGTTTCACTTTATTAAGACTTGACAAAGTTATATGCACATAAGTTTAAAGTTGAGCACTTGAAAAAGGTAAAGAAAGAGAGCAAGTGAAAAATACCAAAATAAAGGAAAACTCAACATAATACGAGTAATATATGACAATTTTATTTTAAGAGACAAAGAGAGTATATAGGGGTTTGATGGGTGTAGAGCATAAAAAACAATCAAACAATCTTACCAATTGTTTGGGCCTAGTCCATTGTCCTAAGCCCATTGACTTGGAATTCCGAAAATACCCCTCCATGATCCAGCCCATCAATAAACGGAGTAAAGTACGGATTTACCCTTAATCTGTCCAAACAAGTACAACTGCTGCCACCTGAAAGTACATCTATAAATAGCTCTCCAATCATTAATGATGGTAACTTTTTCCTAATTCTCTAATTCTCTCTCTCTACTTTCTCTTTCTAGAAAGTACATTCGCTGACTTAAGCATCGGAGGGGCTTTCCCGGGTCACACCCCCGGGGCAGTTAACCTTCTTTCTCTTTTGCAGGCCTAGCTCTCGGACAACAAGGCATAGCTGAGGGAAATTCGGACATTCATTGGACATAGCTCTAGGACCATCTTGATTACCCTTATTACCCTAAGACTCCCATGAGCATTCTGTTTCCAGAAACAGGTGGCGCCGTCTGTGGGGATTGCTAACAAAAAGTCATGGTGAACACTAGGCGTCCCCGCAGCACCTATCAAGATGCTACTAGAGAAGCTCCGAATCTCTCAGCCTGGCATAAGCATGAAGTCGAGGAAAATATTAGAGGCAAACCCTTATACAAGCTGAGCTCTCATCATTTTATAACTCACTCAAATGAAATGAACAATTCCAGAATCACGGGCAAGTCGAGCCCCCAGCTAGTCTACATTAGGCTCTCGGCATGCCCCATCGAACATCAAGGCCCTCGGCTTTCCTGGCTACCCCCTGGGCATGTCAGCATACCCTCTCGACCTGCCTGGCTACCCCATCGGCCTTTCGGCATACCCCCTCGGCTTGCTTGGCTACCCCTTCGGCCTGCCAGCATACCCCCTCGGCCTGCTTGGCTACCCCCTGGGCATGTCAGCATACCTTCTCGGCCTGCCAGCATACCCCCTCGGCCTGCTTGGCTATCCCCTCGGCCTGCTAGCATATCCCCTCGGCTTGCCTGGCTACCTCCTTAGCATACCTAGTCGAAGGCCATGTTTCTATCAACCGCCTCAACATGCCTAGCCGAGGGCTATGCCTCTAGCTATCATCTCCTCGATATGCCTAGTCGGGGGATATGCTTCTATTAACCATCTCGACATGCCTAGGTGAGGGATATGCTTCTATCAACCGCCGTTGAAGGCTATGCTTCCATCATATCCTTAGCATGATTAACCGAATGCCATGATTATATCAACCTCCTCGCCATGCCTAGTTGAGGGTTATGCTTCTATCATCTCCTCGGCCTTCTCGGCATGCCTAGACGAGGGCTATGCCTCTATCATCTTCTCGGCATGCCTAGCCGAGGGCTATGCCTCTATCATCTCCTTGGTATGCCTAGCCGGGGGATATGCTTCTAATAACCATCTCGGCATGCCTAGTTAAGGGTTATGCCTCTGTCATCTCCTCAGCCTTCTTGGCATGCCTAGCCGAGGGCTATGCCTCTATCATCTCCTCGGCATGCCTAGCCTATGGATATACTTATATCAACCGCCGTTGAAGGCTATGCTTCCATTATATCCTCACCATGCTTAGCCGGGGGCTATTCTTCTATCAACCTCCTCGGCATGCCTAGACGAGGGCTATGCCTCTATCGTCTTCTTGGCATGCCTAGTCGAGGGCTATGCTTCTATCATCTCCTCGGCAAGATTCTATCATATTCTCATCATGCCTAGCCGAGGGATGTGCATCTATCAACCCCTCATCATGCCTAGCCGAGAGCTATGCATCTATCAACCCCTCGGCATGCCAAGCCGACTTAACATGCCTAGCTAAGGGTAATGCTAAGGTGCAAGCATCCCTCTTGAAGATGAACTTTACAAGATCAAGGAGGTCATTCACTCGAGGGTCTTCTACTCACAAGTTCCAAATAGCAAGGTCCTCAACTATCATTCCCCATCTATCATGAATATCTACAAGCTGGAGCCTACAACCGGTATGCTTGGAATTCGGACTTAAGACATTGTGTCTGAGCAACTTCTCAAATGACAATGATGCCCTAGGGGAAATAAGAGGTTATGCTAGAAGATATATCTTTTAATAGTGCATCATTTTCATTTTTCGGGTTGGTTATCTACACAGCCGCCTAAAGCTCTAAAATCTCGGGAATTCAATATCTTCTCAAAAAGTACCAGGCCTTCCTTCGTACAAGACACCTCGGGTCGCTAACTAATGTTATCAATAACAAGTTTGTTCCAATGTTTGGGGCAAGATGCTAGCCTATACTCAATGTTTGAGATAGTGTCCTGGCAAATCGCTAAAATAACAAAAGGCTCGTTTAGCCCTCGGCCTATCCCAAAAGTTGGGACAGCGTACCCCTCATATATTTATAACTTGGGGCTCGTTTAGCCATCGGTCTATCCTAAAAGTTGGGATAGCCTAGCTCTCATACATATATAACAAGGGGCTCGTTTAGCCCTCAACCTATCTCAAGATTTGGGATAACGTACTTCTCCTCAGTCTATCCCAAAAATTAGGATGAACTAACTCTCATACATCTATAACAAGGTTCTCTTTTTGCCCCTAGACTATCTCAAGGTTCGGGAGAGCGTACCTCACTTATAACAATAACATAGGGCTCGTTTAGCCCCCAGCTTATCCTTATGATTGGAATAACATACCTCTCATCTATTTTTATTAGGAGGCTTACTTCGGTCGGAAGATCTCTTCAATGCAAGTCAAGCGCACCCCGGGGACTAGGATCTACAACATCAACAAAATTCAAAAGTTTGAAATAATCATCAAGTCAAGCCAGCAAAACATTCAGCATATTTCAATTAGGAGAAAAATAATTTTCTTTTGGGTCTGTGACAAACTCAAAAGCAAGGCATACCCTAGGCTCTCAGCGTTGCTATATAAGGCTCAGCTCCCGGTTTATCTATATCACCCCTTCAACCTTGGGTAAACTTTAGCAAAGATAATGCATGCCAAACTCTTGGCTAATAGACCCAGCTCGAGCACGCTCTTGGTACATGAAGCCAGGCCCTCGGCCTAGAGGAGGCTTGACCCTTAACATGACAAGTCAAGCCCATCGACATCTCTCAGCCTAGAGTTGGCTCTTTACTCTTTTCGCTCGACCTATTGAGTCACCCTCTCAACTTGGCCTCCCTCCGCTCGGCCTAGAGCAGGCTTGGCCCTCAGCATGACAAGCTAAGCCATCAGCATCTCTCAGCCTAGAGTTTGCTCTTTACTCTTTTCGCTCGACCTATTGAGTCACCCTCTCAACTTGGCCTCCCTCCGCTTGGCCTAGAGCGGGCTTGACCCTCAGCATGACAAGCTAGGCCCTCGCATCTCTTAGCCTAAAGTTGGCTCTTTACTCCTTCCGTTCAGCCTATTCAGTCACTCTCTAAGTTTGGCCTCCCTCCGCTCGGCCTACTCAATGACTCTCTCAGCTTGGCCTCCTTCCGCTTGGCCTATTCAATCACTCTCTCAACCTCCCTCTGCCCAGGGTATCAAGCTTCTTGGTTTATTTCTCAAGATACCTCAGCTTGGGGTATAAAACACTTGGTTTATATTTCAAGTACCTCTACTTAAAGCTATAAAGCTTCTTGGGGTTATTCTCACAGTACCTTAGCCTGGGGTATAAAGCTCTCGAATTTATTTTTCAAAGTACTCCCGCACAGGGATGTAAGTCACTTGGTTTATTTCTCAAAGTACCTCTGCCTGAGGGTATAAGTCACCTGGTTTATTTCTCAAAAGTATTTCCGCCTAGGGGGTATAAAGCACTTGATTTATGCTCAAAATACCGTCGCTCGTGGAAATTAGATTCTTGGATTTTTATTTCTCAAATTACCTCCGCCTAGGATATAAAAGCCCTCAACAATTCATCAGCTCAGCTTACTAGTCTTAATCCCGCCTACGCGATTCACTACCTCAAACTTAGCATTTCATGAACAGGATCAATTTTAAGCCCAACTAACATACAAGCTGGGCCCACCTCTCAACCAGGAAAGGATTCGTCATGATTGTGATTTACTAAAAACCCAAAGATGAACCCATCTTCCAATATTGTCAAAAAAAAAAAAAAAAAAACTTCTTGAAAATTGACTAAGTACCCAGGTCCGAGGGCATAGCTTGGCAAATGACTCTCTCGGCATTCCACCATATACCCCTCTCGTCTTCACTATTCCTACCCACAAACCGAGCGTTCACCTCACTCGCATCTCACGCTCGGATTTCCTCTCACTCACCCCTCGGCATAGCCATGAGATCTCTATTCATCTTTCCCTCGGCCCGGGGTACATGGGAGCTGAGAGTTTGACATCCCATCAAGGCCCTCGGCCTGCTCTCACTCTCGTACACTGACCCCCTCGGCAAGGCGCCAAGGGCCTTCGGTCAGTCATGCTACCCCCTCGGAGCTCAAACTACCCCTTCGGCTCCTCACCGACAGTGGCGGACCCAATTAAGTGACATGGGGGGACAGCTGTCCCCCCATTTTTAAAAAAAAAAATTTTTTAAAAAAAAAAAGTGAAAAAAAAAAAAAAAAAAAAGCAAAACGCGACACTGCTACAGAATGAAGAACAGCCAACAACACTCAATCTTCACTCCTCCAATTCGCCATTGCATCCACTGAGATCGACCGTCGAGGCGTGCGTCGCTGCTCCACCAACCAGGCAACCACCGCCCTGCTGCATCGCTGCTCTCAGTTCCTCACCACTCACCAGTTCACCAAGTCACCACAACACCACTTCGGTCTTCGGCAAATCGGCAGTTCGGCAACCTCTTCACTAGCTGCGTGCACCGGCACCGCCTGCGTGCAACCAGGCAACCACCGTCTGACCGTCGAGCCTCGGCCGTCTTCGCTTCATCAACATCAATGGTATGTCTTGCTATTTGCTAACCCTAATTCGAAATTCCCAATTTGAAATCTCCAATTGACAATTGTTAACCCTAATTTCCAGATTTTTGTTTAATTATTGTTAATTTTAATTGCAATCTTTGTTGAATTTTAATTTTAATTGCAATTTTAATCTTAGGTTTTACCGTTTTATTAGTATGCAATGATGTGAATTGTGGAAATTGATATATATTTTTCAATTTAATTAGGAAATGTCAAATGATTCACCTAATTCAAACAAATCCAAGGCTACTAGAAAACAACCCGATCTTCGACAATTCATGTTTAAAAGAAAGAAACTCCATGAAAATGAGTCCAATAACTCCCCTTCATTAAGCTCCCCTCAAAGTCAAGAAGATGATATGGAAATGGGTGGTTCAAGTACTTGTAGTGTACCATTTGAAAAATTAATACTAAGTATTAACCAATTTGTGTGTTTGAGTTTTTTTTTGTTTTTATTTTTTGTTAAGCTTTTTGTAAGTTAAGCATTTTGTCTCCCCGAATTGAAAATCCTGGATCCGCCACTGCTCACCGAGCGCTTAGCTGTCGTAAAGCTCTCAGCCCCTTGTTTCCTCTCGGCCCTCTCGCACAACAATCCCCTCGGTCAGTTGGCAACCCCCTCGGCTCTCACCTCACTCAATTACATTGTTCCCTCGCTCAGCTATGCTTACCCCGCTAAGCTTAACCGAAAATTCGACTTAGCCACAAACTCGAAAAATCTCAACTATGCAACCACAAATAAGCCTCCTCGGCTTGGCATATAACAATTATGCCCTGATTCTCAAACATCATCGAAAAAAAAAAACAAAAAAACACCGACCTCGCTCCCTAGGCTGAGAGCTGGGCGTTCACCAAAACCAAATCTCAAGCCCTCGTCATTGTTATCCTCACAAATGGATCTATTCGCTCCGCATGTTGTCCACCTCTACCCAAGTTCTAATGAAAAGGAGAATTTTTTGGGTTCTCACTAATCAGATCCGAAGACAGGAGTACTGTTCAGACCAAGCTCAACTTTCAGCAATACTACCAACATCGCCTTTGGCTTTTCTCAAATAAGCAAGGCTCTCGAATTTCGAACATAGCTCTCGGATTTCTAGCCTAAACGGTCGGCAACTCAAAAACAATAGCAATAAGCTCTTTCAGAATGGAAGGAATAGTCAAACAACTTTAATTGTTCGCATATGATGATGAAGGAGGCACGTGGGGTAATGTGAAGGAAATGAAAGAAAGGTGGCTACCAAGCTAAATGGGCATATTTATCATTTGGGCCCAAGTCTTTAATTTGCTTATGACAAATTAAGCCGAGAGCATGGTTTAACACTTTACATTGTGAGTTTGTCTAATTGTCTCGTGACAATTGCCTAAGTGAATATTTTGTCATCACCACATTATTTTCGGTGAGCTTAGTCGAAAATCAAGACAAGTCATGCCTTCAACAATATACATGGGGCTCGGCCTGAAGAAAATATTCTGAAATTGCATCAGTTATCTCTAAGCTATCATCAAGCTTAGTTCTCAAAATTACTCAATCATTTGAATTAAAGTACCTTCAATGCATTGCTTGGGGCTGGTTTTCACCCTTGCAAGTCGCTTGGGGCTCATTTTTAGCCCTCAAATCTTCTTGGGGCTCGTTTTAGCCCTCAGGTACGCCTCGGGATTTACTCCAGCATATGTGACAACTTCTCTCATCTATATTCCGCGTGATATGTGAACTTCATACGATCTCGTTCCCACATCACGCGTGGGGCTAAATGTTTGGGCCTAGTCCATTGTCCTAAGCCCATTGACCTGGAATTCCGAAAATACCCCTCCATGATCCAGCCCATCAATAAACGGAGTAAAGTACGGATTTACCCTTAATCTGTCCAAACACGTACAACTTCTGCCACCTGAAAGTACATCTATAAATAGCTCTCCAATCATTAATGATGGTAACTTTTTCCTAATTCTCTAATTCTCTCTCTCTACTTTCTCTCTCTAGAAAGTATATTCGCTGACTTAAGCATCGGAGGGGCTTTCCCGGGTCACACCCCCGGGACAGTTAACCTTCTTTCTCCTTTGCAGGCCTAGCTCTCGGACAACAAGGCATAGCTGAGGGAAATTCGGACATTCATTGGACATAGCTCTAGGACCATCTTGATTACCCTTATTACCCTAAGACTCCCATGAGCATTCTATTTCCAGAAACACCAATCTCTAGCATTTACGAGTAGTTTTAATCATCTCTTGTAGAAGATGGTGCTAACAATATAAACATTTACAACTTATTTAACACAATGATAAGTTTATTTGTAACATTGTAAGAAAGAGTTGATCTTTTGGCAATGATAATGTTCATAATGCAACTTTATCTTAAATTATGCTTATATCCTAGCAAAGTAGAAACAAATGGAGTATTATACAAAATAAATTAAGTTAAAGCACAATACTGTAATTTAAAGTGGTAATGAATTATACAGTTATCCCTTTTCTTTGTTCACTATAAAATACGGAGTAAAATAAAAGGTAAGAAAAAACTCAACTTATACAGTACTAATTACTCAAGGACAATGACAGCTGGAAATGTAAAGCAATAATCCAGAATTTCGGATAAAGTGAGGCAACTAAATCCAGCAGAAAAAGGGCAAAAACAAAACGTGAAAAAAGAGAAAAATTAGATGTGACAAAAAAGTTAGTATGCAACTTTTAATTTAGATCAGAATTTCTAATTAATCCTAAAAAAATAAATCATAATGAAGAAGCTTTTGACTTAAGCTCTAGGTTGGATACGTCGGGAAAAAAATTAAATGTAATTAGGAATAAAAACTACAGTATTATTACTAATTTGCTTTACAGTTGTTTAATTTGCATGCGCTCGTGCGCCTCTACATTACATGCACGTTGCCACCCTTTATGGATTATACTACATCGATCAAACCTAGATTAGTGTATATAATAACATTTGCTTAGTAAAGTTTACATACTTTCTGATCTAATAGTCTACTTAATTAAGAAACTAATTGTGTATTTAATTATAAACTTTGTCTTGATAGCTAGCTAGCTTGTCCCACTTCGAGGTTATAATGCTAGCTTTGTGAGAATCATCACTTTAAATGTTGATGAATTGCTGAAGCTTAGAACCTGTTATCTTACGTTGAAATTCAGTTCAGTTCAGCTCAGTTCAGTTCAGCTCAATTTAGTTCAGTTCAACTCCTAATTTAGTTCAGTTCAGTTCAGTTCAGCTCAATTCAGTTCACTTCAGCTGAGTTCAGTCAATGAGAACAGGCCCTTAGTCACAAAACTAAATTTGGCATTCCTTAATCATACCACTTCATTGTGAGAGCACATTATTATCTATTGCTCTATTTACATATGTGGATGGTATTAAATCGGACTGAAGTAATAAGGTAGAACTCTTGCTTAGGATGTGTTCTATTGAACTAATCTTATCTTATCTGAACTAATCGACCCTATTAAAACGTATTATAATTTGTACCTGGCTAACCCTTATTAGAACTTATGTTTCATGAACTGAATTTATCTTAACTTATTACACTTGAAATAAGTGAAAATAAGGTGAACAGATTAGACTTTAATTCTTTGTAAAAATTAAGGGTTTTAACTAACCTCTTTCTTTGCCTATTATGACACTAGGTAGGCCCATGATATGTTGTCATGCCCTACACTAAAAATGTATAGTATAACACGTCGCGATATAGATGACATGTTATTATGATTATGTTTGTTGGATCATGAATCAGACTTGACATAACATATCAAGATGAGTGAAATTAGGTTCTTGCACAACATAGTATCACACATTCACACAGGTTTGAGTTTTACATATAAACTGTAATAATTTTGAAAATTTCGACACAACAAGCATGATATATTGATATGTATGCAATATTGCAATGTACGAGTACAAAGCCAGTGAGTGGCTGGGTGCCAACTAAATATGAGGAGTATCAAAATTATTTTCCTAATCAATCATTCAATGCAATTATAACAATTAATTACACAATTACTCATCGAAGTGTTGATTGGATGAGAGTGATATAAAAAACCAGCAATAGAAATTTGTCTAAAAATGAAACAGTCAAATAAAAACAATGGAGTGTTAATAAAGTTTTCAAGTTAATTATGTGGTTAATATTGAGTGTCAATATCGACTTGGTCAACAAAAAAAGTCAAGAGACTGAAGACATGTGTGGTGGAGCCATTATAATTGGCGACTTCATGTGGTGGGTTTTTGGCGCCACCTTCTAACCTTCACTTCTTACCAAATCTTAAATCAAGCTATCTTTATCTCATCTTACTTCTAGTATACTGGTTTTCTATATCAGTACTTATTTGTTTCAAAGTTGTTTTGGCCTTTTTGCTTACACTTTTTTTTTTTTTGGGTCGGTTCTCATTGATTAAACTGAGCTGAAATGAATATTTTATCAGAGAAGGAAATTAGGAGCTGAACTGAACTTAACTGAATTTCAACGTAAGAGAACAGACCCTTAGTTTAATATTTACAGATCAAATACTTTAAAAGTAAGAGGAAAGGATAATAAATCCTTACTCTCAAAGTGTTTCTAATGGAAATTGAAACCCTACCACAATCAAGGGTGAGAGGTGCTATCTTCCCCAATTGCTTGATTAGTAGGTTAGTAAATGGTTTATGAACTATGACTGAATATTACTGGATATGGTAATAATGTTCATGTTAATTATTCAAATTATTTTAATATTTTCTTAAATTTTCATCAATGTAGCAAGAGGCCTAGAGTGGTGTTATTGACAATGAAAATTTGTTTAGAATAAACACCAGTTTGGAATATGATTGTATTACCATGGACTTTAAGATAATATGTTTCTTACTAAATTTTATCCGTATAACTTATAGTACTCCCATTTATTATAAACCCTAAAATAGGTGATTATGAAAATTATAATGAATCAAATTAGAGTCATATGACTATGGGCATGTTCACATTTACTAAACTGAGATGAATTGAACTGAACTGAACTGATTGGAGTTGAATAGAGTCGAAATGAATATTTTATAAGAGAAGAAAATTAAGAGCTGAATTGAACTGTAATTAAGCTGAAGTGAACAAGTCTTATGTCTTTCCATATATACTCCGTAATTCAGATCAAATTGATTTGTGCATGGCTCTACTAGTTCAATTGAATTTTTTATTTTTATTTTTCTACCAAAAAAAAAAAGAAAAAAAAACACACACAAGCAATAAATATGGAGTAAGTAAAAGAATAAAATCAAAAGCTTTTGCCTCGCGACTAATTAGATTCGTACATTAATGTCTCCACTTAGGGCCTGTTCCGATTGACTGAACTCAGCTGAACTGAATTGAACTGAACTGAACTGAACTGAATTGAACTAAGCTGAACTGAACTGAACTGAACTTATTAATTAGTGATTTTTAACTACGGATTAGTGATCTTTGATTATTTATTGATTATTTATTACTATACATATGTGTATATACAAATGTACATATTAATAATAATAATAATATTATTATTATTATTATTTTTACTATTATTATTTATCGATGATTATTATTATTATTTATTGATTATTATTATTATTTATTGATTAGTATTATTAGTATTATTATTTCAGTTATTATTGTTATTATTATTTATTGATGATTATTATTATTATTATTATTTATTACTTATTGATTATTATTATTATTATTATTATTATTATTATTATTATTATTATTATTGTTGTTGTTGTTTTTGTTGGTGTTGTTGTTGTTGTTGTTGTCGTTGTAATAAGAGCTTAAAAGAATGAAATTTGAATTTATATCATTAGCAATATCATTAGACGTAAATTAAGAGCTTAAATGAACTGAGCTGAACTAAACTGAACTGAACTGAACTGAATTTCAACGGAAGAGAACAGACCCTTAAACCCCAAGTCACCCCCTTTCAAATTTTTTTTGTTTTTGACGGAACACGAGCTAGCAAAATTATTAATCAACCAAATGGTTCAAGTCATCAATTACAAATTCAGAAATACCACTAAGGACCTCTTCCATCCAAACTCTAAGATCATCAAAAGAAAAGCTTAATTTAGCTAGCTCATGGGCGACCCGGTTTCCAGACCTCTTCACGAAGGAAAAGGAACAAGTTCGGCATCGGAGGGCAAGTTGGAGTATGTCATTTATAACCAGGCCAAAATCATTAGAAGGAGTCATGCCTTTCACCAGGTGATTATATACCTTCAAACAGTCCGTCTCCAAACACACTACATCAAACCCCGACTCCAAAGATATAGACAGAACATGTCTCATTGCTAATGCTTCCACAACATCGGCCTCAAATTTTCCAACCAACCGTAGACAAGTTGAAACCACAACATCCCCAACTGTATCACGCAAAACTCCACCCAAACCCACACAAGATACATTAGAAGTTGCAGCATCAGAATTTAGTTTAATCATACCTTGTGGGGGGGGGGGGGGGGGGGGGGCTTCCAACGAGACTCCAAGAGCTGCGGTGCACCATGAGTGTTGGCAGCGTCTCTCGCTTGTTCATACTCTCCAACAATACCCACGGCCTTGTGGATGATGTCATTCATCTCTTTCCTCTTTCCTTCGAAAACCCACACATTCCTATGCAGCCACACTCCCCATAAAATGCTCCAAAATAAGCTCCACCAAGAGGGATCTTTGTGCTTCTTGCGAACTGAACAGCACCAATCCCTGAAGGAATCACCTTCGTAATCACTCACCACCAGTCGCAATGGGGATAAGTACCAAATACACCTAGCATCATCACATAGAACAAGCATATGGAGAGTGCTTTCATCTGCATTCCCGCACATTGGACAAGTTGTGTCCAATTGTATTGCTCGTTTAGCGAGGCTAAGACGAGCAGCCACTGCCTCCTTCATAGCACGCCAACCAAAAAATTTAATTTTTGGTGGAACCTCAGCATCCCATATCATCGACCAATCTACTTTGCAAGCAACATTCGAAGTCGAGGCCTCTACATTTTTCTGGTCCATGGTGAGCAGATTATAAGCGCTTCTCACTGTAAATTCCCCATTCTTAGTATAATGCCACACCCAAGAATCCCTCCTTTCGAACAAAGGGATAGGGAGCTTGCAAATTTCATTAATCTCCACTGTAGAGAACCTTTCAGCAAGAGCAGCAACATTCCATGCATTGTCAATCCATAAGTCACGCACAAAAATGGGTTCACCATCATCATACCTTTGTTCCGAGCCAATCTTGAAATGGGGGATATTAGGGACCCACGGATCCTTCCAAATGTGAATGGTCGATCCATTACCAATTGACTTCCTTGCCCCCTTCAAAATTACATCTCTAGCTCCCATTATCAATCTCCATGTGTAGCTCGAGTTCGAGTACACCTTTGCTTCCATGAGCGTCGTGTGAGGAAAATATTTTCCTTTAAGCACTCTAGCAGCAAGAGAGCTATCATTCAACATTATGCGCCATACTTGTTTCGCAAGAAGGGCTTGATTAAAGTTTTTCATATTCCTAAAACCGAGCCCCCCCTCCTTTTTTGGCACATAAAGTTTATCCCAAGCAATCCAACAAAGCTTCCTCTCTTCACCTTTTTGACCCCAAAAAAATTGTCGACACAACTTTTCAATATCATTAAGAATGCTATCGAGATCAAAAAACATTGCATTGCATACGTTGGAATTGCTTGAGCTATCGACTTGAGCAGCACTTCTCTCCCGGCTTGTGATAGGAAATTTCCCTTTTACCCTTTCAATTTTTTCTAGATCCGATCCTGAATATTTTGGAACACCTGTTTCTTCGAGCTACCAATGTAGGTTGGGAGCCCAAGATATTTGTCATGTCCTTCGGCAGCCTTAAAAGTTAACTTCATCTGAAGCATGTTTTTCCGTTCTTGCTCTATATTTCGGCTAAAAGACACCTATGACTTGTCCATATTCAGTTTCTGACCCGAAGCTATTTCATAGGTAGAGATAATACCCAACACATTGTCCACCTCTTCTTCCGTCGCCCTCACAAAAAGTAGACTATCATCTGCAAAAAATAAGTGAGAAATAGGGGCAACATTCCTCCCGATTTTAACCCCATGAATAATTTTCCTCCTTTCTGCGTCCCTGAGCAAAGCTGATAGTCCTTCCGCACACATAGTAAACAGGAAAGGAGATAAAGGATCCCCCTGTCTAAGCCCTCGACTAGGCTTGAATTTCTTCGAAGGCTGCCCATTTACTAAAACTTCAAATTCTGCAGAGCTGACACATTTCATGATCAATTGCACCATAGTTTCCGGCAAACCCAATTTACTCATAATTTTCTGCAAAAAATCCCATTCGACCCTATCGTAGGCCTTACTCATATCAAGCTTGAGACTTAAAAATCCCTTCTTCCCTGTTTTCTTCTTTCGGAGGTAATGGAAGCACTCATAAGCAACTAAAATATTATCAGTGATCAACCGGCCCGGGACAAAACCACTCTGCGACTCATGAATAATAAAAGGTAGTACTATTTTCAGCCTATTAGCTAGTACCTTTGTGACAATCTTGTACAGAACATTACACAAACTAATAGGCCTATAATCAACAGGAGACTTACAATCTTTCTTTTTCGGAATTAGTACAATGTGAGTCTGATTAATAGTACCTATATCACCATTATTATTCAAAATATCTAACACTTTATCCACAACATCCATACCAACTACATCCCAGAATTTCTGAAAAAATATTGCAGACATACCATCGGGCCCAGGGGCCTTTGTCGGATGCATCTGGAAAAGTGTTGTTCGAACCTCCTCTGCAGTAAAAGGGGCAGCTAGATCGTTGTAATGTCGCTCAGTCACGGCCGATTCCACTTTGTCAAGCACTGGTTCCGTTTCCACCTGGCTATTTTTTGCAAAGAGCTCCTGAAAATAATTGACAACGACCTCTGTAATCTGCTCCTTATCTTCAAACTCAGCACCTGCTGCATCTTTTATTTTTTTATTTGATTTCGAGCAGCTCGTTGCTTCGTTTTTGTGTGAAAAAATGTAGTATTTTTATCACCATGTTTTAGCCAGTCTTGTCTGCTTCTTTGCTTCCAATACATCTCTTCCCTCTTCTCCAACTCATCCATCCTATCATCTATCGCTCTCATTTGAGCAATTATTTCCTCCGATTGAACTTCACCCATTAACTCATCCATCTTCCCCTTACAAGCCTGTAACTCCTTCATAAAATCCCCAAATTTCTCCCTGCTCCATGCACTCAAATTTGAAGAGGTAAAAGCAATTTTTGAGCATATATCGCCCCCTCTTACCCAAGCATTTGAGACAATCTCTGCGCAATTTTCATCTCGTAGCCACATTGCCTCAAAACGATACAACTTCTTTTTTTTCTTTTTCTTAGCTGCATGAAGGGCTTCCTTAATACATAAGAGAATCGGGAGATGGTCAGATTTTCTCTTAGATAGATGTGATACGAACGAGCCAGGGAAGAGCTCCCTCCATGCTCTATTTGCAAGAAAACGGTCTAGCCGTTCCTGGATGTTGTCGGCACCACCTCGGTTATTTGACCACGTGAAATCATGACCAATGTAACCAAGGTCTTCGAGGTGACAATGCTGCACAACTTCTCTTAAAATGTCAGCTTCCTCACTGTTAAAACCTCGCCCTCCCATTTTTTCATTTGACTGTAACAATAGGTTGAGGTCTCCACCACAAAGCCACGACCTCTCTTGATCATCCCATAACCCCTGTAGCAGCAAACCCGTCTTGTATTTATTTTCGTCCTCGGGATGGCCATATATACTTGTGAAGCGCCAAGTGTTCTGTCTATTTAACTTTACAGCCACATCAATATGATTCTTCGAGTACGACTTTACCACAACATCAACCGTATCTTTCCACATCAAGGCCAAACCTCCACTCCTCTTCCTCCCTTCCCCTTCACAGTCCACCACCAAAACACAATCATATCTTGTTGTTTGTTTTATTTTTTCAAACTCGAAAGCTTTTAACCGTGTCTCCGAGAGAAACACTATTTGGGGGCACTCAAGAAACAAAATTCGTTTCAAGGCATTGATTGCAGGGGTACCACCCAAGCCCCTACAATTCCATGAAATGATGTAGCTCATTGTTCACCGAGAGCCCATTGAGTGGGGCTCGCCACCTTTTCCGAATTTTTTTCTACAACTCGACGTTTATTACTCTCCGGGCGATCTATCTTCATAC
This sequence comes from Chenopodium quinoa, assembly GCF_001683475.1. Classification (NCBI taxonomy): domain Eukaryota; kingdom Viridiplantae; phylum Streptophyta; class Magnoliopsida; order Caryophyllales; family Amaranthaceae; genus Chenopodium; species Chenopodium quinoa. Next base: position 2,845,717 of record NW_018745523.1, on the reverse strand, counting down.
TCATGCTACTGCTATTAACCTCCTTCTCCAAAGCTTTCCTTTTCTCTCCAGAGATGCTCACAATCCCTTCCATACTAAGGTCACTCTCTCTACTAGCACGCTTCCAGGTTTTGCTCTGCCTTTCCCCTTTTTTTTTTTTTTTTTTCCTCATAGAAAAGCAGAACAATGGCGGCCTTTCATATTTCACCTCAAAGGTTTCTTCTATCCCACCTCTTAATTTCAGTCTCACATGCTTATGAAGCGGGTTCCGAACATCTACCATTACACGAATTCGAATAGACTTGTCAATACTCATCTTTGCAGCAGCATCTAATTTAACAAACACTCCCAATTTATTTCCTATTTTCTCAACATTCGCAAGGTTCAATCTACCTTTTAAGGGTAAATTGTAAATTCTAATCCACATAGGAAGATGGAAGAGTTCAATGTCAGAAGGTTTAACTGAGTCAATTGTATCCCCAAGAATCAGAGCATGTTTCTCAAAATGCCATGGCTGTTCGTCCATAACACGTTGCTTATCCCTCCAATGGTAAAATTGAAAAAGGTATCTATTGTCCCCAATATGTGAGATATCCACCCCATGTTTAGGTTGCCATACCCCTTTTATTGTATTAATGAAAGCGTTAACATTGATATTGCGATTTGTCCAGAGTTTACCTACAAGAGCTAATTCAATCCGAGCATCCTCATCGTCTTCTCCGGTTTCATCCCAATCAATTGCTTCATCAGGATCAAACCGTTTCGCCGCGTCCTCAGTGCTCTCTATGCCAGAACCGTTCTCCATAGTTGCTAGGGATTGATCAATTTCAGCCATGGAGTCAGTAACAAGTTCGAAAAACAGGGAAATTGGTGAAAAACAGAGCAAAAAGAACGAGGAAACCCTAGCCTAAAGCTAGAAAGAAAACCCCAGCCAAGGTGCGCCTAAAGGGAAATCAATTACACACCCCCTTTCAAATTAACTTCTCACTACTTCACTAAAGTAGTAAAAGTGTTAAAAGCGTACCCTTTTTTTTTTTTTTTTTTTTTTTAAATAAAAATAAATGTTCAACCCCAAAAATAGACAGACCCCCCTTTTTGCAGTAACCCCTGTATTCACAAAACAGCTCATTCTTACTCACCATCACCAACACAAAACCACCTTACACACCAACAACAACAAACAAACAATTGCAGTACTACTATGCTCTTCTTCTTCTTCTTCTTCTTCAAACCCCCTTAATATTACAATCAATTAATTCCTCATTTTCTCTCAAATTTTCTACAACCCCATCTCATTAAATCAATCCAGAAATCCAAACTCACAAAAAAGATGAAATCTTTACATTTCAATTCAATCTCCATCTTCATTCTCTCACTACTTTCTCTCTCTACACTTACCATATCAATATCATCAACACAACCCATGAACTGTTCTGACGCTGGTAGAGTTTGTGCTTCATTCTTAGCTCTAAAACCCACCTCAAATCTGACTCTGCCATTAATCCAAAGCATGTTTGATGTCCTCCCAAAAGATGTAACTGTTGAAAATAGTGATAAAGATTTCATCTTTGTCAGAAAAAACTGTTCTTGTGACCCTAGATTGAGAGATTTTTTGACAACAACAACATTTACAGTGAGAAATGGTAGTGGATTAGTGAATGATTTGGTGAAAGATGCATATCAGGGTTTGGCTTTGATACAGAATAACAGTAATAGTAGGATGGCAAGGATTAATGAAGTTGTTTCAGTGAGATTGTTATGTGGGTGTTCAAGTGGATTGTGGAATTATTTGATGAGTTATGTTATGAAAGATGGGGATACTCTTTCTTCTTTGTCTAGTAGATTTGGGGTTAGTATGGATAGTATTGAGCAAGTTAATGGGATTGATAATCCTGATAATATTACTGTTGGACAACTTTATTATATTCCTTTGAATTCAGGTTAGTCCATTTTTTAATTTAATTTTTAACTTTTGGTGTATGAGTTTGATTTGATTATTGATTCTTTGTTTATGCTGCTGTTGTTGTTAGGGGTGGTGTTGGGATTATAGACTTGTTATTACATGTTTTGGGTGTGTTATAGACTCATAGTGAATATATGAGCTTGATCGAATGTCGTCTATATCATTGCCTTTTTAGCCTAGCTAGTATCTACATCTAAAAAAGTGAATTTATATTCTTAGAATGGTTATATTTAAATTTAAGTTTATCATATTATTAATAGGAATTTGATTGGATCATGTATTTATTATTGCCTTTTGTGTCTCCTTATGAACCAAATAGTGAAGATTAGTTGAGGATGCATCTAGAATATGGACAATATCTATGGTGGTATGATGTCAGTTGCAAAATAAGCACCATCGTAGCATGTGTATTTATTTCGTTGTCTATCACTTAGAAGGAGGAAACAACAAGGGTTGGTTGAGGATTGGATCAACTACACAATAAATGAGTATCATTTTACCAGAACAGTTCTTGGTTGTGAAGTGGAAGCATCCTTGTTTTCTATAAGTGGTAAAAGCCTTGATTTTGGTAAATTAGTGATCCGGAATACATAAACGATTCTCGGAACTTGATGTAATGAGCTCTTCTTCAATTGGGTGAGACCTATTGTTCATTAATTAGTAGAACAGCAAGCTGAGAAAGTAGGATTGTAGGAGGTTTGAGGGCAGGGGATGCAGCAATCTTCTTTTAAACAGCAGAATATGTAATCGTGTGGAAAATATGTGGTAAACAAGAATATATTTATTTATTAAGAATCTTTGTTATACTGAAATTGTTAAGTCGTATAGATTTTGGTTAAAACTCTGGAAAGCCTAAATCTTTGTGATTACTGCTGACGATGGAGTGAATTTTCCTATCCACACAGTGGTTTCCATTATACAGACTCTGCAGTGAACCTTATACTCCCTGCATCATGCCCTGATTCATTCAGTCTTGTAATTTTTTTTTCCAGTTCCCGGCGATCCATATCCAATAGAGACGAGTAAGCCTCCAGCTCCAGAGCCTGCTCCATCAGTCAGTGATGTCAAAGGTATAACTTTTAAGTTTTGGATGTACAGACAAATAATAAAAACAATGATTTAATTCTTTGGTAGCTACAATCTGGTTTTCAGTGTAATACTAATGAAGATCAAAGCACATCATTGTTGATGATGCATGGTAATGAGCTTATATAACAACCTCTACTGAGAGAATATCAAGTTAGACTGGTGCAAAAATGTAATCAACCATGATCAGTGTTGGCTAAAGTCAAGGTTCTAAACTTCTAATCCATTTTCTGGGATTATTTTCGCCAACTGGAAAATCTGAAGTTGACTTTGTGTATTTAGTTTAACATTTTTTTAACAGAAAAACTAAATTCTGATTAAATTAGCATATAAAGTCGGGCCACTAGAGTTTCTGCAAGGTTATTCAGAATTTTCTTATCACTTCTGAGTTTGAAGCCTATAAGAAAAAGGTTTTTCTTTCTGATACCACTATGCCTCATGAGAGCATCTGCTTCACGTCTTATGATAGAAATTCTATTGACCGTGTGATAATCTTTTGACAGAAAACAGAACGAGTCACAAGGAGCATTTGCCTTCTGGCTGGATATTTGGAGGCCTTGGTGTTGGTTTAGCTGTGGTTGTGATACTTGTACTCTTAATTGTTGTGTTCAGATCGTCAATCTGTTCCCAGAGTGAGCAAGAAGGTCATGCAAAAGATCCTAGTGAGAGACGTTCACATAAGTTTCATGTTCTGCGGAATACTAGTTTCTGTTGTGCTTCTAGAAGGTTCTGCAGTAGATCAGATGATTGGAAACAAAGTGTTGTTGAACCGAACAGCCAACATCAAATAAACATTCCTAAAGGTAACGTTCTCTAGAAATTCATTGAAAAAATATATAGAGATAACTGACTTGTGAATTTGGTAATAAATTTGGCTGCCGTAAAATCCTTGCACTACAATTTTTATTTGGCAAACCATCAGTTATTCCTACAAGAAAAAGAGAAGAATGGCATTGCTCTTAGCTGGGCTTAAGTAAAATGTTTTAACAAGGAATTTTTTTGGGTAGACCTGCCCACCTTTATTCTTGTCATAAGAGAGAAGACTAAATGCTTTTTTTGTTCAGGCAAGTGTTGAACAAGTGTCAATAATTATAACCGTTTATGCATACTTTTGTACTGTGTATTCAATACCCTAATCTGAAAGTGTGCTCTACAAGTTTTCTGTTGTACTTGAGACCTTAGTCTCATGTATGTAAAAATAAGGCTCGTCATTAGGTATTGCAAGTATGTCCTGACTTGAGTATCCTCCAATATGATCCAGCCATAGGCAATGACGCTTTTGAAGTGGAAAAGCCGGTTACCTTCACCTATGAAGATATCCTTGCTTCAACGGAAGGATTCTCTGAGTCAAATCTTATTGGGCATGGAGCTTATGGTTCGGTATATTATGGTCTTCTCCATGACCAGGTAAAATGCTGGGAAGTGTAAAGATTTCTTCTCAAGATTAACTCCATTTACTATGAGCATTATTTATTTTTCCCAATAACTGCTCACAATAAGTTAGCCTGTGATGACTTACTTTGGATAATTCTTATAGGAGGTAGCAATCAAGAGAATGACTGCGACTAAAACTAAAGAATTCATGACAGAGATGAAACTGTTATGTAAAGTTCATCATACAAATTTGGTAAGTTCTATACATGACCAATGCTGATGACTTCCGTTGTAACTAACAAAACCCTTTTTTAGTCAGTTTGAAATTTTTGAATGATCCTGTCATTTTTCTCCTGTATAAGGTGGAGTTGCTTGGTTATGCAGCCACTGATGATGAGCTCTTTGTAATATACGAGTATGCACAAAAAGGTTCACTGAAGAGCCATTTACATGATTCTCATAATAAAGGTGTGTTACTTGTCTTTACTTTTTTGAAGTTGCTTTCTTTATGTTCTTCTACATCTTCCTAGGTTACAAATTACAAGCTTCATTTTGAGGCTTTACAATCTGATCTACCTGGAAAATCAAGATTAAGGTTGGTTATCTAAAAACCCGATGGTTGCTGTGCAGGGCATACATCTCTTTCATGGATCATGAGGGTTCAGATAGCTCTTGATGCTGCTAGAGGTTTAGAGTATATTCATGAGCACACAAAAGCTCATTATGTTCATCGAGATATTAAATCAAGCAATATCTTGCTTGATGGAGCCTTTAGGGCAAAGGTAATTGCTGTCTTGTCTTTCATTTTACTTTTCTTGTACACCCTGAAGGCGGGAATGCGGGATTGGTTAATGCTGGAATCTCTAATTCAGTTGTTTCTTTTATTTCAGATATCAGACTTTGGGTTGTCAAAACTTGTTGGTACAGCAGGTGATATAGAAGCTTCGGCAACAAGAGTAGTTGGAACTTATGGTTACTTAGCTCCTGAGTGAGTACACCTACCCTTCTTTAAGGTTGCATATCGATTATTTAAAGGATAGTTTGGTTATTTATCTCTATTTCATATAGGTACTTGAGCAATGGCCTTGCTACAACCAAAAGTGATGTTTTTGCTTTTGGTGTGGTTCTTTTTGAGTTAATATCTGGAAAAGAAGCGGTAATAAGAACTGAAAGCACACCTAAAGGTCCAGAAAGGCGATCACTTGTTTCTATTGTAAGTATAATCTTAAAAATATACTCCTAGAATAGAGGAGAATATATCCATTTTGTCTTAAGACTCTTTACCCTGTAGTACCCATGTGAACTGATTATTGCTAAATGGTGCTTAAACGCAGATGTTGGCTGTACTGAGGCATGTACCTGATTCAATGGGCATGTCAAACTTGAGGGACTACATTGATACCAATCTAATGGATTTGTATCCACATGACTGTGTATATAAGGTGAGATACGCGTGCTCATGAATTCTGACTGAACATAGCAACGCAATTTAAGAAAAGAGCCCATTTTTTTTACATATCCTCCAACTGCATTGCGTATGACAACTGTTATAAAGTATCCCAATACAACAGCCTAAACCAAAATAAACTGAAATTTTTTATCAGGGTTAAAGCTATGTTAACTCTAAGCTCTTTATAATGGGATGGAAAAAGCTGTAACATAATTATGTTTTCTTTTGGTGGGTAGATAGAATTTCAAAAAAATCTCTATTAGAGTTCCTATAAAGTAAAACAAGCAATTTATATTCTTCTCTTGTTTCTTCATTGCATCTGCGCAGTTGGCCATGTTGGCAAAGCAATGTGTTGATGATGATCCCACCTTGCGACCAGACATGAAGCAAATCGTGATAGCTCTTTCGCAAATCCTTCTTTCTTCTGTGGAATGGGAAGCAACACTTGCTGGGAATAGCCAAGTATTCAGTGGCCTTGTTCAAGGACGATGAGAGAGGGACTGGTGTGTCAATCACTGCGTTTTGATATGAATCTCAAAATCTCAGTTAAATGTTCAAAGTATATTTTTTTGCTTGTATCTGTGTACAGTGGCAGAGGGTAATGGTTGTGAATTAGTGATTCCACTTATCCATTTGGCTTCAATTTTTGCGTTCTCCCAAAATCTGTAAGATATGTTCAATTTATTGAACATTCATAGCTGTAATAGAATTTCTCAGATGTGTTAGTCAGGCCATATACCGTGTTCTGTAAATACAAATATTTTGTTCTGTCCTTGTAGTAAGGCATGTACCTATCAGGCCTAAGTTTTATAGATTAAAGGGCACCAGTGTTTTATACTTTTATGTTGTACAGTAGATAACATAGAAAAACAGCTATTACTAAGATTATGCTTCTCTATTTAGCTGTTCGATTGTTCCTGGTGCTATTCTTTGCACGTTTTGCCAAATTGTGAATCTAGGCTATGTTTGGACTAATTGTGAAGTGAAGATTGTTTCTTTACGATGGCCTAACTGCCTGCACATACAGATCAATTTCCATGTTTTTAAAACGTGTTGTGTTTAGGTCTTGATCTTTTCAGTTTTCACCAGAGTAAGGCGTCTGAACTTATTAGGCTTTATTTGGACTAATTTTGTCCGAACTTATTTGGTTGTGAATCGTACTTTGGTATGAATGTATTGGTTCTGAATTTGTTTCCAAGAAAGGTTAAAGAACAAAGTATTTCACCCTCTTTTATTTCAGAAAGGGTTAAACATATTAGGCAACATTCTGTAATTATCAAATATCCTCAAGTTCTGCAAGCTCTCCTTGTTAGCTACCGATAATCTAAATCAAGTAGTTTCTGAAGTACACCAGATGTTCGTTTCTGTGCGCTATGCGGAAGCAAGTTAGCAACACTTAAATCTGAAGGTGTCATATCGTTGATTCAAAATTTCCAAATTTATCAACATATTATTGCTATTTACTATAGACAGGTATCGAGAAGAACAATATGAGAGCAACTAAGCAGGTTAGCAGCATCCTACAATAACCACAAATTTGCAGCACACAAAAAGTTACTAGGCATGCACATTGCAAATAATCGACAAAGCCACAGAAGATGTTCGGAAAATAAGTGCACTATGTTTCCCACATACTATCCTGTGCTACACTAGTGAAAGCTTTGCAGCATTATTATCAAATATATACACATTCTCTTGCTTTGTGATTCCATCTAACTAATAGCAGTTTATACATAAATTATTTGCAGCATAAGTGGAAAAATATGTTTTACAGATGCAAAGCAGTAAACAAGCCAGAAACTTACTGCCTACTTACAAAGAGAAGCTAACACTCGGCGTGGTGGATCAAAAGATCTACGAGAATGAAGTACAGCCCAGTTATCAATAAGAAGGACGTCTCCTTTCTTCCATGGTATAGCAACACTTTCCTCTTCAAGAATTTTCAGGCAGTCATATACAACTTCTGCAGGCAATGGTCTTCCATCACCAAAGGTAACTGCTTTGACAGGATCATTTCGATCATCTTTCCAACCTGTGTAAGCAGCTACCATGCTGTTGAACCAGACTTTACGTTGCCTACTTTCATCGTATTTAATAGCTGGGATAGGGCCCATTATTGTTTTTACTCCATCCTCCAACCATTCCAGCTTCATTCCTAACTTAGACGCCCTGAGGAAAAGACCATACGATGTAAGTTTTCAAAGACAGCTGATTTTCACAACCAGCTGATATAGGATTACACAGAACATCCTCTAATTATACAGAGGTCACCAAATTTAAGCACAATTGAACAGAAAAAATCAATCCCCCCCCCCCCAACACATCGTCACAAGTACGAGTCATGAATCCCCAAGTTTTTTTTATGGCGATTAGTTCATTACAAAGCACACTAATTAGACAAAAAGGTTATGTACTGGGTGGCATACAATTCCACAACTTTGTCAAACAAGAAAAAGGGTATTAATACAATTGACATCTACTTTAGTGGAGGGAAGCAGCATCCAGTAAGAGTTACATAGTGGCATCAGGTTAACAGGCCAGTGTTTTAATATCTTTGCCAAATGGCCATATAAATAAACGGAAACTGCTAAAGAACCGCCAATCGTACAGTATCACAAATAATACATTCTGGCAGATATTGAGCAACACAAAGTAATAAATAGTCTTATTCAATATTCACAGATAACCTGCTCCTATGCTCTCATTTAATATTTCTGAAGCATTATCAATATCTGATGTCAGAATATGTTACTTAAGAGCTTGTGGTTATTAGATCCGATGTCAGCTTAGACAATCAGAATCTGTTACGAATTCTTTCAAGGTTTCAATTGCAACTTCAGTTTCAACAAAATTGAAAGCTTTAAAAAGATTATCAAGTACATAACGAACTCCCTCAAACTCTACTGATCAGTTGCCCATACAATTCAAATATTCCATGGTAAATATGAGCATTGCAATAAAACTACAGTTCAAAAGCTGAAAAACAAGTAATCTTAAGGTCATTACTTAGACAATAAAATGTATGAAGGTGTTCTAAGTTACTAATGTAATAACTCTCATGTCCCATAGTCCCATGTTGGGTTGTGTAGGACTGTTGGCGATGGCAAAATCCAAGCTAATGCTGTTACCACAGCATGTAATTCAGACTCAGCCACTGGGGACTTGTGTACAAAAACGAGTACATGTTCAAGTGACACACATTGAAGGTAACAAGTTTAATCCAAGTAGGCAAGTAACATAGTTCCCTCAATCACGAAATCCTGTACTTTATGAATGGACAATTTTTAAGATAAGCTCAATCTAACTTTCTTGTCATCCATTTAATAAAATGCTAAACATTATATAAAAAAAAACGAAAACTAGAGTAACATAACTATGGAGTTATGGACTATGACAAATCGCAATGATCAATGTATTATCTAAAAGATCAAATAAGCCACAAACCTTTTCTCAGCAACACTCTTATCATCAGTCAAGAATGTAGATTTCCACCCACGACCAATAGGGGACGCGGGATTATCCCCTTCACCCAACACCCGAATATACATCAGTCCATGCTCTTCGAGTTCTTGAACAAATTCCGGGTGTCTTTCTTTCATCCTTTCATATATGATATGGCTAAGAACAATAGGAGTTTCTCCTCCAGACTTCGGCTCTACTTCACAATAGAAAAACAATTTCGCCGGAAACTCGGGAACCTAGTAACATATTCCAACATTACATACTGCAAGCAACCCCCAAAAATTAAACTACAACACGAAGTGACCATACAAAATTACAAACATATGAATTTTAAATAACAGAATAATAACTAGCATAATTATTAATTACTGATCATATTTATTCCAAATGACAATCACAAAGTTTGAATTTAATGACAAATAATTTTGACTAGAATTGAATAACTAAGTCAAACCATTAGACTATACAGAGTTACCAACATACACAGAGAATATCCAAGAATGCCAATTATTTCAAAGATCAACGAAATGAATTAAAAAAACTGAATGAATAAAGTATTTCATCACATATCAATAAAATAATTAATTGACTAAACTTAATAAAAACAGACAATTACACAATCAGAAGTCCAAAATTGTTATGGACACAGTACACGCTCATTTGCTCATTCGAAATGAGCAAATAAGCACTCGATATTGATAAGGTACACCCGGGTGTATAATAGAAAAACCCGAGCAATTAAATTGTATTATATTAAATAAAAAAAACTACCTGAGCCATTTCATGATGAAAAGGGATTTTCTTATCAGGGGGAGATTCATTAGCGGTAAAAACACGGCCAACGACGCTACTCCGAGGAGCAGCGCCACCGACATAAGGGAATTCCTCATATCCAAAGGCCTCAACGACGTCGTTGAAGTCGGCGGCGGTTGATACCGGAAAATCACGGAATAGGATAGCGCCGGCGGAATGAAGGCGGGAATCGAGCCATTTTTTTTGGGAATTAATGGTGTTGATAAAGGAGGAATTGAAAGTTGGAGTTAGAATTAGAGGGAAATAGGTTGAGTGATTGTTGTAGTGTTTATGTTGAGGGAGTTTGATTTCTGTGAAGAATTCCGCCATTGTTGAGGTGATGATGCTAGATGCCGTATGAGAGTGAAAGTGAAAGTGTGGGTTACGTGTGAGGTTTTTTTTTTTTTTTTTTTTTTTGTGTGTGTGTGGGGGGGGGGGGGTGGGGGGGTTGAGTTTGTTAACTTGGCTACTTTTGCGTCTTTGTTCAATCGGACAACTTCCACTTTCATGAAATTTAGATAATTAGTTTTTCTGCTAAATTTTAATTCTATTCAGTTCAGTTCTTAAAATGAATCAAAAATAAAATTGTTTTCAAAGTTCCAAAAGGTGATTGTTTTAACTAAGAAAACCCAAAAGTAAAAATCCCGTTCCTTTACTTTTACCCCATTGCCATTTTTTGGGTCAAATTTAGAAAACTTTGACCATTTACAAGAAATAATATAGTCATGAGAGATTTTGTTAGATTTGTCTTATTATATTTTATCTAGAGAGAGGAAGACTCATGTAAGAACCCTCCTCTATATAAGAACCCAATCTTATATAAGAATTAATCTCAGCCCTTTATTAGTTTTGATCTAACCATCTAAAATGAACCTTTAATAATGGCATTTATGTACTTTTAAAGAGTTTATATTTAGAACATATTAAAAAATTTAGAACAGAAAAAATTTAGAACATAGAAAAAAAATTTAAAACATAAGCAAACAAAAATTTAGAACATAAGTTGAAAAAATAATTTGATTTATTTTTAAGTTTTACTCTTAAGTTATTATGGTTTACTTTCGAATTTTTTTTTTTTTTTAGAGATAACCTATGTAGGAATCGAACCTACATCCTGTATGCATTTGCATAGTGCTCTACCAATTGAGCTAATAGGTTTTAGCATATTTTTTTTTCCATATACCTACGCTTTTTTTTATATGTTCTAAATTATTTTCCTATTATCTTTTTCATCCATTACTTTAAATTTTTCCATCTATGCTTTGAATTTTTCGTATATTCTGAAAATTTTCACCCAATATTCTAAATTTTTTCTATCTATAATCTTAAAATTTCTCACTTCTATATTTTTTCACCCTATGTTCTAAACATTTTTCCCTATATTCTAAATTTTTTCACCCTGTATTCTAAACTTTTTTCCCTATGTTCTAAATATTTTCCTCTATGTTCTAATTTTTTCCACCCTATGTTCTAAACTTTTTTTCCTATGTTCTAAATTTTTCACCCTATGTTCTAAACTTTTTTTTCCTATATAATAAATTTTTTCACCCTATGTTCTAAACTTTTTCCCTACGTTGTAAACTTTTTTCCTATGTACTAAATTTTTTCGCCTTATGTTCTAAATTTTTTCACCCTATGTTCTGAACTTTTTGACTATGTTCTGTCGACATTTTTTATCCATCCATCTCATCATTAATATCATCTTGATCATCATTCTCATCATCGTCATCATCTTCTTCTTCCTTTTTTTTTTTCTAGTTGGTTGAATCCTTTAGACTTTGCACATGTTTCTGAATTCAGCTTTGTCAATTACTTCCGCTTCATTTTCAATAACTTTCCTTTAAAATCAAATATAAATGATTTAGAACATATATAATAATCTTTAAAATATAATCAAAAGTACTTTAAAACATTGACATGTAATATAAATAATTTTAAACATATATGATAATCTTTAGAACATAATAGAAAACTTTAGATCATAATAGAAATACTTTAGAACATAAGGGAAAACTTTAGAACATAAGGGAAAAATAATACATAAACTTTAATTACCTTTTTCTTCCATAAGTAATTTTTTCCATCTGGTATAATAGTAATTTCTTCATCTGATTTTTCTTCATTTTGGCCTTGCATTTTGCTACAATTTTAAGAAATAAAAAACATTAGTAATATATTTTAAACATAAGAATAGTTTAGAAAATGCTGAATATAGTTTAGAACATGCTAAAAATAGTTAAGAACATGATATCATAATTATATCACTAACAATTAAGAACACAACAAGAGGTATCACTAGCAAGAGGTAGATTTAATTTTTGTTCTCTTGTTGCACTAAATCTAGGTATACATTATCCAAATAGTACTTCTTTAGTACTATTTGAATGGAAGCTTCATTAGTACTTCGTAATAAATGAATAAACCTTTGCAATGGACATCATTTATCAAGGGCATCACAAAAACAAGTTGTTCAGGAATGTCACTAAGGATGAAAGTCTGACTGATCCGCACAAGAAGTACTACAAAAGTTGTCTTTGTAGGCATTATATAGTTTTAACTATTTGAAAGATTCATTCAAGTCCAATGCATTTAAAGGTCTTTCAAGATTCAAGCAATTTCTAAACCAATAATCACCAACTTACTCAAATTATTCCCAATTAAGGGAAGAGACCTCATACGTAGTATAAAAATAAAAAAAGGCAACTAGACTTGTTCCAATATGAATACAAAACCACTTTGAATAGAAAAGAGCTAGCATTTTTGCAAGATTCAAGCATTTATTCTGACTGTTGGGAATCAGATCTCAGTCAAGATCATTAACTATTGGCACCAAAGAAACTTTAGCTATACACTGACATCAGTTCACTACTGCTATACACTGATATCAGATCACAAACCTCATTAGTGGAAAGTACATCAGTTCAGACTTCAGAGTAAGAGAATAAAGCTACAAGTCTCAAGCTGGCTAGATACTTCTCAGCATTTTGCAAATAGCATATTTTCATAAACATATATAAAAGAATGGTGCATCATAAACAAGATTTAGAACATGCTGATAAAAAGTTTCGAACATGCTGAGAAAGAGTTCCGAACATGCTGAGAAATAATTTGGAACATGCTAAGCTTATTTACAAATCACAGAAGTCTAATACATTTTGCACTACTGATAGTCTGATATACAATAATCAAGAGCAGCGGTGAAATAATTCGAACATAAATCGAACTAATTAATATGCAAAAATCGAACAAAATAATTCGAACATAAATAAAAAATAAAAAAATAAAAATCGAACAAAATAATTCACGTAAAACCACCATTTCACTATCAACCAGTAAAGCAGCATTTCATTTCATGATCATCACAAATCACACTACCGCTAATGGGAAATGCAACAGTTGATTAACATTCATTAATAGAAATTAACCTAATTGCATAAATACGAAAAAAAAAGCGCAATTGATAAATCAAACTGATGAAATCGAAAATAAAAGAAAATTGAAAACTGATGAAATCGGAAAAAAAAATAAGTCAAACTGATAAATCGCGAAAATTGAACAAAATCAACAATGAAAATGATAAATCATAAAATTCGAACAAAATCAGGAAAAATCGAACAAAACGTATATAAATAGTAAAATCGAACATAAATCAAACATCAAACGAACAAAATCGAGTATAGAAATCGCAAAAATCGAACAAAATCAATAATGAAAATCATGCGAAATTCCTAAAATTAGAACAAAATCGAAGAAAATGTACCTGATTTGAGCAATTTAGGTTGTTTTAGCATCAATTTGGGCTAGATTTTGGGATTTGTGGAGAGAGAAAGTAAAGAGGATTGAAAGTTTGAGGAGAGAGAAAATATTGGACGGTTGGGGAGGGTTTAGGGGTAGGTTTTTTGTTTTAATCCTGACCGCTCATCCTAATCTAATCCTACGAATGTGATTGGTTCTTATATAACTATGGGTTCTTACTGGGTTCCACCCCTAGTTGGTAAGACAAGAGTCCGCCTGTATCAAATAGGTGGTCTCTTAGGTTTGTTATAATATCAACAAATTAAAGAGACCGCCTACTTAAAAAACAGGCATCTTAGCCTCTTAGGTGATACATTAAATTCTGTCGTCCGATGAGTGTTTTTCGATCAAAGAGACCTGTTGTTCCAAATAACAGGTCTTTTAGATAATCTCTTTTTTCCCACATATATATAGTACACGCAATTAGTAATACAAAGTGAAATGATTTATGATTTATTAACTCAAAATTTAGTTAGACAAAATTATTGCAATCTAATTTTGTTTTGTTTTTTTTTTTTTTTTTTCTATATTCAAATTTTTTTTTTTCTATATTCAAATTTATTTCGTACCCAATTTGGCCATTTCATTTACAAATTCTGGATCCGCCACTACCTCTAACCACTTAAGTTATCCCTCATTCTCTCACATAATATCTATAAATATTACTAAAGTTACAACCGCTGACATCATCACTGCTTGCGTGTCATTCTCTTATTTATTTTTTTCTCGCCAAAATGCAAGGATGATGTCATATTTTTTTTCTCTTTTTAAGCTACCCTATTTAACATTGTTTTGAAAATTAAATTCAAATTGAATTTTAAATTTTAGATTGTCTACGCATATTATGCTATTTTATTATTTACATGTAGTTGTTAATAATATTTGATAATATAATTTAATTGATTTTTATAAATTGTATTTTCATATTTAATTAGAAAATAATACAAGGAAAGTAGTTGTTTTCTCTCAACATGCGCTAAAAAGTCTATAATTCATTTCTTATTTTAAAACTGTGCATTGCACGGAGCTAACCTAGTGAATACATGATAACTACATTCTTTTACTTTATCTCTACATCCACTTACGCCATGTTCACGTCACCTTAAAAAAAATCAGTAAATATAATTTTAGTTTAGTAAAAATAAATTTAGTTCAGTAAATATAATTTCAGTTCTGTAAAAATAATTATAGTTCAGTAAAAATCAGTAAGTTTAAAGATGAAATATAAAAGGAAATCAATAAAAAAATCATTTCAGCCTAATAAAGTTAATTTCAGTTAATAAAAAATAATTTAACTTCAACAAAATTAATTTAAGTTCTGCAAAAAATAAAATAAACGGGGCCTTACATTCTTTAACAATTTCTTAAATTAAGTATGTATGATAAGTAGAACACAAAAGAGGGGAGATAGTGTAATCTTAAATAAGTCCTTGTTTTGATCAAATACTTTTGTACACATCACGTGCATAATAATATGATTACACCAATTGATGGTTAGAGTATTGGTGATTGATATATCATCAATCAAGCAATAATAACTATATACTAAAGGAGAAACCAAATATGTTCTATATGCATTCAACAAAACTTTAAAATAAAAATCATGCCTTTCATATTTTTTATATTAGATATTTTTCTATAAAATTCAAATAATGTATGAATTGATATTATTATTATATTTTTTTTTTTTGGTGTTCACCCGGTTCACCGTTTGGGCTAATCCGGATTCGGGGATCAGTTCTGAGTGGTTAGATTCCAGTTCCCTCCAGATTGTTGTTACGGGGGATCGAACACGAGTCCTCCCTACCAAGTGTAGTCCCAATCACCACTACACCAACAACCAATTGGTATGAATCGATATTATGACATTCCAATTCATTTCCATATAAAATATATCATTATTCAACTTTGTATTTTTTCTTTAAAAGTGTTTTTTTTTTTCTCCAACTAGATTCAAGTTATTTTGTTTCAATTGAAAACGTAGTTGATTTTTTTTTTTTTAAGATTTTTTAAATTTTCTGTTGCAAATTATTGTTATTTAACATTGTAAGTAATAATTAGGTTAATTTAAACCATGCCTTGCACCAAACTTTAACTAGTATACTTGTTAGGGATCATAAGTCATAACATGCTACTTTGCATTACGTAGAAGTTACAGATTAAATCGTCTTTTTACAAAACTGAACATGTCTTTGTTTAATTTAATTTGTTATTATTGAACTTACATCAATTTTGATGTATGAAACATTGTTGTTTTAACTTTTAAGGTGAAATTAATAATTGGGCCTAAAAATTAATAGCACATTAATTGGTTTCATTTAAATTATTTTAACTTGTACGGATATAAGGATTATAAGGTCAGACAATATAAGTTATGAAGTAAAACAAAATCAACTAATACAAGTATAAGCTCAGACTAATTTAGACAATATAATATTATTATTTCATTTATTATTTCGTAATTATTTATCTATATACAAATATATTAAAAGTTACCAATTGGATATTGATATAGTGGTGATTGGGTTCAAACCTGGTAGGGAGGACCTGTGTTCGATCCCCCGCAACAACAATTGGGAGGCCAGGGGACTGGATCCTAACTACCTAGAACTGATCCCCGAATTAAGATTAGCACACAGGGTGAGCCGAGTGGAACACCAAAAAAAAAAGGGGAAATTGAATCATAATTACAACATATATTAATGACCAGTTTCATGTAAAAATCAGGGGCAACGCCCTAAGGGCTAGTTCACATTTACTGAACTGAATTGAGCTAAAATGAATATTTTATGAGAGAGTGAAATTAGGAGCTGAATTGAGTTGAGCTGAATATTTTATGAGAGAAGGAGATTAGGAGCTAAACTGAACTGAACTGATTAGAGCTAAACTAAATTGAACTAAACTGAACTGAACTGAAATTAAGTAAATGTGAACAAGCTCTTAGTTTAGTTCATTTCAGCTCCATTTAGTTCAGTTCTTATTTTTCTTCTCTCATAAACAATTCATTTCATTTCTATTCAGTTAAGTCAATCCCAATCAATTCAATTCAGTTATTTTCAGTAAACCGAAATATACCCTAATTTAAGTAAACCATGTGAATTTTTTGGCTTAAATTCTGTTAAAGATATTTTAAATCTTAATTTTTTTACTGTAATAACTAATACCAAATTCTTCCTTTCAACTAATACCAAAAACTAATACCAAATTCCTTTTTATCTTTACTTGTACAATATTTACTTTTTTTAAAAAAAAATTATTTGAAGGGTTGTACAATATTTACCTAACGAAAATTGTGTTCTTCTAATTTCATTGTACTTTCATAATTATCTTATTTATCAATCACTCAATTTAATTAGTTAATTAATTTTATAACAATTGTAATTATATCATGTTTCAGCTTCATTCATCTTTTACCTACCCTTTAAATTTCTGAATTCTGTAACTGCTTAGAATTTTCAATTTTTATTAACAAGTGTACGAAATATTGTTACCCTTACAAAGGGCATTTTCGTCGTTTCCGTAAATACTTTGTTTTTTTTTTGTTACAATATTTTTCATTTGTGAAATCTATATCTCTCGGTCTCTATCCTACCCACTCGAGTCTTTTTATTTTTTTAAATTTTTTTAAAATGTGATAATGTTGTAAAATACAGAGAAATATAAGAGAGATTGATAGAGAATATATCTGTTCATATTATTCCATATGATAGGGGTATATATAGAATATTATAAGTAGGGTTTGCTTAGATAAGAATAAACCCTAGATCTAGAATATTTTGGAAACATACAAAGAGGATAATGGATATCTACACAATATTTTCATAACACTCCCCCTTGGATGTCCATTATCGAAGATTGTGCCTCGTTAAAACCTTATTAGGAAAAACCCTGTGGGATAAAAACCTAATGAAGGAAAAATAGTACAACATTCTTCGTAATACGCTCGAAATGCTGCCTCGTTAAAAACCTTACCAGGAAAACCCAATATGGGACAAAAACCATGGTTAAGGGAAAAAGAGTGCAGCGCGTAATTTCTCCCCCTGATGAATGTATAGCTTGAGGTCTTCTAATGCAATGAATCCAATATAATTGAGTGTCTTCACACATGACGCAGAATAATATCATTCCTTGATTTTAATTTCGAGTCTTTCAAATCTTCAAATTTTTACTCAAACAAGTGAGTCTTCATATCACCAAACCTCTAACAATAATACATGTGTTTGTCCACATTTCATTCAAAATCTCTGTTTAAAATTGCCTTAACTATTATACTTATGCCTTCTTCTGGAGATCATGAATAATCGAAATTGATGATCATTATAATTTGATTAAACATTCCTTAATAATAAAATGGCAACCCATGATATTATTAATGTTGATTTTTCAATCTTGTATGAAATAATAATATAGCACATGCGTAATTATATACATTGATCATGGTTCTTCTGGACCATGATAAAACATTCTCACGCATAAGTATCTTGTTGATTCTTTAGAATATTTATAATTAACATGATAGTTCTCTTTCATATACAAATAGTAATTCTCATTACTAACACTTATATGCTCAAACTTCAGGTTGAGATGTCAATGATTTAGTCACATAGACTTTTCAAGAATTTGATAGTAATTGCATTATTCAGGAGATAAACTTTGTAGGGCTGGATATTTAAATACGTCGTATATAAGTTCTTCAGGAACTCTTTTTACATGATTCATAACGTGCAATTAAATAAGTGTCATCAATAATTTCATTACAATTATAAGCCCATTGGAATATAAATATCTCTTTCTAATTTTTCATCAAAGTTGTAAATATGTCTTACTATACTTTGAATGAACATTCACATGCACCACAACCATTGTAAGAAATTAATCCATGCAATATGAGATATATAAAACATGATAACATATTAAACAAATTATACAATGAGTAATGCATCTAACTTCCTACATATGCAATAAACCATTAACCTATGACTCACATACACATGAATATAAGACTGATGCAAGACACTGTATAGTGTGGATTTAAAAATCCATATTTCATTGGACTTCGGGTCCATGATAAACTTATGATCATTATCATTATGTCGACATCAAAATGTACATATATTTCAGATCCCTTACTCATTAGTCCATTCCATTATGTATATGCATATTATTCATCGGTTCCATTATGTACCGGTATCATAAAATTCCTTTAACTTACATTCCGCATATTATTTTACTATGATATCTGAATACATTTCTCACTGGTACCATCATAAATTTTCTTACATCATAGGCCATCTATTATAATAATTTAGATATCTATACCACTTTTAGGGTATTTCATACACTATGATATTTATATACTATTACACTATTAGTGTCAATTGCACTATCTTGCCAAATATCATATCTATTAAACATATCTTTATTTTGGAACCGGTCATATACAACCTACACTTCAGGTGTAGTGATTCAAGTACAATTGGCAAGATTTTATCTCAATGTATAAACATAATTAATACGACCAAAATGTATCTTCAACGCTATGCAACATGAATCATAACTGAATACAAATCAAATCATAAATGTGCAACATATCTTGTTAATATATATACAAATGTTGGCATATATATAACTTTTCAAACTACCATTATAGGGATCATAAATATTCTTTATTTATTTAATATTTTTTTTTTTCGATTTTTCCAACTTTTGCTATTTCTTCTCCCCCAAAGTTGGTAAAATATCTCTTTTATAAGGGCGTCTAATTCTATACCAACTTAGTATATAAATTTGCATTAAAATTCATTTCATTGGGAGGATCACAATCAAAATTTATCTCTTCTGGAGATTAATTTTGATAAAGAATCATTTATTCATTAACTTTATATATCATGTGTATTTATTATTAAATTTTCAATAATATTTTCTCTTCTGGAGATCAATGTCAATGGGGAGACATATGTTGTGCACTTGTACGTTTTTCTTTCTTCTCCTATTTCATATGTGCTGACATATAATAACCCCAATCAAAAGAATTGTTATACAAGCATAGATCACTTGCTTGTAATTCTACTAGGTGGTGATCTTCTGGATCTTTAAAGATTTAAATAATGTATTTGGTGAGCTTCTGGTTCTCTGATAGTTTACAATAATATATACGTTATTTTGGTGAACTTCTAGTCACCCATTACTCCTTTTTATAACCTATTAACTCTTGAAATTTTCATCAATACAAATTAGTATGAATCACAATCCAAATATATGTAGCTCAATCTCAATATTATGTCTTGCCATTCAATTCATTTCATACATCTGTCAGCACAGTATCAAACGAAACTTCAGGTTTTCATAACAGATAATTATTAAACCCGGATGGCCTAATTCAATTATCACATCCAGTCACTTCTCTAAATTTGAACTCTGGTCAGTTTTCAACACTAGTGATCACTTTATTAAACTTACTATATGCATGGCCATGAATGTGATGTGATATTAGAACACCAACATGTGTTTCTTTATACAATTGGCAAGACAACCAATTAATATTTTATCCAATAATTACTCATACTCTACTGGAGTTTAAACTATAAACTTGATACATGTTAATCTTGTTGGATATTTCATACTCTTCTGGAGTTTTTATATAATCATGAAACATATGAACTTTACTAAAAGTGATTTCTTCTAGAAATGTAATGATATTTACCACTTCCTCAAATTTGTCATTGTCAATAGTGACTCCTTTCCTTTTCAAAGATACTTAGTCATCTTTAGAACCTATTGATTTATCACGCTTCAGGCGACATGCTATAAGTTCATCAACAATTGATGTTGTACTTTTAGGAAATCAATTTTAAATTAGAGCATTTACAACTAGTATATGATAAATGTTATTTGTTTATATCCATCTTCAGGATGGTATCATTTCAAAATATTTAATTAACATGTAGCCACTTCTATTAAATAAATCGTTGATATTTAAGTTATTGTATATATCAAACTGACCATCAATATATTTAATTATTTATATGCAAGGATTACATACAATGTCCCCCTAATACTTGCATATGGGGGTATGGAATGAATCAATCCAACAACCTTTAAAATCCTTGCAACTTTTAAGCCATAAATTCTTTTGCCAATTCTTTTGGCAATGTCATGTATCAAGTAACGTGTTCCTTTTAGAAAAACATGCTTATATAAAATTATACTTATAGAACACTTATCATGTTCCTCATGCCCAATTACATTCTTAAAAAAAAAAAAAACCTTTTATATTTATGGGCATAATAAAACGTTGATTATGTATAGTTTCTCACAATGTCATGTTTAATTACTTGAACTCATAACCCACTTTTTTCTATATATTTAATTAATTAAGGAACTTCAAGTCCATATGTACGAGAATATATACCAATCCATCTACATTTTTCAGAAAGAGAAGGTTAAAATAAGACATGACATAATCAGTTCGAGCTTTAATCAAAACATACCTTATTCGATCCACTCAACTATACTAGCCAAATTAAAATTATTCTTTGTATTATCGTTAAGGGTTTTGAGCCATTTATATGTTCAAGCTAGTGTGAATACTCTTTATAAATATAAGGAACTTCAGGTTCGCACATCGTATTCAATTTACATATATTCCAATAATCAAACTTCAAGTAGGTACATAATACTATAATTGAATGAGAAGGTAAAAATATGAAAACCTACTACTTCACGCTTTAATAAAAACATACCTGAATCGATTGAATCAACTATACTGTCGGGTCAATTATATCAATATATTTCCTGATAGAGTTTAATTAGAAAATAGAAACAAGCACATAAGCAACCAAAATTAACACGTTCACGTTAGTGGGAAACCACATGTTTCATATCATACTTGAAATGTAAAAACATAATTCAATACATAAAATATAAATAGTTTCACATGTACCTTAGGCTTACTTCGTACAATTTACAAACATTCAAGGCATTAGACATAGGATTTCACAAACAAATTATATGGGTAAATAATTGCTAAATCAAACCATTCATATTTGCTATCAAGCATAGAGAAATAACCAAACTCATTTACGGATAGGAAAAGTAATACCAAAATCTAGCAAATATATGTAATACAATTTCATGAAAACCATACGTTCATAAAATTAACCCCAATAATAATTCTAAATACCCTTTTAGATTCAAACTAAACAAAACTCATAGTCAAAACAAAACTACTAATTAGTTATTTTGCATCAAATTCAACTATTCCCAAATTGCTCATTGAACTCTAGGAATAATAAAAATACGAAAATTTGAGAAACAATATAAACATATATATTATTTAAAGGTTTAAAATTAACAATAACATGATAGTTGAGAATGAACTTTCCTGATATCAAAACCTTTCCCACTATAAAAACCAGCCTTATCATCAACTTCATGTTATCAACGTCATCTGCTAGCCTGTAACTCATGAAAACGTCAATGAAAAGAAAATAAAGTACAGCCCTTGATAAAGGCTAATAGGCTAATCTATTATATTATGGATAGATGAGAAAGATGATTCAAGATAAACAAACCAATGCAATCAAAAAATAATACAAGTAGTTCTTTGTAACCAAATTATTAATACCGTGAGACTCCTTGTACTAGTCCCAAATTAATTAATAAGGATTGGGAATGACATGAACGTGTGATTTCATTATTAGAAGATCAAAACCCATGATCAAGATTAATCTCCTTCTAATTTCTTCCCAAGATGCGACACAACAAGATAATAATGAGTATAATTTAGCACATTCAATATACAACAAATTAATCATTAACATAAGAAATCAACAATAAAATTTACATATTGATTAGAGCTTTGGTGCTGATAACGTGTTGTAAAATACAGAGAAATATAAGAGAGATTGATAGAGAATATATTTGTTCTGCCTGTTCATATTATTCCATATGATAGGGGTATATATAGAATATTATAAGTAGGGTTTGCTTAGATAAGAATAAACCCTAGATCTAGAATATTTTGGAAAATACAAAGAGGATAATGGATATCCACACAATATTTTCATAACAATAAAAGTGTTGTAACTAAAAAAAAATGGTTTTTTCATCATATACCCATGAGTTTTTTGTTTATTCACAATATACCATCGAAATTTTTCATATTTACCATATACTATATATAATTCATCATGTACACCTAATGACAAAAAGATTAGTGGAATTTGGTTAATTATGCATTGAAACCTATATGACTATATCCCCCCTTCCCCGAAAACACTCTTCTTCTTTCTTTAACCCCCAAAACAACTCCAATCTCCATAACCATATGCGTATGATTGATTTTGGGGATGAGAAAAGAAACCTTAGTGCGGTTTTGTGGGTAGGAAAAAGGAATGTGGTGATTTTGGAAACGTATTTAAGGTGGTTTCAGGCCATAATTATCCTTAATGGCTAACGAACTTAACAATCATTAGGCAATGCCTAAAGCCAATCACACTACAAGAAAACAGGGAAATAGCGATGGACTAGTTGCGACAGACACTTTATTCCGTCGAAAAAGTGAAAATTTCCGACGGATTTTTCCGTCGGAAATTACATTTTTCTACGGATAATTACTCCGTCGAAAATTTCCGACGGATTTTCGACGGTATATAATATTTGTTTTTTTTAAAAAAACCCCTTAAGAAAACCCTAAATCCCAATCTACTCTTCCGCACCTTCTGACCTTCTCCCTTCCTCTTTCCTCTTTCCCATTCTCTCTCCTTTCTCTATTCGTTCTCTGCTCTCTCCTCTTCTTTCTTCTTCTCTTTCCTCTTCGTTCTCCATCCCCGTTCTCCTTCTCCTCTTCGTTCTCCTTCCCCCTTCTTTATCCTCTTTTTTCCCCTCTTTATCTCCCACCACCAACTTTAACCAACGTCGCACCAGTACCACCCACCAGCACCGACATCAACAACAACAACACCAACATCAATAATAACACCAACATCGACTACGAAAATCAACAACAAATTCCTCCCATTTCGCCCTTTCTCTCTCCTCATGAAGAAAAAAAAGGTTTTTAGGCCAAATTCGACCATGAAAACTCTAAATCTAGAGTTTTTGTGGTCGAATTTGGTCTTTTAAACCCAATTTCAAGGTTTTATTATGTCGAATTAAGGTATGTGTAATTTTTTTGATTTTTTTTTTGTTGTTTTATCAGATTTATTTGAATTTTGGTGTTCGAATTTTGGGGGTTGGGTCGGGATTCTATTTTTTTTTTTAATTTTTGGGTTGTGGTTGGCTTGTTTCGGTGCCGGTAGTGGTGGTTTTAGGTGGGTGGTTTTGGGTGGGTTCGATTAGGTTGGTGGGTGGGTTCGATTAGGGGGTCGGTTAGGTGGGTAGGGGTTCTGGTGGGTGTTGGTGTGGGTGGTGGATCGGGTTAGGGTCTAGTGGGTGTGGCTGTGGGTGGTGGATCGGGTTAGGGTTCTAGTGGGTGTGGCTGTGGGTGGTGGATCGGGTTAGGGTTCTAGTGGCTGTGGGTGGTGGATCGGGTTAGGGGGGCTGGTGAAACGGGTTATGGGTGGGCTGTGGGTGTGAGTGGTGGATCGGGTTAGGGGTTGGTGGTGGGGGGTGGTAGCTAGTGGTTTGGGCTGGTGGTGGGGGGTGGTATCTGGGTGTGTGGTGTGTCTGGTTTTAGGTGTTGGTGGGTGGATTTGGGTTAGTTTTGGTTTAGGTGGTCGGTGGTGGTTCGCTTAGGGTGGCCGGTGGTGGTTGTGGGGAATATTTGAGGAGTTTTTGTATTTAATTTGTTGCGGTGGAGGTGGCGGTTAAGCGGTGGGGGCTGATGGTGGTGGGGTGGTGCGACTTTTTTTTTGTTTTTTTATAAGGATTTTCTGACGGACTTTTCCGTACCTTGAAAACCTTTTCCGATGTGAAAATCCGTCGGAATTTTCGTCGGAAACACTTTTCCGACGGAAATTCCGTCGGAAAAGGTCGATTTTCCAACAAATACTATTACGACGACACGTTCCGACGGAAACACGATTTCCGACGGAAAACAGGGTGTTTCCGACGAAATTTTTCCATCGTAATTAAGCTGTTTTCTTGTAGTGTCAATGATGATATTTGGCAAGTAAGAGTGGCACATACTTTCCGAGAATGCAATAGAGCGGCGGATTGGTTGGCCAACCGCGGAGTCATTCAGAACTCTCAATTAGTTTTCTTTAATAATTCTCCATTAGAGTTTAGTCGTTTTCAAGAGGAGGATATTAGCTAGGGGTGTTGCTTTGCCTCGCCTCGCCTCATCCCTCTGTAGGTAGTTGCTTAGTTTGTTTTGTGTGCTTGTTTTTTGTTTTACTGCTCTTTTTTCTTTTTCTTGGATGTATTCATATTCTTTTGGATTAAAAAAATAGTCATAAAAGGGTATATGATGTAGTTTTTGTGAAAAGTTGGGGGTATATGATAAATGTACAAAAGTTAAGAGGTATATGATGAATAAATAAAAAACTTAAGGGTATATATATGGTGAAAAAAAAAGTAAGAAAAAGGCAATTTTGACATTTGCTACAAGTAAAAACACTACTCTTCACATTTGCCACCTGTTAATTTTTTTTTTTTTTTTACTTTGCTACCACCTAAATCACAATTTGTTAAAAATTGCTACCACTTAACAGAATCCATTAAGATTCCATTAAGTAGGGCCCAATATTTAATTAAATAATAATTTAATTTATTTTAAAAAAACTATAAAAAAAATTAAAATCTCGCCAAAATAGCCCGCCAGCCACCACTCCCACCTCCGTTGCCAGCTGCCTGTAGCCCGTTAGTCACCGCTCTCCCTCCCACTCCGTGCTGGCTGTTCCCTCGGCGCCCACGACCCCATGACCCTCCCTCCCACCTAAACACCACCCTTAAAACCGCCCTAAAGGAGTTTTAGGGCTTCGTTTTTAGGGTGGTAGTGTTGGTTGCGATTGGCCGCAATTTCCACCCTTAAAACCGCCCTTAAGGACCCCACGACCCTCTCTTTCCTATGATTTCCCACCGTTTTAGGGTGATTGTTGTGATTAGCCGCAATTTGGTGACGGTGGTTGGCCGCGTTTGGCTGTTGTTGCTGCCGCAATTTGCTGCCGTGGTGGTGAGACATGGGAGGTCGTTGGTGGTTGATTGTTGGTGGTAGCAGGGAGTATTGGTGGCTGGAAGGAGGGAGGGGTGGCTAGAAGGTGGTTGGACGGTGGTTGAGCCCCACTAACGGAAATAGTAACTGAATAATACATGTGGTAGCAATTTTTAACAAACTGTGATTTATGTGGTCGCAAAATTAAAAAAAAAAAAAAATTAAACAGGTAACAAATATGAATAATGGTGTTTTTCTTAGTAGCAGATGTCAAAATTTTCTTAAAAAAAAAAAACCTTTTAGATAAAATTCAAAAAAAATAAGAAGCCCGCCTTTCTTTCTTTCACCTTAACTCAGACAATCACTTTTACAACAATCCAACCGGAAAACAGCGACAATACGATGACGAAAACCGACGGCGGCAGCAAATTCAAATCAGCAAGGAGGAAACCTCTGCGAGATGTCTCTAATGGCGGCTTCAAATCCATTAATAAATCCTCTAAAAATCAAACTAAGTTGAAAATGGCGGAAGAACTTCCTCCTCATTCCCAAACTCAACAATCAAACATTGCCGATCCACTTGATCGTCTTCTCTTAGTTCATTCCAATATTTCTTCTCTTCTTCGTCAGGTAATTTAATCAATTTTATTTCAAATTTTACAGATTGTTTGATATTTGTAAATACTGTCAAAAACCCTAAGTTTTCAGATTGAACAGCATGGTTTCTTGCTTTGAGGTTTGATTTTTGGATTATTATACCTTAACATTCAATTGCTGGAAATGTATGATGATAATGTTTTGGATTACATTATTTTGTATCGATTATTTGTTCAGTGATAGTACTAATTTTCAATTTTACAAAGACAATCGTAGGAAAATGTGTTATTGATTCTCATTTAGGGGTTGAATTGGAGCTAACACCTGCTTATTGTTGAGCAAGACTTAGGGTTAACATTGAGTGCCTGGAAATAGTAATTGCAATTTAGAGCTTTTTATTGCAATTGTTATGTTGTTGGGGAGGTACAATCAAGAGATTAGATTGTTAAGGTGATTGTTTCTGCAGTTCTGTAGGCATGTATCGTTATGTTCTGATCGAAAGATTTGAGAATTAGATGGTAGGGTGTATAGTTTCCTGCTCTTAAGGTGCCTGGATGGGAAGATTTATTCTTATAATCGAGATATGTTTTGGGATTTTTGATCAATTTTCATGAAGATAAGGGGCATGTCAATTTCTGTAGGCACTTATCATTTTCATTCGCTGAAATTATTGGAAACAACCGATTTAGGCATGTAAAGTTGTCCTTTTGTGGTGTCTGAATGTAAGATTTACTCCTATAATTGAGAATGATTTTCATATTCTTGATCAACTCTGGTGCAGGTCAGGGTTTCTTTGCGTGCTAGTTGAAACTTTCTACAAGTTTCTACTGTATTGTAATCAATGTAATGTATTGGTTTACTAGTTTAGCTTGTCTGATGCATATGCAAGTGATGAGCATATTTTGGAGTCAAAGTAAGGGTTTCATCAGCAATTTTGTTATACGAAGTAGTACATGTATTGAGTTTACCTTAAGTGCTGCTTGTTTTGGTGTTCGAGTCTGTAAGTTAGGGGAATGAATCTAGATCAAATTTGTAATGAGGGTCCTTTGTGAGATTTCAGTTGAGCGTAGACCCGGTAATGGAACATGTTAATGTAAAAGAGGATATTGCTATAATGAATTACTATCATAAAATATTTGCATCTGATAGAGTATAAAACATATTCCTGGGCGTGGCTCTTGATACCATGTTAAAGGACCAACTCAACCAAAAACTTAAGCTTTATGGTTGAGGCTCATGAATATGTTTTATACTCTATCAACATGTGTTATAGAATGCTCATATAATCTATGTTAAATTTATAAGCTAGAAAGCTAATAACTATACTGACCAATTTCATCACTTAAAGACTGCAGTATTGAGTTTATTGCATCACTAGTTATTTGATTGGGGATTGTAAAATCTACTAGTCCAGTTTCTGAGGGTGAGAATCTATTATGCAGCTCTGCTGGTATCTTCATATAAATTGATGGCAGTGTGATGGTGAAAAATATTGAGAAATATGTAGATGAGGAAATGAAGAGCTGTCAGTGCACAGGGAGCTAGGGGGAATAAATTCTGCACAACTGAGCTTTGTCTGTGTTATTTGATTGGCTTTCATTTGCATGTTTTCAGTTTTAGAACATGCTCGGTAACACTTTCTTTGGATTATTGGAAATGGAGGGAAAGGAAAGGAAGGAAAATGGAGGGATGGATAATCTTTCATTTGAATAACAAATGATGAATACTCTTCATCATCTTTTTGTCTAATGCTCTTTCTTGCAACTTTACCTATTATTTGGTAAATGATGAGTTTCTATGCTGGTAATGTTATATGGAATGTACTCGTGCGATACTTGTGTGATTTGCCTGTGGACCATATTCATCTATCCTTGTGTAATTTGCTGGAATTTGTGGACCCTTGTGATGTTAAAAGCAAGATTTAGGCATATTTTTCTTAATTGCAGATCGATGAAATTGTAGTCCAAGCAGTCAAAGTGGATACAACTGACAATGAAAAGATTACAGAAATTAAATCCTTCATAACAGTGCTGTCTGAAATCCATTCCTCTCTTAAGGTCAGCCCTCAAATCCTCTGCCAAGATAGCCTGCTTGCTTCACCAACCATATATGACTAATTGTGTCTTTCCTGTTCACTATACTTAGCCATGGGTTCCTAGGCTTCAAAAGGCAATTGATGTTCCTCACTCTGAATCTGAGATTCAATTTTGTGAGACTCGTGTTGAAGGTCCTGTTGTGGTTGATCAAGGTAATGTGCATGAAGTTGGTACCCCGGAGCCCGCAAAGTTTGAATCATTGATCTCTCCTTCCCCACTTGTATCTTGGCGTGCTACTGGCTGTGTAGAAGAGAGAGGTAAACAACTTTTTTTCCTTACTCCTCTGCTGAGGCCAAAATCAACAACTTCCAAAGCTCATGCTTCAACCAAGCTAACTGTTTGTGAAGGGATCTCCTCGAGTGTAACTGCTGCCATTTTTTCCTCACCTTGTGATAATGAAAAATCTAAAAAGGAAAAGATCGAACTTGTTTCTGAAAATTCAGAGAGCATTTCAGGTATGAGAATTGTGTCTGCTCAGGAAATTCCGGTTGGTGACTTATCTACAAGTTTGATTACCCCCTGCCCCAAAAACCCACCTGTAAGAGCTTACGTAGAGCCTGGTCATGATCTGACCTACAGAAAAATTGCGAAATCCCATAAATCAACACCATTTCCAACTGGAAACCAAAAAATATTCGAGTCAACAGATTCTGAAGGCTCCAGTGATGAAGATCAAGAGAAGTTGGGCAATAGGTACCTTGAGCTTATTGGAATAAAACCCTCCTGTAAGTCAACATATGGAAATAGAGCTCTAGATGCTTCACCAGCATGGATAACGTCGCCACCTAAATGTTGTACATTGCTGGAACCACTTGATAAAAAACAACCAAAGGATCATGCTAGCTTGCAAGAAGTAGCTACTACTTTCAATCAGAAATTATGTCTTGATCCCAAGGAAAGCAGAACTAATGCTCATAATCAAGATGAAGAAAACAAGAATTTTTGCTTAAAAGGTATAGTATTTTAATTTGATTCTGTTACTTGTCTCTTTAAACTAAACTCGTTATAGACACCATCTGAGATTTAGATGTATCGATTGCAGGGAACACAAGGAGCAACTTTGCAACAGTAGAAAGCACTCCTTTGTGGAAGGGGTCTGAAAGCACAATTTACAGAGGCAAGCGTCCAGGTGAAAACACGTTAAAGAAGGAGCTGTGGACGAGGTTTGAAGCTGCATCAACAAATGGTCTAAACTTCCCTGTCTCAAATGATACTTCTCACAAAGGATTTATGGAAATGTTGGAGGAGGCATCCTGTGAAGAGTCGAATGTGCATCGTGATGCATTTAGGTGACTCGCAATTAGCTGAAAGGAAATTGGAGTTGTAAATGGTGGTTTTTAGCTTTTGTATTTCAATGTCTAAAGCCACCAAAAAGTGTAATCTTTATATCTAACACTTAAAAATAAGCACTATTTCTTTTATATGCATGTTAATCCTATGTTTTTTTGTTTACTACGAGGTTCATGTTTCTAACACATTTGCATGAAGATGTAGTCTAATCTGCTAAACTTAGAAGATCAGTGGCTTTCATGGATACAAAAGAAACTGGCAAGGGGACTAGCACTCCTGGTCCTGGTGCCTGGTCCCGGAACAAACAGTTACTTGCACAATGGTAATAATATTTAAAAAAAAAAGAATAATTACTAATACTTCGTAAAAACAATAGTTACTGCTGTAATATGTTTTACGAAAACAGTAACACTCACTTAAATCAGATGGACGAAAAACGTATAAATATATACTTCTATATATTCTATTGGTTTGCTAATAACAACATTTTTGAACATTATGAATAATGTGATACATTGACTTGGTGTGAATGTGTGATTATATAAGTAAAAAAAAGAAGTCAAAGATTTTTTTTCTTTATTTATTTATTTATTTATTTTTACCGTTTTTTAATTTTTTTTTAAATGTAGAAGTAATTAACTAAAAGATATTACACTAATAAAACATACTCTTAGAGTAAACCCAATAATAGCCCACAACCATTGTGTTTATAACTTAGGGGGTGTTTGGTATGCTATTTTTCTAGGCCTAGAAACGGAATTGTGATACCGTTTTCGTTAGAACATGTTTGGTTAATGAGTTAAGTAACAAAAACCGTTTCTTTCCTCTAATCCATTCCACCACTTTGTTTCCAAAGAAAAACATGGGGAAACAAATCCCGTTTCTCTCCTCTAACTCAAAAAGACAACTCTACCTCTTCTCTCTCCTCTCAAGCTCTCATATGACATATCTCCAAAAAAAAAAAATCTCAATTTTGATCAAGTTTTTCCTATTTGAGTTTTTGATCTATTTGTTGATTGTTATTTTCCATCTATGGGGTTGATTTCTAGGGTGTTCTATCCTGATTTTTCTGTTCTATTTGACTTTTACTTTAATTGAATCTCCTGCTTTTTGCTTCATGTTATTATTGCTAATATGATGCTTGAATCTTGATGCTTCCAACGTTTATCCAATTTCCAGGTGTTCTTTATTAATAATGAACAAATTTCTGTAATCAGTCTAGTAACATTATAGTATAGGTTTTTTTTTATTATTTTTTTTATATATGATTGTAACAAAAATGCAAATTGCTTACAACATACACTAATCTCTACATGTTTGATCTTTCCTAGATTTAGGATTCATTTTTGGGTGCTCATAACCTGTTTGATAAAAAGCCTAGCTGAAAATTTAACTACATGAATACATGATAGTTTGTCTCTGTTTTACTACAAAACCTGTTCTTGCATTTATACAAAATTATAAACGGTAGCATGTTATTGCTTATTGTATGTGACCAGAACCAGAAATGCTTGTACTATCCACTTTATCGAATTCGGCTAATCTATTTTACTCCCTAATACTCTAATTAATAAAGGGATAGCATAAGACGAAGGCAAGATACAGAACCTAGTAGGAAAAAACAATCTTATATCCTATCTTTAAGTTGATCAAGAAGATTTGGCTAAAATGATCAAGAAGATCAGTAAATAGAAAACTGTTGTTGCTCATATACTAGGCTCATTGTTGCTCTTTTTTGTTTCCAAGTTATCTATGCCAAACAAGAGGAAACAGATTGGTTGTAATCATTTACGTTTTCTTAAGAATACCAAACAATTAGTAAGGGTAACACAATATATTACCCTTTCCCCCCCTAATTTGTTTCCATTCCGTTACCTTTACTAATTTGATACCAAACACCCCGTTAGTGTATTTCATTAATTTCTCTATCTTTAATTATTTATGGCTAGACTCTAGTTTAGCCATTTATCCCTACACCCCCCCTAAACGACGCGTACCACTACCCCCACACATCCCAACCTACCCCACAGTAACTTCCTTCTAAAACCACCAGTAACTTCCCACTACCCCACCCATATATATATATAATTAAAAAAAAAACTTTTCAAATGATCTTATTTACTCTGCATTTTCTCTCTCATCCTCTTTCTCCAATTTCTCACTCAACCTCCATTTTCTCTCTCTACTCCATTTTCGTACATGCAATTAGCAAGTAAAATCGTCTAAAATGTCCGACATAAGAGACGAAATTGCACAATCTCGACAAATTTCAACAAGAACAAACCAAAAATCTAATGAGTAAGTATGTTTTACATGTTTAGTGTAAAATTAATTGAAAATTGCGAAACAAAACCCTAATTTTTTGGTATTTTTTCTTTTTGATGATGTTTCAGGAAAAAAATTGAAAATCCTGGAGTTCCAGAACAATCAAAGTAAGTATTACTAATTTTTTTGGAATTATAAGCATAATTTTATTTAAATTTGCTCATATTTAAACAAGTTACTGTTTAATTTCAATATAAACATAATTTTCCTCTATTTCTGAGACGATAATAAAAATTTAAACAAGTTACTGTTAATATTGGAATGTATGCATAATTTTGATTAAATGATCAACCAAAACTATATAAAATATACAAAAAAACGAACTGTGGAAAAAAAATATAACGTATAGTATTGTGAAATATAATGAACAAACACAAAACAGTATATGTTCAAATTGGATGGTGTGCATATATGTGTGCATATACATATGTTCAAATTTGTATAGTATGTGTACATCATGCAATTTATGTTTGTTTCTAAATTGTTCATTTATAAATTTATGTGTATACATTTACTGACATATTAATTGTTCATTTCTAAATTTCATTTTGTACAAGTAGAAAACATATACTTTATTCATCTGTGTAGTAAAATGAACATTTACAACACTATATGGTCAAAATTCATATTATGTTATATATATCCAT
Organism: Chenopodium quinoa; assembly: GCF_001683475.1. NCBI lineage: Eukaryota > Viridiplantae > Streptophyta > Magnoliopsida > Caryophyllales > Amaranthaceae > Chenopodium > Chenopodium quinoa. The sequence continues at coordinate 2,812,767 of NW_018745523.1, read as the reverse complement.
ATATGTGTATACAAATGTTCATTGCTACAACTATATTGATCATTTATATGAACTATTCTGTACATTTGTCTAACATAGAAACATCATGTCAATTTTTATGTTTTACAATATAAATTTACATTGTAGTGATGTACCATTTAAAGTGATACACTTGATGCAATTTGACAATGGAATGTTCAATCCTTATCCTATAATTCATGAGAGAAAATAATGTTTTGAAATAGACAACAAATTGGATAGAAATGAAGTTATAAAAAAGTGGGAACCCTATTTATTAGGAGACAACCTACATCCCAAGTAAGTTGATGTACTTACAAATATTCATATATGTAATATTTAATGTACAATCATTTACTTCAATACTTAATCTCATAATTGAAATAATTTGTAAAATTTTAGTGAACCAAAAAAGTTGAAAGTGAAATTTATAATGTCAAGATCAAGGCCAGAGAAAAATCAATCAATAAGGTATAAATACTTAATAAAAATTCAATAATTAATTTTTATACAGTTACATAATCATACTTTTATGTATTAACATTCAAAAAAATTTCAGTGAACAAGAGAAGGAAACTTCAAAAATAGATGATGCATCAACAAATCAAGGGTATATTCTACCTCAATGTGTTTAATGTTCATTTATTTCTTAGTTGTCATACATAATCTAATGATTTGCATTCTCAGAAAAAAAATAACTGAAGAGGAAGCAAAAACTGATCACCTACAACAAGAAAAGGCTGGATCAGAATTAGTGAATACAGGGGATTTGATTCCCATAATGTTCATTTTCATATTACTTAATAAACATTTTTAATCATTTGAAATTAATTGATTTTCAGAAATCAATCACCTAAGAAAGACACAAGAGAGGTTGAACAACTACAACCAAAAAAGGATGCAGCAGGGTATTTGATCAACTAATGTTCATTTTCATATTAGTTGATAAACATTTTTAATCATTTTCAATTTTTAATTTTCAGAAATGAATCAACTGAAGATGAGCCTCCAAAAGAGGCTACAGCAAAGGATCAGCCTGCACCACAAGTGAAGGCTATAGCAGAGGATGAGCCTTCAGCAGAGGAAGAGCCTCCAAAAGAGGATGAGCCTCCAGCAGCAGTTGAAGAAACACATTCATACATAATGCAAAAGTATGAACATATATAACTTATTAAATGTTTCTATTCCACATTTACAATATTATTGATCATAAATTATCTGTTGCCAGGAAAAAAATAAAAGTGTCACCTCAAGGAATACTAAAAAAACTGACCAAAAACTGGAAAACTGCTCCTGTTAGCAAGGCCATTGCTGCTAAAAAGGCCCCTACTACAACTGTTAATACTGCTGGAAAAGCCACTGCTGCTGAAATGGCCCCAGCTACAACTACTGAAAAGTCCTCTGCTGCAGAAAAATCCCATGCAGCAAGTTCTGCCAATGCATAACAGAAGGCCCCTGCTGAAATTAAAAAAATCCTATTAGGTAATGTACATAATTGTTAAATTAAATATCAATAACACTTATACTGAAAATGTTCATTTACCAATTTGTAAATGATCAAAATGTATAGGTGGTGAATAAATTGAGATTGAGGATGAAACAGAAGAAGAATTGGAAAGACAAAGACAAGAAGAATTGCAAAGGGATGAGGAGTTGGCAAGAATATTGAGAGGTATAAAACCTGTTGAAGAGTTAAATTTGTCTCAAAAGAGTGAAGAATCTTCACAAAATTCAAAGAAACCAAGAAGGAAAATGGTTGCAAGGAAAAATCAAAAGAAAAAAGAATTGGAAGAAAATCAGAAAAACAGGAAGATGAACAATCACTAGCAAGAAGAACAAGAAGTAAATCACAAGGTAAATAAAATGTACAATTTCTTATATAACAATGATCATATTAAACAAAATATTACAACTATATTAATATTTATATAATAATGTTTATTTGCAGATGTTAAGTTGCCTAGCATATCAGCTATAGCAACAGCTGCTGCAGCAATTGCTGAAAACCTACTAGCAGCAACAACACCCAAAAAACCTGGGCGTCCAAGGGCTGCAACTGCAGTTGCAGAGAAACCTGCTGAGAAAACAGGGCGTACAAGGGATGCAGTTATTGGGAAAACAGGCCAAAAAGGTAAAAGAACATATCTAAAACAATAAATGTTCAATTACAATCTTACACTTTGAAAATGTTCAATTACAATCTTACACTCTGACCACCTAATTAATTGATCAATTATATTAAGTAAAATAAACATTTTCAAAGTGTAAGATTGTAATTGAACATTTATTGTTTTAGATATGTTCTTTTACCTTTTTGGCCTGCTTTCCCAATAACTGCAGCCCTTGTACGTCCTTTTTTCTCAGCAGGTTTCTCTGCAACTGCAGTTGCAGCCCTTGGACCATCATAGATCAAGTGCCTTATGATGAACCATCAGAGGATGAAGAACAAGAAGAAGTCCCTGCAACAAGTTCTGCTCCTGCAGAAAAGAAAATTTTTAAAAAAGTAGAACAAAAAGGTAATGTACATATTAATAAAGTTAAATGTTCAAACACAAACTAGCAATTTACACTTTCATATATATGTTCATTTTACATATTATAATTGATCAAATGTTTAGGTGGCCAGAAGAGGCCTTCTGCATCAGCTAAAGGCCCTTTGAAGAAAACAAAAATCATTGAAGAACAATCAGAGGAGGAAAATGAAGAAGATGATAAAAGTGATACTGATAATGGATCAGACAGTGAGGATCTAGCTTTTGATGCTGAAAAAGAAGAAGATGAAGAAAGTGAGGAGGTGGAAGTAGTTCAAGAAAAGAAAACAACATTGAAAAAACCAAAAGTTGAAGAAAAAAGAATGGTTTTGTATGAGAGGGAACCAATAAAAAAGATTATGAAGAGGAAAACTGAACTTTCAGTGGCTAAAAAGAAAGAAGAGGAGGAAGAAAAGAATGAAGAGGAAGTTGGAAGTTTGACAAGAGGAGGCCATGTCAAATTCATGCATTGGGTTAAGAAAATGAGTGATACACAGAAGAAATTAGTGCATGAAATAGGACTGGGGCCGTTGTTGGATATAGAACTTCCTCAGCTTGACAAACAATTCAGCCATTGGGTTTTAGATAGATTTGAAGTCAGTAGTTGTAGTTTTGAGCTGCCTAAAGGTGAGAAAATTGAAATTGAGGTGGAAGATGTGAGAATTGTTTATGGTTTGCCAATGGGAGACATTCCCATTATTGAAGCCAAATCAGACAGAGCAAGTGAAGATTTTGGTGTATTTATGAAAAATTGGAGGTCAAAATGGCAAGGCAAAACACCATCTGTAAACCAAATTATTGCTCAATATACGAGCGATAAATTCAAAAACCAAAGGCCAGCAGAAGAAGATTTTCTCACAAACTTTTTGGTAGTTGCTGTGAATTGTTTGATGAAGTGTATTTCAAACAACCAATGCCATTTCAAGTTTCTGTTTTCTATGATGGACAAAGAAAAAATAAAAAACTTGGATTGGTGTCAGTACGTGTTTGACTCTCTCATCATTTGCCATGTGACATGGAGAAAGAGTGGAGGAAAAGGATTCTACAATGGACCACTGCAATTTCTGATGGTAAGTTTACAAAACACAATAGTAAATTATAAAATGTTCATTTTAGTAACAATGAATGTTCATTAACAAAATGTTAAATATCTATTTCGTCTCAAATTTTAATCTTTTATATTAATTGTTCATTTGTTTTATATTATATGTTCATTTATAATAATGGGTTTTGGTGCAGCTGTTCTACTTTGACAGAGTTCAAAGATTGAACAAAAAACAACCAAGAACAATTCCAATAATTTCTTGTCGGACAAGGGATATGTCACTTGAAAGGATAAAAACAGAAAATGATTTGAACTATGGATATGGAAAAGTCCTTCCAAGAATAGAAGAAAATCCTGAAGACAATCCTAAGGTACAAAATGATCATTTATAAATTATGAAATGTTCAATATCAAAACACATAATGTCTTATATGATTTTTTTTATATGTTCTATAAATGACAGGTCTTTATGAATGAATTTGCATCAATGGTACAAGAAGTTGGTGCATCTTTGGCAAGACTTTCTACCAAATTGGTTAAGGCAAAAGAACTCTTCCCTGGGAATCAGTTGGTCAAGAAGGTAGATGAAGTGTTGGGAAAGATGGCAAGAGAACCATCAATTCTCAGCCAAGATGAAGAAATATTTGGATCAGAGGATTTTTTGAATGCCATAGCACAAATTGAGAAGGAACTGATGGAGGCAAGTGAAGCAGAAAAAAAGAAAACAGGAAATGAGAAGGAATATGATATAAGGAAGGCATTCAGTTTGGGTTGCAACTTAACTCCCCCAACTCCAACAACTGGTAAATATGCTTAATTAAAAACTGTCATTAATTTGAATATCCTTACTTAAAGAGTATAATATAATTAAAGAATTAAATTTTAATTTATTTGAACACAGAAGCACAGATTAATGTTGCAGCCACAACTTCAACAACAACTGATGCAAATGTTTCTTCTAAGCCAGAAAAGGGTAAAGCTTTAATATCTATGTACAATTATGAAAAGTATAATGTTCATTTATAAAATAATAAGTTTGTTTAGTCTAAATATTCAAAAAAGTATATATTCAGAATAACAAATGTTCATTTACATTAACAATTTCATATATTTTAAATCAACAGAAAGAGTTGGAGGTTCAAATTCTGAAGAACCACAAGATGGAGGAAATTCAAAAAAAGGTAAAATGTTCACTTATATAGTAATTAATGAACATTTGTGATTGTAAAATATTCTTCTTTAATGATACTAAGTCTATATATGTGTGAATGCAAATTAATACAAAAAGTATTAAACAAAGGTGAAGGTTCAAAATATGAAGCATTAGAAGAAAATGTTGAAGGAAATTCAAAGAGTTGGTACAATGTTCACATATTACAAATAAATGATCAAATTATTAAGTATAATGTTCATTTTTAGTTATATAAATTTTCTTTCATGTATTTTGTTTGCAGCATCTGATTCAAAAGTTGGTGATCCCAAGACACCAACTGAAAATAGGGAAGCTGCTGGAGATATTTCTACATTCTTGAAATCTCCAGCATGTTCAAGTATGGAAGATGTCCTTGATAAATCAAACAAGAAAGGAGGAAGCATGGGGTAAACATGGAAGACCTATCTTGTTAGAAAATATAGAATTTTGAATGGACATGTAGATAAATTTGGTTATAAAGTGTAATTATTTTGGACAGTTTTTGTTTATAAAGTTAGTAATGGATATGTATTATAAAATCAGAAGGGAATATTTTGCTTTAGGGTAGGAATGCACAATTTAAGATATGTAAATTATGTATTTTAATTTAAATGTCTTAGTAATATTTTAAGTGTTTATGGTTCAAAAAAGGAGAATAATGTTTTTTTTTTATATTAATTACTCTTCATTACTAACCATGATTAATATTTCAGAGAAGACAAGAAGAAACAGTTATATGCTTCAAATGTGAAGGAAAAGTAAATGATTATTCCACATATACATGTTCTTTTTCATTAAACTGAATAATCATTTATACTATATTTATATTCAGTGAGACAAAAAAGGATTCAAAAGAAATTGAAGCAGAGAAGATTCAAATTTCCAAAAACACAACAGGACAAAGGTAAATGGTCTTTACATGTGTATAGATTTATAATGTTCATTATCAATATACTAAATGATCATTCATAATTCAATATTTATTCAGTGACAGAGAGAAGACTTTGGAAAGAAAAAAATCAAGAGAAGCTAAGAAGGCAAAAACTGAGATTGCAAAGGAAAAAGAGATAAGGTATTACTATTTGTTCTTTATATAAATTATTTGTTCATTATTAAAAAATTCATATTTGTATTACTACATGGTCACATTAACTAGGCCACAAAGGGAAATCCCAAATGTTCCTCTTGCTTTCCGATCTCCATACATGGTCAAGTACAAGGATTTGTTCAAAGATAAAGACACAATGAACAAACTTGTAACAGACTATGCTTATAGTGCAAAAGATCAAAGGTATACATCACTTACTTTATTAAAACTTTAACATTATGTTTGTTGTAAACTCATAAAATTTAAAAAATTGATATTTTGCAGTGAGCTACTATACTATGATGGAGTGAATTTGATCAATAGGGCAGAGATGAAAACTCTTGAAGGGGATACATTAGTAGTTAACAATGTCATCGATTCATGGGCAGTACTTCTGAATCAAAAAAGGTCAAAGAACAAGTTATACTTTTCAACATTTCCACATGTAAGTCTTTATTGAAATTACACATGTATACATTGGTGTACTAAAATGATCAATTCACTTATACTAGATGATCATTATGAATATTAAAATGATCCTGTGCATTATTTGCAGCAAATTATGTATGCAAATACAGTGTGTCCTGAAGGATCATCAATGGAGCTTAGATTGCATACTTCAAAGAAAGAATAACAAATGAATTGAGGTTATACAAAATCAAGAGTGCAGTTGGATATCAACAGGTATTAATGAACAATATGGAATTATAATATGTTCATTTACATTAATGTGTATATATAATAATATTGTGTACTATGTACAGATTTTTTTTCCAGTGGCCATATATGCACATTTCTATCTTCTATGCATTGATCATTTCAATGAGACAATGCATATAATTGACAACAGGAAACTGCCAAAACATCAAACAATTGCAACAAAGTTGTAAACCAACCCCAATTGGTGGTAAGTATATTGTTTAATAGATATATAAATGATCAGTTTGTTTATACAAAATGATAAATATTGAAAATTAAAATGATCAATATTAATATGATCCTTTGAATTTTTTTTTTCTGTATATGTTGCAGTTAAAAGGATATGCAGAACACTTGAAAGGGTTGGGGGTATGAAGATGCAGATTCTATTGAGAAATATAAGGTGGTTTTGCAAAAAATGAAGTGGAGGAGCAACGAAGATTACACCAACTGTGGAGTGTACATTATGAAACATATGGAAACTTTCACTGTTGATCCCAATGAAGAATGGGTTTGTGACCTAAAACCAAACAATGTAAGTAAATTTCAACAAAACAAAAAAATATACTTCATGATCACTTTATAATACATAATGATCATTTATATCCCATTAATGTTCATGTTTATAATAAATTATTTTCCTGAAACAGGTGAACCAAATCAGAAAGCTCAGAGTACAATACACTGCTCAACTAATGCTGAATGAAGGAAACAGGCAGTCACAGAACAATAGAAGAGCAGCAAGAAGATTTGCACAAGCTTAATACAATATGTTCATATATAGACATATATATGATCATACTTGCTTTCAGTATTTTTATGGACATAAGTTTTTGTTGTTGTTCAAGTAAAGACAAAATTTATTATCTTTTTAATATTTACAAATAGTAAAGTGTTACATTATAATTGCCAGTTTTAAATCATCTAATATAATTATTCCAATTTAATAATGGTTCTTACTATTTAAAATAGTAAATGATCACTTCCAAAAGCAAAAATATCATTTATAGAACATTTAAGAATAGTTTGAAAAAAAAAAAGATTCAAATTACTTAATAAATCAAAATATAAAAAACTTAAAGCACTTGAATCTCTATAAAGTTGAGACAACTAAAAATGTTGATAGTTAAACACCAAAACATAATTGCATATTGATTTACTCTCTTATTTACCATTTGTAGCCAATATCTTAGCCACACTAGTATCAAAAAACGCTAATAACCTATCATATTTGTTTGAAATATGTGGAGAACCACCTTGAGTACTTCTTGAAACAGTAGGAGATCCTTGAGCATTCCTTGAAACACTAGGAGAAACTAGAATATTCCTTGAAACACTAGGAGAAACTTGCACATTCCTTGAATTTCCTTGAGTACTTCTTGGAACATTAGGAACATCATGCACATTTCTTGAAATACTAGGATCAACTTGAACATTCCGAGAACAGCCTTGAGTACTTCTTGGAACATTAGAAGGAGCTTGAACTTTCTTCGGAACACTAGAACGAACTTGAACATTTCTTGGAGCTTTTGGAGGATTTTGAACAATGCTAGAAACTTTAGAAGGAGCTTGAGCATTGATTTTAGCATGCACAACTGTGGGAAATTGTACATTTCTTGGTTTATTTGGTGGCAATTGAGAACTTGTTGGAACATTATCAACATCATGAGCAATTGCAGCTGTTTTACCCTAATGATCAAAATTAAAATAATTAATGATCAAATTCAAAATTCATAATGACCAATTACAAAATTAAAAGGTAGATGATTAATATTTCACCTTAACAATAGAAGATATGTCTGGATCAACAGTAACGTTTGATTGCATAGAGCTATATCTATATTTCTATAACAAAATGAAAATTATAAAAACATTATAATCACAACTTAAACTACTGAAATGAACAACTACAATTACATACATAATCATTTACATAATACCTGTTCAAAGTCATTTGAAACACTATCATCTGAAGGGATATCTTCTACAATGGCAGTCTTTTTATTACAAACCTTGAAAAAAAAATTAAAAGTAAAAATGTTTTATATTCTAAAGAATTTGATAAAAACAGATAAAAAAAAAGAAAATACGTTTTTACCTGAGCATTTGGATCTTCAATCACAATTAACTCATTAGGATCAGCCAAAGAATTAGCATAAGATATAGGACACCCATTCTCGTCCAATTCCTAAGGTAAAACAAAAATGTTCAATTCTTGAACATAAATGATCAATAACAAAAAAGTAAATGTGCATTATTACCTGAACTACTGCTTGACCTTTAGATCTTTTATAAGGAGTGTATGCTGACTTTTTTTCATCCACTGACCCCTGGCTTTGTTATAAGCCTTCTCTAAATTACTCTTAGGCCTATAATTCCTCTCTCCAATAGGTCTTGATTTTGCCGGATTCTTAACTTCATGATCAACAATTTCAATACCTTCAACCGGTTCATTAAAATCAATAGTACCAGTAACACTCTCAATCTTTTCTTTTAAAATATTGAAATAACATTCAACCTCTGCTCTAGCATTCAAAGAGTATTGACAACTTGTTACCAACTTAACAAATTTCCTTAGTGTTTGTGTCCTCCAAACACTTGTAGATACTACATTGGTTTTCATTGTAGGTTCATCAAGGCCATGACTACACATAGCAGCCTTAGTCCACCTCTTACATATATAGTCATCTGGAATCTTATGAACACAATTCATATGATAAATTCGAAGAGCATGAGAACAAAGCAAACCCATTTCACTAAACAACATGCATGTACAACATATTGCATGTGTTTCTTTATTAAAAACAACCTCGTGCTTGATCATATCTTTCCCAGGTCTCCACAAATGATAATAATATTCAGGAAAATTCACACCAGCATCCTTATGATCACAAGTAGTACCCTTAATGAACTCTTCCTCAAAAAGCACATAAGCTTGAATAGTATACAATGATCTAGCATGAACAAGAATCCCAATGTATGCAAAGGCCAAATGACGATTACCTCTGATTGTATTATAATCTCTCCCTTTTTCTTTGCTTCTCCACTCTTGAACCACATCGAGAAACACTTGATAGAAATCACATAGACCTTGTGTCTTGTTAAGCCTTTGAGAAACTGATTTGTTAGTTGTCTCACTACGTTGAGATGAAAGCACACCTCCTGACCAATATTTCTTTGAAAAAGCTGGACACCACATCTCTTTGATTTTATACAAATCATTCAACCAATCAACATTTGCACAGTCATATTTCAACAACATTCGGTAAATGAAACATGATCATTAAGCATAACAGTTATGATCATTAGAAATAAACATTTATAAAAAACTAAATGTTCATTTCTGTAAAAATTATTTAAGAAGCTAAACAAGTATAAAGCAGAAGTACCTTTTCCAATAATGCTCAAATTCTGGTTGAGTTTCACAATACTTCAGTAAATAACCAAATAAATCAGTGAAACCATCCAAAGCTCTCAACGCCCCAATGTGTTTCTTAGAATTTTGTTCAATATGCCACACACATAATCTATGATGAACACCTTTGGGGAAAATATTTCTTATCCCAGCTGCAATTGCTTGAGCTTGATCAGTCATAATAGTAATAGGACTTATCCTTCCCATAGAAGTTAGAAAAGTATCAAATAACCACTCAAATGATTCTGTTCTTTCATTAAGTATAAATCCCATGCCAAACATCACATTATTTGCATGATGATTCATACCCACAAATGGAGCACAAATCATACCATATTTGTTAGTCCTATAAGTAGTATAAAAAACTAACAAATCACCAAAGTAATGATAATCTCTCATCATCCTTCCATCTCTCTAAAAGAAATTAACCAATGCACCATTTTCATCTTGTTCAAAGTCATAATAGAAATCTGCTTCATCAATTTGTCTCTTAGCAAAAAATTTGATTAGTT